>NW_026575133.1:32540000-33140000 GCF_905146905.1 Nyctereutes procyonoides
TTGGGTTGTGACTTTATTTATTTACGTTTTTAAAGATATTTATTTATTTATTTATTTATTTATTTATTTATTTATTTAAGAGAGAGAGCGAGCACAAGCAGGGGGAGTGGCAGACAGAGGGTGGGGGAGAAGCAGGCTCCTCACTGAGCAGGGAGCCACACCTGGGGCTCCATCATGACCTGGCCCCAAGGCAGACGCTCAATGGACTGAGCCACCCAGACGCCCCCATATAGATCTTTTAGGTTCTGCTTTGCTGGAACTTTTATAAGGAATCCCTACGTTGAACTCTTAGTAGCCTCCCCAGGCCAGGAGCCAAACCAAGTACTTGCCATCGGATGTGCCTGCAATACCCGTAGTTGTGAACGGATTTGTCTTCACAAGGTCCCCAAGGTATCCTGAGGTTCCTGCACCTGCCAGGAAGCGACATTCTCTACTCACCTGGTGAGGCTGCTGGGACTCCATAACCAGGCATCAGTTCCAAGGGGATTTATGGTTCCAAGTTTCATAACGTCAACCTTAGTTCCTGGAAGCTGTTTGATGCCATCTGAGTCTATGCGTGTCTCCCTCAGCTATGACATTCCAGTCAAAGCCTTGGTAAATAAACAATGTTTGCCATGATGTCCCGTTACAAGGAGAACAAGTTCTCAGAGAACTTGCGCAAATGACCATTGTTGCCATGGAAGAGAGAATACTCACTGAGACCTGTTGACTATCAGAGTGCTCAGGTAGGGAGAAAAGCTAAATGCTTCAATTTGCTCGCAAATGCATACTTTATCACGTTTCTATAAGTCATAGATATCTTAAGAGCAATTTCCTTAATCTGGAAGAGCAAACATTAGAGAACCAGCAGTGTTTCAAACAAGAGTCACAAAACTATAATCATCTTTTTTAGTTCATCTAGTCCCATATGTTGCTCATTCTTGTTCAGTTTGAATGCAGCTTTAGTGAGTTCTGGAAATTCTTACCCATTTCCTGTTTTAGGATTTTAAATCTATCAAATACCTGTATTTGTCCCAAATCCTTTATATGAATCTCCTTGAAGATGAAACTCATTTTGCAAGAGAATAATTATAAGTGACAAAAACTCAGAATGGATGTGGTCAAAAATCTGATGAGAGGTTACAATATGGCTGGCAAGGAAAACGGGTTATTTCTGTGACACACAACACTCTAATAATCGAAATATCAAGTGATGACCTTATATTGAAGCAATGCAACCTAAGGCTTATTATTTAATAGTGCGTCCAGAGTAACTGAACCTACCAAACAAAAAGGCCGAATGAGTCAGAGGCCTCATTTACAATTTAAATCTTGGGAAGTTTGTTAAAAAGTTATCCCACTTTTATGGCACACAGGAAGTTATTGTGTGTACCTAAACAGGATTGCAGATCATTATAAAACTCAAATTTTATTTAACCAAGGTGACAATAAGAGCTTCCAAAGGCAAATACTCAGGGTTCTGTCGTTGTTAGCAAAACTTAGCTCCTGTAATATTGAGAAGTTTTAACCCAATCATCAAAGACCTGATAAGGACAAAGCAGGGGAACTGGTTTTCAGGGCAGACAAAAGAGGAAAAAAAAAAACTTTGTTTACATTTTCTTATCAAGAGCGGACCAACAATTCTAGACAACTTTGTTTTTTGGATGGAGAGAGGAGTGTTCCAATCTCCTAACACTCTACTTTTAAAATCCATTCATTTTGATTTTGGTCATCCTGACCACACCTAAAATTTCTTTCCAAAGATAGCCCTTCACAGATCCACAGCTTTCCTTTGCATTCAGATTTTGAACCAAGCCATTTCTTTCTAAACAATCAGTCTCACTTAGGATAAAATTACCTTTTTTTTTTTTTTTACGGCAAATTTATGAACCGGTTAAGCACAAAGCGTGTTTACCAACAGCCCCAAACATCCTCAGTTTCTCTGCAGTAAGCACGAACCTACGCCCAGTAACCCAGGCTTTAGCGCTGCTTGTAAGACCTAGATGCCCAACCCCATCCAACCCCATTTATCATCCAAGCAGAATTTTAAAGTTCAGGGTCTCCGAAGACTTTGAAAGCTACCTTAACAATTACCCATGAGAATTTGAGACACACAAGGTTAACCATCCTAACTCAATTTTTTGCTAACAAATGACAACAGATAACAGCAGCTTATTTGATCTTCAGCAAACCTCGAGAGAATAAAAGTTCCATATTTAATGCCGACACCTCTAAAGGCACATCTATCTTTTTTTTTTTTTTTTTTTTTTTAGGCACGTCTATCTTAATGATACCAACAGACTTAAGACTCCGGGTCTTGAGGACTGTAAATCTCTGTAAATTAACCCGTCGTTTTCCCTCCCTTAGCCTTAGGGCAGCGGGAGGGGGTGAGGACGGTCCAGGCATCCCTCCTGGGGTGGGGTGGGGTGGGGTGGGGTGGGGGTGAGGGGTCTCAGCAAGGGCTTTGTCCTCAGCTCGCCTTGGGCTCCTCAGCGCTAAGCTTGTTCCCCAAACAACCAGACTCACTTAGGACAAAACCACCTTTCTTCTCCCTAAACCAAAAAAATACATTCCCGCTCCCCATACCGTTTTACGTTTCCTGACAAATTTTGCAGGAGACAACGTGGATGTATTTGACTTCGGGTCAGCAGAAGCAGAAGCAAAGTCTTCTATTTAATGCTGATAATTCTTTTTCTTTATTTTTAAGATTTTACTTATTTAAGAGAGAGAGTATGAGCAGGGGAGCCGGACTCGGGGCTCGATCCCAGGACCCTGAGGTCATGACCTGAGCTGAAGGCAGCTGCCCAACGCCTGAGCCCCCCAGGCGCCCCTCACCTGGGAATCCTAAGGACACATCTGTTTTCCTTGAGCCTGACGAGGGAGCAGGGCTAGCGGAGGACGCAGCCGCCGACTCCGGCCAACCACCCCACCTGGCGCACACGCGGGATGTTCTTCGGGAAGTCTCCAATGGTCTCAGTGTGGATGCCGCAGGGGAAAGCGGTCTTTAACCTGACAATGGCAAGGCCTCGGAGGTCCAACTTAGCAGGTGAAAGTCCTTTGGGAATCGGCCCCAACTCCCGGTGTGTAATCGGCCGCCCTGCCCGCCACCGTCCCGTCCCCGGGCTCCGAGAAAACCAGCATTTTGGTCTCGAGACCAAGGACGTGTCAGGGGTTCCTTCTTGGCCTCGGCTCCGGGCCCGGTCTCCGCACTTCGTCAAACCAGCAAGTGACTGTGCGCCAGCGCCGGCCACCTTCCAGATGACGCGAGCCCGACTAAGCCCCGCCAGGCTCCGCCTGAGTTTGGGGGCCCGTGTTGGCCGCACCTGCTTCCCCCCACACCTAGGGTGCTGCGGCCCCAGCGGGGGGCAGCGGGCGCCCCGCTCTCCGGTGGACGGGCCCGGCCCAGCAAACCTGCCTCGGCCCGAGGCACAGGGGGCGCCCCGCGTCCCTGGGGCGGTTGGGGAGGCGCTGGTGGCCACGGAGGCCTCCTCCCCCTGCGTTTCCCGCAGCCTCGGTGAGTCCCAGCCGTGCGTACATCTTAAACATTTAGATTTTTAAGGGACAGAAGGAATGTAAAAACATTTTCTTCCCTAGAGTCTCAGAGTAATTGCTATTAAAACGTGTCCTCCTTTTCTTAAGCACGGGACCGTTTTGTCCCAACACCCTGGCCTTTTCTAAAACCCACAACACTCTGGGAGGAGCAGGGGAGGCGAGGGGATGGGGGCAGCGTGTGGGCCTCCACCCGGCTTCAGGGCTGCGTTTCTGGTTTTGTAGAGATTTGGGAGACAGACCGTTGTCTCTAAATTCCCGAGGAACCAGGTTACGGCCCCAACAGCAAGAGGGTGGCCTGTCTTTTTAACTAATATTTGTTTTTACATCAGGGAGATTTTTTAACTAAAATGAAAACCAAAAGACTTCTGTCTTTATGTGTGTTTTTTTTTTTAAGATTTTGTTTTTTTAAATAATGTCTGCACCCAGTGTGGTCGCAGGCTCCGACGGAGGCTGCCGGGCGCCCCAGAAGGTCGTATCTCTGCGTGAGGTCTGTACGACGAAGCACTTTAACAGCAGCCTCCTTTCTGGCTTCTGGTAGCTTCTGAGTCAGTGGCCTCGGGAGACCGTGTGCAGGAGGCCGGGGGAGGTGGCGCTCCCGTTCCCTCCGTGCAGGGGCTTGGCGACTAGTCATGAACCCGTCGAACTTCCCTCTGACGTTGGTAGCAGAGGTGCAGGGGCTTCTCAAGAGCTCGGTTGCTGTCCAGGGGATGCGCTGCTCGGGCAGAGGGGCGGGGGGTGCAGGGGGCACCTGTTTAAGGGACAGCCCATGAGGGACGTGGAGGGGGCCCGGGGTACACACGGTGGAGGAAGGCTCACGGGGACACGGCGGCCGGCGGAGCCGAACGCACAGCCCCGGAAGCCAGGGCGACGCCACCCCGGTGCCTGTGTTAGGTGCATTTTCTGCCTCCAGCGTTTCCTGGAGCAACTGTCCATGTAGAACCTGGAGCGTAGGCCCGAGTGCTCTCGGGAAGCCTTCCGGGGGGACGGAAGTTAAAACAGGCAAATGAGGCTGTTTAAAGAAGAGGAATTTACATTGGTGGTGATTTATTTATTTAAGTCTACTTTCTGTTCTCTCTCCCTGTCAAGGGGGGTCCCCGAGACTGGCCGTTACACTAATAAGACGCATCAAGAGCTCCCTATAGAGGGAGTTTTGCCTTTAAGTGTAGCCAATTGGAAGGATCTGTTGTCTGGCCATTGACGAGTAGGACCCATTAACAGGAACTCTAATAACCCTTTTTTCTTAAGATTTTCTTTCTTTCCTTCCACCTGCAGAGAGAGGGAGAGCGAGCACCAGTAGCCAGAGCATCAGGCAGAAGGAGAGGGAGAAGCAGACGCCCCGCTGAGCAGGGAGCCCGCCGTGGACTCCATCCCAGCACCCCGAGGTCACGACCCGAGCTGAAATCCAGGGTCGGTCGCCCAACCCCCTGAGCCCCGCAGGCGCCCGACGACGGCAGGGGTTTTGTCTTTTGCCCTCATGATGGGTGCTGAACAGGCCGACCTCTGGTAGGTGTTCCGTTCATCGCTGCCAATGAAACCTGCGGGTTAACCAAGAGAAAGAAATCCGAAGACAATAAATGGAGAAAGTCTGAACAAAGAAGAATTCAGCAAAATGTGTGCTGACGGTGAGCTTAAAAAAAAAAAATCCGCGTCTTTCTCAAATACCAGCAGTAAGTAGGGAGGGTATGGAAACCCCTCCCTCCTCGGGGCCCAAGGACAGGCGCCCTACAAACAGACGCAGGGAGACTCGTTGGAGACCCAGAGAAGCGATCGAATCGTGCAGGACGGTGGGGGCGACACGGTGACTGCAGGCCAGCCTGCCCTGGCCGCGCCTCCCCGCACCTCAAAAGAAGGCTGTGTTTTCCTGAAATAGAGCAGATTTGTGTACATGAAGTGACTCAGACGGGAGGAAGATACGTGGGCTCCGTGGGGTCGGCGAGGGACCAGCATTCAGAACCTGTACGTGGTCCCAGGGAAACAGAGGAACTACAGGCATGGGGTGGGGGGCCCTGCAGGCGATCCCCGAGAACTCAGGCAGCCCCTGAACATGAGGAGGCGCAGGGAATCCAGCTGACATGGTGAACGTCCTTCCAGTTCCCACGGCCCCCACGGCCCCCACTGCCCCCCACTGCCCCCACCAGCTCCCTGGGTGCTTGGTCACCGCCCACTCCCTGCACAAGCCCTCAGCATCCTGGGCCCCCTCCCTGCAGGGTCCCCACCCAAGGGCCCACTGGGCTCTGTCCCTGCATCTGGAATGCATGGGGGGGGGTGGACACCACGGCGACTGGGTTCACTCAGCTCATGGTCTCACCGCGGCCCGTGGACCCTGGGCCCCGGGAGCTCCAGCCCCACACCGCCCCTCACGCCCCGAGCCTCCTTCCCGCTCACAGCACAGGGAGCTGGGCACCCCCGGCCTTGCGTGGGGTGAAGAGGGGGAGAGGGCCACGTGCCCCATCGCCAGGCCTGTGGAGCTCTGGGGTGGGGGTGGCCTAGTGGGGGCCCCCTGGGAAGGCAGGCGGGGAGCAGCTGGGGGCAAAGCTCCAAGTGGGCAGGTGCCCCTCTGGGACCAGCGCAGGGCGGCCTCAGGGGCAGGGCTCCCCATTCGCTGGAGCCTCCAGAGTCTCCAGGGAAGCGTCCCGAGGGGACAGTGGGGTGGGGGGGCCCCACCGCCCAGGCAGGGCAGGGCCAGGGCCCCCTGGAGGAGGCCCTGAGGGCTACACTGGGGCACGGGGTTCTCAAGGCCCAGGGGGACGTTTTGCAAGGTCTGGAAGTGGCTGCAAGCCTGGGCCCTGGTGCCCTGGGGACATCTGAGCCATTTGTTTCCCTAGCGGCCTGGGCCACCCCCAACTGTGGTTGTCCCCCGCCTGGGCCTGTGCTGACCCCGGGGACAGCACATGCCGGCCCCAGCGTCCTCCCTAGACCCTCGAATAAGCGCCCTCGGGGGACGGGAGCCGCCGCTGACCGCGCCGTTCCGCTCCCTTCCTCTTCCAGGAGGGCACGACCGTTTCCCCGAGCGCCCGCTATTTTGGGGAGTCGGTGTGGTGAAACCTGCAGATCGTAAACAATGTGCCGTCACCGTGTGCCTGCGGCTTGCACCTGCTCCGTGTCCCCGTGGGTAAGGAGCAGGGCTTCCCCCCAAAGGAAAGGGTGTGATTGGGCGAGAGCCAGGCTGCAGTTGCCTGGAAATGGTCACAACAGGAAGGCGACCCTGGAGCCCAGGCGTCCCTGCCAGAGCTGTCGCCCGGAGCGCCGCGTGCTGTTTATTTGCCTCCGGAGCGTGAAGCAATAGCTCGGCTGCTGCTCCGCCAAGACTGCTGACCGCTGTGTGGGGGACAAGCCAGGTGGCAGGGACGCACGCGCAGGGCAGCACTGTCATGCGGCCCCGGCACGTGGCGGCCGTGGACAGCGGCCAGGAGGCACAGATGCGGCTGGGGCCCAGGTCCAGGAGCTCAGGGCCTTGCCCGTGGGGGGGCCCTTGGCAGGGAGGCTAAGGGGCAGGTGTGTCCCGAAGACTGGGGGCCGGTTCCCCAGTGACCCCAGCTCCCTGATGGCCCCGGGCCGCCCTTGGCCGATGGCCACTGTGCCCGGGGTCAGGCCACCACCGGATGGGCGCAGGGGGTGAATGTCAGATCACTAAGACTGGGTCCACCTGGAGGCTGGGGCCTGGGGGCTGGGGGGGCTACACCAAGGTGGCACCTGTGGCCTCCCCCCTCCTCGGAGCCCCCGGCCACAGCCAGGGTGGCAGGGTTCTGGCCCCTAAGCACTGAGACCTTGCCCCCAGAGCTTCAGCCCTGCTCGGAGAGCAGTGGGGCTCTTTCTGGGACAGCCTGAGGGGGCCAAGGTGGACTTCGCAGGGAGGCCCATGACATGCCCGACAGAAGAAGAGGACCGGCCAAGGCTGCGGGGATGGGCGGTTCAGGTGGGCGGTTCAGTGGCTAGAGCCAGGTGAGCTGGCTCAGTGGGCGGCTCAGGTGGGCGGCTCAGTGGCTAGAGCAGGTGGGCACGCGCTTTGCCAAGCGTGGGATGCAGGAAAGGAACCACCGAGCAGGAAGTAGGGGAGGTAGGGGGCTGAGCTGGCGCCCCTGAGCTGGAGGTGGCCGAGCAATCATCCGGGGGCGGCTGGACACGGACGTGGGAGGCACAGCAGGCTCGTCCGGGACTGGCCGCCGGGAGCCACCGCGCAGGTTCCCCAGCGGGAGCCCGAGGGGCAGTGGCCATGTGCCCTGGAAACGGGGCAGGAAGGTGTGAGGATGGGAACCCGCGTGCCCGGGGCGAGCTGGGCCGCACACACCTGAGGCGCAGGATTCCCCACAGGGCCGCGCTCTTGAGCCTGAAGCCCTCAGTGCCTTAGAAGGATAATAATTAGGCACCAGGGGTTTGCATCCTTGGCCAGATGCCTTCCCAGGCCTGGGGTAGGTGGAGCTGATGGGAGCGCAGGGCCACCTGCCTGGGAGCACTAAGATTGGGGTTGTTCCCAGCTGAGGATGAGCCTGGGGCTTGGACACCCACAGAACCCGCTTGGAGCCAGCTCTCCTGCTCGCAGCATCCTGCACACGGGCCCAGGCCACACCCCCACCCCGGGGTCCTTCTCTCCTGCTGGCCTGCTGGCTCCGGAGGTGACCGGCTGGTGGTGGACACACGCGTCCCCATAACACGTGACCTCCCCAGTCAAGACTTTTCTTTCTCCTTCTTTGATTCCCCTGCCTTCACGCCCCTGACCCCTGTGAACCCACTGCCAGAGGCGGCTCCCGGCGCCCACTCAAGGCTGTGTGGGTACGTTCACGGCCCCCCCACACTGTCCCACCCACGGCCGGCCTGTCCATGGCCACATCATCCACACTCTCCCACCCACGGCTACACCGTCCCACCCATGGCCACAGTGTCCACGAGCACACCGTCCACACCGTCCCATCCACGACCCGCCATCCACGGCCACACCAGCCACGGCTGCCTTGCTGGCACCCTCCTTGCCGCCCTCCCTGCGCCGAGCTGGAGCCAGGGTGCCCCTCGGGGTCTTCTGTCCGCATCCGGCACCACTTATCCCTCCAGGGAAAGAGAAGAGCTGGTGGGGGCTGGTCAGCCTGGGGAGAAAGCTGCCGAGCTCCCAGCCCTTCTTCCCGCTGGCCGTTCCCCTCGACCCCCCCAGACGGCCTCTGCGTTTCCCAAGCCCCGCCCCGTGGGCGGCCCACCCCACTCCTGTGACCCCTGGATCTCCTCCCGAGCTCCCTTGGCACCTGCAGCTGGGGACATGGTGACCGAGGCCTCCTGGGAATTCCTCGTGGGCGCCGGGCTCCTCTTCCCTGGGGGGAAGTGGCCACGGGCCCACGGAGCTTGCTGGGGGTGCTCTCTGTCTCCCTGGCCCAGGGCCCCTCCGAAACCTTGGATACGCCCTTGTGCCCCGTAGAGGTGGGGTCACCCAAGCTGGGCGCCCCTGCCTGGAGGCACCACCCGGCCCCTCCCTGGCTGGGATTGCCCTGGAGTCCCTCCCGCGGGGACAGCTCCAAGGACTGGCTTCTCTCTGAGGCCAATGAAGGGGACAGAGAGAGGGGGGCATTCCTACCCCCCACTGTTCCCATCAGTCACCCGCAGATAATAGTCATCATAACACCTCCCTCAGGCTGGACAGGCCCTCTGGGGGCACGGGGGACGCAGGGATGGCAGGTGGAGGGGGATGTGGGGACAGAGCCTGAGGGGGACGCGGGGGACGGCAGGTGGAGGCCCCGGGAGGACGGCGCCCTGCTGGCATCAGTGGCCAAGGGCAGGGCTGTCCTGCACAACGGGTCCTGCCTCCAAGCGCTCTGCACCCTGGCTTTTCCAAATGTTCCCTGGGGGCCTCCTGGAGGAGGCACCCTGCTCCTGACCCACTCCCCTGCCGGCTTGCGGAGCTCAGGCTCCCGTAAGGCGTCAGGTTAACGGGGGAGGGGTGTGGGGGGGTGGGGGCTTGCGCAGCTTCCTTGTGGGTCAGATGTCTAAGCTCAGCCCCCGTGGGGGAAGCCGAGGCACCGGGGACACCGCCCCCGTGGCTCCAGGTGCTGCTGTGCTGGGCTGACGGGGCCCCCTGCCTGTGTCGCTTGCATCCCGTGATGTCCCGTGGAAACACGCCCCACAGAAGGCCCCTGCCAGTACCCCGGTCCGGCCTCCTCTGCGGGGTTACGGCCTGTCCTGACGCGTCCACTCGTGTGCAGCGTCTGGACTTCAGCCCACCTGCGCCTCCAGCCTCTGGCGGCCGCCCCTGCTGCCCAGGACGCCCACCCGCGGCCGCCTCAGCGTTAGTGGGAGCAGGAGGCTGAGGAATCCGCCTTCCTCGGCGCAGCGCCCACGGGCTTTGGGCCTGAGTGGGTCTGCGCGGGAATAGGTCAGGGCAGCGGGAACTGTGTCCCCAGGGGGGTCTGTGCTGCATCCGCCCCACTGGCTGAGCCCACGCAGTCGCACATGCTAGACCTCGGCCTTCGGCCAGACCTTCCCCAGAAGGAAGCTGGAAACGGCCCTGACGCCGGGCGCGGTGAGCAAGCTGCGGGGCTCAGGGCTGACTGTCCTGGGTCTGCAGCGTTTCGGGGGGCACCCAAGGTTGGGTGGCTTGGGCAGGGGCAGGGGTGGGGCACGGGCACGCAGGGACCATGACGAAGCCAGCCCAGCAGGGCGCAGGAGCTGGATGCAGGCGAACGGCCGCCCCGCGATTCTCTCAACTTTCCTACGGGGTTGGATCTTTCATGACAAAATGAAGGAAGGAAAAGCAGGTTTAAGGACTGACCTTTGCCCTAAAGGGGAAGGAAGGCGGCGTCTCTGGCGCGGGGACCTGAGGACACTTCCACGGTGACCTGGAGCCTGCACCCCCGGGGGCGCAGAGGGGGCCTGCCTGCCAGGTGCCCGGGGGCCGCCGTGGCTCTAAGGACACCCTCCCCGACAAGACGCATCCGCCGTGGGCGCACCGGCGTGGGTGCTCGTGGCCTGCCCGACCCTCGGTCTGGTTGCTCGTTGAGCACACGGTGTCCATCCTCGTGAGGCCCCCGGGGCCAAGGGGTGGCTGTGGCCGAGGAGGAAGACTCACATATGGGTGGAGCCAAGCCTGGAGGGACTGTGTGCGCACAGACCGGGGGTCTCCGGAGGAAGACAGACAGACAGACAGACACAGCTTCCTGGACACCAGTCATTCCCAGCCCCCGGCCGTCCTGCGGAAGCAGAGAAGGACAGACAGCCACCGCGGGCAGGGGAGACGCTGGTCACAGAGGGACAGGGGGTCAGTAGCACAGCCCCCAGGGCTGCTCCGGAGGGACCGCTGGCCCCGCAGCCATCCTGCAGGGTGTGTGCACCTCTGAGCCCTCAGGTACGGGCCCCCCCCGCGGCGCTGACCCTCCTGCTCCCGACTCTGACCTGCTCTCGGTCACCTCCTGGTGCCCTTGCCCCAGATCCGTGCTGGGTCCCGTGTGCGCGGGCCCCAGGCGGTTATCGCGCCCCCTTTGCTTACACCCTCCCCAGGTCTGCGGTTGGGGAGACCTGGCTCTGGGAGGCTGCCGCCTCCTCCCTCCTGCCCTGTTCTCTGGCTTCCTTGTGTCTCTTGGCTCGATGTCCCCAATGGGGCCCCAGTCCCGGGTGGTCTCGTGGGGGAGGATGTCGAGCGGCGGTGCGGTGATGGAAGCGTGTAGGATGCTCACAGATAGCGTGTGATGCGCGTGCTCCACGTACAGGTGTGTGCAAAGTGCCGTGGAGCCGCTTGGAGATGCGTCCAGACCCGGCTGGGCGGTGGGCACTGAGCGGGTCTGTGGGGTGAGTGACGGGGGTCGGAGGCTCAGGGTGGGGGTCCCGGGCGGACGTGCGCGCATACGCACGGGCGCAGCACACGGTGGGCGCTCCCTATCTGAGTTTTTCTGGCTGAGTGAGGGAACACTCATACCTGTGCACGACCACCAGGCAGGTGTCTCTGTGAGCTCCGCACCTGCCCTAGTGACCTCCCAAGACCCACCCCCTCATGCTGTCACCCCCCCCCGCCCCGCCCCGGGGAGCAGGGCTTCAACATAGGAATCTGGGGAGGGGGCGGCACACGCGCTCCGTCAGCAACGGGGCTGGAAGGGTCGGTTGGGGCCGGTTTAATCAGGATCTGATATTTATGCCAAAGGGGTCTGGTGTGGGCCCTGTGACAACGGGAGAACAGGCGGCGTGCGGGCATCTGTGTCTCCACGTAGACGTCGGGCCTGCAGATGAAGAATCCGCGGCACCATGGGGGTCAGCGTCCTGCTGACCGAGGAAATAGCCGAGCTGGGCTTTGAGCCTGGGCGCGTGCTCCGGGCCGGTGCGTCTGACGGTGAAGCCGCCGTGGCAGCGACTGCGGAGGGGGACCCGGGGCACGGGGAGCCGCCCGTCGGTAGGGCCATCGGGGAGGAGCTGCGGGGCAAGGTTGCACCAGCAGGTCTGGGCTCCTGAGCCCGGGTCAGGGCTTGGTTGGCAGCTGTTACCTCTGTGGACACTTGTGGTTCCCTGACTTTCAGCGCATGGGCGTCCTTCCAAGAAACCTGGTCCAGAAACAGCTGCATTTATGAGAACCTGAGTAATTAGTGCAGCTTAATTTATTCATGTACTCGTCCATCCATCCACCCATCCATTCCTCAATCCATCCATCCATCCGCCCATCCATCTCTCCATCCTTCCATCCCAAGTTCCTCCAGGAAGTAGCTTTAAAAAAAAAAGATTTTATTTATTTATTCATGAGAGACACAGAGAGAGAGAGAGAGGCAGAGACCCAGGCAGAGGGAGCAGCAGGCTCCATGCAGGGAGCCCGACGTGGGACTCGATCCCGGGACCCTGGGGTCACGCCCCAAGCTGAAGGCGGCGCTAAACTGCTGAGCCACCCAGGCCACCCGTGCTTCTAGGTCTAGACACACGGTGCGCCCCCCTCTGTGATGCCAGCACCCCGAACCCCTCAGGGTGTCTGGTCCACAGGCCGAGTTTTACCACCTCGTGTTCTCACTGTCCTCCGTTCAGGACACTCTCTCATTTCTCTCGTGATTTCTTCTCTGCCTCGCGCGTTACTTGGAAGCGTGTTGTCCAGTCCCCCCGTGCTTGGGATTGCGCACGCACCCCTCTTTATGTGACAGAAATCTCTGTGTCCATACATCTGATGCTACGTGGCAGGGAACACGTTCCTTATGATTCCTGTTTTTCAGGGCTTCTGGAGGTCAGCCTGGCGGCTCAGCCCTGCGGAACGCCCTCGCGTGCGTGGCGGACCGCGGGTCCCGCTGGCTTCGGGCGCGGCCCGTCCCCCGACGGCTCCAGCAGCGTTTGCTCCCCGCGGTGGGGATTTGCTCTGAGACGCGCCGACATGCAGGCCTGTGGTGCCTTCAGAGGTGAGCGGCCCTGTTGTCACACGACGGGCGCGTGGTCTCTGGTTGCCCCGTGTCTCTCGCAGGCTGCGTCGTCTCACGTCTGCGGCACGTCAGAACCGACACGGGTCGTTTCTCCTCCTTGTTCTTTCCCTCTCTGTTTGGATCCGTCGCCCGTAAATGTCACTTCTTACCCCGCCCTCGCCGTCCCCCTCACTGGGAGCGCTCGGTGCCCCGACGTTTATTCCACTACCCATGTGTCTGGACCCAAGCGGCTCGGGACTGGGCTGCCACTGAGTCGCAGGCACCTTCCTTCTTCCCACGCGCTCTGTGACTGCCTACGACTTCAGAAGTTGATCCGGAGACGCGCGCACATGCCTTCAAGTCATCAAAAACTCAAGAACGGCGGCGTATCCTTGAACAACGAAAGCGGCAGGAAGCTGAGCAGGGTTCCCGCCCGTTTCCAGAGCCTCATCTTCGAGCCGCGCGCCGCCCGCTCTACCACACAGGCGGGACCTCCCTCCTGTGTCACCCGGCCGGGGTCTGCAATAGAGGGCGGCGCTGCGAATTCTGTGCATGATTCTCTATGTACCAGCACACTTAAGTGATTTACCATCTCTGGTGTCACCTGCTGCCTAAAGAATGAAGATTCTGGGTCATCGGCGAAGCGTCTGCCTTCGGCTACGGTCACGATCTCAGGGTCCTGGGATCGAGTCCCGCATCCGGCTCCGGCTTCTCCTTCTCCCTCTGCTGCTCCCCTCGCTCGTGCTTGTCCCTCCCCAAATGACTCTCTCTGGTCTCGTCACGTCTCCTTCCTCCAGGACCTCGCTTCGCTGCGAGCCTGTGTGTGCAGGTGGGTCTGCTGAGGACACTCTCGGCCCTCATCTGCCTGAAAACGTCCCTCCCATCAGCTTGCGGAAGGTTTTTTTTTTGCTGCACGTGGAGTTCGGAGTCAGCGGGTTTGCCCACCAGCGTGTTAAAGCTGTTGCTTCAGTGTCTTCGGTCCCGCGTTGCTTCTGAGGACACTCGGCATTGTTCTTTCTCTGTTCTGTCTTGTGGGTTGTGTTTACTTTCCTCCGGGTTGCTTTGAAGGTTTGGTCTTCATCTTCGATTTTCAGTTTGGTCACGATGTGCCTCGGCACGCTTCTCTGTGCACGTACCCACCTCGGAGTCCTCTGAGCTTCCTGGATCTGTGATTAATACCTTTCATTAATTTGGGATCATCTTAGCTATTATTTAGCCTCAAATATTCAGTCCATCCTGTTCACTCGGTCTTGTCCTTCCGGGTCTCCATCTGTACACATCAACATGCATTATAGGCAGTTTGATGTTTTCCGTAGATCTTGGGTGCAATTTTCTTTTTCTTTCTTTTTAAGATTTTATGTATTTATTTGACAGACAGAGAGAGCGCAGGAACCAGGGGAGGGACAGAAGCAGAGGGAGAAGCAGGTGCCCGCCGAGCAGAGAGCCCTAGACGGGGCTCGAACCCAGGACCCCGGGACCATGACCTGAGCCTCCCAGGAGCCCCTTGGGTATGATTTTCCATTTATGTTTTTCTTTGTGTTCCAGTGCAGATGATTTCTACTGACACGTCTTCGTCAGTTTTCTCTTCTTGGTTCAGTGTGTTGGTAAGCCCACAAAATAGTTCATCTTGGATGTATTTTTCCTTTCCAGCATTTCTCGCCTTCCCGTCTGACTCAGATACATGTGCACGTCCATGTGGAAACCTCCCGTGGGCGTGGACAGGACCGGGAGACTTGTGTCCTGTGAGCAGAGTGCACACGGCCTGGGGCTGCTACTTCTGCGGGGAGGCCACACACGACGGCGACTTGGTCTCGCGTCTCTGCTGGTGAGGCGGCCCTGAGGGAGCAGCCACATGCCGGCCCGTCTGCCCGAGCAGCCTCTTTGGCAACAAAGTGGGAGATGAGGCCCCGCGTCCAGCGGCCCGAGATGAAACCGCAGCCAGCAGCCTCCGCCAGCACCTTGGTTGTAGCTCCGTGAGAGACCCCGAAAAGGAGGACCCGCCTAAAGCCGTAGCCAGGCCCCTGACCCCAAGATAAACGAAGGTGTACTGTTTTCCTCTAAGTTTTGGGGTCCTTTACTACGTAGCGATACACAATGGGTACACACACTGCTGGGATTCTTATTGGGGTTGTGTTACGCTTCTAGCTCACTTTGAGGAGAATCGACTTCTTCATCGCAGCTCCGTCTTCCAGGCAAATAATTCTATATTCTTTATGTTTATCTTTAACATCTCTCAATACATTTTCATGATTTTATCTATAAAGATCTTGCAATTGGGGCAGCCCCGGTGGCACAGCGGTTTAGCGCCACCTGCAGCCCAGGGCGTGATCCTGGAGACCCTGGATCCAGTCCCCGGTGGAGCCTGCTTCTCCCTCTGCCAGTGTCTCTGCCTCTCTCTCTCTCTCTCTCTCTCTCTCTCTCTCTCTCTCTCTCTCTGTGAGTCTCTATGAATAAATAAATAAAGTCTTTAAAAAAAATCTTGCAATTGTTATACCATTGTAACTGGTTCCTTTTTCATTTGTAGAATTTTCTTTTTTTTTTTTTAAAGATTGTATTTATTTGAGAGACACTGAGAGAGACAAAAAGAGAGCACGCACAAGCAGGGGGGAGGGAGAGGGGTAGAGGGGGAGGGAGAAGCAGACTCTCGGCTGAGCAGGGAGCCCCATGTGGGGCTCATCCCAGGACCCTGGGATGCCTCTCTCTTTCTCTGTGTCTCTCATAAATAAATAAATAAAATATTTAGGGAAAGAAAATTTCAGGATTGAGGGTTTTTTTTAAAGATTTTATTTATTTATTTTATTATTTATTTTAAGATTTTATTTATTCATTCATGAAAGAGAAAGAGAGAGGCAGAGACACAGGCAGAGGGAGAAGCAGGCTCCATGCAGGGGCCCGATGCAGGACTCAATCCCAGGACCCCGGGGTCACGCCCTGGGCCGAAGGCAGACGCTCAACTGCTGAGCCACCCGGGTGTCCCCTCAGTGAAATGTCTAAAAAAAGAAAAAAAAGAAAAAAAAATCTTCACCAGATTTAAGAAATTCCTCTCGATTCCAAATTTGCTTAGTTTTTTAAAAAAAATCATGAATCAATGTTGAATTTTATCTGCTTATTTTTCCTGCATTCATTTTCTCACTCACATTTATCAATTACACGTTTTCTAAGGTAAGATTGACCAATGACTCCCTTTTCCTCATACTGTTCTTAAGGGGTTTTGCTATTCTCATGAAATAAGTTTTTTCTATCTGGAGCAGTTTGTATCAGATTTTATCTTTTGTTCCTTGCACATTTGGTGAAAACCGCCAATAAAGCCATCTGTGCTTAGAGTTTTATTTTGGGGAATTTTTTCACTACTGATTCAATGTCTTTAAAAATCATGGGGTTTTTTTTAGTTAATTTTGCTACATTTCTAAGAATTTGTACATTTCATGTCAACTTTCAAATTTGTTGGCACAGAATTTACATATTATTCTTATTATTTTAATATCTGAAGGGTTTTCATAAATTTGTCAGAGGCTTGTGAATTACATGGGTATTTTCAGAGAACCCATTTTGGCTTAGTTTATCCTGTTTATTTCTCCCATTTTATCCTGTCTGCCTTATATTTATTAGTTTCTCCTTTTATTCATTCAGGTTTGGTTTGGGCATTTTTCTAGATTCTAGAGGTAGGTGCTTAGCTCCCTACTTTCTGCTGTTTTCTGCTGCTGTATACACCCAGGCATAACAACACTGAGTATATTTTAGCTGCATTCCACAAATTTGATATCTACTATTTTTACCTTCACTTATTTAAAAGCATTTCTGATCTTTATCATGGTTTATCCTTTGACCAAAATGTATTATCTAGAAGAGGATTTATTAATTTCCAAGCATATGGCTATATTCTAGTTATCTTTTTGTTATTGATTTCCAGCTTAATGGCACGGTCAGGGAATATGCTCTGTATGATTTTTTTTTTTTTTTGCTCTGTATGATTTTAATTCTTGAAAAATTTTTGGGATTTGCCCAGAACCACTTCGGCTTGAAAACATTGTGTGTTTTGAATACAGTCTTTTTTTTTTTTTTTAACACAGTCTTGCATGTATGTCCATTAGATCGAGTTTGTTAATGAGGTTGTTCAAATTTTTTATATATTTATGGCTTAATTTTCTGTTTATTCTAATAATTATTGTGATAAGTGTTATTTCCTTCCACTATGGTTATGTATTTTTATATTTTTCCTTATACTTCTTTAGTTTTTATTATTACTTTTTTAAGGATTTTTAAAGAATTTATTCATTAGAGAGAGAGAGCAAGAGAGAGTACAAGCAGGGGGGGAGGGGCAGAGGGAGAGGGAGAAGCAGGCTCCCCGCTGAGCACGCTGGGTCCAGGACTTGGGATCATGATCTGAGCTCAAGGCAGACATTTAACCGACTGAGCCACCCAGGTGCCCCTCTCCTTATACTGCTGTCAAGTTTTGTTTTATATATTTTAAGCCTAAGTTATCATATGCATACACATTTAAAATTGATGTATCTCGCTGATGACTTGAACCCCTTATCATAAGTGACCATCTTTATTTCTGTTACTTCATTTTGCCGTAAAGTCTATTTTGTCAGATACTAGTATAGCTACGTCAGCAATGGGGTCGGTTGGGGTGGCAGTGAAATTTGTGCTTTTTCCTCATCCTTTCACTTTCAGGTCATCTCTATTTTCAAGTTTTAGGATGTGTCTTTGTTCCTAAATAATTTCCCAAATTCTAGGCTCAGTTGATTGCTTCCTTGTGATGCCTCTCATCTACGGCAAGTCTGCTTGTCAACAAATTCTGATGTTTTTCCTTCGTCTGAGAATATTTTACTTCCCTTTCTGTCTTAGTCCTTTCAGGCTACTATAACAGAGTAACACATACTCATAAACCACAGACACTTATTTCTCACAGTTCTGGAAGCTGAGAATCCCAGAGTGAGGGTCCGCTCCCTGGTTCTTAGATGGCCGTCTTGCGGTGTCCTTCGGCGGCGGAGGCGCAAGAGGGCTCCTTGCTGTATCTTTTGCAAGGCCACTAATCCCATCATGAGGGCCCCACCTCATGACCTCATCACCTTCCAGAGGCCCCACCTCCCACCACCACCACGCTGGGGATTCCATGTCAGCTCATGAACTAGGAGAGGACACACACACACACACACACACACACACACACAGTCTACAGCACTTTCATTCTTAAAGGGTATTTTCTCTGCACACACAACTCTGACAGGCTTTTTTCCCTTCATTCAACAATGCTGCTCCACTTCCTTCTATCCGTCATGTTCCCTGCAATAATTCAAATTATTTCCTTATACACAATTCATCATTTTCCCTGGGCTGCTTTTAGGAGTGTTTTCTTTGTCTTCGTTACCAAATTGGGCAAATTTTCAACCATTATTTCTTCAAATAGTTTTTCTTTCCTTTCTTTCTTTCTTTCTTTCTTTCTTTCTTTCTTTCTTTCTTTCTTTCTTTCTTTCTTTCTTTCTTTCTTTCTTTCTTTCTTTCTTCAGATAGTTTTTCTTAACCACACTTTCCTCTTTCTCCAGGAGTTGGATAACACAAATGTGAGCCCTTTCGATATTGTTCCCCAGGTCCCTGAGTCTCTGTCATTTGTTTTTCAATCTTCTTTTCCTCTCTGTAATACAAAATGGATCATTTCCATTGCTCTACCTTTAGATTCACTGCCTCCTTCCTCACTCATCTTCATTCCACTGTTGAATCTCTCTAGTGAGGTTTTTATTTTGGTTATTATTTTTTATTTTATTTTTTGGTTATTATATTTTTTAGTTCTGATACTTCTATTTGATTCTTCTTTATATTTTCCATTTCTTTTTTAAAAATATTTTATTTATTTATTTTGGGGGGGCAGGGAGGGAGGAGCAGATTGGGAGTAAAAAGGAAAGGGAGAGAATCTCTAGGAGACTCCACGCTGAGCGAGGATCCCCATGCGGGGCTTGATCCCATAACCCCAAGATCATGACTTGAGCTGAAACAGAGTCAGATGCTTACTGAGTGAGCCCCCCAGGCACCCCTATATTTTTATTTCTTGGCTTTCCACTTTCTCAAGAGTGTTTACTCTTACTGGTTGGAGCATTTCTATAATACTTGCCTTGGCAGGAAATCCCAATGTCTGTTGTTTCCCCATTGGTGACTGTTACCTCTTCACATTCCAGTTGAGATTTTCATGTTCCTTTGTTTGCTGAGTAATTTTGGATTGTATCTTGCGCACGTTGAATACCATGTTATGAAACTCTGATACTTTCCAAGTTATGGAGAACGTTGATATACTTCGTTGTATCAGGCATGTGACGCACCTGAGTTCATGCTAAATGTGCCATCCGACCTGTGCAGTGCTATTCAGGTCTGTCCCTTGGGTGCACCAGCCAGTGGGACCAGGGCAGTGGCCCAGCCCATTGTGCCCTCTCGCACTCGGTGCTAGGCTGCTGGGGCCAGACGCGTGCCTGGGCAGCCTAGGCGTGATGCCAGACCACACACAATTTTCTCACATCGCTTTTCTTAGGCACCCCCTTTCTGCAGTCTCCCTAGAGCTTTCCAGATTTCTGAAGGTTCTCTTTTTGGGCATTTTTCTAGAAAACTCTGTATATACTTCTGATGACAGCACATGTATCTGGGGCCACATGGGAGGTGGAGGACAGAAAACAACAGCAATTTGCCCAACTCTTGTGGGAACAGAGTCCCTCAATTAGAGAGGGAGCTGCTCCCCCTAGAGTGTTAGGCTTCTGTAGTCGCTGCGGTTGCTGTCACCACCATTGGATGATGTGGGGGTGGGCCATGAGGGAACAAAGAAAGGACAAAATTAGAAGGAAGATGTACTCCCCCCCTCACTAAGCATCAGGGGAGCCGTTTCCTATTTCTTGAGCTGGAATTGGAAGGTGTCTCCTGGAATGATCTCTGTTCATGCCCCTGCCACTTCCAGGTTGGGGCTGGATTTAATCCATGCTGGGAAAGAAGAGCAACTCACCACCAGCTTGGTGGTGCTCCAAATTCTAATCTCCCCCCCCCCCAATCTACCTGCTACCATTTACCTTCCAGAATCCTTAAACGGCTACTCCATGCCTCTGTTCAGATTTCAGATTTGGACAGAAATGGCCAGGGGTGGGGTTTGCTGGGGAATGTGCTTACTCCATTTTACCCAGAACCAGAAATCTCCGATGAGTATTTTTCCAACCCTAGCTGAGTTTCCCCTTTTATTTACATTTTTGGCCTGGTAAGTCCTCACATACATTTGAAGTGTTTTTATGTTCTGTTTTTAATTTGCTGCTAGTGACACTGAATTGGTACAAGTTTATGTCGTAAAATGTTATTACACTTTATATAACCTTCACATACGCATTTAACTTTGGTTTTGAAAAACACCCAAATGCATAGAGAAGTTGTATCTAAGGTGATCTTTCTCATGTTGTTCCCTCGTCCAAGACTGCCCACTCCATGGTGGCCCCTTTGTCCTTCCACACAGGAAAGAGCCAGGACGATGCTTCCCCTGGATGCAGGCGCCTGCCTTGTCCACGTCTGCCTTAGTGTCTTGGAGCAGGGAGAGGCTTTGGGCCATTCTGGGGGAAACAGCCAGGGGTGTGGGTAGGGTGCACACGATCAATCCCCTCCAACTTGTCTGTCTCCCTCCAACTTTAGATGGAAGCCCCCTGTGCGCCTTTGACTCATTTGACCGAAGAGACGGGGAGCAGATCCAGACTTGAGTCACAGTCCCAGAAGTCACAGCCCTCACACGGTGGTCACACCTGAATCAGGTCACACACCCACATCCTTGTAGTTAGAGCTGGGTGTCTCTGGGAAGGATCCTGGGCTAGCCCCGTGAGTACAAACATTTCTTCCTGGGCTGAAGAGGACCTGCAGCCACACTCCCCGACTGTGTGCTGGGAAAGGGGAACATGGGGACCTTTAGGGGATCCCTGCACACTGGGTCTGAAACAACAGCCCTGCTGGCATCTCTGTCTTGGACTTCCAGCCTCCTATCTGGAGGATTTTGTTATGGTGGCGAGAGCAGACTGACACAAGATTGTCCTCCAGCACATTCTAAACATGTAAGCAAGTTGCCTGAGCAGATAGTTGATCCTCTGAAGGCACCTTCCCTCCACTGGCATCCTTAGTTTCATGGGAAGCTCCCTAAAACCAGCTGACCAATGACTGGGAAATAGAGCCTGGTGTGCACCTGACCCGGTGCCATGATGGTCCGGGTGGGAGGGGCTGGAACCAGCCTTAATGGGAGGAACCAGCCCTAACGGGGCTGGAGGGGCTGATGGGGAGGGAGGGCCACCTGATGGGCATTGGCAAGCAGTGTGTTTGGCTATCCGCTCTCCGTGGAAGGAGCGTGAGCTGAGATACTCATCTACCCCCATCCCCATGACCAGGGGCTGATAAGGAGCAGCCATGGAGGATCAGGGTTAAGGAGGTCTGGGAAGGAGCAGGTGGGTGTGGGACCTTCCGGAGTGGACCAGATGTGAAAATACTTGTGTCCCACATGCACGCTCAGCAGATGCTCCTCCTGACAGGTGCAGAAGACCCATTCCACAGACGTCAGCCAGTGCTTCCTGAGTCTGCACCAAAAGCTCATGGAGGAAGCGGCAGTGGTGGCATGAGGGTGGTCCCACGCGGGCTTAGGGACGTCCAGCACCCAACCAAGGCTGGAGCAGTGCCTGCCGCTCCGCCTCCCGGCAGCTGAGACCCTGGGGAGCCGCACTGCACAGCCCGGGGCCGGCCAGCCCTCTGGAAGACTTACCTGGGTTTAGGTTTGCCTTCCTGGGTCCCCTGGGTTTTTCCCAGGAACGTCCTCCAGAGACTTCCTCTTCCTCTTCCCGCTAACCCACCTACCCCTGGCTCTGACCAAGGACCCAAGGAGTGCAGCAGCGGGCGGACACTGTGGGCCTTCCAGGTCCCCCTGTGTGTCCACCACCCCGGACGGCGGAGAATGGTGGAATGGGCCGGTTAAAGGTGCCACGGGGGTCGGCTGGGAGGGCACCCCTGCCCCTGAGTCTCTGTGCTGTGGAATGTCTTCCTCGCCAACAATCAAGGAACCACAGGTGCTTCGGGTTTGCCTGTGGCGGGAGGGCCTGGGGGGAGGGCCTGGGCCCGGGAAGAAGGGCAGCCAGGGGCCGGCGCCTCTCCCCACCTCCAGAGATGATCCACCTGCAGACATGTTGCTGCCCGCGCACAGGACCCCGGGCTCCTCCGCGCTGCAGGTGCGCGGGGGAGGGGGGGCGCCCTGCAGGTGCGCGGGGGGGGGGGGCGCCCTCCCTGGGGGGGCTCCCCCTGCGCGCAGGTTTTCACGCCGCATCACCCCGCCTGCCGCGCTTCGGGGCTCAGGGGGCCCCTCCAGCCCCTCCAGGAGGGCGCCCCTCGCAGGTGAGCCCCGGGCCGCGGCAGGTGCAGGGCGGGGGCCGACCCCGGAGGCCCGGAGCCCCGGAGCCGCCGCCTGACGGTGAATTGTGGGCCTGGCTGCCGAGCTCCGCGGGCGGGGGCGGGGCGGGGCGGGGCGGGGAGCCCGAGCTGCGGCCGAGGCTGAGCACGCTCGCGCGGGGCTCGGGGCGCGGGGCGCGGGGCGCGGGGCTCGGGGCGGGCGGGGGCGCGGGTGCAGGTCCGAGGGCGCCGCGGCCTCCGCCCCGCGCTCTGCGCAGCAGCCCGGATCCCAGCGGCCGCGGCCCCGGCTTCCGCGCACCGCAAGCCGCTCGGCCGAGGATGCGCTGCGCAGGGAAGGAAAGGAGGTGCGGCGGGGGGGGGCCGGGGCGGGGCGGGGCGGGGGGCCTGGGTGAGCCGCCGCCCCCGGGCCTCCGCGCTGCGCCCGCGCCTGGCACCGTGCGCCCCGGGCCGGGGCCCTGCGCGGGGGCGGGGGTCGGGGGGCGGCCGGGGGCGGAGCCCGGGGGTGGGGGGGGCGGGGGGCGCCCCTGCTGCGGCCCGGCTCCTCCCGCCCCCAGTGCGCCCCCGCGGGCCGTGCCCCTCCCGGGAAGCCCCGGAGCCGGGGCAGGTGCACAGGCCTGGGCGCAGGGACCGGCCCCAGGTGGGGCGCAGGTGCCCGGACCGCCCCGCGGGCGTCTCCGCATCGCGGCTGGGCCGCCCCCTCCCCTCGGTGTCAGCGCTTAATTCCCCTGTTCCCGCTTCCAGGGGGGGCGGCAGAGCTGCGGGGGGCCCCGGAGGGGAAGCCGCAGAATGAAGAGGCCGAGCGGGGCCGCGGGGCCTGGACGGGGTTTTCCTAGAAAATCTGTCCGCCCGTCCCTTTGACCTTGCATCCTGGGAGAGGCGGGCCTGTGGCGGCCGCCGCTGCCCCCACCCAGGGGTCGGCTCAGTCTTCTCTTCCTGCGGGAGGAACACCTTAAGAGGCTCTGTTGCGTGTCGTCTGCAGGTGCCAGGAAGGTGGTGACCGGCGGGGCAGGGGAGTCAGAGGCGCCCTCCCTGCCCGGGGGCCTGAGAGCTGGGTGCTGGCCGGTGGGGGAGCGCCCATGAGGGAAGCCGAGGGCTCCTGCCTCCTTAGGGTGGGGTGGGAGGAGAAGGCTCCAGGCCCTGTGTCTGCCGTGGGGGGGGTGGAGGGGGGGTCTAGGACTAGAAGGAGGGGCTCGGGACCCTCCTCACCCCTTCCCTGCCTTTCTGAAAGCTGATTTGCGCCCGTAAATTAAGACTGGCTTTGGCAACTGCCTGCAGTGCTCCCCCCCCCCGCCCCCATTCATGACACAGAGACCTGTTTTCCTCCTTGTCAGCTTCAGTCCTCTTCAGCCCCAAGGAGGATCGTGTCCCCTGTAGAAGGGTTTCTGGGATGGGTCAGCAGAACGCGGCTGTGCTCTCAGGAGCAAGAACCCTGGCCCGGCCCCGTGCGTCTTGGGCTCCAGGGGACCTGGGCCAACCCCGGGGGCTGTGAAGGACAGTGCCACAGGCGGGCAGAGCCCTCGCGGTCACTGGGGAAGGGACTCAGCGGCTCAGCATCTTACCTGGACGCACCTGCTTTCTCCCAAAAAGAATCTGGTTGGAAAGCAGGGACGTTGGTAATGGTGCCTTTCGGTTGGGGGATGATGGAAGTTGCGGTTTCCGTTCTAAATGGGGTTTTCAAGCAAACGGATGCATCACTGTACAGGCTCCTTGTTTGGGAACTTTATTTCTAGTGAAAAGGTTTACTGCGGTGGCGTTTATTGTCGGTGGTGACGGTGGCCGCCGAGATCCGGGGCTGGAGCGTGGGAGGGAGGGGCCGGCAGCTCGGCAGGCGCAGGGGCCGCCGCGTGGCCCCGCAGCAGCGCTCCCGCAGGCCTGCTGCCCCGAGCCCGCAGCGGCCGCCTTTCCCGGGGGCAGTTGGGGGCCTCAGAGGCAACGAGTTCCCGGGTCTGGGCTTCTAGTAACAGCAGTTTGCTCTCCCGGTACTCGCAAGATCTACAGGTTGAGAACAACGGCCTAGCGATCCAAAACGATTATAAAAAAGAAACGGTGATGATAAAAACCCACGTGCTCCAGGCGGTGTTGTGCTCTCTCCACCTGTGTGAAGGTGCACAGGTGGGACTCGAGTCGCGGGACGGGCTGCAGGAGGCCCGGGACCGATCTTGAGGGGTGGGACGTGGTGCCACCGTGGGGGCCAGGCTGGGCCACGTCCTCAAGGAGCCTGCAGAGGACGAGATGACGGTATCACAGAGCTTCCTCTACAAGTGGGGAGCCCAAGACCCGGGATGGGGCAGGGTCTTGTCCCAAATTAGGATCTGTGCCTCTAGTCCTGGCACCTGGGGACCCTCCCCGGGGGCTGGAGGCACCCTCGGCTCTGCCCTGGCCGCCCCTCGGGTCTGAACAGCCACCTCCACACTCACCGAGGCCCCGGGTGAGGCCGGGAGCAGGCCCTCTCCACCAGAGCTCGGCCTGGACCACAGGTCGCGGGTCGCAGTGCTGTGCCGCGGTCCAGGGTGGAGTGATGGGGCCTTGTCCCCCGCCCCCAGGACTTCCCCCCAAAGATTCCCTGCTGTGGCTGACCTAAGGGAAGGGCCAAGACTCCCCAGCTGGTCTGCCTCTTAGAGGCCTCTCGGGTCAGCCTCGTGTGTGTGCACCCCAGGGAGGCAGTCGTGGGCCTCACCCTGGGGACCCCGCGACGGGAGGCCCTCCCTCTGGGCACGGGGCCAGGTTAGGTGCTGTCACGACAGGCTGTGTGTCCCCACATTCCCGTGTTGGAGCCCTGCGCCCCTGGGACGGTGTGAGGAGGGGGGCCTGTGGGAGGTGATGAGGGCTGCACGAGGTCCCGGGGGGCGCCGAGAGGAGACCGCAGAGGGCTCGCTCTGCCCTCTGTGTTGGGCGGGTGAGCGCTCGGCTGGAGGCCGCTGTCTGCACCAGGAGGAGGGCTCCTGTCAGAGCCGCACCACGCAGGGGCGCAGGGACCCTGATCTGGGACTTCAGCCTGCAGAGCCGCTCGGCCCGGGGCCCCCGCTCCCTAACACGGGGCCCTTCCGCTCCCGCACCTCACGTCTCCAGCTGCCGCGTCACCTTCTGACTCTGCGGGTGGACGCCCCCTCCCCGCAAAACTCGCATCAGGCTATCATGATTCTATGTGTCATATTCATGGGTATCTTCAAAAATCAGTGAAAAGATGATTTGTTGTGTCTGCGTGACGTTCACCTGTCTCCTGAACTGGGTCCTGATGATCAGAGCTTTGGGCCGGATGTGTCCTTGGCCTCCGTGAGTCCGTGGCCCCCAGTAACTGCCTTAACGTGTGTAGTTGTCTTAGGGCATCACGGCAGGGCAGACGGAGTAGCACGGGTGAGCTCCAGGGAAGCTAGAGCTGCGTGGGCATCGAGGCGTGCGGGATGGACGCGTGGATGCCACGAGGAAGCCGAGTGGGCGGAGGGCGGGCGGCTCCGGGGCAGGACCCAAGCGCGAGCTGGGGACACGTGCCATGGAGGGTGGTTCTGGGCTGTGTCAGCTCAGGGTCTCGGGGCGGGGGGGGTGGACCCTGCGTCACACGTGCCCATGGCTGGGCCCTCTCGGGGGGCTGGGGTGCGGGGGCCCTCGTGGGGTGAAGCACACGGTGCCTGCATGTTTCCAGCGATGCCCCAGGCGGCCCAGGGTGGCAGGGACGTGGGTCGTGGAGGGCAGAGGAGCTGGGGGAGTCCCACCTGCCCAGCGGTTGAGCCCCGGCCACCTGCCTTCTCCAGGTGGGACGGCGCCTCTGCAGCGTGGTTTCCACAGATAGTTCCGACGTTGGCGATGACGAGCAGAAGGCGGCCCCGCCGCTGCCCTCGCCTGGTGCCGCGGCAGCCTGAGGTCTCGGGAGCTGCGTGGTCCCTCGTTCTCTGCGCCGCTGCGTCGTGGGCTCCGGTGAGCCTGTGTCCCGGCTTCCGCGGCGGCCTCTGGAGTTGGAACTGCCTTACCCAAGGCCTCTGTGTCGAGTCTTTTGTACCGTAAACGGCGATTCTGCTGATTTGCAGTTTCTTTTCTTTCTTTTCTTTTCTTTTTTTTTTTTTTCCTGGTTTACGGTCTCTAATCCAAGCTTTCCTGGGCTGGGCGCCTCGGTGCAAAATCACAGGGTAGTGCAGGTGGTTCCAGGAGGAGAATGGGGCTGGGGTTTGTTGGGCCCAAAGCATTTCTTTACGGGAGCACCCGGAGGCCAAAGGTCCTTGGGACTCTGGGGTCTTCAGCGCAGGCGGTGAGGAAGGGCCGGAGGCGGACAGAATGTTCTTTTTTAAATTTATAATCTATTTTTATTTTTAAGATTTTATCTATCTTTTCAAGAGACAGAGACAGAGAGAGAGAGAGAACGAGTGGGAGGGGCGGGCAGAACAGGGAGCCCGATGCCAGGCTCGATCCCAGGACCCCGAGATCGTGACCTGGGCTGAGGGCAGACGCTTCGCCCACGGGGCCCCTGGGCACCCCGAGGCAGGCTGCTCTTGACTGGCCCAGAGAGGGAGGAAGAAGGCTCCGGGCGAGGCTCCCCTGCAGCAGCCCAGCCCCCAGGGAGGCCTCCTGCTCACCCGCCCGGGGACCTGCTCTCCAGGCTGGTTTTCTGGGACATCCAACGAAGATCCTGGAAGAAGAATGAGGTACTCCGGTGCCTAAGCCAGGAGGTCAGGTCAGGCTGAGGTTTTTTCCCCTTTGAGAGATGAGATGTGAGACCTTCCCTCTTGCCCCTTCCGCCCACGTTTGATCTCCGCGTGGCCACGCACCTCTCGGGAGAGGGTGGGACAGCAGAGGCCCGACTGGGGACGCGCGGAGATGCTCGCGGGGTGGGAGCTGCAGCCTGCAAGCTGTGCCTGGGGACGCCGAGACCCTCTGCGTGGGTCAGCACCGTCCCTTCCTGGCCCCGCCTCATGGCTCGGGGCCACCACACTTCCCTCCCTACCAAGTATTTCTGGGTCACCTCTTCTGGGCCAGGCATCCCGGCCCTCCTTGCGGAGGGGGGGCAGGGGCCAAGGGCAGACACAGTCTCTGCCCTCTGGGAGTGCGCAGTGGCCAGAAACACAGGCCTGCAGCCGTTGTGAAAGCGTGTGTTCAGTGTCCAGGGCCTTGCCCAACTCCTCGGGAGCCCGCGACCTGGCCTGTCCCCTGGCTGCTCAGGTGGCAGCTGCCCGAGGCCTGGGGGGAAGCCGGCAAGGGGATGCTGGGGGTCCGCGGGCCAGGAGCAGGCTGGACAGGCCGCGTGGCCGTGGATGCTCGCTCCCAGACTGGGCTGCTAGGGTGGGTTGGTCCTCAGAGCTCAGGGATGGTGGACGCAGGCGGGCGGCGGAGGTCCTGGGTGACAGCGCTGACAGCCTTGGCCGCGTACGTGTGCATCCAGTGGCATTAAGCACATCCGTTGCTGCAGAGGCCCCCGCAGGCCTCTCCGGAGCTTGTCAGCTCGCGGCACTGAATAGCACTGAACTCCGTCCCCTCCCGCCCCGGGCGCCCACGCGTGTGACTCCCACAGGGACCTCACAGGGTGGAGTCAGACGGTCTTTGTCCCCTGGGACTGGCTGGTTCCACTCGGTAGGACGTCTCCGTGGCTCACCCGCGTGGTGGCAGGTGTCAGGACTTCTCCCCTCATCAAGGCCCGATGCCGTTCCCGGGTGTGGACGGTCCGCACTGCGAGTATCTGCCCATGGGCCCGTGGGCGCCCCTTTCCCTGCATCCTCGCCTGCACCCGCCACCCTTCCTCACTTATGTCCATGTGAGCCAGAGCCTCGCTGCAGTTTTGGTTTGCATTTCCCATTAGCGGTGTTGGGCATCTTTTTAATGTGTTTATTTTTAAAAAGCTTTATTTTCAGCTAGTTCCAGGCTTACAGCCCAGAGCTCTGCTGACCCCTCGCCCGGGCCCCCCAGCACTGGCAGCTTAGGGGACCAGGCACCGGTATTGCTGCGGCGCCGCCCACCCTACTCAGGCCTCCCCGGCCGTGCTAGTGCTAAGGCCCTTCCTCCGCGCCCGGGCCGCGCCCTGGACCCCACATTGTGCTTGGGATCCCCTGGTCTCCTCCAACCTGCCACAATTCCTTGCCTGGTCTCTTGGGACATTGATATGCTGCAAACTACTGGCTCGTTATTTGGTAAAATGCCCACGACTGGAGTTCTTCTCAAACTGCAGCGAGGTTACGTGTCTTTGGCAGGAAGCTCACGGCAGCGCCTGTGCCCCTTCTCCACGTCCTGCTCCCTGAGCTGTCTACGTCCCTGTCCCGTCGATGGTGACACTGGCTCGGACGTCCCGGGGGCCGGGTTTCTGCACTGCAGCCGGCCAGTGTCTCGAGGGGCCTGTGTAGACCCCGCCTCTCCAGTCACCCCCGCTGGCCTAGCGTCCCCTGCGTGTCCTGCCCCCGACGGTGGTCACTGTGCCGTTTGCCTTGTGGCCCTCGAGCCCCTTCTTCGGCTCACGTCGCTGTTGGAATCCTCCCATCAGGAAGAGCCGTGCCTGCCCCTCGTTACTTGCCCGCTGATTTTCACGTCAGTGCAGACACGTGGACGACTGACTCGTCCCTGGTAACGTCCGGTAATAACCCCGTGTGTTCCGTGTGACGAGCAGCCCCAGCTTTCTGCTTTAGGACCGCCTTGGGTTCGGCTCCCGTGTTCTTGCAACAAGCTCCCTTTTCTTTCAAAATTTTATTATTATTAGTTATTATTGTTATCCTTACTAATTCAGCACTTTCTTAGTTTCTGGAGCCATGGACGTGCTGTACTTGGCTGCTTCTGAAATCCTTGATTCATGGTTTCTCTCATAGATTTTTTTTCTTAATGTTTCTCCATTGTTTCCTTGCTTCTGTGTGAGGTTTTTTTTTTTTTTAAGATTTTATTTATTTACTCATGGGAGACACGGAGAGAGGCAGAGACACAGGCAGAGGGAGAAGCAGGCTCCCTGCAGGGAGCCCGATGCGGGACTTGATCCTGGATCCTGCCCTGGGCCAAAGGCAGGCGCTAACCCGCTGAGCCCCCCACAGATCCCATTCTGTGTGGGTTTTGAAAGTCTGACTATTATCGGCTTCTTTTGACTCTGGAAGGCAACTGACCTTTTTGTCTGCAGCCTTGAGGACTTTTTTTTTTAAGATTTTATTTAATTATTTGAGAGAGAGTGAGAGCACATGAGCAGAGGGGAGGCGCGGAGGGAGAAGCAGGCTGCCTGCTGAGCAGGGAGCCCGATGCGGGGAGCGGGGCTCGATCCCAGGACCCCCGGGATCATGACCTGACCGACTGAGCCCCCCAGGCGTCCTGGACGCACCGTTTCTTGTGAGGGAATTCCTAGGAGTGGGATGGGGGCCTCACAGGGTACATCTACGATTTATTTGATGAGAAACTGCCAGAACTTCCCCCAAATGGCCGCACACTTGGTGTGAAAGTTCCATTCACCCCGTGTCCTTGCCAACTCGTGCGTGTGTCGCCTCCCGTGGGGCTTCGGGTCCATCTCGCTCACTATGACTTTGTTGAGGACGTTTGCACATCCGTTGGGAATCAGCACATCTTCTTTGGTGACGTACACGTTCAAATCACTAGTGTCTCATTCACTGGGTCGTGTCTCTGGGTGGTGGGCGCCAGGGCGTCGCTGGCCGGTCCCGTGCGGGCCCACGCGTGCTCTTAGCGCGCTCTCCGCGGAGCCGAGTCTGGCATCTGGGTGAAGTCCACGTCTCAGGCTTTTCCTCGGTGGTCACCGTTCCTGTGTCTCATCAAGGCGCTCGCGGCCTCCACCGATGGGCCTGGGACCCTGGGTCTTCTCCTGGGTCTCGAGCGACCTCGCGCTCTGGTTTGAGTCGCCCGCCCCGCCAGGGTCCTGAGGCCCGGAGTGGGCCCCATCCCCTGGGGACCTGGGTCTGCAGAGCGGGAAAGCCCCACAGAGCCGCATTCGGTGAGCCTGTGGCTGCCGACTTGGTTGGGTGTAACTCTCCTGACTGTCAGACAAGGCTCCAAGAAATTATTTTATTTTAATATTTATTTATTAATTAATTAATTAATTTATTTATTTATTTGCTACAAGAAATTCTAAGAGAAATACATCATCGTTTTATTCTGATATTTTCTCTTCTTTCTTTTTTTTTTTTAATTTTATTTATCATGAGAGACACACAGAGAGAGAGAGGCAGGCCCCACGCAAGGAGCCCAATGCAGGACTCGATCCCAGTACCCCAGGATCACACCCTGACCCGAAGGCCGATGCTCCACCGCTGAGCCACCCGGCCGTCCCTTTATTCTGATATTTTTCTTTTCTTTCTTTTTTTTTTATTCTGATATATTTCAATTCAAATGTAAGACCGTGATTTCTCTGCTTTTACATTTCTCTGTTTCCTGAGGCTGGAATCCGTGGCTCCTAGTGACCTTGTTAGGAATGCATCTTGCTTCGCCGTATGCCCCGTAGCGTCAAGGTAATAACAACGTGGCTAGTGGACAAGGCTTCACAGCTTCCCTGCACTCACCTGCCTTTAGGGTGTCATGCGCGAGGCCCATTTGTTTTACTTCACTTCCCACTGGTTAGGGATTGTCGGCCCCCCTCTGACTCTGTGTCACTTCTACGTTGGAGCATCCAGAGCACAGCTCAGAGTGTGTTCTGGGAAGAGCAGCTTCATCCTTCTGTTGAAATCTTCTCTCTCCGCTGCCGGCAATATTTTCTGAGCCTTTTTTTAGTTCATATTTCCGTTTAAACATAATTTAAGCAAATGCATACGTCTTTCCATATGTGTGCCTCCTCCCGACTTAGGCAAAAGGCAGCCTTCCGTGACCTGGTTCCACGTTTCCCCATTTAAAGCCGAGCCCCGGGCCTCCCTCTTGCCGCCGGGAAGAGCCCGTCCCCCGTCTTGTGCCGGGGCACCGTCCTGCCTCGGCGGCAGCTCCGTCTCCATCAGCGGACATTTGGCTTGTTTCCAGTCTCCTGCTATTAGAAGTACTTTTACTCTGACATAGTAGAACCTCGTGGGTACATGGCTTCATGTGTTTCAGCAAATCTTTCACTCGATTATGAGAAGAGGCGTTTCCAGACCAGAAAGGAAGCGCGACTCCACTGTGTAGACTACTCAGTCCCCGGGCACGAGGCGCCCCCTGCGTCGCTTTGCCAGCAGCATGTGGGCCTCACGCTTCCCTCCACCCCGACGACGGTACCGTCAGGTTTGTTGCTGGGGGGTTGCCAGAGAGGGGACAGACAGTGTGATTTTAATTTACGTTTCTTTTAAAAAAATTTTAAAAAGATTTTATTTATTGATTTGAGAGGGAGGGAGGGAGGAAGGGAGGGAGAGGGAACAAGCAGGGGGAGGTACAGAAGGAGAAGCAGGCTCCCCACGGAGCAGGGAGCCCAACACGGGGCTCGATCCCAGGACCCCAGGACCCTGACCTGAGCCAAAGGCAGACACTTCAGGACTGAGCCACCCAGGCGCCCCAATTTGCATTTCTCTTAACACAGGGTGGGGGGAGTCGAGTGTCTTTTTCATGTATTTAAAGGATATTTGCATTTCTTTTTATGCGAACAGTTTATACAGTTTGCTCATTTCTTTCCATTTTGCTCTGAGGTAGTTCGGCTTTCTTCTAAGATTTTGGAAGTTTTTTTTTTCTTTTTTTAAGACTTCATTTATTTATTTATTTATTTATTTATTTTTTAAGACTTCATTTATTTATTTGAGAGAGAGAGAGAGAGAGAGAGGGAGCATGACGGGGGGAAGGGTAGAAGCAGAGAGAGAAGCAGATTCCCCATGAAGCGGGGGCCCGACGTGGGACTCGATCCCAGGACCCCGGGGTCACACCCTGAGCCGAAGGCAGATACTTCACCAACGGAGCCCCCCAGGTGCCCCAATTTTGGAGGTTTCTTATAGTTTAGGGATGTTCATCCTTTACTGTGATATAAGTGGCATATATTTTCCCCATTTCGTCACTTATCGTTTAACTTTGGTGAGGGTAGAGTTTCTTTAAGTTTCCTCCTTGTTTCCCACGAAAAATCGCGTAAGCATTTATCTTCTGACAAGATCCGCTTGTCTGGCTAAGCCTCCACCTCAAGCGGGGACCCTCCTTCCACGGTAGATGCTTCGTGATCTCCGGGTTCTGTCCGTCGTGGAGCCACCCCAAGGCCCTGCTGACTGCACGCGGCTCCCACACCATGTGGGGATCCGAGGTGGGGGTGTCTGGTCCCCTGCCCCCCCCCCCCGTCAGGCAGGCCCACCCCCCCTCCTCTTCTCAGTGCTGATGCCCAGGCACCCGCCTCGTAGCCTCTGTAGAGACCTCTCGGAGAGATCGCTGTCGGGGACACAACCACCACCGGGTGGTGAGAGGACGCCGGGGCCCCGGCCACCTTGCCTGTGTAGACGTGGGTGTGGAAGCCATCCTGGAGTGGAGCCCCAGCTCCGCAGCTGCATCTCAGGTTCCCGATGCACCTGCGTCCCGGAGCAAAAGAAAACACTGGCTCTGAGCCTGTGAGTGTCAGGGCAGTTTGTTAAACCAGGCGGTGGGCAGGAGTGGCAGGGCTTTGTCACCTGGTGTTGCGGAAGATGTTTTTAATTTGTTCTACGTTTCGCTGTGCTGACTGGTCCGTTTTTGTGTGGAGAGGAAATATGGGGAGTTTCAAAACTTATGACCGCCTCGCTGCCGTTTTGCTTCTACCCGAGAAGTACATTTCTTAGTTTCTGCTTGATGGTTCTGCTGATGTATGTGGGTTGAAATCTGTTTTATTTTGTGTTATTCTACTTGTTGTTCCTATTTTTCTTCTTTCTTGCCTCCCTTCGCATTGGTGGAGGCGTTTTCCCCTTCTCTTCTATCTAAATGGTATATATTATGTTTTCTGTTATTTTCGTGATCGTGATAAAGAAGTAGCAAGTAAACATCGACCTACTGAAGGCCAACCCTAATCCAGATCCTCCCCCTAGATGAGACAGCGGAACTTGGGAAATCTTACGTCATCCCTGTTCTAACTTTTATGTTTGTGTTGTTGGCATTTCATTTCTATCTTGCTTCCCTTTTAACACCACCGGAAACTACTGTTAGTTTTGCGCCGTCGCTTCCTGGTTTAGGTTTCCTCACACATTTAGCACTTTTGCTGCTTTCTGTCTCTTCTTGCGGATGGAAGCACCCTGTCACCCGAGGCACGGCCTGCAGAGCTTCCTTTACTCAGAACTCGCTTCCTACTCTCTGTCCCTCCCACCTTTTTATTTTTTATTTTTTTATTTTTTTTTTTAGTTTTTATTTATTTATGATAGTCACACACACACAGAGAGGCAGAGACACAGGCAGAGGGAGAAGCAGGCTCCGTGCACCGGGAGCCGGATGTGGGATTCGATCCCGGGTCTCCAGGATCACGCCCTGGGCCAAAGGCAGGCGCCAAACTGCTGCGCCACCCAGGGATCCCCTATTTTTTATTTTTTATTTATGATAGTCACACACAGAAAGAGAGAGAGAGGCAGAGACATAGGCAGAGGAAGAAGCAGGCTCCATGCACCGGGAGCCCGATGTGGGACTCGATCCTGGGTCTCCAGGATCACGCCCTGGGCCAAAGGCAGGTGCTAAACCGCTGCGCCACCCAGGGATCCCTCTCCCACATTTTCATGTCTGAAAATGTATTTCTTTCACGAGTGAGTGTGAAAATACTCTTCCTGGGCACGGGGTTCTTGCACGGCCGGTATCTTGAAAGCATATGTAGTGCACGATTCCATTGCCCTCCTGCTCCCACTGCCCTGATGAGAAGTCCGCGTGACCATCCTGCCTTTGAACGCGAGCTCTGTTCCTCGGGCAGAGTGTTTCTGCTGTTTTTTCCCCTCGTTTTTCATTATTGTATGTCTAGGTTTTGACTTATTTTGCATCTTGGAGTTGTTGTCTTTCATCGATTCCAGAGAATTCTTGATCATTTTATCTCTAGATTCTACTCCTGGGATTTTTTTTCCCCTTCATTTTCCCTTCTGAGAGAGCTTCTCATTCCATCTCTGTTTTCTTACTCTGACTCTGTGCGTTCTCTCTCTCTCTCTCTCTCTCTTTCTTTTTTGGTCTCTTTTCACTTAATCCTAGGTGATTTCTTCTGAATTATCTTCCCATTTACCACTTCTCTGCTCCCCTGCCCAATCTACCACCAAAAGTATCCATCGGGTGTTTGATTTCAGTGATTATATTTGTTTCTATGAAGTTCTCTCTCCTTGTTCAGCTTAGACGTATCAGTTCTTACAGTTTTCTGCTCCCTGACGTTATTGTCAAGCTTGCAACTTATTTCCTTAAATAAAATAGGAGGAGACTGTGCAGGGGTGTATGGGAGTTCTGCTTTCTGCTCAATTTTGCTGTGAACCTAAAACTGCTCTAAAAATACAGTCTATTTAAAAAATAGAGAGACTTGTTCTTTTGTAACCTGTGTTTGTTAGTTCTAATGCCTGAAGGCTGAATGGGTCTCTTCTATTTTTTTAGACTCAGTTCTTGCTCATTTGCCTCGCCTCCTGGTTTCCTGGCTCTCATTAGCTACATGTCGGCCACCGTCCCTGAACATTTGCTTGTGGGGTTTCTCTGACACCTCACATGGATATGCCCTTCTCCAGAGAAGGTCATGTCTGCCCCTGCCAGGCAGCCGGGGCACCTAGTTGGGACCATGTAGGACCCAGCTCAGCCTGGAGTCCTTGGTGCCACTTGGGTCACCTGCTATCCAAGGACCAGTCTGTGGTCACCACTCTTGAGGGCAGGGGCTCCCCACTGTGACCAAGGGTGCCATCTCTACAGCCCCTTGAAATCGGGGTGCACTGTGGGGGGCATGTTGTTCTGGCATCACCCCCAAGGGCTCAAGCATGGTGTGGATGACCAACAAACCCCCCCTGGAGTGAGTACCAGGGTTCTCTCCTGCCTTCCTCCCCCTGAGAGGCTAAGGAGCAGAGGTCCAAGTACAAGGCGGTGGCCAACTTTTTGGCAAAACTGCCTTGATTCTTCAGTAATTAGTGCGGAATGGCCTCTGGGATTAGTCCTGTTGGCATTTTGTTGTCCTCAGTGGAAGGTGAGTTAGTTCTGACCTAACTCAGCCCCACCACCACCCAAGAAAGAGTTCTGAAATTGTCCCCATGGAGAACTGAGGGGATCTGGGGGTGCTGGCTTCTGTCTGGGTGGATCCAGGAGCAAACGGCTGGGCACGGGACTGTCAGCTTGAGGTCACATGGTTGTGGTCTCACGTACACTTTTGGAATGACAGAGGGTGGGCCAGGGAGCTTTACTCTGTGAACTTGGAAGAGGACATGGAATCAGGACTCCACATCATGAGACAAGTTCTAATCCCAGCACTTGGGGCTGCTGTCAACCAGGCTTGGAGAAACCAGCAGACTTAGGAGGGTTCAGTTAGTATAAGGGACACGCCTGGGAAAGGCCTGGCTCCTCTTCCCTTTTCCAACAACTTCTGTTTACCAAGAATTTTAGAAATGGGTGGTGGTGATGGTGATGGTGGTGGTGGTGGTGTTGGTGTTGGTGCTGGTGCTGGTGTTGTTGTTGGTGGTGTTGGTGGTGGTGGTGGTGGTGGTGATGGAGGTGATGATGACAGTGATGGTGATCAAGGTGATGGAGGCGATGGTGTTGTTGGTGGTGGTGGTGTTGGTGGTGGTGGTGGTGGTGGTGATGGTGGTGATGGTGGTGGTTGTGATGGTGGTGGTGGTGGTGATGGAGGTGATGATGACAGTGATGGTGATCAAGGTGATGGAGGCGATGGTGTTGTTGGTGGTGATGGTGTTGGTGTTGGTGTTGGTGGTGTTGGTGGTGGTGGTAGTGGTGTGTGTGTGTGTGTGTGTGTGTGTGTGTGTGTGTGTGTGTGAAAGACACGAGGTAGCTTCTCTGTGGGCAGGCTCAAGGAATGACTCCTGGATTAATGTTTCTCAGGTCACTCACCTTGGCACGCACCAAGGCTCTACCAGAGGTTAGGAGCATTGGCAGAGGAGGGAGCAGATGAGTGGTCGTGCTGATTGGGATGGGTGGGGTGTGGGCAGGTGGAACATGCACAAGCCTAGACCAGAGCCACCACTGGCAGTCCAACAAAGGGACTGTCCCCGCAGGGCTGACGGCAAACGCTGGGTCGGGAGTCGGGGAGAGGCAGGCGGGTGGGCAGCGTGGATTAAGTGGGGTCAGCTCTGGGGCCCCACTGAGGTGCAGTCAGTGAGGAGCCGAAGTCAGGAACAGAATTGGGAGGCGGCACCCGAGAGGCTGTGGCAGGAATCGGACCGCAGATGCGGGGGACGGGGCATTGCACCCTGAACTTGCGGGAGGGAGGCAGCCGGACCCCGCAGGTGGACCGGGGCTGTGCCGGGGGCTCCTCGGGGTGGACTCGTCGGGACTGCTGGCGCCCGTGTTGTGGGCTTGACTCCTGCAGAGCCAGAGCAGCAATGCTGGGGGCCGGACTCCTGACCCGGAGTCGACAGCAAGTTCCTTCTCGGCGGGGAGGGGGGGTTTATCGATGACAAAAATGTCGTGCGCGGTGGACACAGGTGTTTCACGTAGGCCCCGGGCGTGACCTGGTGACTGAGAACGAGTCCGAGTAATTGGCTTGAGAGATGGCGAATCAATTACAGTTCAGCGTCTTTCTTTTCCCGACTTTTGGGAGGAAATGAAAGCCAAGCGGCCCTTGCCAAAAAGCCCGTAGGCCGCGACGAGCCCGAGTGGGGAAGGAGGCGGGAGGCCGCACGGCGTGGCCCCGAAGCCGGTCCTTCCTGGGGACGTGGCTCGCCACGCGCTGTGCTTTTAATTAATGCTCGTTCTCACTTCACTGGGTTGCTTGTTTTTCCATCTTAAATTCTGTGTCAACTTGGGCGCCTGGTCAGCGGGAGGCTAACGAGCTGCGGCCTCCTTCTTGGCCAGACCCTGCCCCCGGCCCCACCCTGGCTCGTGGCGCAGGCTGGTGCTGTCAGCCGTCCGCTGCGGTCGCTGCGGTCGCGCGGGGCCTGTTCCCACCGCCTGGCTCCAGAGCCAGAAATCCGAGTCCGCTGTGAGCTACAGGTCCCTGCGGCGCCGAGCCCAGCTTCCCCTCTGCGGGGGGTGGGGGGCGCTTCGGGCGTGGGCCATGGGGCTAGGGCGGACCTGGGCACTGCACCTGTGGGAGCCTCTCACCCCCACACCCCTGCCCGCCGCCCTGCATGTCTGGTCCCTCTGTCACACCCTGGGCACACCTCTCAGCTTGTGGCCGAGGAACACAAGTGCCCAGTGCCCCAGCCACTCCGAGGGGAGCCCCCAAATAGCAGGGTGTGGAAAGGGCCCCTCTGGCGTCCGTGGTTCTTTCGGAGCAGCGGGGTTCACGGAAGCCCCCCTTTAAAAGCAGTGGATCAAACTCCAAACAAAATCTGCCTGCCTGGTCCCGGCCACCAGCCTCTTTGGGTGGGCGTGTGGCTCCGGGCGTGTTGCCCCAGGCATGTAGCCCCAGGGGTGTGACTCTGGGGTGCATGCCACCAAATGCCCCTGGGCCCCAGCCCCTCGCCTGCACCCCCAGCCGCCCGCCACTGGCTCCCTGGGCTGTGCCGCGGCCACGCAGCCTGAGGCTGAACACTGTGAGGTGGACACAGCCCTCGGGGCCTGCATCACGCAGCACGCACCCCGCTGTGAGCCTGGGTCGGGGCACAGCCGCTCAGCGCAGGGTTGAGTCTCCCCAGGTGACAAAGGCTGCTGTGGGGGTTGGGGGAGGGCATGGAGTGTCACCCCGACACCCTGCCCAGGTCGTCTCCTCCTCCCAGGCCCTGACTTCGCCTGTGGTGGTCCTCTTGGTGGACTCGTGCCTTAGCCGCCGGCTCCTGGGCTTCATGTTCAGGGGACACAGGGCACTGGGGTCCGGGTCCGTGGGCCTGGGGTCCTCCTGCCTTAGGTTGATGCTCGGCCGCTCTAGCTGCCGTCTTCTGTGCAAGGGCCGCCAGGGCCGCCAGGGCCGCTAACACAAGCTCAGCAACCACAGGTCCAGACAGTGACGTTGACCCATTCACACGAACTGCCTTCCACCCGCCCCCGTCCTTGTCCACCACCCGAGAGGCTGCTGCCTATCCCGGGGGTACATCAGCCATTGCCACCAGCAGCAGGACCCCCACCCAGCTTGATGGTGAGAAATCCCTCCCTGGGGAGACAGGCCCCTCCCCCGGGGACAAACCCCTCCCTGGGGCAGGTCTCTATGGCCATTGCTGGCACTGGCCTCCTCAGCTCCTTACCCGCAGTCCCTCCTCCCCCAGGCCAACCTGAGCAAATGGCCCGTGTGGGTCCTGGGGACTAGGGAGGGGGAAGAGGAGCGAGCCAGGGGAGCAGGGAGCAGGGGAGGAGGGACACTGGGTCATGGGCTGATTCAGCTGCCGGTCAGTGACCCCCTCCGGGTGGAATCCCACGGGAGCCACGCGGGAGGAGGGATGGACCTAGGGTGTGCAGCAGGACAGAGGGACACCTGAGCACTGCCTTGCGGGGTGGTGGCGGGGTGGGTGGGACAAGGACATGGGTGCCCAGCCTGGGCTCGGGGTGTGGCAGGCGGTCAGCCCTGCAGCAAGGGAGGTGCTGTGTGTCCTGCTCGGATGCCTCTGCCCGAGTCACCTTCCTCTTTCTCAGCGGCCAGTGAGGCCTTGGCCTGGAAGAAGGGCAGCAGTGTCCTGTGTTTATGACCCTCGTGAAAGGGCCGTTGTCTCCGTCCTCCCGGGGACAGCAGCCCTGTGCGCCAGCGTGAATGGGGCTATTCTGTGCTGTGGCTCCGGGCTAAGCACGCTCGCTAGCACCGGCACAATGGGGCCGTGTCCACGCGGCACACGGGGCACAGGGCACGGACAGGGCCCCGGGGAGTGCAGGAGGTGGGCTGCTCCTGGCCAGGAGGGGCCGTGCACACCTGCTCCCGTCATCATGACGGAGCCTGACCCCAGGGGTCAGTGGTGCTGGTAGTGGGCTGCGTCCCCAAGCCTCCCTTGTGGGTGTGGGCACGGTCTGGGCACGGGCTGTGTGAGGCCAGGGGCGGGGCTGCCTTCATCGGGTGAAGGCCTCGCGTGGCACCTGTGGGGACGACAGTCCGGGTGAGGAGCTGGCATCTGAGGCTGAGGCTCGTGGGCTCTAGGAGCAGCCAGTGCACAGGGTGCAGGTCATGTCCCTGCAGAGCGGGCACAGGGATGTGAGTGCAGGGCTGAGGGTGCAGGAGTGCGGGAGCAGGTGTGTGGGCACAGGTGAGGGCACGTGTGTGCGGGCGCAGGGGGGAGGGCACAGGGGTGAGGGCGCAGGGGTGCAGGAGCAGGTGTGTGGGCACAGGTGAGGGCACGTGTGTGCGGGTGCAGGGGTGAGGGCGCAGGGGTGCGGGAGCAGGTGTGTGGGCACAGGTGAGGGCACGTGTGTGCGGGCGTAGGGGTGAGGCACAGGGGTGAGGGCGCAGGGGCGCGGGAGCAGGTGTGCGGGTGCTGGTGTGCAGACGCAGGGGCATGGGCGCAGGGGTGTGGACGCAGGTGTGGGTGTGAGCCGCCCCTCCTGGCAGGAGAGCCCACCTTCCGGGCCGGGCCAGGATGCAGCAACCTGCGTCCCCGCCAGGTGCTCATGTCACAGGCACCGTGACGCAGGGTGAGTGTGGCCCCAGGTGGTTGCAGAGTCACACTTGATCTCGGCGGAAGGGACTACTGACCCCACAGGCTTTGGCTCTGGATCTCGAGGCGCCTCCAGCCCGAGGGGCGGGGCCTCTGTCTCCCGGCCCGGGGGCCCTGTGCCTTCTGTTCTGGGGACTGTCCCCAGGCTCCCTGCACACGACGGCAGCCCTGGCAGCGGTGCTCTGCTGTCTGATGCCGAGCGGCGCCCGTGCCTCGGGGCCCCATTTCCTCCATGTGTCTCTGCTGCAGGCCACGGGGCGGGGGCAGGGCTTTTTTCTGGAAAGCTCTGTGGGGCCCGGCGCTGGCGACGGGGTTGCCGGGTTCCCAGGGAAGGGGGTGCGACGAAGCCCCTGTGATGTCTCCGTACTGCGCCCACCAGGGGACACTGGTCCTCCCGCGGTGGAAGGGCCCGTCTGAGGTCTTCGTAGGAGCTGAGGTTGGCCAGGAATCTTCTGGAGCAAGGCCACTGTCCGGAGGGTGGAGGCGGGAATCGTTCACTCATCCGGATCGGGAGGGTCCTTCACACACACGGTGCATATATTTCCGAGGAAAGTCGGTGTTTTACGTGGTACCTGCGGCCACGTGTGGCGGCCAGGCTGTCCTGCGGGCTCCGGCCCCGCCGCGTGTGTCCGTGCCAGTGGGTCTGCATTGCCCTGTCCTCAGGGTCGGAGGACAGTCCCTCGGGGTGTCTGAGCTCAGGACGGCGGCGCACCCGCGGGAGGTGCTGCCAGGCAGAGCCAGGCCCACCCAGCCCTGGGCCACGTGCACCCACTGGGCTTCCCGGTGTCCTGAGGCCGACGTCGCCGCGGAGAAGCACACGGGAGTTGGGAAGTTGACCTCGTGTTGGAAGTTTTCCGTGTCAAGGCGATGGAGCTGCAGTGTCAGACGTAAATGGGATTGCTGGCAAGGTGGCCGTGACGGCGGGAGGGTGGGAGGCCTTCTTCCACGCCCTCCCCCGGCTGCTGGGTGGAAGGGGCTGCGGGGAGAGAGCAGGGGAGGGGTGGGAGGGGTGGGGGGCGGGGAGGGGGCAGGCGGAGACAAACCCGGTGGGTGCTCGGACCCTCAAATGCCCCCCTCCAGGAGGGCTGCAAGTGCCCAGCAGGCCCGAGGGGTGACCTTGTCGCTCGCTACTCACTTGGGGCGGGACGCGTGTCAGGGAGACTCAAGAGCCAACCTGTGCTCTCCCAGGTTCGGGGCTTGAAATGATGGGACCGGACCCCCCTCCAGGAGCAATGGTAAGACGGTCCAGGCAGGTGACCCTGGGGCTGGGGCGGGGACGCAAGGGTGGCTCCGAGGGACGGAGACAGGGCGATACAGATGCAGGAAAAGCGTTTCATAAATCGTAACAGCCACCCGCAAGACGTTTAAAAACCTGCACTTAGCAAATTTGGGATACAGGAGCGTCCCTAACCTGAGGAGCAGAAGCCGAGGGGATCCTGCCGCAAACGTGATGCGCGGGGGCCGGCCACGCAGAGCATTTCCCGTCGAGACCGGCCTGAGAGGAGGATGCTAATCCCCGCGCCTGCCTCCGATCACGCGGCAGGTCCCGGGCAGCCCGGAGCTCAGGGGGGCTAGTTTGCACCCACGAACCGCAGAGGCGCAGCAGAACCGCAGCCCGGGGAAGGCAGGCCGGGGCCGCGGGGCTAAGAGACCTCGGGAAGCTGCCGGCACAGGGTCAGTGGAGAGACACCAATTACGGGGCGCCTGGCGGGCTCAGGCAGTGGCGCGGGCGACTCTCGATCTCGGGGCTGTGACTCGGAGCTCCAGTTGGGTGTGGACGCGACTTAAAATCTTAAAAAAAAATCGACACTGCTTCTCTACGGCAGCTCACCGCCGGTGACAGCGAGGAGAGGCGGCAGCGACTCTCGACGCGCCTCACGTGATGGTAGCGCGGACGTGAGGCTCCGGCGGAAGACACAGCAGACGGCGTGCAGACCCTTTGGGAGAAGATGTCCAGCTTCGTGGAGAGACATAAAAAAAAATCCTAAATGGATGGAGAACTCTACTAGGTGGCGTAAAGACTTGGTCTCAAAAAGACGCCAGCCGCTTCCCAGTTAACGGGCATGTTGTGTCATTCCCCTCAGGATCCCCGTGGGCTTCCTTGCTCTGGACACGTTGACGTAGACGAATCAACGTCAAAAAAAAAAAAAAGCCAAGTTTGAAAAGCAACAGGGCAAAGGAGACGTGCCCGGCCAGACGTCAAGGCTTCTGACAACTGTGTAACCGAGCGGTGTGACGTTGGTGCAGCTTGAGGACGAACCAGGTGGCGCGGAGCCCTGGGAGCGCGAGGTGAGCAGGGCCCGCTGGCACCACGACGGCGGGAGGGACGGTCGGCATCCTCGCTAAGGGGGACGGCACGTTGGCTTTCCACGCGAGACGATCCCCGAAAACGAACTTCGGAGGGTGCCTTGGTGCGTCGGGGCGGCATTTCTTAAGCAAGAAACAAACCATCATAAAACAGAGGAAAAGATGGATCCCGGGGTCCCGGGGTCGAGTCCCGCATCGGGCTCCCTGGTCGGCGGGGAGCCTGCTTCTCCCTCGGCCTGTGTCTCTGCCTCTCTCTGTGTGTCTCTCATGAATAAATAAATAAAATCTTAAAAAAAAGAGAGAGAGAGAGAGAGAGAGAGAAAGACTAGCAAAGAGTTTACCAACAGAGGTTAACATCCAGACTATATCCTAGCCTCCTTCGCAGCCACGAAGGACAAGTAAGCGACAGAGACAAAGGTGACAAAGGTGATGGGAGGGACGGAGGATGACGGGGGCAGAAGCGCAGCCAGCGATTGGCACAGCGAAGACGAGCCGCCTCGTTGGGAGTCAGAGCCGCAGCCATGGCAGGGGCCGGCGTCACGCTGTGGGTGGGCACAGGCGCGTCCTGGGGCCCTGGCGGCGGCTCTGGAGAGCGTCCCCGGCGGGCACCTGCCCAGAGCCTTCCAAGCAGACGCAGATGCGTGCCGGGCTGTGCTCACTGCAGCGTCGTTTGTGAAGGTGGGAGGGGCGGCGGGAAACGGACACGTGACATGTGCACCCACGTGGGAGCGAGCTGAGAGCGACGGGCTCTATGAGCACCCGTGAGCCAAGACATCGAGGACTTGGTGTCGCTCGAGCGAAGCCGATTGCAAAGGACACGTGTGGAGTGACTGCATTTCTGCTGTTTCTCAAGACCAACGAAGCAAATGATAATGAAGACACGTCGTCCACGCCTGGGTGGGTCTGGGTGATGAGAGCCGCGGTGCTGGGGGCTGAGCGTGCCCCAGGGGGGCCCCGGAGAGGGTCCTGGCTGGAGCTGAGGTTTTGGGCCAGAGGGCAGGGGCCTGGGACGCGAGGACCATGGTCAGGCTTGGCGGCGGGTGGGGTGGGGTCATGCCCTGGGACAGGGAGAGGGTGGCCTTGGGGGAGGGGGCAGCGTAACCGTGGATGTGCCCTCCCAGGGGGCTGACACCGGGAGCCCTGGGGCAGCAATGGGCCCGTGTGGAGCAGCCTGGGGCATAGCCAGGCTATGGGAGCGAGAGAGGAGGCCTAGGGCGGCCGCAGAGGTCACACCTGGGGGGGGGGGCGCGCAGGCGCAGAGGTGAGACCGGGCCCTCCGGACGGCGACCAGTTGCAGAGACGAAAGTGGCCATGCCTGGGGGTTGCGTGGTGCTCCCGGGCCGCCCTCGCCACAGCTCCTCGGTGCCGTCGGGCCGCGGGGATCCGTCCTGGACGTTCAGTGGGGCCTCCGAGACCTTTGGGGCCGGGGTGGAAGGGAGGCCCGCTCCTGCCCAGGTCTCCTGGCAGGTGGGGGGGGCGGCCTTCGTAGGCGAGCCCCCGTGGTTTCTCGACATTCTCTACAAGGCGCACACGCCGCTTCCTGGCTCAGGAAAACAGCCGTGACTTGAATGAGCAAACTGCTCCTGAAGTTCTGGGGCTCAGCATGGCCCTCAGTGTGCCCCGCGCTCCCCCATCCCAGCCCCCTGGGGGGTTTGGAAGGGACGGACACCCGCCCTCAGGTGCCTGTGCGAGGACCCTTTGCGAGGGACATGCTGGCGACAGTGATGAGGGGCCTGTAGGTGGGTCTGCACACGCACCTAAGTTTATTGGAAGACAGAGTCGTTTTTTGTTTATTTTCTTTGTTGTTGAGTTGTAGGAGTTCTCTATGTATTCGGGATACTAATCCCTCATCAGATGCACGATTTGCAAATATTTTTTTCCCCGTTCTGTGCCTTTTTTACTCTGTGGATAGTGTGTCTTGATGCACAAAATTTTTATTTTTATGTGTTATTTTATTTTTTTAATATTTTAATTCACTTATTTGAGAGAGAGGGAGAGAGAGGAGAGAACACAAGCAGGGGCAGAGGCAGAGGGAGAAGCAGACTCCCCACTGAGCAGGGAGCCAGACGCAGGACTCGATTCCAGGACCCTGGAATCGTGAACTGAGCCGAAGGTGGATGCTTCACCGACAGAACCCCCTGGGCGCCCCGATTCATGACATTTTTAAAATTTTCATGAAGCCCAGTTCGACCACTTCTTGCTCACTGTGCCTTTGGCGTCATGTCCAAGAAATCATTGCCATGTCCAGCGTCATGAAGCTTTGATCTTACGTTTTCTTATGAAGATCTTTGTAATTTTAGGTCTTGCGTTTAGACCTTTGATGTCGTTTGAGTTCATTCCAGCGTGTGGGGTTAGTGAAGGGTCCAGCTTCATCTCTTCGCGTGGGTTCACCCCGTCTTCCCAGCACCATTTGTTGAAAAGATTGTCCTTTCTGCATCGAGTGCTCTTGGCACCCTTGTCAGAAATCCTTGGCCACATATGCAAGGGTTGCTATCTTGGCTCTCTACCCTACTCTGTTGGTCTCTGTGTCTGTGTCTTATGCAGACGCTTACAAAGATCGCATTATACAAACCGGCTTTAAAATTTTTATTTTTATTATCATGATTTTTTTAAAAGATTTTATTTATTCATGAGAGACACAGAGAGAGTGGCAGAGACACAGGCAGAGGGAGAAGCAGGCTCCCTGCGGGGAGCCCAATGCGGGACTCTATCCCGGGACCCCGGGGTCACACCCTGGGCCCAAGGCAGACGCTCAACCACTGAGCCACCCGGGCGCCCCTATTATCACGATTTTATTGCGATTTTTAAAGATTTTATTTGTAAGTCCTCTCTATACCCAACGCAGGGCTTGAACTTACAACCCGGGGGGTTGGGAGTTGCCCGCTCCACCCACGGAGCCAGCCAGGCGTCCCCATACACACTGGCGTTTGAAAGACCTTAGTGTGGTGTTTGCCTCCTTCCATGGCAGCAAGCGTGGACCAGCGTGTCCAGACGGTGCCCTTGTGTTCTGGTACACGCGCGTTCCGTGTTCACGGAGTCGTCTCTGCGTGGACACCGAGGGTGCTTCCAGGTGTCAGCGTCATGCTATGGGCAACGTTACCGTGATCATCCTCCAGTGAGTTGGATCTGAAGTCGCGAGGGCCGTGCCGGGCACGGGGTGAGTGCCAGCGGGTGTTTGTCGGACCGCACCTGCCTGAGCGCCGTTACTCTGTCGTTTCCTTGGGACGGATTTCTAGGAGTCGCTGCTGGGCTCACGGCTGCGCACCTGCTGTGTCCCTCCGTCTGGCCTGGCCGGCAGCTGCCCTGTGACCGGAACGGGCACCCCCCACCCCGCGTAACCGTCTTCATCTCAGGCGCCCTGCGGTGTGGACCTAGTCTCCGGAGACCCCCTGCCCCCCGCCCCACTCTGGTGCACGCTGCTCTGGCTCCCGTCAGCTGTGTGACCCGGGGCAAGCCTCTCCGGGCCTCAGTTTCCCCACCTGCGCTGTAGAGACAGCAGTGACGATGAGCCGGCGGGGCTCTCGCAGGTTAGCAGCCATGAAGCGCCCAGGACGGTGTTGTCCCCGTCGTGGAAGGCACGGCCCCAGCATTAGCTTGGTCATTTGTTCCAATATGTTGCTTACCCGGCTGTAGACGAACACAAGGATCACCCACACCTGCCATTTCCCACATTATCATCGCCGTGCCGGATGTTATCGGGACTGCGCTGTGGGTTCGTGTCAGAAAGATGCCTGCCGGGTCTGGGATGGGGTTAAATTTGAACATTTGTGCCCACATTGAAGAGCTGGGGTGCAAGGGAAGGGTGGGTGCGGGGCGGGCTGGGAGCAGAGGGGCAGCTAGCACCCTCACGGGCCAAGGATCGGGCCCTACGTGGTGGGGAGCCTCGTCCCCTCCTGGTTCCAGAGCCCAGGGGCAGCAGAGGCCGAGGTCCTGGGCGTGGGGGGGGGGGCGTCTGCATCCCGGGTGGTGACTGTTTCCGGATTGCGCCATCCAGCTGTCCCGGGTGCCCTCCAGCTCCGGACCCTGCAGGACCTGCTCTTCCCCGAGGGCCTCCCCCCTTTCACTTTGCTTCTGCGGAGCTTTTCCGCGGGGTTTGGCTGCAAGGAGATCCGCGCTCCACGGTCGGTCGCGCGACTGGCGCCCGTCTCATTTGTCGGGCTCATTCTGTTTTCATTCCTCAGGGTTTAATGGATCCCAATCCTAGCGCTCACCATTTAAAATCAAGCATCCTTTTGGAGTGGAAGTGCCTCCTTATTATTGGCCTTCGACCACTTCAAGTCCAGAGGGGATTTTCTAAGCACCCGGGACGGGACGGAGCCGCCCTCCCGGAGCAGCTGGACCCCGAGGCGAGCTCCGCGGCCAGGACTCGCCCAGCGGCCCGCGTTCCTCCCTTGTGTCCCCGTGAGGCTGTGGCGGAGCAGCCCTGGCTCCGGGATCCCCCCGGGTGCGCACGCGGTGACGGTGACGGGGACGGTGGCCGGGCTGCGGGGCCCTGCCTTTGCCTGCCCGCCTCCTCCCCCTCCCGTAGCCGTCTACGCGGTCTGGGGACTGAGCGGCGCTGGGCGTTCCTGAGAAGCCGGTCGGCAGAGCTGGGGATCGCTCCGGCATCTGCTTAGAGACGCGGTGGAGACGGTCCCTCCCCCTGGATGCGCGGCTGGCAAATTCCAACTGAAAGATAAAAGCCGAGCGCTCTGCTGAGTCATAGAACCTGGGAGCGGGCTGCACGCCGCCGGCCTGAGTCCCTGCGCCGAGGATCAAGGATCCGGGTCAGACAGCGCGGAGGTGAGGGCGGGGCGGGGGGGGCGGGGGGCTGAGGCCGGCTGGGGCGTCGCTGCCCTCGGCCTGGGCATTCAGGCTTTGTGCACACGCTTGTTCCCTTAGAGTCCGCGTCTGTGTTTAGCATCAGACCCACGGAGCCGGGAGCCGGCAGCGTGGACTGTCATCCCGGGTGTGCAGAGAGCACGCGGGCCGGGAGGCTGGGGATGGCGTCCCTCTGTGCCCCCGAGCGTGTCGGGATGCGGGGCCTGGCGCCCCATGGGCAGTGGGCCTCTCCTGCCAGGCACCACGGCTTCCCAGGCTGGAGCGCATCCCCACGGCAGCCGTGGGGTGCAGGGGTGCCAGGCTGGGCCCTCCGCCAGTGCGGGGGCTGCTGGGCACCCAGGAACGCAGCACCGGCCCCAGGCCCCAGGGCTCCCTGGTCCCCCAGTGGGACCGGCGGCGCAGGGGACTCCTCGGGGCCTGGTTTGGCCGCTCAGTACCGGCACGTGGATGACTCTCGCTCGCCCTTATCGGCCGCCCCTGCCCCTGGTTGAGGGGGCTCTTCTCTGTGGCACTTAACAGGACACACGTCTTGTCCACGGACACCACTCCTTATTTGAGGAAATTGTGTTTTGGGGGTTTTACTAAGTGATTTCCAACCCCCGCCCGGTCCCTCTGGCCGCTCAGGGGAACCGGTGGTTGCATAGAGGCAGGCAGGGCTGTGGTGGAGACAGCATCACGGGGACCCTGACACTAGGCGGGCGGCGTGGACGCGGGCTGGCGGTGTGGACGCTCGCAGCCGCTCAGCTCGGCTCCGTCGGCAGGGGGAGCGGGTAACAGCCAGAGCAGGGTTTCCTTCCATTGCAGCCCGGACCGGAGCTGCGGACCTGGAAGATTCTCAGCGGGCCCGAGCCTCTGAACGGGTGAGCGGCGGGCGTCCCGGAGGAGCAGGTCAGGCCAGGGCGCGGCCTCAGTCCCAGGTTCCGGGGGCGGCACGTCTGTGCCGGTCTCCGTCTCCGTGACTCCGTGCTGACCTCGGGCACATCCCCCGGATCGCGGGCAGGGAGCGCGGTTCCCGGGGCCACACGGACACCCTGGTGGACCCAGTGCGTTAAGGCCCGCTCACATCTGAGCAGCTGGGAGGTGTTCCCGCAGCCGGGCCGCCCCCAGGGAGACGACACCATCCGTCCCCACGCGCCGTGGAACCGGCTGCTCTGATTGAAGCGTGAGCTGCTGGAGGCGTCACGGCGACACGGCGATCCACGCAGGACAGCCGCCACATCTGTTTGCTTCCCTCCTGCCCAGTTTCCAGACACGCAAGCCGCATGGTCGCTGGTGCAGCCCTGTGTCGAGCAGATGCTGAAGAGGCCCAGGCCACAGAGCCGCGGTCTTTCTGGAACCAATCCCGGCCCGTCCTCCAGCACACGCGCATGGGCGCCCGAGTCCCGCCTCAGACGTGGCGCCGTTGGTCCAGCACCCAGCGCGGGCTTCGAGGAGCACGGTGAGGGGAGCCGGCCCTCTCTGGGTGCACAGGGCAGGTGTGGCGGGCTGCGGTCCCCCCTCCGGCACCCTTCTCCGGGGCCCCGGGGGGCCAGCACTAGCAACAGCTCAGGGACCGGCACCGTTGGCAAGATGGGGCATAGGGACCCGCACCTGGGCCGCAGACGGTTGGGCCTCGACGTGCAGCCAGATCCAAGCCTATGGGAAGGGGCCTCTGCCAGGGATTCTTTTCTGCCCATGACGAGGGCTTTGACCCAAAGGGAAGGCCGTGAATGTTCAAGACCAGACACCTGGAGTCTCGGTAAGCCTCCGCTTTGCACACAGCGTCTCCGCTTTGCACACAGCGTCTCCGCAGTGAGAGTGCGCAGCGTCCAGGAGGTGCCGTCCAGGGGATGCCTTCCAGGAGGTGCCGTCCAGGGGATGCCGTCCAGGGGATGCCGTCCAGGGGGTGCCGTCCAGGGGATGCCGTCCAGGGGGTGCCGTCCAGGAGGTGCCGTCCAGGGGATGCCGTCTAGGAGGTGCCGTCCAGGGAGTGCCGTCCAGGAGGTGCCGTCCAAAAAGGTGTCATCCAGGAGGTTCTATCCAGGAGGTGCCGTCCAAAAAGGTGTCATCCAGGAGGTTCTATCCAGGAGGTGCTGTCCAGGGGGTGCCCTCTAGGAGGTGCCATCCAGGGGATGCCGTCCAGGTGGTGCTATCCAGGGGAACCATCCACGAGGTACCGTCCAGGGGATGCCCAGGTGGCACTGCTTTTAAAAGGCCTGTGGAACCCCGTCCTGGTGGGCACCAGGGCAGCAGGCTGGGGCCATGTCTCCACCACTGGCGCAAACTCAGGAAAGAAAGAAGAAAAGCCTCCTCCCCACCGTGTCCTAGGCTCATGACCTCCATGGACACACATGGGCACAGTGTGCTCGGCCTGTGGGGTCCCTGCACCCGACGGCCAGCTGTGCAGCCCCTCACGGACCTGTTCCAGGCACCGGTGAGACACCAGGGTCCTTCTAACAGGTCATTGGCTGCACTTCCCCCTTTGAAATACAGGGTTGATTTTTAATCACAAAGTGAATGCATTCTCATGACAGAACCGTTAAAAAAAATCTAGAAAAGGAAAAATAGATAAGGGACCCACAAAATAAAATATTAAAAATTTAAAATATCCTCTTTTTCCTTTTTTTATGGGGGGGGGCATTGTTAGGACCCTTCTATCCGTTCCCGTTTGCAGGTCTTCCTGCTCTCACGAGCCGCTCGTTCCCGTCAGAGGAGCCCCCCAAGCCTCCCTGTAGAGCCGCCCGGATCTCGCTGCGCAGGACTTGGTCCCACAGCTGGAGGCTGGGCCCAGGCTCCCGACGGTCACCGGCGGCGGCGGCGCACTGAGCGTCTCTGAGTGGACGGTCACGGAACGTAACCGCCGTGTCTACAGGCTTGTCATCCCTGCCTCCCGCCCCTCCCGGCCGCGCCCCGTCTCCCCAGGCCGCCACCGAGCCGCTCGTCACTGCCTTCGTTCCTCTAGAATTGGGTCTAAATGCGGACGTGTAGTGTGTGTGTTGTAGATCTGGCTGCTTTCCGCGTCATTCTGTTGAGACTTACTGTTGCGCGAGCCGTTCGTGAATCCTCCTTGGGTTTTTATCCCCCCCGCCCCCGCCCCAGCATCATGGGGCTACGCCCTCGTTGGTCTTTCCAGGTGCCAGTTGATGGGTTTGGGGTTGCTTCTGGTTTTGCTGTTATGGACAGAGCTGCGAGGATCATCCACGTCCCAGGCCTTGTACACACGTGACTTTCACTTCCCTTGGGCGCGTCCGTAGGCCGATCCTAGGTAGGTGTGTGGTTCGTTTTTTCAGGAAGTAACAAAGCCTTGCACCGTTGTGCGTTCCCAGCAGCCCTGTGTGAGAATTCTGGTTCCCCCACGTCCCCGCAGTGCCTGGCGTGGCCGGCCTTCCCCCTGCAGCCGTGCCGCAGGTGTGGGTGGGAGCACCTTGCTTTATTCTAATTCCCCGGACAACCGGACGATCGCTGGGGCCTCCTTTCATGTGCTTCTTTGCTGCCTGGTCCCTTGCTTTGGTGACCAGACTTTCAAAGCTTTTGTTTGTTTTTAAACTGGGTTGTTTTTCGTTATTGAACGTTGAGAGTTTTGGAACGTATATATCTACGTATTCCGGGTACAAGTCCTCCATCAGGTGTGTGTTTTGCAAATACGTTTTCTCAATCTGCAGCGGTTTTCTTTTTCTTTATTTATTAATGAGAGACAGAGATAGAGATAGAGATAGAGATAGAGAGAGAGAGAGAGAGAGAGAGAGAGAGAGAGAGAAGCAGGCTCCATGCAGGGAGCCTGACGCGGGACTCGATCCCAGGTCTCCAGGATCACACCCTGGGCTGACGGTGGCGCTAAACCACTGAGCACCCCCCCGGGGCTGCCCGGTTTTCCTTTTCTTAACGGCATCTTTCAAAGACAAGAAATTTAAGATTTAAAATAAAGCCCCGTTTGTCAATATTTTCTTATATGCTCTTTGCTTCTTTGCCCGAAGATCATGATGATTGTATCTGTGTTTTCACTTGGAGGTTTTGTGGGTTTGTGTTTCATTCAGTTCCATGACCCCTTCCGACTTGATTTCTGAATACCATGTGAGGTATGGGCCGAGCTGTGGGTGTTTGGGGCTTTCTCATTTGGGCATATAGACGTGTGAATGTTCCAACACCATTTCTTCAACAGACTGTCTTTTCTCCGTTGAGTTTTCTTGGATCCTTTGTTACACAACCATTGACCAGAGACTATGCGGGTCTGTTCTTCTGTTTCATTGATCTGTGTTTTTTGTTTCTTTTTTTAAAAGATTTTATTGATTTATTTGAGAAGGGGGGTGGGGAGACCCCAAAGGGAGAGAGAGAGGGAGAGGGAGAAGCAGACTCCCCACTGAGCAGGGAGACCAACATAGGGCTCGATCCCAGGACCCCAGGATCATGACCTGAGCCAAAGGCAGCTGCTCAACCGACTGAGCCCCCCAGGCGCCCAAATGCGTGTCCTTCCGTCAATGTCACACCGTAGCTTTATCGTGAGCTGGCAGTTGGGTAGTGATTTCCAACTCCAAATGTGTTATTTTTCAAAATTGCTGAATTTAGATGGTTTACTTTTTCCACTGCCATTTTAGAAACAACTTGTCAGTCTATCCAAAAAAAGATCCATTAGGATTTTGGTTGGGACTGTGTTTCATCTGAATTTCAATTTTGGGAAAATTTACATCACAACAGTGTTGGGTTTTGTGATCCATGAACACTGGCTATCTGTCCATTTAGTTGGTCTTTAATTTCCTCTCATGAACGAGTAGAGTCTTCAAGCATACAAATATTGTAAATATTTTGTTGGCTTGATTCCTAGGTATTTCATACTGTTTTGGTGCTGTTGTAAAAGGTATTGTTTTGTGATAAAATAGCTTGTTGCTAGTATGAAGAACTATAACTAATAAACATAATTGATTTTTCTCTTTTGAATTTTAATTCTGTTAACCGGCTAACGTCCCGTGTTCCAGGTAGATCCTTCGGGATTTTCTACATAGACGATCGTGTCACACGTGAAAAAAATGCCTCTGGTTCTTTTCCTAGTTCACTTTCGAATACAAGTGGTGAGTGTAGGGAGTTTGCATTATTCTTTCTCTTAGGGGAAAGACGGTAAGATTTTCTCTATCCAGTATGGCATTAGCGGCGAGTGTTCTTCTATAGACGGCCTTTATCAAGTCAAGGAAGTTCCTTTTCTGACTACTTTGCTGAAAGTTTTTATTGTGGATGGATTTTGAATTTTGTCAAAAGGCTTTTCTGCATTTTTCAAGACGAGGACTTGTTTTTCCCTTCAATGTATGAATATGGTGAATTAAAGGGACTCGTTCAAAAAATATTAAACCAATTCTGCATTTCTTATACATGTCCCATCTGATCCGTCGTATTATCCTTTTCATGTATTGCTGGATTGGAGTGGTTGATTCTGCAAAAGATTTTTGCATCCATCTTAATGAAGGATATTCTTTTTTTAAAAAAAAGATTTATTTTTATTTATGATAGATATAGACAGAGAGAGAGAGAGAGGCAGAGACACAGGCAGAGGGAGAAGCAGGCTCCATGCCGGGAGCCCAACGCGGGACTCGATCCCGGGACTCCAGGATAGGCCCTGGGCCAAAGGCAGGGGCTAAACCGCTGAGCCACCCAGGGATCCTAATGAAGGATATTCCTTTTTGTGATGTCTTTCTGAAGTTTGGGTATCAGAATAAGGTTGGCCTCGTAACATAAGTTAAGCATTCACTTCTCTCCTGGAAGAGTTGATGGAGAATTGTTATTCCTTCGTTGAACGTTTGCGAGGATTCACCAGTGCATCTGTCTCTGCCTAGGATTTTCCATGTGGAAGATTCTTACCAAATTCAATTTCTTTCATGATAAAAGGCTACCCAAGTTATGAGTGAGCTTTGTTAGTTTGTGTCTTTCAAGGAATTTATCCATTTCATTTGTTATCTCAATATCTGTAGGACGCATAGTGATGTCCCCTTGTCCATTCCTGATATTGTATGTATGTCTTCATTTTTTTTTCTGGATCAGCCTTTCCAGAGATTTATTAATATTATTAATATTTTCAAAACACCAACTTCTACTTTTATTGATTTATTTTATTGTTTTCAAATTTATTGATTTCTATGAACATTTATTATTTCTATTCTACTTTCCTTACATTTACCTTATCTTTTCCTGTATTCTTAAGGTAGAAGCTTAGACTAGGGTTAGATGATGATTGGAGACCTTCCTCTTTCCCTGTATAAGCATTTATTGTCCTTAGTACCCTCTCTATACCACTGTAGTTATGATCCACAAATTCTGGTATTTGTGCCTCTGTTTCCATTTTGGTTCAAAATATTTTCTAGTTTATTTATAGTTTCTCAATTTCTGTTTCACCTGTTTCATTTTATCCACGACCTGACTTGTTATTTTCTGGGTTTTAAAAAAAATATTTATTTTTAAAAACTTCTTACAGAAGAACCAACTTCTTTGGTTCTGTTCAAGACTTTTTCTTTAGTTCTGGTTTTCATCAGTTTGGTTATTTAGGAGTGTGTTTAACATTTCCAAGTACTTAAATGTTTTCTTGATATCTTTCTATTACATATTTTTAATTCATTTTTGGGGGGAAGGTACAGAGAATGTATTTTGGATCATTTCAGTTATTTTAACTTTGATGTGATATGTTTTAGCATGTAGTATGTTTTGATGAATATCATATGTGCACTTAAAAATACTGCATATTCTGTTGTTAGATGATGTATCTATCCTACAAATGTCAGTTGGGTCAAATAGGTTGATAGTCTTGCTGAAATCTTTTATACTCTTAACTGGTCTATTGTGCACTTATTTCACCTCTTCCTGAGAGGTTGAGTGTTAAAGTCTCCAATTCTAGGTGTGAAAATTCTTATTTATACTTACATTTACATTTATGTAATTTTTATTTTTTTAAAGATTTTATCTATTTATTTGAGAGTGAGGCAGAGATAGTGGGGAGGACAGCACGAGCAGGGAGGAGAGAGAGAAGCAGGCCCCCCGCCGAGCAGGGAGCGCAATGCGGGACTCGATCCCAGGACTCCAGGATCATGATCTGAGCCAAAGGCAGATGCTTAATGCACTGAGCCCTCCTGGCCTCCGGGTTTTATGTATTTTTGAAGCTCTGGTGTTTGATTGCTGTGCTTTCTTGATGTATCAACTATCTTCTTATTACGTAATGTCCATCTTAATCCCTGGTAATGTTCCTTGCTCTGAGAATCTACATGATGTAACATGAATACAGTCTCTTCAGTTTCTTTAGTGTAGAGCTTGCTAGATATTATAGCTTTTTCCATCCTTTTATTTTTAACTCATCTATGCCATAATATTTAAAATGAGTTTCTTGTAGATCGTGTAAAGGTGGTGCTTGCCTTTAAAAAAAGAATCTCATCTGAAAATGTCTACCTTTAAATTGTGTTTTTCCTCCCATCTACCTTTAGTATTTAATGACACGATTGGATTTGAACCTAGCTTCCTGCCCTTTATTTTCCATTTGTGTTAACTCTCCTTTATTCCTCTTTCCTTGACTTCTGTGGGGTTGAGTATTTTTATGACCCCACATACCTGTAGGTTCCTCATTGCCCTTCTCTTAAGTAGAATTTTCGGTGCTCGCTTCAGGGGCCCAAATCACCTCTAGCTCGCTGCGGTCCTTCTTGATATTGTGCCAGTTCTTGTGTAGTTAATGACTTTCATTTTCTTTCCCATTTTTTCTATTGTTTTCAGATATTGTACTTCCATGTACTCTGCACTCCACAATGCACTTGTTCCTGGTTTTGCTGTGGATAATTTGTCATCTTTTAAAGGGATGACATATAAGAAAAGAGTCTTTTGTATACTCCCTCATTTTTATCACTTTGAGCACTCTTCCTTCCTCTATGTCGGTCAGTTTCCCATCTGATATTATCTCTTCTGCCTGAAGAACTTCCTTGAATTTTTAAATTTTTTTTGGCAGCGCAGATCTTCTGGCAATAAATCCTTTCAACTTTTGTTTGTCTGAAAAAGTCTATTTCTCCTCCTTTTTGGTAACAGCTTTAATAATATGGAAGTCACCCACTGAAAGTGTGAATTCACGGGGTTTTAATATATTCACAGGGTCATGCAGCTGTCACCACAGATTTAGAACATTTCTGTCACCCCAAAAAGAAGCCCTGTACCTTTAGTTGACACTTCTCACTTCTCCTGTCTTAAGCCTGCAGCAACTACTCATCTACTGTCTTTCTCTCTAAATTTGCCTTTTCTGGACATTTCCTTAAAAATGGAATCATACAGTATATGACCTCATACGTCCAGCTTCTTTCATGTGATGTCGTGTTTTCAAGGTCCATCCCTACTGTAGCCTGTATCAGTACGTCATTCCTGCTAGTTGCTGAATGATGTTCCATCATATGGCTATACCATGTTTTATTTGTCCACCTGTCAGTTGATGAACATTTGTGTCATCTCCACTTTTTGGCTACTGTGAATAACACTGCCATGACCTTTGTGGGGACATGTTTTTCATCTCTCCAGGGTACATCCCTAGGAATGGAATTGCTGGATCATATGGTGACTATCAAACTGTCTAGGAAATGTCAGACTGTTTCCTGAATCAGCTGCACCATTTTACATTCCCGCCAACCATGAATGACTGTTCCAATTTATCCACGACTCGACTTGTTATTTTCTGGGTTTTTAAAAAATATTTATTTTTAAAAACTTCTTACAGAAGAACCAACTTCTTTGGTTCTGTTCAAGACTTTTTCTTTAGTTCTGGTTTTCATCAGTTTGCCTATAACATGTCTACATTTCCTCTTCCTGTTTGTGGATCTAGAATCTGTCAGTTGTCGTGTTTGGCTAATTTTGAACAATCCCCTGTTGTTTTATTTCTTTATATATTTATCCTCCCTGTGTTCTCATTTTACTCTGAGACTCCACCCCCACCTCCTCCTCCAGGTGGCTCCACTTTGACTGACACTGTTAGAGACTCTGCTTTCTTCTTCTCCCATGTTTCATGTTGGACAGTTTCCTGTCTTCAGGTTCATGGAGATTTCCCTCAGCCGTGTCAATTCCTCTGCTGAGCCCGTTGAAGGAATTCTTCACCTCTGATGTCATGATCATTGTTTCTAATGTTTCCACTCGAGCCTTTCCTATAGTTCCCATTTCTCTGCTTCATCCATGATGTCCATCTTTTCCATTAGGCCCTTGAGCATATTAGTCCTAGTTGCTTAAATGTTATGTCTGCTAGCTGGAACAACTCCACGCCTCTGAGTCTAGTTCTTCTGATTGCTTGACAGTGGGTTGTTTTCCTTGGTTTTTGTTTTCTTTTTCTGTTTCTCATAATTTTTAAAAAATATTTTATTTATTTATTTGACAGATGGAGAGAGCATCAGTAGGGGAGCAGCAGAAGGAGAGCGAGAAGCAGACTCCCTGTTGAGAGGGAGCCTGATACGGGTCTCGATCCCAGGACCCCGGGATCATGACCTGAGCTGAAGGCAGACACTCAATTGACTGAGCCCCCCAGGTGCCCTGTGTCTTGTAATTTTTATTGAATGTCAGACATTGTCTGTAGAGGAACAGGAAACAATATTTGAAGAAAATAATCTTTAAGCACAGATACGGACACGTCTTGAGTTACTCGTGTGTGAGCTTGAATCGACCCAGGAAGTAGCTGAACTGGGTTAGGGGTTTGTAGTTTCTGTCATCACGTCCAGTCCAGCACGGGGTTCGGATTCCTCATGGTAGGCTGCCGACACTCTGCTCAGTCTGGTGCCTGGAGTGCTGCAGGCTCTGTTCCATGTTCCTGACGCAGCCTCAGCTTCCAACACTCCCTGCTCACTGGCACCCCAGAAGGGGCCCTTTCTGCAGCCTTGCCCCTCACTCAGCTAGACTGATGTGGCTTGTTATACTCAGTGTGAAGCTTGTTTTGAGGAAAGTGGATCTCAGTTTCTTCTGGGCAGCCTTAGATCATAGAAGCATATGTGCCTGAACTGGGGCGGTCGGCCTTCTGAGGATCCCTGTCCCCCTCCACAGCAGCCAGGCTCTGCTCTGTGTCGGTGCAGGACCCTGAGCCCAAGGGGGCCTCTGTCTTCCTCCCCAGGGGCAGGCGTTTTGGGTTTCGACTCTTACCCTAGAGGCAGGGATTCTTTTTTAGATCCTGTGGCCGGAAGGAAGGAGGGATTTTAGTTTCATCCTTATCTCAGTGACCTTGTGGACAGGAGGGCTTGCTGACCTTCTCCCACTGGCTTAAGGCTTTTTGCTTTGCATGCAACATGGGTTCTGTTGGAGGGAGAGTCTCGTACCTGTCCAGGCAGCAGACAGCCTCTTGCACGTCTGCACCATGTAGGGAGCCCTTCCAGCTCTGTCCTGCCCTCAACCACTCTTGTGTTTGGGCTCCGGTGATTCCAAACTGAGCTGCCAGCCCACATCCAGCCCTTAGAATCATGTTAAAATGGGAGCTAATTTCTTCTTACCTATTTCTTTCTCCAGTGCTCTGCCAGCGGTGAGCCAGCTCCTGTGCTTGCCTCCCTTCAGACGGGCAGGTCACCCCTTGGAATTTGGTGCCTTGGTTGCCTTGGGACTTCAGCTTTCTTTTTTCTTTCTCTCTTTCTTTCTTTCTTCTCTTTCTTTCTTTCTTTCTTTCTTTCTTTCTTCTTCTTTTTAAAAGATTTTATTTATTTATTTGAGAGAGAGAGAGAGCGCACGAGCAGGGGGATGGGCAGAAGGAGAGGGAGAAGCAGACTCCCCGTTGAACAGAGAAGAGAGCCTGACTCGGGGCTTGATCCCAGGACCAATGGGCTTAAGGAAACGATAGGATTTTGTAGATTATGAATGAGACATTCTCTTGTGATTTTTCTACATTGTAAATAGAGGAGTTTTTCTTGTGATTTAAACTCACTTTTTTTCTTTCTTTGTAAATTATCTGAGTACTTACCCACTTCTCTTGTGAGATCTTAGTTTTTATCAGTGAGTTTCATGATCTCCTGATATAGTTATTAACTTTTTAATTGAATTTCCTGCAAATACTGCTTCAGCTTGTTTTTAGCTCCTTAATTGCACGACATCTGTGATGAGGAGATGTAAATTTTTAATGTAGTGGAATCTGTTGGCTTTTCCTGTTACAAATTCCTTTTATCTCCTCTAAGCCGAGGAAGGCCTCTCTCTCCCGAGATTTGAGAAATGTTCATTTCTACTTTCCCTGCTTTGATTTTCATCCTCAGTTCTCTTCAATCCACTTAGAGTTTCATTAGGAAGACAGTATCCGTAGATCTATTTTTCTTTGACAACTAGCCAACTAATCTAGTGTTTTTGAGTGAAGTCCTTCCCCTTCTTGTGGAACATCACAAGTGTGGACTATAATGTGGGGCCTGTTTCTGAACCATGTGATCTTTCTCATTCATGGGCATTCGCGAGATTGGGGTTTATCCTGCTTAGCAACATGGCATGACTTTGACTAGAGCAACCAAAAGTTATATTTCTGCAAGTCCCTAGTGCTGTCTCTGGGCACCTCGGTCACGAGGGTCTCAGGGTGTCACCGAGTGGGTCCATCTTCCTTCATGGCTGCAGCTGTGTGGCCGGCCGCTGTCCTTTCTGGGGGTTGAGGGTGGGGACTAGGGGGTCTGTGTCCTTGCTCCCTGGTGTTAGCAGAGCTCAGCTCTGTACCATGGGACCTTGGGGTCCATGTCCCTGTGCTGTGTGACCTGAAGGCTCTGTGCCCAGCGGTGGTGTCGACCCCTGACTCACCATCTCAGGCCAGTGGTGACGGCCACATCTTCCTCAGGCCGTGCCCCTCAGGCCTTCCCTGGGAAAGGGCCTCTGCCTTTAGGACTTGTGTGATTGGATCGGGGGCCACAGACCCCCTCTCAGAGTCTCAACCTGAACACGCCTGTGAAATCTCCGTTGTCTCATCAAGTCCCATGTTCACACGTTCCAGGGTTAGGATGCAGACAGTATTGGGGGACTAGTATACACCCCCCTCGCTGAGGGTTCCCTGTGTGTTCACAGGCTAACTACTGACCCTCTTTCCTAAATCAACACAGTAGTTCTGCTGGATGGAATTAGTCATGTTTCTAAGAAATCTTGTTTTATTTTTTAAAAAAATCTAAAAAAAAAAATTGTTTCCATGGATAAAATGGCAAGGAGCTGAAAATTTCAGGTTTATACTAACAATGTAAATATTCTGAAAAAAAACACTAATAAAGGTACTTTATGGGTGTATTTTTATTTTATTTTTATTTTTAAAAGATTTTATTTTTTCATGAGAGAGAGAGAACAAGCAGGGTGGGGTAGGGCAGAGGGAGAAGGAGAAGCAGACTCCCTGCCAAGCAGAAGCCCAACACGGGGCTCGATCCCAGGATCCGAGATCATGACCTGAGCTGAAGGCAGATGCTTCACCCACGGAGCCCCCCGGTGCCCAGTGAGCATATTCTCAGGTGACAGATACGCAGTATATATTGGTTAATCAAGGTAGACAAAATCTCACTTAAATGTGAGCCATGTCAGTAGCAGGAAGTTCTGGGACCTTCCAGGGAAGTGCAGGTGCCTTTACAAGCGGTGGAAGCGGCCGGCCGGCCCCTGCTGAGCCCTCCACGCACCCAACAGCTCATCTGCCTGGCGTCTGCGCCACACGCCGCGCCGTCTCAGGGACACCGTTCTCAGGACGGGAGCTCCTAGCGCCAGCGGTGGCCCGCCCGCGGCATCCCCACCACGACTCCCACCAGAGCACAGAGGTTTCTGGATGCTTCCCTGAGGAACTTCCCTTTTACCCAAAAGAGCCATTTCTGGAGTAAAGCCCCCGCGGATTCAGGGCGGAGCTGACCTGTGCGCCCGCTCGGGTCCTTGTCCGCTGCTGCGCGGCCTCTTCCCCCCTCATTTCTCGGCTTCCATCAGACCCCCCACCCCACCCCCACGATCATATACAAGCTAACAGCCCTCAGTCGATCTGTTCTTCCACCCGTGACGGATGCCAGCAACCACTGCAGCGTTTCCCCCTAAATTATATCTGCAAAACCCTCGTTCTGAGGCCTTTTCCGTGAGCGACGTGCTTCCTGAATTTCTCTTCTGGCTGCGACAGGCGGACTGGCGCTGAACCGGTCAGGTTCTCCACGCGCGAGGGGGTAGGTGACAGGGCAGCCCCGTCGTCAGGCACAACTGCGAGCCCGCGAAGGGAGGAGCGTGCGAGGGAGCCCGTGGTGACGCCCTGGCCGCTGCAGGGATGGACATGGGCTCAGACGCAGGTGCCAGCCTGTCGTGGGGCAGGGACCGGGGCGGGGCGGGGGTGAGGGCCACTCAGGGGGAGCCTGGGAGTCTGGGTGAGGTTCCCGGGGGCCCGGCAGGGTCGCCTAATGCAGGACAAGGGGGCCCCCATCGTCCCAGGCTTGTGCCCGACCAGTGTCCTCTGGTGTGAAGCGCTCGTTGGACTCGTGTGTCCGTGTCCCACTGGCTTGTCTGCCTTCCCCCGGCCTCCCAGCATTCTCCGTGTGTCCTGGGCACTGTCCCTCGTGCAGGTGCATCCTGGACGCCTCTGCCAATGCTGACACGAGCCTGTTCGCGCCCCTCGGTCCCTCGGGCGGTGGGATTTCTTCTTGTCGCGTGGCCGCGGTGCTCCTTCCCGGGGACTGTGCTCACGTCCTGTTCAAGGCCTCGGCCATCCCCGGGCTCTGGACCTCTGGCTCTTCCCCTGAGGCCTGCTGCCCCACCTTCCACGGTTACGGCCGGAGCCCCTGCACAGCGACTCGTCCGCGGTGCGTTTTCCCTTGTGGACACGCGGTTACTGAGCGCTGGGTAGGCAGCCGACCGTCCCCGCACTCGGCGCTGACCCTGGATCACGCGTCCACAGCCACACACGGGCCCCCCTGCTCTGGGCTGGCCGGCCCGGTCATGCTCTGCTGTCCTTCTGGCCCCTGTGGCCCTGGACAGGCGCCAACGCCGACGAGTGCAGCCCCCAGGTCCCCTTGGCTGCCCTCCAGGCGCTGTGCAGGACTCCCGGGACCAGCCAGGCCCCGTTGGGACTCGCAGTCCTGGCCGCTGACTGCAGCCCTTCGGAGCCTCCGTGGACCGTGTGACCTTTACTGGCGCCGGGGACACACGCGGGCAGGGGCGCAGCAGGACTCAGAGCCAGGGCGCGGGCTCGTATGCGCTTTTCCACAAGAAAACGCAAACCTCTTTGGAAACGCTGGGTGGCCCCCCCCCCCCCCCGACCGCCAGGGCCCTCCAGCCGCGGTAGGAAGCCTCGTTGCTGGGAAGGAGAAGGAACGCTGACTGTCCCTCTGTGTGACCACCTTCTCCTGCACCTGCCCGTCTAGCGTCTACCTAGTTACCTGCTGCATCCGCGGCCTTCGTCCCTGTGCCCGGAGTGTGGGGGGAGCGAGCCTGAGCCTCAGTTTCTATGGCTGTTTCTCTGACTGTAAGGATCAACTGCCCTGTTTGGGGGTCACTGTGGTCTTGGTCTCAGGCTTGGACTGGGGGCTCAGAGGCTGGGTCCCGTCCTGGGCCGATGCCACCCCTGGGGCCCCGAGCCAAGCAGTGGCCACCAGCCTCCACCGGGCTCGGGCGCTAACACGCCGGCGGACACCCCCCGCCCCGCCCCCGACACTGTGCTTTGAAAACCTGACACTTCAGTTCAGTGGCTGCCGGGTTTCAGAGCCAGAGAAGCTGTAAACGAGCACAAAGATTGGAAAACATTTAATTTTTTCATTTAAACTCTTTCTGTATTTGGGGCAATAATGCAAGAAGCCGGTGTGATGAGGACAGATGCCACAGGCCGACGGGAGTGGCATCCCCAACCCACTGGGGAGAGCCAGGCTTCGGGGTGGCCTCCGGGGCTTCTGGGAGCAGGCCCCCGGGGCTACAGACCACGTTCCGGACCCGCCGACCCACCAGGACCACCAGGCTCCCGAGAGAGGACGTTCCTTGTCAACAAGCCCGGACCTTCCCGGGAACCAGTTCCGCGGGCTGAGGGGGCTCCTGGGGCAGGAGGGGCTCTGCGGGGAGCTGACCCCAGGGTGGCCCTTCCTCCTTGTCGCCCTGACTCCTTTGGCAGGGACGCAGCCTTCCCCTCGGGGTGCCTGGCCTGAGCTTGGGGACGCAGCCCCCGGGGACGCTCCCGCTCACCAGGCCTGACCGCCCTGCCCGGAGGGAGTGGGGCACACGGTGGGTTTGTTTTCTGCCCTGAAATCCCGTTTCTGGCCCATTTTACAGGGAACCCTGCGAGGTATGAGCTCAGCCTGAGGGCCCGTTACTCAGGAGGCCGGTGGTCTTCACACAGTGAGATCCGTCCTCACAGGGGATGGGGGGGACCTGGAAGGCTGTGGGGGGCGGGGGTCACGCCTCGTCTGGCGCCAGTCACAAGCTTCCTTGTAGTGGAGCCCGCCCGCCCACCAGGCCCTGCCCCGAGCCTCACCTACCCCTGCCCCCGGGACCCCTGGGCACCCGCACAGGGAAACCCCCGCGGTCCGACCAGATGACGCAGAGGTGCCTTTCAAATGCGACTTTACTTTTTATATCTGCCAATGGATCGGAGTTTGTGGCAGGTGCACAGCTGTAACCACTGCAGCGACCACTCAGTCTGCAAGACGTGATCGCAACCTCGGTTGCCGTAAAAACTTACATTTCCATTCATATGTATTTTGTCGTAAAGATGTAAGAAGAGTGATTAATTGAAGAGTTTAAAACAAGCGAAAAAGGGCAGCCCGGGTGGCTCAGCGGTTTAGCGCCACCTTGGGTCCAGGGCCTGATCCTGGGGGACCCGGGATCGAGTCCCACATCGGGCTCCCTGCATGGAGCCTGCTTCTCCCTCTGCCTGGGTCTCTGCCTCTCTCTTTCTCTGACTCTGTGTCTCATGAATAAATAAATAAAATAAAACAAGCAAAAAAGAAAAAAAGCTTAACGTTGGGGGTGGTCGATGAGAGAGGGGCGGACCGCGTGAGCTTCCACGGAGCAGGGTCGTCATCCTGTCTGGGCTGCGCTTCCTGCGGCCTCGGGCTCTCGGGCCCCCTCCGGGCTGTGGTTGTGCTGGTGGCCCTGGTTGGGCTCAGACACGCGCTCTCCTCTCCGAGCTCCTGGTCTGGATCTTTCCTCCTGTGCTCGTGCTTCCCGCCCCTGCCGGCCCGTGGGTGTTATTGGGGTGCTATCGGCTCGGTGCTCTCACGTCCGCGCCTGCGGGGCCTGCGGGGCCTGCGACCTGTGGCTGCGCTTGTTTAAAGTGTTGCTTGGTTTTCCCCGTCACTGGAGTCCTGCTGCCCCGAGTCTTTGCCGCGTGTTTTCTCCGCAGTTTAGTGATTGAGTGATAATTGACGGCCGGTCATTTTGATTGGACGCCCAACCTTGTGAGTTTTATATGGTTGGGGCTGAATTTTTTTTAAAATTCTTTAAATTTTTTAAAAAAGATTTTACTTGTTTTTTGTTTAGGGAGCACAAGCAGGGGAGGCGCAGAGGGAGAGGGAGCCGCAGGCCCCGAGCGGAGCGTGGAGCTGTGCTCGATCCCCGGGCCCCGAGGTCACGGCCTGGGCCGAAACCCAGTCGGAGGCTCAGCCCCCTGAGCCTCCCAGGCGGGCGCCCCTCCTGTAAATGTTTTGGGGTTTGGTGCTGGGCCGCGTGTGACGGGCGAGGCCGGCTGGGAGGCCCCGCACACAGCAGAGTCCGGCCGGGCTGCGAGCCCCGCAGCGAGGGCGTCCGCACTCACCGTCCTCGAGGCTCGCCAGGCCTGGGCTCTGTCGGGAGGCGGCGCCGGGCCCCCCAGGACGCGCTCCCGCCGGACCCCGGCTTCCTCACCCCGAAGAGCTGGCGTTGGGTGGGCGATCTGGAGGTTCCCTCGTGAGCTGGGGACCCGTGTTCATCTGTCTCCATCCTGAACGGTGGTCGGTCAGGTGGCGGCTCAGGGGTGGGTGTGTGGGGTCCTGCCCTCGGCCGTCGGGGACGCCCCCACCCCGTGACCCGGACTCCCGAGCTTCTAGAGATGCACTTCGAGTCGAGCTGAGGCCTCTTTGCCCCCCGCAGACCCTCCGTCTGTCCTGTGGCCGCCCCGTGGTCAGCGGTGGGACAGGCCCCGCGTGCTTGAGGGTCTGCCATGGTCCGGGGCTGTCCCAGGGTTCACGCTGATGGTGGGTGCGCCCCGGGCTCCTTCACCGCCGCCCACCCCCGGCCCAGACCCCAGGGCTGCTCCCCGCTCCCCGCCCCCCACCCCCACCCCCAGTGCCACTCGAGCCTCCAGGTCTCCAGGTGTGGACCAGACTTGCGTCTGCACATGCGGCTGGCGCCGCGTGGCCGCTGATCCCCTCTCCAGGGGTCTTCACATTTCCCGGGAAAAGTGAGTTCTGATGGGGGAGCTGGGTGTTGCGAGGTTACCCCAGGCCCTCACCCGGCCTCCCCCCGGCTCACCCTGGGGGCCCAGCCTGAGAGGGGGGCTCCCTGAGACGACTGCCCCGGGGCCGAGAGCCTGGCAGGGCCTGCTCCCGCGGGCGTTTGTCCCCGTAGGGTTGGACGGGGCCCTCGCGCCCTCCCGCCTCCTCGCCGCCTGCACCTCGCAGCCCGTGGACGTGATAAGGGCTGGAAGCGTCGGCACCTCCCTTCCTCTCTGTAGATAAAGGGTTTCACCGGGAAAGGACCCGAGTCCCACACCATGGGCTTCAGGAGGTCGAAGCCCCTTCGTGACGCAGGCCGCCGGCCGCGTGTGCACGCGGGAGGCTGTCCCGGGTCTGGGCTCCTCCGCCCACACGGTGTGGAGCGCGAACCGTGGGCTCCGCGTTGGGGAAATCCCGGAGGCCAGCCGGCGGCTTCCTCGTTAGCGGGTCGGCGGCTTGGAGGTTGTCGGGCGCGGGCAGGGAGCACTTGCTCGGAGAGCGGAGCTCCCCTATTTACTCCGTCCTCGGAGCCCCGCGCAGGTGGGCGGACGGTGTCAGTCTGACCACGTAACGACCTCCCGACAGAGGGTGACACACGTGCTGGCAGCGAATCAGCGTCAGTCTGTGCACGAGCCTGAGACGTGACCGTGACCTGCCCGCTTCTCCCGCTCAGCCGGGGTCCCCCAAGAAGGTTCGTGACTCTGACTGGGGGGGGGGGCTAGTCAGTCCAGCAAATATTGGGGATGCACAGCGTTGTCACGCGGATCCTGCCCCCATGGCCTGTGGCCGTGGGTTCCTGGGCGCCCCCTCGCCGCACCCCTGCAGCACCTGCCGGCTGAGCTCCGAGACATGACAGGGAGCCGGAGGCCTGAGGGGTCTGGGGTTCAAGCAGTGTTGGCTGGGCCCGCCCGTGACCGGGGTGGGGGGCTGGTGCAGCGCCCTGGGGTGACCTGCTCTGACCCCACCCTCCACCCCCAGCCCCTGCTTCCAGCGGTCGCTGAGTCTTCCAGGCAGGGCTGAGTGCTCAGCCCAGAGCACCCAGCAAAGGCCACCCTCCCAAGGTCCCGGTCTCCCTCCGGCCGCCCCTTCTGTCCCCCAGGGTGACAGGAACCATGGGGCATCCATGACCTGGACGTGCTCCTCACAGCTGGTGCTTTCCCGGGTGTGGGCACGGAGGGAGAGCTGGGGCGCACAGACGCGGCTGGCTCGGAGCAGGAGACCCGGCGCTTGCCTGGTGCCACCTCTGCCGTCCACGTGGGTCTGTCCCCGTAACACAGGCGGCCAGATGCTTCCTTCCACCAGACTCTCATCCCCTGAAGGCTTAACGCTGATTCATTAGCACAAATAGGATCTGGGGTCAGGCGTGAAAATCCCCTTCCCCTCGGGCAGTAATCCCATCAAGCGCTCCAGAGGAGGCCTCCAGAAACCCCCTGGGTGTGGACGATGAGGCCCGCCCCCCCCCCCACCCGGTGCCCTCAGAGGGGCCGGGGATTTATCTGGTTCCTACTCATCAACATAATAATAAAGTCAACATGTTTATCCTATTTGCCCCCAAATTGGTGTCAGGGAAAGATACTAAGTCTGTGTCTGGGGAGATGTCAGGGAGGGCTCAAGACCTCTTGGTGCATCGAAAATTCTCAGTGCAGGGTGCTCAGTACCAAGGCGGAGGCAACTCAGCTCCTGGGGATCCGGGTGGGGGTTGGGGGCAGGACCCTGAGTCCGGGCAGGAGCCTACCAGGTCTGTGCTGAGCCTCGCGGGAGCGTGTTCCTGACGGAGGAAAGGCGTGGAGGGTGTGGGGTGGGTGGGGGCAGACCCTTCGGCCACCATCCAGCCTGGGGGCCGATCCCAGGACCCTGAGATCATGACCTGAGCTGAAACTGAGAGTCAGACCTCAGCCCGCCGCACCTCCCGGGCGCCCCCCACCCCCGGGTTCCCCCGCCCAGGAGGTCTCGATGACCAAGGCAGGAACTGGGGAGCTTTTCCTCCGGTTGGGACAAGATTTCTAACTCTCTATGCCTCGCCCCACCCGAACCCGCGCTGCGCACCCCGACCCGCCGCAGGCGCAGTGGAGGCGGCCCGCGGACCGTGGGCACCAGCTCACCTGCCGGGCCAGAGCCGCTGGGACCCGTTAAAGCGGCGCTTCTTCCAGGGGCAGCGCAGGCCTTGCCTGGGGGGGCAGGAGCCCAGGGGTCTCTCCCGCCGCCCGTGAGGACTTGAAGGCAGGAGGGAAGCATTGCAAGCCGGCGGAGGACCCTTTTGAGCCGAGCTGGAAAATCTGCACGACAGTCCCCGGGGCGACCCAGAACGTGTACCCCAAACCGAGAGCCAGGCCTCGGGCCCCGTGCTCCGGGGAATGTGCTCTTCGTCTCCCGGGCAGGTGGCTGTGAGCAGAGGGCCTGGGTGCGGGCATCTCTTCTCAGGCCGGGGCCGCTGAGCTGCGTCTCCACGATCTCTTCCGGCCTCAGTCTCCCTCCTCCTTGGAAGACAGCTGCCTCCCGCGTCCCTCCCCTGGCTCCGCACCCCGGGCCGACCGGGAGCCCTCTTCCCGGCCTTCCCCGTGCACGTCCATCGGAGGCTTTGACCCCATTCTGTGTCCCGAGGCCTCAGGGACTGAGCCGGGAGGGAGGCCAGAGGCCGTGGGGACTCAGTTGGAGGGCCCCTCCCTACAGGTGACACCGTCCCAGCCTGCGTCCAGGCCCACCCTCTGAAAGCTGCACTTTGACCTGATACCCCAGGTCACAGAGGCACCTTCCCGACCTGTCAGCTGGGGCGGCGCGGGGCACAGGCCCCTCTGTGGCTCGGGTCCCTGTCCTGGTGTCTAAGCAAGAAGGAAGCCTTGGGGGCCAGGGACAGCCTTGTCCCCCCGTTCGTGCGGGAATGGAGCACAGGGTTCCTGGGTCGGAAGTGTGGAGCACGCCCCGAGCCCGCCTCCTGCTGTGGAACAGGCCCACACTGTCTACGCAGTCGGCTGGGGGGCCTGCTTCGCACACCCGGGGCGGGGACGTGGGGAAGGCAATGCAGCCTCCGGCCTGGGGGGCAGCGGGAGTCCCCCCGTGGTGCTGGGTGATGCTGCCCCGGGCAGGGTGCCCGCGCGCCGGGTGGGGAGGGTGTGCGTTCACCTCCTATGTTGGCTCAGGGTGAAGGTGCGCGTCCTCCAGGGGGACGATCTCGGGTCCCGGGAAGGGTCCGGAGGTCCCGGCCTCCACTCCACTGCCCCAGAGGCTCCTGGCTCACACCCACCACCACCTCCAGGGCCACACACCCACGTGTGAAATTCAGCCTCTGCGGTCTGGGGCTGGGGGCGCGGCGTGCAGTCCCCACGGCATCCCCAGGGCAGGAGACCCCAGCCGTGCCCCCGGCCCCGGCCGCACACAGCCCACCTCCCACCCAGGGCACAGGCCAACCTGCTCACCAGGTGTGCTTTCCCTCCAGGTGAGCGAGAAGATGTAGCGGAGCTGCTGCGAGGCGCTACCTGCCCCAGCTTGCTGTGGACAGCCGAGCACAGACGAGCGGCCCACCCCGGGCACCCCTTGGGCCACCCTCACCATGTCCAAGAAGGGCACGGGCGGCCGAGGCAAGGGGGACAAGGTGGAGGTCCTCGCGGCTCTGCAGGCCGCCAACGAGGAGCTGCGGGCCAAGCTCACCGACATCCAGATTGAGCTGCAGCAGGAGAAAAGCAAGGTGGGCCCCCCCCAGGCCCCCTGTCCCCTCCCTTGTCCCCACCCCTGCCCTCCCTGTGTCCCACACCTGCCCCTCCCTGCATCCCACCCCCGCCCCTCCCCGCATCCCACCTCCTACCCCCCACCGTCCCACAGCTTCCTGGGCCCCAGGGTCTGCCCAGGACAGGGCATTGTGGGGTCATTGCCCAGCTGGTCCCAGGGTGGCCAGGGGCTCTAGGGCAGCTGGGGGGACAGGCAGCTCTGGGAAGAGGCCATGTACGGGTGGTGACCGCCCTGCTCCAGTGCCTGGGCCAGAGGGACCTCGGCAGGTGGCACCTCCTGGGGAAGTGTCCCTCCCGCTGACGGGTCACAGAAACATCCCCACCTGCATGGCCCCTCTGCGTGGAGGAAACAGGCTGGCCTAGGGCCTCCAGGGGGTGTCAGGAGCCCCCGGGGCACAGCCGGGTGCAGCCCGGGTGAAGGTACAAACCTCGGAGTCCACCTCGTGCTCCTAGAGGTCGTCCCACCCGCGGCTGCAGGCCGGGCCTCACAGTGCTCGAGGGTCAGCACCGGCATAAGGACAACGGGCCCCTGGTCCCACTGGGTGAGCGTGTGGTCCGTCCAGCGCTCCGAAGTGCGGACGTGAGACTGTGGTGCTGGTCCCGCCTGCAGGCCCTGCCGGTGCCCCCGTGGCCTACACCTTCATGGTGCTTTTAGCAAAGCCCCCCAGTCCCGCAGCAGCCCGGGGGTGGGGGTGCGGGGAGCGTGTGTGCTCCCGTGGTCAGCCCCCGAGGTACACAGGCTCCAGGTCCGGCCCCTCGCTGCCGGGCCAGGGCCCTGGGGCTGCCTGCTGAGGGCCTCCAGCCCCAGCCCTGTTATTATTCATGTTTTGGAAATATGTACCCGTTGGTACAAAATTCAGAAGGAACGAAGGAAAGGCCCTGGTCCCCCCTCTGGAGGGTTTGTGTTCTGGGTCCTCAGTGCACCTGCCAGGGCACAGATGACAGCGGGCCACACGCCACGGCCTCTGGCCTCCCTTCGGGCCCGCACGCCGACTCGTGGGGGCTCCACGTGCAGCACGCGGATGTGCCCAGGGTCCGGCCTCTGCCCGCGGCATCCCGGCTGTTTCCAGGGTTCGGCCGACACCGCAGCCCTGCGGTGAGCACCCTTGTCTGCACTTGAGGCCGCCAGCAGGGAGGCTCGCAGACTCCGCTCCTGAGGGTGGGCGTGCGGGGCCCGGGTGTGTGTGCGTGTGTGTGCGTGTGCAGGGATCACACCCATGCTCCCCGGAGCACACGCTCCACACACATCGGTTGCCCTGGCTTGGGAGAGGCCTGAAATCCCGTCTCCACCGGCAGGGAGGCCTCTGAGGCTGCGGCTTCCAGACCTGGCCGCACGTCAGCCTCACCCGGACCTGGGGCGCCCGCCCTTTGGGCCTCACAGCTCGGCCCGTCCTCACGGTCCTGCCTGCTGCCCCTGCGCCTCGGGGCCGAGCTGCAGTGTCGGGTGCAGGGAGCAGCGCCCCATGGCCCCACCAAGGGGTGCCCGTTGCGGGCAGTGCTGCAGTTCCTACGGGGGCTCCAGCCTGTGCTCAGCTCTGGGTGCCGCTCAGCGCCCCTCGCAGGCCGGCAGGGCTCCGGGGCTTGTTTGTTCGCTCTTTTTATTTTTAGGATTTATTTATTTATTTTAGAGGGCGCTTGGAGGGGGGAGCAGAGGGAGACGAGAGACCAGCTGACTTCCCACTGAGCGTGGGGCCTGTCGTGGGCTCCATCCCACGACCCTGAACCCCAAAGTCGGCCCCTTAACCGGCGAGCCACCCAGGCCCCCAGGTTCACCGCATGCGTCCTGCATCTGTCCGGGCGCCGAGCTGGGAGCAGGACGTCCGGGGGGTTGGGCCTGTGCTCAGGCCTCTTCCCAGGTCCCGCCTGCGCTCTCCCGTCGCCCCCAGCAGCCAGTTTGGTAAATAAAACTCACATCGGATCCTGAGAAGGCATCTCCCGCCGACGCCCCGGCCCCTGGAGTCGAGGCCCCGGGAAGCCCAAGGTCTGTGCGCTGGGCCCGGCGCAGCGACCCTCGGAAATGCCGCCAGTGTTGGCCACGACGTGCGCGCCCTGGTCATGGGGGGCGGCGCGAATTCAGTCATCACGACTGTCAGCAGCTTTGTCCTTATCAGAGACCTCTACCCGCCCCCCTCCGCCCCCCGCAGTGCATGTCCCTGCTGTGGGCTCGGGAGGGATCCGCATAACCGACCCAGACTGCGGGGTTGGGGGATGCCGTGGAAGTGGCCGAGGAGCGGAGGGCCTGTCCCGACCTCACGGCAGAGGCAGGAGGCAGCGGGGGCGCCAGCAGGACCCTGGCCCCACCGCGAGCCAGGCAGGCCGTGAGGCGCTCCCCCCACCCCACCCCCAGCACCTGGCGCCCACCTTCCTCGGGAATTCCCAGCAGAATCCTGGACCCGCAGCCAGGCTGCAGCCCCCCCCCCCCCCAGAGCAGGTGCCTGTGAAGCATGGAAAGGCGCCAGGAACGTAGCTGCGAGCCCAGCGCCTCGGATTCGGCCCGATGGTTCCTTTATCAACAAGGGACACTTGAGTGAATGGAGACTTGACAGCAAGGAACGACGTGATTTAAATAAAAACCGGCCCGTCCCGCTGCGCACCCTCTGTCCGGAGACTGAAGTGGAGCCATCTCTGGTGAAGAACCTTCTGGAAGGAGGGAGCCGGCTCTGCAGGGAGGCCTCTGGGGAGCTGCGTGGAGATGAACTCAGTGGGGCCGGGTGCTGGGAGCACGGACGCGGACACCGAGGTGGACACGAGCTCCCACCAGGACGCGAGGCTCCGGCTCCCATCTGGGCACAGAGCCGCCCCTGCTGCCCATGCTCTCAGGGTCCCACCCACAGCCGGGCCCCAGCTTGTGAATAGCACCGGAGCCGGCGGGAGGAACGGACACGCCAGCCTCACGCCTGCTGTCAGGAAGTGGCTCCAGCCCACAGGATGCCACTTGGGAAGCGCCAGGCGCCTGCGTGACCCCCAGGCCTCGTCCCCGTGGAGGACACACCAAGGAACAGGAAGCAGGTGGTGGGACACATAGAGCCACATGACCGCCACGCTGGCTGTGGTGCCATCAGTCCACGTGGCAATCAGGAAGGGCCTCTCAGAAGAGGTGGCCCTGGACGGAGACCCTGATGCCTGGAAGGGCCGGCAAAGGCGGGTCTCTGTAAGGGCACCCGTGATGCAGCGGCAGGAAAGGCGGCCCGAGACCAGGCCATGGAGGGCCATGTGGGTGGGGTCGGAGAGGGCCAGGAAGCCGGGAGGGCAGGGGCTGTAGGCGGGGCCCGGGGGCAGGGTCGGCATCGGTGTTGCCCACGAAGGTGTGGGGTGGGTCATGGGGCTCACCCCAGACCTCCCGCAGGTAGTAGTCTTCTGTTCTGGGAGTCCCAGCACCGTGGGCGAGGGGCTCCCGGGGAAGCTGCGGGCCTGTCCTCGCTGGGCAAGACGCAGACGTAAACCTCACGCGCATAGAGCCTCCGGCCGTCATAGAAGTGAAGCAGGAAGGGCCCCCAGCTGAGCGGAATAGCGAGCCGGGGAAGGAGTGCCAGTGACTGAAAGAACAGGGACGACGACGGAGCATTCCGGAACCCGGCCCAGCCCAGGGAGAGGCCACAGCAGCTCACGGGAGCAGCGGGGTGTGTGGGGTGCGGTCCGCTACCGCATGTGTCCCTCGGGAGGGAGCGCCGGGCTGCTGGTGGCTGGGTGAGCGCCCGGGCCTCTGCGGACAAGGCGGGCGAGCGCACCTGCCCTGCTGCCGGCTTCGCCCAGGACCTCGACCGTCTCTAAGGATGACTCCGAATTACTTCCTGGAAATACAACCGGAGAGAAAAAGCTCCCTCCCTGCAGAAAACGAGCATGACCTGAGGTGCCCACAAGCCGGGGGGCCGGGTCCCAGCGGCGCCATTGGCCCATTTGAGTTAAAATTCCATAAACCTCCGAGCAAACCTTTGAGAGCCGTAAGGTTTTGTGGCGTCATAAAGGGTTATGGCTGCTTCGGTCCACGGACAGGTACGGGGCCGAGTGCGGAGGCCCCTGGCCTGAGCGCTGGCCCCCCGCGGGCCCGGGGCTACGCTGCCTGGCGTATTTTACACGGGCCTTTGCTCGGCAGTTCATTTGTTTATTTTTAAAGATTTTATTAATTTATTTGACAGCGTGAGCAGCGGGAGGAAGGGCAAGGGGAGAAGCAGGCTCCCCCTCGGAGCAGGGAGCCCGACGCAGGACTCGATCCCAGGACCCCGGGATCATGACCTGAGCCAAAGGCAGACGCCTCTCCCACGGAGCCCCCGGGCACCCCGTTTCTCTGCAATTTTAACCAGTAACACGATCTCAACCCCTAACGCACACCTTGGGTCGCCGGCCTACGTTCCTCGGCATGAGCTGCTAGACTGCAGGCGCCTCCCGTCCTGCTCTGGAGGAGACGGTCTCCTGGCGCCCCAGCCCGGCACCTGTGTGTCTGCAGCTCCAGCCTGTCATCCCTCTTAGGGGCCTCCCGTCAGAACTGCGGACGGCGGCCACCCCGTCCTGGGAGCGCCTGCCCGCCGCCAGGCCTGTGCCAGTCACGGGCAGGGGCCGTCCTCGGGGGCCGAGGTCTGGCGGTTGTGCCCATCACTGTGGGCCCTCTGTGTCCACAGCGGGTCTGGGCCACCTGGATGGCCGGCTGGGGGTGGGGGTCCTGCCGGTGTCCACGTCGTCCCCAGCTCCACGGTGCCTGCGAGGCCTGCGGGCCGCGCTGAACGTAGTTTCCTTCTGAACAAACCCCGAGGATGGCGAGGCTGCGGGAGCCGCCTGTGCTGTGGCCTTGTTGGGCGAAGCAGAGGGAGAAGGGGGAGACTCCCCGGAATTCCTCGAGGGAAGATCAAGCGCTCAGAGAGCGGGCTGGGGCCCCCACGGCTGCGGGAGGCGCCTCACAGACAACCGCTGGGAAAGGAAGAGGGAAACGTGGGGAGTCCTAACTGGGGGGGCCGTGAGTGCCGCGGCCCCTGTATGCCCCCGATGGCGTGTCTCCTGCAGGTAAAGGAGTAGTTAGGGGATGTGCCCGTCCTGTCCCTCGGTTTCCTTGACAACCAGATCCTCCGTGGGAGGGGACGGGGGCGCAGAAACTACACAGGGAAACTTGGACAGAAGCCCTGGTTTTGGGTCGGAAACACACTGGAAATTGGAAACGTCCACGGGAACCTAGAGGCGTGTCCTCTCACACGCGGGGAGGCAGATGCTGTGTCTCGTCCACGGGGAGGACCAGCTGGGACCCGGCACAGCCCTGGGCCCGCTGTGACCCCAAAATACTGCTCCCCATCGAAAGAAGTCAGGGCGCCTGGGGAGCAGTCGGGGCAGGAGGTGAGTGGACGGGCCGGTGAGGCCCAACCTGCCGGAGAGCAAGATAGCCAGGCTCACGGCGCGTCCGAAGGCCCCAGCCCCCTTGCTGGCCGCAGATGGACGCTCTGAGCCTCCGTGAGGGTGACACCAGCAGGCACTAAGCCCGCCACTCTGCTTAGACCCACACGTTCCTAATGAAACAAGTAACTGGGCTCCTGCCGGGCCGCCCGGGAGCCTGCTGGTCCCTTGAAAACTGGGTGAATGGAGGCGATGAAGAGGGACACCTGCCTGCCCTGCCCCCCCCCCCAGCAACCCGACGACCCCTGGTGCCGACGGAAGACCCACCCTGGATGCAGGAACCGCTCAGCCCTGCGACGTCCTGAAAGGCAAAGCCGCGGCCCCGCTGGTCAAGAGCCCGGCCCGCTGAGCCGCCAGCAGCGTGTGGCCACGTCAGCCAGACTTTCACGAGGTCCCCGGAGGCTGCGGTCCGTGGGGAGGCAGCTGGGCTCTCAGGGGGAATATTCCTAACCGCTTGTTACAAAGCTGCCGTGTGCTCCTGAAGCAGGGCTGAGGGATGCAGGGCAGCGGGGCTCTGCGTGCGGCCCCCTCACATCCTACTACTGTCGGCCTGTCTGGGGACAGGAGCCTGAGTCGCTCCTGCGGCTGCTGTGAGGCTTTCCGCCAGCCACCTCCCCACCACCTGCGAGCTCAGGGCCACAGGCCAGGCCCCATTCCCGCATCCCCCACCTGGGGAGCCTCGCGGTTCAGCCCACACCAAATGCGGAGGATGGCCCCGCTGTGCGTGCCTCCCGGGGATGCTTGCTCAGACGGGGCGGACACTACAGGCCCGGAGACAGGGATGAATAAGGCACCTGGGGGTGGGGGTTGCTGTGAGGAAGGGGCACGATATGGTGGGGTCAGCGTGTGGAGCAGGGCTGGGCATCTGGGGGCACCGGCCGGTCTGCGGGCACTTGGGCAGGGGGTGGGCAGTGGGCCTGCCCGGGGTCAGGGGTCCAAGCGATCACCCTTGGGAAAGGACCCCAGAGCTGCTAGCTGGGGTGCCAGCGGCCCTGGCAGGGAGGGTTGACACTTCCCCAGATGGCACAGCGGGTGTGGTCCATGGCGGTGACGCCCCTGGCTGGGCCTTTACTCTGAATGCGCCGGGTGCAGAGAGGAGGGCTGGGCAGGGCTTGACCCGCACAGACTTCCTCCCTGGAGAGTGGGTGGCGGCAGGTGAGTCGAGGTGGGGCTGCCCGCAGTGGGGAGCAGTGGGGCCCAGCTCTGGAGCTGGGTGTGAGGGTGGGATGGCTTTGCAGGGTGCATGAGGGGAGGACGGGATTGGGGATGGTGACCCCACACGAGGTGCTGTGGACGGCGACGGGGAGCCCAGAGGCAGGTGGGAGGCGAAGCGCCACCTGGAGTGCTGGACCGGGGGCAGGTGAGCCACGCTCTCACCCCGTATTAGGTTCTGAGCACCGACTCGGTGCCACGTGCAGGTGCTGGGGTCATTCCACCGAGGTGGAAGTTCTAGATGAAAACAAGAGATTCAGACCAAAATCTGAGTGTTTCCAAAGATCTAGACGTTACATGTCACCTAGGGAGCGAGTGCCTAGAGTGGCCTCCCCATGGCCCAGAACGTCACAGAAGGTGAGTGTGACAGCCTGTCATCCGTGCCCGAGGCACCCGCACCTTCTTCCCGGTGATTCGTTGGCGAGGCGGCCGGCGGGCGTTCCCGGCACGGTGGGTCCTGGTCGGGGGCGAGGCGCAGGGCAGATCTGCGTGGACCCCATGTCTGCGATCTCACCATCCCTGTGGATGCCTGGGCGCGCAGGTCCGTGCTCTCCACCCGCAGGGCTTGACTCAGTTTCCAGAAGGAGCCGCTCTCGGGGGAGGACGGCCCGCCTCGCGGAAGGAGCCCCGAGCTTGCCCACGCGGTCCCTCGGCGTCAGCAGGGGCCGAGGCGGTTCACCACCGACGGGCTGGCTCTTGTCTTCCAGGTGAGCCGGGTGGAGAGGGAGAAGAACCAGGAGCTGAGGCAGGTGCGGGAGCACGAGCAGCACAAGAACGCCGTCCTGCTCACCGAGCTCAAGACGAAGCTGCACGAGGAGAAGATGAAGGAGCTGCAGGCCGTGCGTGAGGCGCTGCTGCGGCAGCACGAGGCCGAGCTGCTGAGGGTCATTAAGATCAAGGACAACGAGAACCAGCGGCTGCAGGCGCTGCTGCACGCCCTGCGCGACGGCGCCCCCGACAAGGCCAAGATCGTGCTGCTGTCCGAGGCCAAGGAGGAGGCCAAGAAGGGGTTCGAGGCGGAGAAGATCAAAATGCAGCAGGAGATCTCGGAGCTCAAGGGGGCCAAGAAGCAGGTGGAGGAGGCGCTGACCATCGCGGTGCAGGCCGACAAGATCAAGGCCGCGGAGATCCGGAGCGTGTATCACCTCCACCAGGAGGAGATCTCCCGCATCAAGAAGGAGTGTGAGCGGGAGATCCGCAGGCTGGTACGTGCTGGGGGGCGCGGGGTGGGGGTGCGTGGGAGGGAGACCTGCAGGCTGGGATGTGCTCCGGGGGCTCCTGGGAGGGGCACTGGGGGTGGGGGCGCTGGGGGGCAGGGGGACATGGGGAGTGCGAGCAGGAGATCCACGGGCTGGGATGTGCTCTGGGCCGAGGGGTGCACAGGAGGGCGCTGGTGGGGACGTGGGGTGCGGGAGCTCCCAGGCGCAGCAAGGTGAGCCCAGGAGGCCCATGGGGGAAGGTCGGGGCCCCGAGGCCATCCTGATGTGGGGGCCACGTGGGAAGGCGCCCTCTCGGCCTGGACCGCAGGGAGTTGCCATCCTGTCAGGACAGGAATGGCCCCAGTGCCGCAGCTTCATCAGGGGCGTCAGGGTGGCTCAGGTCACCTGCTGCCGGGGGCTGTCACCACAGAGTCAATGTCCTCAGAGACCCGGAGCTAAGCCATTGAAGAGAACATTCCGGGTTTGTGGGGGGCCGTGCCTGGTTCTCCCTGTCCCTGGGAGCCTGGACCCCCTCGGTAGTTTGAGGCAATGGAGCTCTACCTTAGAGCCCCGTGTCCCCAGTCACGGCGTCACCAGGACCTCGCTGGCATTGCTGGTCATGCTCGGGGCCCCTGGGATCCCCTTAATGGGATGCAGTGATCTCCCCACCAGCAAGGCTGTGCCCCAAGTTGGAAGCAGGCCCCTGTAGGTGCGGTGGGGGCCCCACAGGACCGGACGAAGCTTTTTCTGCCCCCCAACAGGCACCTGTGTCGTGCACCTGCAGGCCTGCCCCCCTGCACAAATGGGCGATCCAGGTGGAAGCTGTAGGGTCGTGGTCTCCTGCGTGGACACTGGTGCCTGCAGAGCCCTGTGGTTTAGGAGGACCCCCTGGCAACACCCCCCCACCTTTACAGGATCCAATCCTGCCCCCGCGTGGAAGCCCCTTTCCCTGAATTTCCTCTGTGGGCGGGTCGCCTCCCTTGGCCGCAGGACAGGACACCTCCGCTGGTTCTTGGGGGGGGGAAGTCTGCCTTTTGGTCCAAACCAGCTGCTCAAAGAGCTCATTTTGGTGGGATCTTTGCGTAGAGACGCTCATCTTCTGGTTTCCCGGTGAAGGAATAGCGATGTTTCCGGAGCGTCTGCGTGTGAGCGTCAACGTTAGGCCCCGGAGCAGAGCTCCTTGGTGATACGACTGTATTTCCCCGGCCCCTTTGTTTTCCCTAATTCCGTGTTGTCTCTTCCGGCGTCTCTATGCGTGCGAGTAGTTGGGAATTTAGCAATTAAGGATTTCTTTTATTCTGTTCAGTTCACCACTGGCCTGTGAATTCTGTGATCCGGGCTAATTTCCACGCTGACTTCAGCACATGGCTGGTTTATTAGCTTATTTGACCCTTAAACAGCAGGGGAAGCACCAAGACATCCCGTCCTGTCCTGTTGTTTATGTTTTAAACAGAAGCGTCTCATAAACCTGGGGCCGTTCACCATAGTGAGGGCCCCCGGCCCACCCGACTGAAGAATGGGCGGAGAGGGTCTGTGTTGTCCCCGCTGGGTGGGGGGAGCCCAGATGTGGGGCTGGGAGGCAGCTGGCGGCTGGTGCAGAGGGCTCCTGGCCATCATCGGGGGCTGAGTGCTTCAGGGAGAGCGGGGAGGCCGTGGACCCGGTGGCCTGCAGGGGCCTGGGTGGCCCGGGTGCTCCTGTCCCCCACTCTGGAGCCGACTTGTCCAGAGACCCCCCTCCTCCAAGCCTTTGTTCAAACCAAGATTAACTAAAAACGTAGCTTTGCCTGCAAGCTGCGGGACGGCGCCTCTGCTGTCTGTCCACGTCCACATGTCCAGCAAGGAGAGGCAGGCTGCAGGACGCGAGCATTGGCTCCAGCTCCCTGGGCCGGTGCCCCTCGGAGAGGAGAGGAGGGCATCGAGAAACTTCTGCTTCTCTAACCCACAGCCTGCCTGTGGAGGGCGGACTTTGCTCCTCACACCGTCCCACGGTTGGGGCTCGGGGAACTCGGGGGACCCCTGCCCTGCCCAACACACGGGAAGGCAGGAGCTACAGATGGCCCCGTGGGCCTGCCCGCCAACGCCAGGTCCAGCGCTGGACGGGGTGGGCCCGCCGGGCGCCCAGGGACGCCGGGAGGGCTGCGCGGACTCCAGGAAGGAGCCTCGGTTGCTCCAGCTTGAACTGAAGCAGCAGAGCAGAGGCCAGCCGGGTGCAGGGGGCGGTGGGGGGGGTCGCTTCTGCTGCGGCCTGAGCCCTGGGGCTCCCGTCCTCGCCCTCGGCCGCAGGGCTGCTGCCATGGGGACCCTCTGTCACCATGGGGAACCGACGCGGGTTCCAGGGGTTGCTCCCTCTGTTTCTATGGTAACCGCAGATCTGTACTCTGCCTGCCTGTGTGATTGTGTTCTGTTCTCCTTGTAGATGGAGGAGATAAAATTTAAAGACAGAGCAGTCTTCGTGCTGGAGAGAGAGTTAGGGGTTCAAGCCGGGCATGCTCAGAGACTGCAGCTCCAAAAAGAGGCTCTAGATGAGCAGCTGTCCCAGGTCAAAGAGGCTGATCGGCACCTGGGCAGCCCCAGACGGGAACTTCCTTATGCAGGCGGTGCAGGAGACGCCTCAGACCACTCGGGAAGCCCTGTAAGCACCTCCCCATGCTTTGCCCGGTGACCCAGAGTCACAGACAGCGCTGCACGCGGCTATGTGGCCCCGCTCGGGCAGCTCCCCAGGGAGTTGAGAGCCTAGGTCCAGAGACCAGAACCAGAACCTCCTGCCCTGGGGATGCTGACCATGTCTGCAGCCCACCAGCCAGACCCCGGACCCCTCGGCTTATCTGGCTTGGCTGGGAGGGCAAGCAGGCTTCTGTCTCCTTCCCCCCTTGCTAACGGGGCACGGCACTGGCCTTCACTCCATCCACCCTCCCACGGCCCCCCGAGGCCTCGGGCTTCCAGCTGGAGCCCACCTGCAGCTGCCAGGCCCCCAGGGGGCTAAGGTTCCTTGCTTGCTGGTGCCGGTTCCTGCCGCGGGCTGGCGGGATGAGGCCGTACGGCCCCCATCTCCGTGTGCACGGGCTCCTGGCTCTCTGCTCGCCCACATCCCCACCAGTCGCCCCCACCTGCTTTTTGTGTGACCATGCCACCCTTCTGCTCCTCTTCAGGCTGCCGTGACAGCGTGGGGGCTGCCACCAGCCACAGGGCTGTGACATCCTTCATTCCTCATTGCTGCTCCTCATTCAGAGCCCTCTGGAGTGGTTCTGGGTAATCTGGGGTGGGGGGACTCTAAATTCCATGAACCCTCAACGCAGGTCCTGTGGGGCCCGCTCCCTAGCCTCTCCTGCACCTGCTGAATGAGGAACCCTCCCTCTGTCCTTCCTGGACGTGCATTGTTTGCTTTAAGGACAAAATGTCTGAGCTGAGCCAGCCCGAGGACAGTGACATTTCAAGAATAGAAAATGATTTTTACAATCTTATTATAAATGGCCTAACTGAATTAAATCTTGCTCTGGCGCTCGATAGATTGTGTTAACTCCAGAGAGATTCTGAAACTGGATCAGAATGTTTTCATTGATTTTTGAATGAGTTTCCAGAGGTTTCCAAAGTGACCTTATAGAACCCCAGTGCGAGGGAGCACACTTCTTGGGAAGTCACCTTTTGAAAAGTCTTAAGTTGAACATCTCTTCCCGTGCTCACAGGATCACACTAGGGAAACCGCGTCCCCACCTCTGGCACAGGGCAGACCCCTGCCCGACGCTGTACCAGCAGCACCCCGAGGGGGCCCGGAGCACCCACACCTGCGGTGCCTGCATTTGCACGCCCTTGCCTTCCACCTCCACACACTCATGGACATTTCTGCTCCTCTGTTCTGTCCCCATGTGCGGTTTGCTGTGCCCGTGGTGGCCAGCCGGCACTCACCCACCCACCCGCCATGTGCAATCACGGGCGATCACGACACAGAGCTGCTTTGTTTTCCACGGTGTGCTGGGATTTGCAGAGGTTTTTATGCCTGTGTCTACGAACAGTTATTTGCAGTTGATTTTTGTTTTAGGAACAGCAGTTGGATGAAAAGGATGCTCGGCGCTTCCAACTTAAAATTGCAGAGCTGAGTGCGATCATTCGGAAGCTGGAGGACCGAAACGCCTTGCTGTCGGAAGAAAGGAATGAGCTGGTGAGTGGCAATGGGGCAGGGGCACGGGGGATCTGGATCCTATGGGTCTGGGGTCGGGGCGGGAGGGCAGAGGCGCCCACCTCCAAAATTCCCTTGTGGAAAGGAGTGATGGTGCCAAGGGCAGGGCTTGCCTGCAGGCCTCTCAGCCGTTTCAATAAAACTTTATGAACAAAACCTGGTGGGGGGGCCAGATGTGGGACACAGGCACGGGTGGGATAATCCCCGTTCCATATTATTGAGCAAAAAAGTTCCCTCAGTCCTGTGGTTTGTCTGGGATGAGTGAGGCCCTCGCCCCTCGGTGGAGCCATCCCGATCACTCCTGGCAGGCACTGGCATTTCCAGGTGACCTCTGTCTGAGTGGGAGCTTCTCCAAGGGCCTGGCCAGTTCGTGGCAGCTCTTATGGGCAAAACAGAGCCTCGGCCCCATACCCCTCCCTTGCTCTAGCCAAAGCTTGTTCTGGTCAGTTTGCGACTCTGTACAGGGACTGTTGGCTCCAGTCACACTTAAAATCATGCTGAGTGATTAATTTGGTCTTTCAGTTAAAGCGCTTAAGGGAAGCTGAGAGCCAATATAAGCCCTTGCTGGATAAAAACAAACGCCTTACCCGGAAAAATGAAGATCTGTCCCATACTTTACGTCGGATGGAAAACAAGTTAAAATTTGTCACGCAGGAGAACATAGAAATGGTAAGGGGCCCTGACGGGTCCGACCGGCCCGTGGGATCGCTCAGGCTCCCCAGCGATGAGCAACAGCCCCCCTCCCCACTTGTCACCTGCAAAGCTTGATAATAAGGTCCCCATCAGGCCTCTGGTCTCACATAGTCTGTGGGGACAGGAACCAATGCGGAGCCTCCCTGGGAGAGGAGAGCACTGGAGGGAAGAGGTCGTGGGCACCGCCTGGGCAGAACCCGGCAGGGAGGTCACTGAGCAGGTCAGCCCCAGGCCGGCGGCCCCACCAACACCAGAGCTCGGGGGCACCTGCGGACTCCCAGGAAGAGCGCAGCCCACCTGCATGGAGGGGGAGGGGCTCGCAGACCAGCAGCCCCCCAGCTGTGGGAGGGTCCCCTAGTGGGGTGTGGCAAGGTCAGCTGGTGCCCCCGGGCCCCTTCTTAGTTCGGCCACAGTAATTCAGCACGACCGTAGTGGGGGTCACCCCCTCGCCCCCTCCCGCCGCCCCGTTGCTGCAGAAATGCCTCCTTCCCAGGCTCAGCCCGGTGGAGCTGGCGGGGTGCGCCGGGTCAGGGCGCCAGGTCCGGGGTGCAGGCTCGCCCCGCGCGCCCCCAGGGCCCTGCAGAGGGGCCCCTGCCCCCCCCCCCCCGCCCCAGGGCGAGCCACGGGCAGAGAGCCCGTCCCTGCACCCCTGTGACGGGGCCTGGCTGGCTTTGCAGAGACAGAGAGCCGGGATCATCCGGAGACCCAGCTCCTTGAACGACCTGGACCAAAGTCAGGACGAGAGAGAAGTTGACTTCTTGAAACTTCAGATTGTGGAGCAGCAGAACCTCATAGACGAGCTCTCCAAGGTGCCCGCGCCCCCTGGGTGGTGCCCTCCGCCTGCCCTGCCTCCCCAGCCCCCTGGCAGGGCTGCGGCCCGCCCGCCCTGGCCCCGCCCCTCCCATCCCAGGCCCCGCCCCTCCCGTCCCAGGCCCCGCCCATCACCCCGCCCCCGGCCCCGCCCCTCACCTCAATCTCCGCCGGCCACGCCCTCGGCCGCAGGTCCGCCTTCGGCCTCGCCCCTCCCGTCATGGGCCCCACCCCTCCCACCATGGACTCGGCCCCGCCCCCACCCTAGCCCCTCCCCTTCTTGCCTCATGCCCCGCCCCCCAGCCTTTGACTTGCCCATCAGCCCCTCCCCTCAATCTCCACTGGCCACGCCCTCGGCCACGCCCACGCGGCCTTTCAGCCACGCCCCCACCACTCCCCTCCCATTTCCCTCGGTCCCCGCCACCCCCCCCACCCCCCCACCCCCCGCCCCGTCGGCCCCGCCTCTCGCCCCTCAGCCCCCCCACCCCCCAGCCTCTCCCTTTCCCCCCCTACTCCCTCGCCCCTCCCTTCCCTCCCCTCCCTTCCCTTCCCTCCCCTTGCCCCCCCTTCCTCCCTTCCCTCCCCTCCCCACTCCCCCCCTCCCTGGGGACCCCACCAGGATCAGGCCTGCGGGGTCTCCTCATCACTCTGGCCCCGGGGCATCCAGGGCAGCTGCCGCAGTGTTGGTTCCCTGGCTCTGGGGACAGGGGTGTCACCTGGGGGCTGAGCACACAGTCCCCCATTGTCAGTGTGCAGGTGGGAATCCGCAGGTGCGGGCAGGGGCGCGGCGCCTCCTCAGGTGCTAAGCCAGGGCCCATCCTGTGCCCCCGGAGGCCTCTGGTGGCTGTGGGCATCTCACACCTGCTCCTGCTGTCTCCGAGGAGCCTGCCCTCTGTGTCCCCTTCTCTCCTGAGCACACCTGCCCACCCCACTGCAGGGCCGTCTCACCTCCAGACCCCTCACTCAGTCACATCTACAAAGACCCTATTCCAAATAAGGTCCACATGCAGGTGCTGGGCATGAGGACCTCTACACTGCCCTGTCCCTGTCCCTACACCCCCCTCTACACTGCCCTGTCCCTGTCCCTACACCCCCCTCTACATGCCCTGTCCCTGTCCCTACACCCCCTCTACATGCCCTGTCCCTGTCCCTACACCCCCTCTACATGCCCTGTCCCTGTCCTACACCCCCTCTACATGCCCTGTCCCTGTCCCTACACCCCCTCTACGTGCCCTGTCCCTGTCCCTACACCCCCTCTACACTGGCCTGTCCTTGTCCCTACACCTGCACCAGTTTTGCAAGTAGTCCTGCATCAAATCCTCCTCCAATTACTCTGCTTGGGGGCCTTCTGCCTCTTGTTGGGGTCCACTGGGATCATTTCTGCACGTCGCCTTGGTCATTCTATGACCTTGGGGGGCAGCAGAAGGGACAATAGCACCTCCTTGCTGGTGTGGCTTATGGCCCAGAAGTGCTGGCCTGGCCTGGCTTCTTGTTGTTTTAGTAAGTTTAATGCCCAACGTCGGGCTTGCACTCAAGACCCTGAGGTCAAGAGCCACGTGCTCCGCGCACTGAGCCAGCCAGGCGCCCGGGGCCTGTCTCGTGTGATGACTGAAGTGGCCTCCAGAGTAACAGGAGATCGTACTGCCCAGCACGGGCTGTAGGACGGGGTCTCATCAGCACAGCCCTCCCCGACCGGCCCGAGAGTGACCGTCAGTCCCCACGTGTCTAAGAATCTATGGGCCGGGCGGGGGGGCGGGGGGGAGGATGGGAAGAGGAAGAGGCCTTGGTCCATCGCAGTTGTCCGCCATTGCAGATGCCGAGGGTGGGCCCGAGCCCAGGACCCTGGGGGCTTCTGCAGGTCTCACGGTGACTTGGGAGGTCAGCTTAGGGAGGCAGGACCATGAGGCCGCGTCAGATGGCCCTCGGCAGAGAGTGGGAGGCGGTGGGTGCCCTGGGTGCCCTGGGGAGCAGACTGTGCTCCCAGCTCCCTAACAGGCTGTTCTGTCCCTAGACGCTTGAGACGGCCGGCTACGTGAAGAGCGTGCTAGTAAGTGATTCTCCCTCCGTCCACACCCGCTTCCCGGGCCCCCTGGTGCTGGTGGCTCCTGCTCGTCCACACAGAGGCGCTACCTGCCCAGAGGCTTTGCAGGGATGACCGGGATGCCCACCCCTGAGCGTCAGCTAGGTGCCCCTCGGGGCCTCTGGTGACACCTGCAGGAGGAGCACCCAGCTTTGCTCGTTACTCAGGGACGCGGCCCTCCCTGGGGCTCTCACCCCCACACGGTTTCTCCCCGGCCCGCGTGGTCGTGGCTGCTGAGTGATCAGGGCCATGGAAACGCAGTGGAACTCCCTGGGGAGAAACGGGTGTGTGGTCTCCCCCCGTGTCTGCAAGGTCCATCTCCACATGCGTGGGGACACCGTCCCCAGACACCTGCTCGGACAGTACGGAGTAGGGTGGCTCCATTGCGCTTGGAGCCTGCTTCTGTGTGCATGGCTCAGCGCCCACCCCGAGCCACACGCTGTGACAGGCTGGAGCACCCTGAGCGTGGCGGGGCGACAGCCCCCCATGTGGGCCACAGCCCCGCGGCACCACGCGCCCCCTGCACCGTCAGAGCCCGTGGCCCTCCATGAGTGGCGCCGCGGGTCGTGACCATGCAGGCAGGACGCCCACCTAGGAACCGCCCGCGGGGTCCCTTCCCTTCCGACGACCACGCGGGAATATCAGCAGGGCTGCTCGACCACTCAGGAAATCTCTGCCTCCGGTTTTTGCAGGAGCGAGACAAGCTTTTAAGATATCGGAAGCAGAGAAAGAAAATGGCCAAACTCCCCAAGGTAAAGTAGACGAAGTCGACGTACGCGTGCGCAAAGTGTGTGTTTTTAGAAGCCACTTCACGTGACTGAGTTTCTCTCTGGAGGTGAAGAGAGGATGACCTCATTATTTCTAAAAATTGCCACCGTACAGTAAGCAGAACGAGCCCCAAATCAGTACTCCATGGTTTTAGATTTAAAGCTCCTACCTTCTTGCTTTTCTAAATTTCCCAGAGAGGTTAGGATTCCTGACAGCCGGGAGGAGGGTTCGCCCGGGCGGCCTTCCCCTGCCCGCGTGGGGGTGAGACTCCCGTTGCCCTTGGCCGCGGTCCCGGCCTCCGCTGCACCAGTGTCCGCTGGCCCCCCGCCCCCCGGCCGTCGGGCAGACCTGCGCCCCGGGAGTCTGAAGCACAATCCTTTCCTTTTTTTTTTTTTTTTTTAAAGATTTTATTTATTCATGAGAGTGGGGGGGCAGAGACCCAGGCAGAGTGAGAGGCACGCTCCATGCAGGGAGCCCGACGCGGGACTCGATCCCAGGACCCCGGGGTCACGCCCCGGGCCGAAGGCGGCGCTAAACCGCTGAGCCCCCCGGGCTGCCCCACAATCCTTGTCGACAGCTGTAAGCTTTTCACTAGAGAACGTTCAGGAGATGTTCCCCGGGGAACTCTCTGCTTTATGCAAAATGCGTGTGTTTTCTTGTTTGACTTTTGAACGCTCGAGGGTGTCCTCACGCCGGCTGGAGAGGCTCCGGGGCCACCAGTGCCGCTCAGCTGGTCCCGAGAGGCCCGAGGAAGGGGGACGGGCGTTGGGCGCTCTCTCCCCTCAGGGTTACTGCAGCGCATTTAGGGAGCTTCTGGAGGCCGGGAGCCAGCCTGGCCGCGCACCGTCCCGAGGGCACCAGCTGGGGGAGGCCCAGGAGGGCGGGCGCTTCCATGAGGCAGGACTGGGGAGACGCCAGGCAATGGGACAAAGGCCAGAGCCATCAGGACGGGCCGGTGGCCAAGGGCAGGATGTTGGTTGACGAAGGCGTGGAGCGCCGGCCACAGTCCCCTCCGACTTTGGTGACCGACGACCTGCACGGCTGGACCGTGAAGGGGCCCGTTGGGGTCTTGGCAGAAGGAGGACCCAGGAGGCTCCGGTGACCGTCTGGGCCAGGAGTCAGGGCGAGTGTCAGGGACACCGGCAGGAGGGACTTGGACGGAGTGGAGGTGGACGTGGGGCGAGGAGGGGACGCGGGTCCACGTCTGGGCTGACTCGGTTCCTTTCGGTCAGAAGCCGGTGGTGGTGGAGACCTTCTTCGGATATGACGAAGAGGCCTCCCTGGAATCCGACGGCTCCTCCATCTCTTACCAAACGGACCGGACGGACCAGACCCCGTGTACCCCTGACGACGACCTGGAGGAGGTAGCTTCCCCCGGGGCTTCTGGCCGGGCGGGGGCGGGGGCGGGGACCCCGTGGCGTGGGGGTGGGCTGGCTGGCCTCCCTGCTGCACCCCGGGCCTGGGATCCCGCACGTGACAAGTGCTCCCTGTTGCTTGCCGCCCGTGCGTCCGTCCCTTTGCACCCGCTCAGCCCTCACCCCGCCGCTGAGCCCGTGCCCATCCTATGGTGGTACGGGGCCTCCCTGCCCCTCCAGGGGCTGAACCACGCCGTGTGGGGAGCTCGGCACCAACGCCAGGGGCCCCGCCGAGGTGGACGTCAGGGCCACCAAACAGTGTGGAGCAGTGTTGCCTCTGACAAAAGCACAACCAGCCCGTCCTGCCCACCGTCCTTCTTCTGGAAGGAACCACCCCAAATGCAGGCGGCCGTCGGAGCCCCGCACGTGGGGGGAGGCCTGTGCTTGGCTGGGTCTGACCGGCTCGGCCTCTGGGGCCAAAGGTCAAGGAGTGGCCGGCAGTCCACGGCCGGGACAGGCCCAGAGGCGCTGGAGGGTGAGGCCTCCCCTGGCAGATGCAGGTGGGTGGCCCCGTGGCCATGCACCTGCTTGGAGACCAGACGTTGTAGCGCAGCTGCTCCAGTGGCCTCGGGGCGCGGGGGGAGCTGGGGCCAGGCTAGGGTTCCTGGACCCGACCACTCTGGGACACAGCCACCCTCCGTGTCAGAGCTAGGCCTAGGTCTTGGAGCAGCCAGCACGTTGGGGTACGGTGGCGCCCCGGGAAGGCAGCCACCCCCCCCCGTCTCCCTGGGGCAGCAGGTGTCCTCGTAGCCGGAGGAGGCATTTGGGCCTCACGGCAGGAAGGGAGCCTGCAGTGTGAGGTGGGGCGGGGGACATGCACTCGCAGGCCCAGGGCTCACCTGACACCCGCTCCGCCGAGCCCCTGGCCTGGCTGCCGGCCGTGCGGCTCACCCTGGCCTCCGTGTAGCCAGGGGGCCTTTCAGCCTGGGGGCTCGGGGCTCACCTCCGGGGCCGCAGGTAACGCCGCGTCTCTCTGCACCTGCCCAGGGCGTGGCCAAGGAGGAGACGGAGCTGAGGTTCCGGCAGCTGACCATGGAGTACCAGGCTCTGCAGCGGGCCTACGCCTTGCTGCAGGAGCAGGTCGGAGGGACGCTGGACGCCGAGCGAGAAGTTAAGGTCTAAGTGACTTCCACTCCACGACGTTCCGGCTCCCGCTGGGCTCCTCCCCGCTTGACCCCCAGCCTTGGCAGGGACACTCGCATCGCTTCACCTTCCGGGCCGAGCCCTCACTCCCACGGTTATTGTCGGGGCTGCTGCTGCTCGCTGAGGCAGTTAGAGCCAGTGGTCGGGAAGCAGCGCTGGCGGTCGGCCCGGCGGGGGTGGGACCTGCCAGGGCGGTCCCGGGTCGGGTGTGAGTGGCGGCCCCCCCGCCCCCCGAGCCGTGTGCGTCCCCTCCGGGGACTGGCTGGTGGACAAGGTGAAGCCTGCCCCCTTGCAGGCCTGCCAGTGGCGCCCCGGGGCAGCTCTCGCGTAGTCGAGGCGCAGAGACGGAGAAGGGCCAGCGCGGCAGCTCGGTTCTTGAAATTCGCTGAGATTATTCATTCATCTAATAAATTCCGAGCTCGGGTGCTGTCCCCACCTTGACCCTGAGCCTCACCAGGCAGGCCCTGCTGGGAGCAGGTACGTGTCCCCCTCCTGCCCCTGCTTCCCTGGACCCTGGGCCAGTGCTCATGCCCCGGCCACCAGAGGCAGGACACGGGGCCGACGGCCGGCCTCGCTAGGCTGCGCCCTCCCCTCCCTGAGCCCCCCCCCCCCCGCCCTGTGGCTCAGAGAGGATGCCCAGCAGAGGGAGATGGGCTGCGTCCCTGTAGACTGGAGGGCTCCCTGCCCAGCTGCCCTGGGGCCTGGGACCAACCGTGTCCCCAGCCACACAGGGCGAGGGGCCTGTCGGCTGGGTCTGAGACTCTGGCTGGCCGGCTGGGCGTGGACTCTGGGAACCAGAGCGCAGGGTCAGTGGGGTCCCCTCCTCGCTGCCCCGAGTCCCTGGGCCTACGCCCTGTTGGCAAATAGACTGCTGAGAACTGTCTCCAGCCTCGCTTCTGTCACTGTGGCCCTGGTCATGGGGGGGGGGCGGGTGTCAGGGCCCTGGGGGGAGGAGGGCCATGTGGGCCGGAGAGGGAGAGCCGGATCCGTGGAGCCACCCGGAGAAGAACCCAGGGCCGGGCGGGGGGATACCCTGCCCTCCTCAAGTTGAGGGACCCCGACCCCGGCCCAGCTGGCCCAAATGCTCTGTGGGTGCCGGGGAGCAGGAGCTTGGTCCGAATGAAGTGTCCTGTGGCTCAGACCCTCTGGGGGCACTGCAGGGGCATCTGCAGGGGCCGGTGGGCCAGGAAGGCAGGTGCACACAGAATGCGGAGCACGAGGGGCCCCAGGACTGGCAGGGGCGCCAGTGTGGGTGGGAAGGGCGGCTGGGCTGTGCCGGGCAGGTGGCCGAGCCCTGCCTGTGTCCTCAGTGTCGCCCCAAGGCAGGAACAAGCCCCGGGCAGCGCCCAGCAGCACTCTGCCACCCTCGTCAGCTGTTCCGACCCGTCAGCGGAGATTTCCCCTAATAACCTCTGAGAGTGAATCTTAGGGCCTCCCCGCAACCTAACTGAGGCTGCTTGTCTCGCACGAGCCCCAGCGTCCTCCCCTCTGCCCAGCTTGCCCTGCCCGCCAGGGGACGGCCACCTGCCAGGGGATGGCCCCTGCCGTTAGCGGAGGCGGAGGCAGAGGCCGGCTGGGGGCCTCCGTCCCTGTGGGCCGCCCTGGCTCGGAGAGAAAGTTTGACGTATGTGTCCTCCCGTGCTACAGACCCGTGAGCAGCTACAAGCGGAAGTGCAGAGGGCGCAGACGCGGATCGAAGACCTGGAGCAGACCCTGGCCGAGCAGGGGCAGGTGAGGGCGTGGAGCCCCGGTCCCGGGAGGCTGGAGTGGGGGCCGAGTCCCGCCAGCACGGAGGGGGCCTGAGGGGCACAGACCCTCGACGAGGGGGTGTCCGTGGGTGTGCGTGGGGCTCACCCTGAAGACTGGCACCCCAGTGAGACATGCAGAAACCGCGAGGCACACATATCAGGGGAAGGGCCGACACCTCCTCCAGCGGGCCTGACCTGCACAGACCCTGTGTCCCCTCCACCCCTGGAGGTGACCAGTCACGCCTCCACCGCCGTGGCCATCACCACCTCTGGGCTCTTCAAATACTGGGGGAGGGCATCCTCGCCCGTGGCCATGGGCCTCTGACCTGCAGGATGGCACAGCCACAGCTGGACCCCACACAGGGCTGGGGGACATCCGCGAAGGGCCGGGAGGGTGTGCATGGGGGAGCACCTGGCTCAGCACCGAGTCCTGTGCACACCCATGGTGGTCCTCAGTGTGGTAACTCGTGGGCGGGCAGCAGGATGAGCAAGGGGAGGACCCAGATGACACGGGGTCACGTTGCCAACACCCCCGCCTGAGCACGTGTGGCCCGGGATGCTGTGTGGGCACCTGCGCCCCTTTCCCTGAAACACGCAGGCTGGCTCGCGCCCCACCACGCTGCTGCCTCTCCGCCCACTCCCAGAGCCACCGCACTCGGCAGCCGGGCTGGGCACGGCCTTCATGGACCCCGCCTGGACTTGATGAGTGCCCGGGAGCGCAGCGGCGGGGTGGCCGGACACGTGCAGGAGGACGTGCTCCCACCGGGGTCTGACCTCGCAGGACAGCCCCCGAGGGAACCTGCTCCTGCCGGCTCCGTGCCAAGGTCCCTGGACCCAGGACATCCGCGTGGCACCACACCGTCCACGCGGTGGCGCAAGGGGTCCCACCGGGAGCCGGGCTGCGTCGCCGGCGCCCTGTCCAGGCCCCTCCCAGGAAACAGAGGGCGAGGTGGTGGCTTTCACCCGCACGTCGTGGACGTCATCAGGGGCCGTTGCAGAAGCCGGGGGGCGGGTCCTCTCGTTGAATCCTCCGTTCTGCTGGGTTGTGGTTTAACCGTTGGCTTCGCGGTTCCCCCTGGCGGGCCTTTATTTCTCCGATTTAATTCTGTTTTCAAGGACATGAAGTGGATTGAAGAGAAGCAAGCGCTGTATCGAAGAAACCAAGAGCTCGTGGAGAAGGTAGGGCCCAGGTCCCGGCCCGGAGCGGGGAGCCCTGCGCCCGAGGGGGCGGCCGACCCTCCGCCTCTGCAGCCGGCCGGCCCCGCGTGCGTGGCCGCGTCTGGGCTCGTGTGGCCGCCGAGGCCCAGGGGACGCCGGGGCAGCCTTGCCCTCTCGAGAGCGCTGGCCTCACCCCCCAGAGGCCTCGGGGAGCCTGGGAACCCTAGTCTGGGGAGAGGTCCGCTGCGGGTCACGGGCGCCGGGCCTCAGTTTCCCACACCGCTGAGCAAGCGGAGGGTGTGCGGCGGAACCAGGGCTTCCTGGCGGTGGCCCCGGCCGTGGCGCTCCTGGCTTCGGGCTCACGGGAGGCTCCCACACGCCGTAGTCCCGAGTCTGTGCCCCCCACTGGGGCTCTGCTGGCCGTTCCCGTGGGTCCCGAGCCCCTGCCCGGAGCCGCCCGGCCCGCGCTGCCCCCCGGCGCTGAGCGTCCACTCAGGGCCTCCCCCACCTCGCCACCCCGCCTCCGCCGCTCCTGGGGCTGTGCTGAGGGCGGCGCTGGCAGCCTGCAGGCCGCGGACGGTGCACGGCTGTCACATGGCCCCCGGGCAGCTGGGGATGGGGCGGGAGCGGGGGCGCCGTGTCCGAGGCAGAAAGGCCAGCGGGGCTCCGGCTGCTGTGGCCATCGTCACGCCGTCGTCACGCCGCGGGGCCCTTCGCCACCAGCCACCCGTCCGGCCTGGCAGAGGGCGGGCAGCCACAGCTCACAGAGAGGAGCCGGCTAGCGCGTCCCCACCGGCCCTAGGGGCACCCCGTGACCCTGCTCCCCACTCAGCGGCAGCCTCTGACCCAAGCCCGTCACCCCCCACTGAAGCCATCGGTCCCGCCCGGGTCCCGGCTCTGGCTGCCGTTAGGTCTTGAATCGTGAGTGACACCTGCAAGCTTCCCGTGGACCCTCCGGGTCCGTCTTGAATCAGGACAGCTGTTTCTGGGGTGCTCTTGTGCACACGTACACTTGTGTGCGAGGAAATGCACGTGTGCACACATAACATTCACATGCATACTCACTCGTGTGCACATGTGTTCGTGTTTTTCTGTACACACCCTGAGCACACTTACACACTACGTGCACACTTAAAGGCTCACTTGTATACGTAGCACCCACATGCACATAAATGCTTGTGTTCCTCAAAATACACGTATGCATAAATATTTGTGTGCACACAAACTCATTATACACTGTTCTGCACACTTACATGCTTCAGAGCACACACATTTGTGTGCACACAAAGATGCTTATATGCACACTGAAGCACTTCCGTGCATAGACACTCAGGTACGCAGACATCCATACACACTTGAACATGTGTGTGCGCACACAGATGCTCATGTACATGTACAAACACTGTGCACGCTTACAATGCTTAGGTGCACACTTTATTTGGGAGAGAGAGAGAGAGATACAGAGATAGTGAGAGAGAGCGAGCACGGGTGGGGAGGAGAGGGAGAAGCAGGCTCCCCACTGAGTAGGGAGCCCGATGCGGGACTCGATCCCAGGACCCTGGGGTCATGACATGAGCTGAGCTGATGGCAGATACTTCACACCGATGGTGCCATTCAGGTGCCCCGGGTGCACACTTTAAACCTGTGCTCTTCTCTGGCTACCGTGGACACGGGGTCCCATCCCGGGTGGGGGCTGCCCCATGGCCTTAGCTGTGCCGCATGGGAGGGACCTGCCCCTAATTGCACTTTGCTGGGTGCTGAGCCTCTGGATCCGTCTCCACCGAGCGCCCCTGAGCTTCCAGGCAGGGCATTCAGCTCCCCATGTTCAGTTCAGGGGGGATGGCCCGGGCCATGTGCCCCAGCGGACGCCCCTCTGGCCCACCCTTCCCTGTCCTCAACGGGCCACGTGCCCCAGGATGCATCGCGCTTACCCTTTGGAAGGCGTGCGTCTCACACGTCAGGTTTACCTGCTCCTGACTCTGTTCAAACAATCCCCTCATCAGTAACGACAGCTCTGGAAGGGCCCAGGCAGCCGCAGCCCATGGCCGCGCCGTCGGACAGCGAAGCGCCTTCAGGCCCCGGGCCAGCCTGGGCTCCAAGCACGGTTCTGGCCACGGCGGGGCCGCACGGGGGCCTCTTACCTCCTCTCCCTTGACGGGCCTCTTCTCTTCCCATCTCTGCTCAGACCGGGCTCCGCGCCTCTCCGGGGGCTTCCAGGGCTCCTCACCCCCTGCCCGCACCCCGATTAGCCAAGGGGTGGGGACTCGCCCTTTCCCACTAGGGTGGACCCACGTGGACTGAAGCTGGAGGGCGGGCCCTGGGCGCCACGGCGGGTCAGCTGTCCCCACGAGAGCCGGAAGCCGTCAGGAAGGCCGAGGAGTCGCCCTCACGTGACCTCACCTGCCTTATTTTACAGATTAAACAAATGGAAGTAGAAGAGGGTCGGTTAAAACATGAGGTCCAGGATGCGAGGGACCAAAATGAGCTGCTGGAGTTCCGGATCCTGGAGCTCGAGGTGAGGTGCAGCACGGGTGCGGGGTGCAGGGGTGCGGGGTGCAGGGGTGTGGGCGCTGGGTGCGGGGGCAGAGGCATCGTCCCCATGCCCAGTCTCCTGCTCTGTCCTAGGAGAGGGAGAGGAAGTCGCCGGCCATCAACTTCCACCACACCCCCTTCGCGGAAGGGAAGAGCCCCCTCCAGGCCTACTGCGAGGCCGAAGGCGTGACGGTAAACTGGCCCCTCTCCGCGCACCCATCCCCCTCCACCCACCCACCCATCCTCCTCCGCCTCCCTTCCCTGTGCACCCATCCCCCCCCCCCCCCCCCGCACCCATCCTCCCTCCGTGCACCCATCCCCTCTCCGCCCTCCCATCCTCCCCTCCCCTGTACCCATCCTCCCCCCTCTGTGCACTCATCCCCCCCGGCACACCCATCCCCCCGGCTGGCGCTCACCTCCCGTACCCCTGTGGTTGCTCTAGGACATCCTGGTCACAGAGCTGATGAAGCAGCTGGACATCCTGGGGGATAACGCCGTAAGTGTATGTCGCTCTCCTGAATTGTGCATGCCTCCTCACGCCAGCCCTCGCCCTCGCCAGCCCCCGGGTCCGGGGACCCCCATGAGTCCTGCTGTGCATGTCACCGCTGCCGCCCGCCCGCGCCCCCCTGCGGCCACAGCTGCTTGGGCCGGCCCCTGGAATTCGGGAGCAGTCCTGCCCCTTTCTCATGTCGTTCCTTAGCCTGGCTGGGTGGCCACTAGCACCCTGGGCTCGGGGTTCCGGGCCTCCGCGCTGCAGGATGGGGAAGCCTCTGCTGTGCACACCCGTTTCCGCCAGCAATGCTGCTTCTGGACACACGCTCTCAGTTTCCGGAATCCCTGCCAGTCGTCAAGCTTTTCCACACCCTGATGGGGGTGGGGCTGCAGCCCCTTCCGGTATCTTAGACATCCCAGACCTCAGGGCTTCCCATGTCCTTGGTTTGGGGGGAGAGGTGGAGACCATAAATAATCTGCCAATCTTGTCTCGGGCACAATTCCAACTTCTACAGCAAACTCCTCGAAGGGTGCTGATTACGGAGTGACTACCCCGTCGTCCTCCATCCATCTGTCCTTCCCTCCACCTCTACCCTCCAACCATCATCCCTCTGTCCATCCGTTCATCCTTCCTCCATCCTTCATCCCTCTCTCTATCCTCTGTTCATCCATCCTCCATCCCTCCATCCATCATCCTTCATCCCTCCCTCCATCCCCATCCATCCATCTTGTCCTCCATTTATCCATCTATCTATCCATCCATCCTCCATCCTTCATCTTCCATTCCTCATCCTCTATCCATCCATCCTCTATCCATTTGTCCACACTCCATTTTCCATCCATCGATCCTTCATCTTCTTCTTTATTCTCTATCCATCCATCCTCTATCCACCCTTCATCCATCTTTCATCCTCCATCCATTCATTCTCCATCCTCCATCCATCCATCCTCTGTATATCCATCCTTCACCATCCATTCATCCTCCATTATCCATCCACCCTCCACCTATCTTTCATACTCTACCTACATGTACTTCATTATCCATCCACCCATCCATCCATCCATCCATCCTTCATACCTCCCTCCATCCCCCATCCATCCATATATCTTCTATCCTCCATTTATCCATCTCTCCACCCAATCTCCATCCTCCATCCATCCATCCACCCTTCATCTTCCATTTTTCTTCCATCAATCCATCCTCCATTCATCCTCCATCTATCCTTCATCCCTCCCTCCATCCTCCATCCATCATCCATTTTCTATCCTCCATCCATCCATATCCATCCATTACCCATCCGTTCATTCATCATTCATACATCCGTCCTTCATCCTTCATCCATTCATTCTCCATCATGCATTCATCCATCCACCCTCCATCCATCCATCTATCCTCTGTCCATCTTCCATCCATCTTTCATCCTCCATCCACTCTACACTATCCATCCATCCACCATCCATCTTCTGTCAGCCCTTTTTCCATCATCTTGCCTTTGTTGAGTTCCCTGCCCAACAAGCAGCTCATCTGTGCTAGAAGGCAGCCCCACTCCACCACCCAGAAGTTTTTCCCCAAGGTATACTAATAAGTATAGTCTACAGCTTGTCCTAAGACACCTTGGGCTTCCCGTCCTGGTCACTACTCTTGAGAAAGAACCAGGCACTTAGTCAAATTAGTACACTTCATGAAGTAGAAGATGACAAAAAAGAGGAAAAAAATGCATGCAAACACACCCCTCCACACACACACACACACACACACACTCACACACTCACACCAAAACCCAGGTGCTCACACATTTTCTCGGGCCAGGTTGTTCTCGCTGGCAGTTGTGACATGCAGGGCCCTGAGTTGGCAGGGACGCTTCTCTCCTTACCCACTAATAGCGTGGGGAGGAGGCTCCACTGGTGCTATCTGCCCCCTCCCAGACCCCGTGCTCTCTCTGGGCTGTAGGTGGAGGTAGCATTAGCCAATAGCAGGGATGGGGTCCAGCCCTGAGTTATCAGGCCCCATCATGGGCTCTTGGGAACCATGTTGGTTAACCTTCTGATTCACAGCTGGAAAAACTGAGGCCCCAGAGGACACCTGCCCAGGTCACAGAGCTGATGTAGGATGAGCCTAGCTCTGTCCAGTTCAGTTCAGGGCCCCTCCCCAGCTCTGTAGCTGCCTACTCAAGAGCACCAGTGGGCAGGACTGCTATGGAACCGTCACATGGCCTCAGAGCATGAGGACAGGGGCTCTCAGGGACCAGAGGACACACCTTCAGGTTTTATGCTCAGGTGACCCTGGGGAAAGCTCGGCAGTTCTTACTGACTGACGGGCCTAGAGGGCGTCCCTTCCGTGGTCACAGATGAGCATGGGGCGCACTTCACGTGCATGTCATGACCCAGGACTGTGCCCCATAGAGCCTGAGCCCACAGATTCATTCCTGGAGCTCGGAGTGGCCCAGCTGAGGAAGCAGGTGACAGAGACAGCCTGGGCCCTACTACCTTCACAGCCAGGGCATACGAGTCCTGTGGCTGCTGGGCACAGACGGCCCCAGAGAGGCCACAGCCTCCAAACTGGCTACGTGGGTACCTGAACCCCATACCTCGGTCTGCTCAGGAGTCAGGGCCCTTGGAGTTGAGCAGGGGCTGGCAGGGCAGAGTGGTCGCCCATCCTCCCCGGCAGGGGACACCACTCACCACCACTGTCCCTGGGCCGCAGAGGCACCGGTCACCCAGGGAAGGAGGAGCAGAGGCCAAGAAGGCAGAGCAGAAGGCACTCTGCCCAGGCTGGGGCATCGGGGTGTCGTCACCTCCTGGCCAGGCTGCTCACCCAGTGGGACGTTGCAGGTCCTCCAGCCCAGTGTAACCTTGTCCCAGTAGGTTCTTCCCGAAGCCACTGGCTCGGCCTCCCTGGTCCCTTTAGGCCTTGGGAGGAGGGAGCACACCTGACCGCCTTTCCCAGGAGCCGGGGGTGTGAGGGGTTCCTGCCAGCCCCGCTCTGTGCTGTCGGGGTGCCCTGTGCCCCCAGGGCAGAGCTTGCCTCTATGCCTACAGCGCTTGGTCACTGGCTCCCACCTCTGCTGACTGCTACAGGAGTGGGGCTCCGTGAGAGACCCTGCCTTTGGGGGAGCTCACACCCCAGATGGAGGGCTTTCCGAGCAGACTGGCCCTGAGCCAGGGGGTCCCGGGATGTAGGGGGCTGTCCTCCACCTCAGGGATCCAGCAGGCTCTGCCCTGCTCTGCTCTCTGCTTCCCAGGACTCCGCCCCCCACCAGCTCCCCACAAGCCGGGCCCTGCCCGGTGCTCATGCAGGTGGCAGTCAGGGTCTGAGCGGGTAAAGTGCCTGTAGCCTCGAGATGCTCGTGGGCCCCAAAGCCAGACTCAGCCAGACCACCCGGGGGGCCCCGTGGAAGAGGCACGAATACGACATGCAGAGAAAAGGCAAGGACGCCAGGGACCCGAGCCATCTCACAGCCAGGAATACTAGGTCCCCGCCCCACGTCCCTAAGCGGGATTCTAACCAGTACTAGTGCAGGCTGCGTAGGCAGAGGGCTGGCTTACACGAAGATGTGGGCGAGGGACGCTGGGGACACCGTATCCCCGCGGCCTGTCTCAGGCCGCCCCACCCCACTGCCCCAGCAGGACTCACAGTGTCCTGAGCACCTGCAGTGGGAGGGCGGGAGGGGGCACATCAGAGTCACCAGGTGAGAGTAAAGGGGACTGAAGAGCCCAGGAGGCCAATTCAGTAAGAGTGACCTTACCTGTGACCCCTGTGCCCCTCATCACTCTCACTTCATTCACCCCCATCCGGCACCCAGGCACCCCCACTCCCCCCACCAAGTGCCCCCACTCTCCCCCTACCAGGCACCCCCATCCACCCCCACCAGGCACCCCGATTCATCCCCCCACCAGGCGCCCCCCACCAGGCACCCCTCCTCACACCCTCATTTCAATCTGGGTGCCTCTGCAAGCCCCGCCCCTGACCACCCCTGTCTGCTTTGGGTGCAGAATCTGACCAACGAGGAGCAAGTGGTCGTCATCCAAGCTAGGACGGTCCTGACCTTGGCTGAAAAGGTAATGGCAGCTGGTGGCCGCTCTGGGGACAGGGCTGGGCTCCGCTGGGAGAGGGCGCCGTCCTCGGAGGAGGGGCTCCTGGGGCGTGGGGTGGGGGGTCCGTGAATCCTGTGGGCCGCGGGAGGTCCCACCCACGCGGGGCACACGGCACCCGCCACCCGTGTTTATAACAGCAGCCAGACTTCGTCTCAAGGCCAACTCTGCCTCAGTTTCCCTCTCCTAAGGCCAGGCAGTGGAGTGGGGCTGTGCACCACTGGCTTCCTGTTCACCCCACCAGGACCCTCCCCTGGGGGCTGTCCGGCCCACCCGGGCACCTTGCCCACAGCAGGCCCCGGCCCCCCACCCCCAGCCGGAGCCTGGGCGGCCCACGGTCAGCGCCTGGACCTCCAGCAGGAAGGAGAGGGCGTCCTGGGGGCAGGGTGCAGGGGATGGGCCCGCGGCTGAGTGCTCAGGTGCACCTGTTCCCGCCGAACCCCCGCTCACGACCCCTGGCCCGGGCACCGGCCGCCAGCACACAAGCGCACAGCGCCCACCCCGCCCACGCCTGGGCCATCCGTGGCGCCCGGGGACGGTGGGGTGGCTCTGGTGGCCACCCGAGAGGTCACCGTCACCTGCTCTCTCGGTTTGTGTCCAGTGGCTCCAGCAGATCGAAGAGACCGAGTCGGCCCTGCATCGGAGGATGGTGGACCTGGAGAGTGAGAAGGTTGGTGGGCGCCCGCCTTGTGTCCGCAGCAGGGCGTCGCCAGGTGGGTGCCCGAGGCCGACACGCAGGTCCTCTTGTGTTTCAGGAGCTGTTCAGTAAGCAGAAGGGCTACCTGGACGAGGAGCTGGATTACAGGAAGCAGTCCTTGGACCAGGCTCACAAGGTCAGGCGCGGGCGGCTGCCGGGACCGGCCGGGGGCGGGGGCCTCAGATTTGGGGTAGAAATGGGGGAAACTTGTGTACACACCGGCCGCGTGTTCAGGGGTTCGGGCCTGCCTTTCTGTCTCCGGGTCGGCGAGGTCCGAGGAGGCCTTACTGCGCCGGCAGCAAGCACCTCGCCCCGCGAAGGCAGGACTCAAATGGATATTTAAGATGAGTTGAGAAAATAGGATTCAAAAAAAAAAGAAAGAAAAGAAAAAAGAAATAGGATTCGTTGAAACGTCCTCATCTATGAGTTAATCGAGCACAGTTGAATGTTTGTTAGAGACGTTCTTGGGGGTTCCCCTTGTGTGCACCTGCTACTCCGAGCCTGTAAGTTGTACCCGCCTTTGCCCGCGTGCTTGGCCTGTGGGAAGCCGCTGTCCTCGCTGACACCTGGGGGTGTCCCCACTGGGGGTTAGCGCAGGGATCTGGAGTCCCTGTAGACACGTCTGTGTCGCTGAGACACGGTCCGCGCTGGTACTGGTTTGAGAAGTGACCTCTCGTTTGCGCTTGGGGCTGGCTCGGCTTCAAGAGCGTCCCGGGCTCGGGTTACCCCGCGGAGGCGCACGGCAGGGAGCCCCCCTGGAGGCGGGAAGCCCCCCTTCCAACAGCATCACTTACACCCTAAGCCGATGCCACCTCCCTGCGCGGTGCTGCCCCGCGCGACTTTGTCTCCCTCCGGCCACGGGTCCGTAGAGCAGAGCGTGTCAGGGCACAGTTCAGGAGAAGCCGTCCAGGGCCCCTACGGGCGGCCCGAGGATCGGCCAAAAGGCCAGGGCTTTGGAAGTGACCGTGAGGCCAGGGACGGCCTGTGTGGTAAGTCGGGGTGTGAGCGGCCGCCCTCTGGGTGCTTCGGAGCACGAGGTCGCTGTGCGGAGGGCGCGGGGGGCTGCCCAGCCTGGAGGGGGGCAGCGTGAGGTCTCTGTGACCTGCACCCGGGCCCCGAGAGGCGAGGCTCTGCCCCCACTGAGGGCGGGCTCTGCTGCTGGTGACAGTGGTGGTGACGGTGGCCACTCGCCAGCCATCGCCGCGGGACACCTACGTGAGCAGCCATCCAGGGGGTGGTGGGGGGCAGTGGCCTCAGAGAGCCGACCCGGTGCTCACGGCCCTTCCCAGAAACGTGTGCCAGACCCACATTTCCGGCCCACGGTGTGGGGGGCGAGGATGCTCGCAGTATCCGGGGGCAGGTGGACAGCCCTGAGCGCCCCCACCGATGCTCCCCGTGCTCCGGACCTGCATCCCAGACAGGTGCGCGGAGGAGGGGACGGCTCCCCGCTGGGCCCAGGGGCCCCACTCAGGATACAGCTCAGTGGCGTCAGTGCAGAAGAGATGGGGCGGTGTGGGGGGTCGGAGACAGGGCCGCGTAGGGCACACACTCGCACCCGCATCCCAGAGAGTGGGGCGCCCTGGGGGGCTGCAGGGCTGCGGACGCCTGCCCAGGCACCACACCCTCCCTGCTCTGTGGACGCAAGGCCAGGGCTGGGGCGTCAAGGGGAGACGATGGTCCCGCCCTGGGGTGGCCACCTGGCTGTTCCTGCCCGAGGCCTCCGACGAGGCTGTGCACCCAGGGGAGCCCCGCAGGTGGCCAGCGGCTGGACTCAGGGTGGGGGCAGGTGGGCCGGGCACCTGCCTCCAGCTTCCTGTGAGGCCTTTGTGCTGCTGATGCTGATGCTACAGGCTAAGCGCCCCCCCCCCTCCGCTGCATTTATTTATTTTTAAATGCTTGGGCTTATCTTCTGCTCTAAGAAGTGGCTCTGATGAGGACTTGTGAGCTGGTTGTGACAGCTGGGGACAGGTGATTTTGTGGCTGTCAAGGACGATAAAATCTAAAGTCGAAAGGCTTTCATTCTTTTTCTTATTTCCTAAAATGTCTACTAAAGCTCAAGGACTTTTCATGATCATTTTGCCTGAAGAGAAAGAGCCTTCATTCCTGAAGAGGTTGCATCTTTTGATGGGAGGTTGGGTTTCTTGTAGTTTAAGATCGTGGTTTGTCCAAGGAGCCCATCAGGGAAATTTCCCGAGGACAGAGCTACGAGTGTATTCCAGACCAAACTGGTAAATCCGGAGGAGTTTATAGCAGGGTCAGCACGCGGGCGGCTGAGTTGCAGCCCAGGGGTCATCTGGCTTTGGTTCCTGGTGGCTTCTGGGTCGTGCACTGGATTTCCTTAAGGTGCGGGAGCCCCACGCCCCCCGCAGCCCTCTCCTTGTCAGCGGCCTGCTCACGGCCCGCGGCCCCGTCGGCCTTCTGCCCCTGCCTGGGGGTGGGGGCGCCCAGGGCCTGGCTCCCACTCGGCCGGTCAGCTTCTCTGGGGTGTTCTTGTTGGGGGAGGATCTGTGGGACTTGAGTCCTTCCCCTAAGTCTGCAGTGAGCGCCGAGGCTCCTGGCTCTGGGGCAGCAGGAGTCCAGGGACCGTGTGAGGCCTGGACTCTGGAGCCCCCTGCGGGGTCTGGGCCCAGGCTGTCCCCAGCGGGACCCTGTGCAAACTGACCCGACATGTGTCGTGACCTGGGGCTAATAGGAGCTGCTGCCTCATGGGGGGGGGTCTTAACCCAGGTTGGGCTGAAGGAACCGGCACCAGGAGTGCAGGTGTTCTGGGGGTTTATCACCCGGACGGTGGAAGTGATGAAGCCGCGAGCACAGTAGGCACACGGGGCCCGCGGCCGGTGCAGGTGAGGCTTGTTGGAGGTGGCAGGGGGCAGCGCCAGAGGGGGTGCTCTCCCAGAGTGGGGGCCAGGAGAAATCCAGGAGTGGGGCCAGGACGTGCTCCCTCCGAGGCCCCAGGGGAGGGTCCTTCCCGCCTCGTCCAGCTCCTGGGGGCTCCAGGTGTCTCCCCGCCTCTGCCTCCCCGCTCACGTGGCTCCCCCCGCCCAGGCCTCTGGGACTGCCTCCAGCTCCTTCTCCTTGTAGGGACTCGAGCCAATCCCTTACGACCTCCTCCTAGCCCCATTCCCCCTGCAGACCCTCCTTCTAAATAAGGCCAAGTTCCAGGGACCAGGTCCCGAACCTACCTTCTTGGGGACACGATTTCCCCACCACGGGTGGCACTGAGGACCCCAGAGTGGCCTGGCTTCCCCCGGGGAGCCGCTGGAAGTCCAGGACACCCCCCGCACTTCTGTCCTTACATCAGACAAAGCCCTGTGAGCGCTGCCCTTCTTCCCGCGGAGCCCCAGGCTTTGAGGAAGGCCGAGAGCCGAGGAAGAGGCCTCCCCCCGCGGGCCCTCCGCCGTCCCTCGGGCCGCCCCCTACTCTGGTCCCCGGTCTCCCCAGCGTTAGCATGAGCCGGGAACCTGCCCCTGAAGGGTCACTGCACTCGCAAACGTTAGAAGTGAATGCTCTTGGCCTAATTACTGCGGGACTGGGTTTCCGCTCTCCAGGCGGTCGGGTAAGCGGGTGGAGGAGGAACCAGCCTCTGTGCGGGGTCGCCCGCAGCCCCCGAGGCCCCAGGGGTCAGGCCCAGGCCGTCCTCTCACCCGCAGCCCACAGTAACGCCTCCCTCCCGCCCGCAGCACATCCTGGAGCTGGAAGCCATGCTGTACGACGCCCTGCAGCAGGAGGCGGGGGCCAAGGTGGCCGAGATCCTGTCGGAGGAGGAGCGCGACAAGCTCAAGGTGGCCGTGGAGCAGTGGAAGCGCCAGGTCATGAGCGAGCTGCGCGAGCGGGACGCCCAGATCCTGCGGGAGCGCATGGAGCTGCTACAGCTGGCGCAGCAGGTGCGCCGTGGGGGGGTCAGTGGGGTGGGGGCCCGGGGGGGGGGCTGGGGCCAGCGGGGTGGGGGCCGAGGGGGGCTGGCCGCCGCATCCCAGATTCGCAGGCCGCGCCCTCCCAGGGGTGCCCTCCAATGGCCACGCCCCCATGATATACCCTCTAATGGCCACGTCCCCACGTCCCCACGATGTACCCTCCGATAGCCACTCCTCCAGGGTGTGCTCGCCAGCAGCCACGCCCCACAGCGGGCTCTGTGCCAGGCTACCTGCCCCAGCAGACCAGCCTCTGGGTGGCACATCCCCTCTCTTGGGACCCCTGGCCGCGGGGTCTCTGAAGTGCGCCCTCCTTCAACCGTAAGGACGAGGGGAAGGTGTGGTCTGGGAAGCAGCAGCTCCGGGGCTGGGGGCAGCCGCTGGCCTTGCCCTGACCTTGGGCACTTTAGGACCTCAGGCCCACGCGGCCTGTCCATCTCTAACAGTAGGTGAGGGACCCTGGCACACCGGACAGCCTTGGTGTGGCAGATCTGCCCCCGCCCTGTGTACCGCGGGGCCTGGAGGGGGCCTCTGCGCACAAAGCTCAGCTTGCAAAGTCAGATAAATCAGCAAACAAGCTTTACCATGAGTATCCGTGGGCGACGTCTGACCGGAGACCAGTCAGCTGCCGGGACACTCGCTGCCAGGCTCGGGGGGTCAGCGCCAGGGCTGCTACCCGTAGGCGCGTCCTTCCATCAGCCAGGCTGCGGCCAGAGCTCGGCTGCCTCCGGGGTCCAGGCGTGGCATGCGTGTCCAGAGGGGGCGCGTACAGGGCATCTAGTGGGCCCGGCATGCCGAGGTGAAGCCTTGGCGTCACGCACCGCGAAGTCCTCCCTGGGCCTGGCTCCGTGACCCTCGTGGCGGCTCTTGGTGCTGCTGTGGTGGCATTTGGGGAGGGCGTGAATCGGTTCCTTGGGGCTCCAGCACGTGGTTTATGATCTGAGGTTGGAGGGGGCGGGAGGAGCAGAGCGGCTGGCCGGGGAAGGCTGTTTCCAGCAGGGAAACTGAGGCGAGCCAAGCTGCCACCCTGCTCAGCCATGGCTGGCGGGCAGCGAGCCGTCTCGGGGAGAGGAGACCGAGACCTCTGGCTGCTCCGGGCCGGCGTGGCAGCGGCTCTGTGACGGTCGTGGTCGTCCGCCGCCTAAGTGAGCGAGCAGCTTGGGTTCTGATGTTCCCCCTTTTACCGTTGCAGAGAATTAAAGAGTTAGAGGAAAGAATAGAAGGTCAGAAGAGACAAATAAAGGAACTGGAAGAAAAGGTAACAGGCACGCGGCTTTGGGGGCTTGTTCTGTCTCCTGGGTGCGCGGAGAGCTCCTGCGTGGCCGTCAGTGCGCCCTGGGGCGGGGGCGCTGGCCAACGGGAGCGGTTCCAGGACCGAGGCCATGGCCCCCTGGGCCACCTCGCAGGGGCCGCGTCCCGTCTCTCGCGGACTCAGTTTCCCCGCTGTAGCCCTGGGAACTGCGCAGGGACCTCGGGTCCTTGTCGTGCTGGTGGCCGTGCTGGAGTACAGGATCTCTCCACCTTCACCTTCTCCACTCTCCACCACTAAAAATCAAATTCCCGAAAGCCTGGGTTTCCCTCTTGGAAGCAGGCCGTCTGTGCAGCCCCGGGCTCTGGTTTCCGGTCCTTAACGCACTTCCTTGGGGGCTTAGGACACTCGGCGCCGCGTGCAGTGAGTTTGGGGCCACGCAGCTTGGGGCTCGGGGCTGGGCTGGCTGGCGCTTTTCCTGGAGCCCCCGCCCTGCCAGGCGTGGAGTCACAGGTGCTCTGTCCACTCACAGTGACAGCCCCACGTGGGGCTCCCCAAACTCAGGTGCCCCAGAGGGAACCCTGCCTCTTGTGGGGTTTGCTCAGTTTGGGGCAGTTCTTTTTGTGATTTACGGATGTTTCCACGAGAAACACAGGGAGGCAGAGACACCTGCAGGGGGAGAGGCAGGCTCCCTGCGGGGAGCCCGATGTGGGACTCGATCCCAGGACCCCGGGGTCACGCCCTGAGCCCAAGGCACACACTCAACCACGGAGCCCCCCAGGCATCGCAGGTTTAGGGGTGTTTTAATATCTCCGTGGTCACGCTGATGTCCGGTCTTGGGTCGGTCCTGCCTGTGGGTGGATCTCCCCAAATGACCAGCTGCCTTCCCCACCGAGAGAGGCCGCACCTCCCTGCCTCGTCTCCCCGAGGAGCCCCCAGGGCTACACCTGCTCAGCCCAGGTCCCCCCAGGGGCAGCCCCCCCACCCTTGCCCCCTTCTCCGGCCTTTGCGGTGTCTGCCTAGCGGTCGTCATGGTAACTGTGCAGACCTGGACTGGGGTGCGGGGAGCGCCCTGAGCCGCCCCTAGAACCCTGCAGGGAGGAAGCAGAGAGCTGTTTCTGCAAATAGGATTTGCTTCCCTGTGGACGCTGACGCGCTGGAAGCTTCCACTGGGCCCTGGGGGGCGGGGGGGGGTGCTCAGGGCGCCAGCCTCACGGCACATGCGCAGTCTCTCCCCCGCAAATAAACGTGTTTCCCTTTGCGTCTTAACGCAAGAGCCCTAGTTTGTATTAACTCCTTGGATTTTAAACCCTGGACGTGAATTCCTTTGATGTGAATTCCTGGTTCCCGTGGCTCTGCCTTCCTGTCCCCGAGTGGGCTGGCGCCCCTCCCCACCCCAACCCCACAACCCAGGGGCGGCCTCGGGCTCCCACCTCTCCAGGCTACCGGCTCTTCACTGGTGGGGGCACCAGGCCTGTCGGGGCGCTGGGTTAGCCCGGCCCTGCCCTCGGACGTCCCTCACCAGACCCCAGCCTCAGCTCCCGCAGAGGAGGGAGCAGGGGTGGCGGGTGGAGGGCGCCCAAGGGGTGTGGGGGCAGCCCTGTGCTCCGGGGTTCCCCAGGATGCCCGCACCCTCGCACCCCTAGCACCCTCCTGCCCCCCAGCATGCCCCGCACCCTTCTGGCCTTCCCCTCAGGACGCCCAGCACCCTCTCGGGGCCCCCCCAGCATGTCCTGCACCCTCCCTACCCCAACAGGCCACCCCGCACCCTCCTGCCCCCCAGCACACCCGGGACCCTCCTGGCCTTGCCCCCAGGATGCCCAGCACCCTCGCACCCCCCCCAGCACAGTGCCCCACACCTTCCCCACACCCTCCCGCGCCCCCAGCATGCCCCACACCCTTCTGGCCTGTCCCCCCAGGATGCCCAGCACCCTCTTGGGGGCCCCCCAGCACCCCGACACCCTCCCTACCCCAGCACCCCACACCCCCGGCGAGCGCACCAGGCTCCGTGCCCGGGGAGGCGTCTTGTTCTGTCTGTGTCTCCTTTCCGCCAGAGCTCTACAAACTCTTTTTCTCTCTCTTCCCCTCCACGTCCCCGCCCTCCCCATCCCTTTTCAGTTTCTATTTTTGTTCTTATTTTTCTCCTTAGCTTTCATTCTGTGGTCTTAGCTCGCCTGGCCCCGACCGGGTGAGTATGTCCTGGGCTGGCGCTGGCGCCTTCTGGGGACGGTCCCGGCTAACCCCGCCCCCCCCACAGGGCTGCTGTTCCAAGGTCCCCCCCTGCAGCCTTGAGAGCCCTTGGGCGGCCCAGGGCCAGGATTTGGGGGTCAGAGGGTGCGAGGGAAGGAGAGGACCCGGAGGGGGCCTTCCCCCGGGTAGAGGCCCACATGTGCTCCGAGTCCCTGCGGCCCTCTCTGTCTTGTCGCGCTCCCCTGTGGCCTACGCTAACACTCGCCCAGAAATGCCCGGGCCGCCCTGAAGCCGCTCGTGCTCCCCGTGGCGTCGTTACTGTGGCTTTGCCAGGGCCGCACGCTGCTTCCCTCCGACAGGCTCGGCCCATGCCCGGCCCTTCCCAGGCTGCGGGAGAGGCTCCCCTGGGGCAGCGGCATCCTCCCCCTCCCCCGACCCCACCTCCCCTGCCCCCCAGGCCCCCTCCAGCCCCCCTCCAGCCCCTTCCCCTCCGGAGGAGCCTCCCTGACGTGTGCCCCACGTCTCCTTTCTTCCAGCCCCCAGAGGAGCCAGACCCCTTGCCCCCAGCTGGACCAGAGAGCAGCGGGGGCCCGGGCGGCAAGATCCCACGCCCCGTCTCGTCCCTGAAGCCCCAAGAGGATCTGGTGTCTGCGGACCCCGTCCTGTCGAGGAAGAGGAGGGAGAAAGGGGGGCGTTGAGCACCTCTGAGCGGGCCACTGTCCTCTTTTGAGCCAGTTTTAGAACTAGTTTTCTGACTGGGGCTCCTCTGGAAGAGGCCTGGTCTTGGCTGCCGGACCCTGGGTCCCTCCTCGGGACGCAGCCGCCCAATCCCGGTGACAGGGATGCATAAGTTCCCTGCTGAGCAGGTGCAAAGAGCCGCTTCTGTGCAGGAGCGTCCACAGCCCTACACTCCCACCTCACGGCCCCTTGATAGCGCAACACACGTCTCAGATGGACCCGTCAGAAAGGACGCAGGCAGGCACCCCGCAAAATGACACCCCGAAGCCTGTGGCCGCAGAGGCGACCTTCATTCAGGGAAGCCCAGACGGGTCACGGAGGATGTTCCAAGGATGGTTCCCCCGACCCCTCGGGTGGCCTAGGAGGACCCGGTTGCTGGGGTCCTGCACACCTGCTGGCCAGCGTGTCCCTGCCTGGTTTATGACGCTGTCAGCTTGGGAACAGCGGCGGCTGCTGCCCCACCGTGCGTCAACCCCAGCCTTCCAGGCCAGCCTGAGCCGCCCGGAGCAGCGCGGTGGGACAAGAGGGCCTGGCTGTCCTGGGATGCAGAGCCCCAGGCACCGCAGAGGCCGTGGGCTGCGGCCGGCTGGGGGGGCCCGCGCTGCCCCGTGAGGCTAGGGCAGCCACGTAGTGTGTCCTGCAGACACGAGAAGGGAGCCCGACATCCCGGTGACACGCAGGTAAGTGCTGTGTCCGTCCACGGGAGGCCGGGTTTCCCCTCCCCGCTGTTCGGGGCCCTCGCATGTCACTGCCGCACCACCTCTGGCCTCGTCAGCCTGCTTAGGGCGGCGTGGTCCCAGCGGAGATGTGGGGTGCTCCACTGGGACCTGCCTGCAGTGGGAGCCCCGGTGTCTGTCCAGGCCAGTGGAGACCGGCGGGGCTGCTCACATCCCACCACCAGTCCTGCCCAGAGTCTGCCCCCCGCACCCCGAGGGCATCCCTGGGCGGGTCCTCAGGGTCCCTCCTGTGCTGACCCCGGGGGGGCCTCCTCGCCCGGACCCAGGACACTCCCCCAGGCCCCTGAGGGTGTGCCAGCGGATGTCCCTGAGCTTCAAGGTCCGACGGTGGCCTCATCTCCCGACGTGAAGGGCTGTCCCAAGGGCAACAGCCCCCGCGGGTCCACCGGCCGGCGCTGCCCACCCCGCCTTCCGGGAGGGCGCTGCACGGCTGAGCTGCGGTGCTTACGGGGGCCTGCTGAGGCGCTGCTGGAGGCTGAGCGAGGTGCTGGGCCCCCTGGGGCCGCTCGGGGAGCCCCTCCTCGTCGGGGTCCCTGGGCCTCAGACGCCGGGGTGAAGGGGGCGCCGGGACAACGGACGCTGTTCCACTGCCTGTTCAGAAAGGGGACGGTGACGGTCATTATCGCTCACGTAGTACGAGTGGCGCGTATTCCGTTGAAGAGGCGTGACGGCCTGTGGTCAGCCTGCCGCGGGCCCCGGGACGCGCGTGGCCCCAGGGCACTCCAGGGGTGCACGGGCTACAGAGCCACCTCTCAGGCGTCGTGGGGCGAGCGGCCCCGGCCCACACCTGCACCCCACCCACACCTGCCCTGGACACCTGCGGGCCGCGGCCCCGGGCTGCCTTCCAGGGCCGGCTCTGAGCGCCGCAGCTGGCCCGTGAGCCCCGAGAGGCCCAGCAGGTCCGACCCCCCCCCCCCCGTGAGATCCCGTGAGCAGTGGCCCCAGGGCCAGCCCTTTCTCTGATGGCGGGAAGGAGCCGGATGGGCTGGGGCGATGCTGTGGCCCAGGGTCACTCACCCCGTGAGATGTCGTACGTTCATCACGGGGGATGGTAACGTCCAGCACTTGGTGACGGAGCACCTGCCGGGCTCTGCCTCCGTGGGCCGCGTCCCACCTGGTAACTACCTGGAGCAGAGGCCCCCAAGGCCGCGTGTCCCATTTCTCCGTGTGCTTCTGTGCACAGTGGTTGGCGCCTGCCAGTGGCCTCCCCGGGCCTGGTGACCCCTGCTCCCCGGCGGGCCTCCCCGGGTCCCGGTGACCGCGACTCCCCAACGGGCCTTCCCAGGTCCTGGTGACCGCGGCTCCCCGACAGGCCTCCCTGGGCCCGTTCCTGCTGCTCCGTTCCGTTCTCTGGGGAGCCCGTGCCCGTCCCGCCATCGCTTCCTCCATCCAGGTGTTCACGCCAGCACCTTTAATCCACTCTCTGGGTGACCGCCCACCGTTGCTACTGTCCCACCTGCACCACCGAGCACCCGCCCACCCCGGCTCAGCACCTCCTGACCTGCCCCCCCAGGGTGCTCCCGGGTCAAGCGTCCCTGCCCCAAGGAGTGCTTCCTCCTGCTGCCAGGGGGCGGGGGGTGTTTGGGAGCCGACCCCTTGGATAGTGGGGGGCGGGTCATGATGTCTAGGCCGCCCTGGGGGTGCAGCGTGGAGCTACTCAGGCACCCCCACGCCCGTGCGTATTTCTGCATCTGTCACACATCCGTCCATCCATCCATCCGTCTGTCCATCTGTCCATCATCTATCGATCCATCATCTATCTGTGGATCGTCCGTCACCTGGGATGAAGCCGTGAGTCCACAAGGTCACCCCAATCCCAGGCCGACCAGTCAGGATCCGTTCCAGCCCCATCTGTGACTCCTGCCTTGGCCTCCCACGGTGCACACGCCTCGCCAGCCCGTGCACGGAGTGTGCTCACCGCTCGCCCCAAAAGGAGGCTCTGCCGACCTGGTGACCCCACACACAACCCTTTCCTCGCTGGCCCTGGGTCCCCACAGGGTCCGTCTCTGACTCAGCCTGGCTCCGTCCCCCGCGGTGGCCGTGCTGTCCAGCGCTCAGGCCCGCAGCTGATTTCTGCTCTAAGTCCATGAGCTTTGGGTCTGGGCCTTGCAGCTCTCGGGGTTTTGGCACACGCGTGTGCCCCCAGTGCTGATCCAGCACCATCCCCGCAGCCTCAACTCCCTCTGTGCCCTCTGCAGGCACCCACCCCCACCCCTGTAGTCACTCCACCCCCACTCCTACAGTCATCCCCCCATCCCTGCAGTCACCCACCCCACCCCTGCAGTCATTCCTCCTCCTGTAGTCACCCCCACCCCTGTAGTCACCCATCCTCACCCCTGCAGTCATCCCCCCTCACCCCTGCAGTCACCCACCCCACCCCTGCAGTCACCCCCCACCGCTATAGTCACCCCCCACCCCTGTAGTCACCCACCCCAACCCTTGCAGTCACCCATCCTCACCCCTGCAGTCATCCCCCCCACCCCTGCAGTCATCCCCCCTTACCCCTGCAGTCACTCCACCCCCACCCCTGCAGTCACCCCCACCCTGCAGTCGCCCCACCCCCACCCAGCCCTTAGTGTTGGACCTAAGGAAACTGGTTCAAATCACAATTGTTTTCTCCCATGTTTCCTTCTACATCATGTGACTTGGTGTCTGGCACTTCTATCCAAGACTGGTTCCGAGTCCATTTTTGCACATGGGGCACGGGCTGGGTCAAAGCACACGTTTTGCCCGCGGTCGTCCATCCCTTGCTCCGTCCACCCCTTTGTGAAGAGCTCTTCCTCTTTTGGTGACAATCCCAAGTCCCGCTCCGTGGCCAGCCCTGTCCCGGCTCGAGTGTCCTCCCCAGCCCCGAGTCCCTGCGCACCGGGAGGCAGGGGGAGGGAGCCGCTGCCCGCTGACGCCCCTGCGCCGGCTGCGCCCCTCAGCCTGGTCCCCGCTGGTTCCTGGGGCTGAGGCCGGGAGCAGTCCGGGGCTGTGGGGTGACACGTGTGACATTAACTGTCAGCAGACCCAGATTTACAGCCGGCGGCGAGCAGCTGCGCACCTCCCACGCCCGGTGGTGCGTCGCTCATGCGCGGCTTCCCCGTGGGCCTCAGAGGCCGCCGAGTGGCGGTGCCGGGAGCAGGGAGCAGCCGCTGTCGCTGTCGCTCAGAGCACATTCGTCACAGTTCCCGAGCCTTGTGCACATGTGGGCAGGAAACTTCATTTAAAAAAATATGTGTGTGATTTCTCCATCATAACCCAGTGGAACTTTCTTTTTTCAAATGTGTTTGTTTATGGAGCAAAAGGCAAGATGCTCATGTTTCCCCGTAGAAGGTTCATCCGAGTGAGCCGCTAGCTCCTTGAGGCTTCTTGTCCCGGGGTGGTGGCTGAGCTCACAGGACTGCTGTCCTCGGGTGCTGCTTGTCCGTCGTGGGGGCAGGGACAGGGTGCCTGCCGGGTGGTGGGGCCCCGGACGCTGCCGGCCCCCCAGGGAGCTTCGTCAGCCTGAAATGAAGGAGGATCAGAGCCCGCAGTCAGACGTGCGCCTGTCGGACGTGTGCAACCTCCGACTCCCGTGAAGCCACGGCGAGGCCACACTTGTGTGTCAGAGCGAGCCCGCGTGGAGGTCACTGCTGCTGCAGTCGTGTTGGGCCCGGGACCGGCTCCCGTCACACTCCGGCCCGCGGTCTGGGGATGGGCCGGCCGTGCTCCGTGGTTTGTAGGGTCTGTGGACACGGACTCCGAGCCACAGCCCGGGTCTCCCGGCCCGCGTGCCCGGGGCGGGGCGCTGCCCTGCGCGGCGCGTTGAGGCAGACACGTGTGTTTGTGAAGGGCCTCGTCACCGTCTTGTAAGTCCTCACACAGGGAGGCATCGTGCTTCCCGCGGTCGTGTGGACGCGCTCTGTGCTCGTTATCCCCGTGCTGGGCCTCACGCGTGTGCGTGTGCGGGACCGCTTGTGCGTGTCTGACCTCTTCCTGGGTCTTTCCGGGGGCGCTGGCGCTTGCTCTTGCGCAGCTCGTTACTGTGGGAGATGCTTCGGGGTGTCCCCCAGGAGTCGCGACGCGGGGCCCGCGGGGCCCAGATGCTCAGCCTCAGGAGGCCCCGCCGGACTCTCTCCTGGCTCGGGTTGGGCTCAGAGCAGTTTGTTTTTGCTCCTCGCTTAGAATCCCGTCTTTACCGCGTTGCATAAGGTTTTCTCTGACCATCTGAGGCGGAAATTGAAGAGGCGGCGCGCAGCCAGCGGCCTCCCCTCCGCTCCCCGCCCCTCGGGGCTCTGCTGCCCCGTCCATTCCTCCCGCCCGGCTCAGGCGGAATGTCGCCATCTCGGGGAGAGCCGTCATGGACCTCCCCACCGCAACGACCGTGAAGCCACTAGGAACAGACGCCGGTATAGCGAAGTCAGCGTCAGAGGGGGTGTCTCCTTCCCGGGCTGAGAGCAGCTGCTTTGGCCTCGATTGGAGACAAACTGAGAACCGATGGAGAAGGAGGCATAAAGTGTGTGCACGGGTGTGAGCCCCTGTGCATGCCTGTGTACTCTGCGTGTGGGTGGTGTGTGTGCACGGTGAGCGTGTACTGTGTGTAGTTGTGCTTTGGGTGTGCTGTGGGCGTGTTCTGTGTGTGCTCTGTGTGCACCGTGTATGTTGTGTGTACACTGTGTTCTGTGTGCAGTGTGTGTGTACACTGTGTGTGTCGTGTGTGCACTGTATGTGTCATGCGTGCACCGTGTGTGTTGTGCGTGCACCGTGTGTGTGTGCACATCTGTGCAGTTGGGTGAGCGTGTGGTCAGGCGGAGACCTAGGAGCCCGGGCAGCGGGGAGGGTGGCCCAGGGGCAGGGTGCGTGTACAGGCTGTGTAGCTCATGCGTGTGGACGAGCACCCTCCTCTCCGGCAGGGGCGGGACTGCATGGCTTCTAGGAGCCCTCTGGCAGTTCCCTGAAGGCCACGCTCCAGGCCCTGGTGACTCGGGGCTGATGTGGATTTGGAGGGGCCCTGGGACTCAGGTGGTGGGAAGGCGGCGGTGCTGTCCGTGCAGTCCCGGCCGGTCCCTGTATGTGACCACAGCCCTGGAAGTCGCCTGCACTGCGCCCCTGCCCCGCCATGACCCCCAGCTGTCGCACTGTGTGTGATAACCGGGGCAGGGCCTTATGGGGGGGCCACCGGCTGAGCGGGGGGGGAAGCCCAGCACTTGGGGACTGTGGTGCCTTGTCACCCTGCACTTCCACCACCCCCCCAGGGCCGAGGCCGGATCCTCGTGTGTCCCCGAGAACTCGGTGGCCAGGCTGTGGGTCCAGCGCCCTCGTGGCACCCGCTCTAGGCTTGGGGACCGGGTGCCCAGCCCTGCAGCAGCCTGGTGCTGCCCCCCTGCCACGGACGCCACGAGGGGCTGGGCAGGCCGCGTGGAGGAGGAGGTGAGAAGCAGAGCGCCGGGGCCCTGCAGCCCAGCGCCCCGTGCCCGCCTGCCCGGCTATGGGCTGCAGGGGCCACTCCCGGGTGCTGCCGGGTGTCGGGGGACCGGAGAGCACTGCGCCTGCTGCCCGCGGCCCGAGCCAGCCGGGAGCTGTTGCGGAGGAGCAGCGCCCTCCGGCCAGCCTGCCTGACCCCTTGTCCTGCTGCCGCCCATGCCGGTTCCCCGGGCCCCACTCCTGCCCCCGGCACCCACCCCGCCTCCTATTCTCACCCGCATGGGCAGCTCGGCCGTGGTCCTCTCTGCCCCCCAGGGCTCCCTCTGGCTTGGCCTGCTCCGGGGACCCCACCCGCCCGCCCAGGGGACCCCGGCCCTGCGGGCTCCGGGCCAATGCTCTGGCCCCCTGGCGGAGGGGGCTCAGCAGGCACGGGCCCCTCCATTCCCTTGGCTGCTGCCCTGATGCTCCTCCACGGCCAGACTTCACCCCCGGGCACCGGGCTGGGGCTCAGGATCCCGGGGACTGGGGGAGGTTGGTCCTGAGAGGTCGGGGCCTCGCGTGCATTAGAGGCTCCATCCAAGACATGCGGCCAGTGTGGACAGATGGAGGGTGGCCTGGGGGGCTCCTCTGGGCCCTCTGGCCTCATCCAGCCCGTGAGGGAGACAGGAAGTGTCTGGACACGGTGAGGCCAGGGCCCCATCACCTGGCAGGGCTCCTCCGTGATTTCAGGTCTGTGGCCAGTGGAGCCCCTGCCGTGCACCCCCCCCCCCCGGCCACAAGCTTCAGGGCTGCTTCCAGATGTGCAGGGTGGACTGAGCAGGGTGTGGGGGGGTGAGAAGTAGTGCCAGGGCAGTCCCAGACACCCCAGATGAGGGGTGTCCCGTCCCCTGTGCCCCCTGGCTCCCTGCCTGCCTCCACTCTGGCTGCGCCATCCGTCTCTGCTGGCTCTGCACCCGGGCCCCCCTTGGCCAGTCGGTGTGGTTTGCCCACTTGCCAGGGTCCTCGGGGTCAGTGGTGCAGGGTCGCCGTTGGGCCCAGTGGACTGAGGCCGTTGGAGAGGAGGCAGGACCTCGCCTCCCCAGAAATGGCCTCCCAGCCGGAAGGAACCCATGGCCGCAGCCCACCCCGGAGTGCCCGGTTCCAGGGTGGAATCCCACAGATGCTGAGGCCGTGGGCCTTGGACCCCACTGACCTGGGGCCCCATGAGCCTCGGATCCACGGGCCTGGGACTGCACAGACCTGGGACCCTATGGGCCTGGGACCCCACAGACCTAGGACCCCATGGGCCTTGGACCCCAAGGGCCTCAGACCCCATGGGCCTCGGAGCCCACAGACCTGGGACCCCACGAACGTCAGGACCCATGGGCCTCGGAGGCCACGCTGAGAACTGAGTTTCTGCAGGGGAGGGGCCTCCACGGGTACCACTGAGCCCCCGGGGTTGGGACTGCGAGCAGACCGCTTTCTACCTTGGCTGGGCGTGACGTCGTCTTGGGTCTGACTTTCCTAAAGTGACACTGTGGCGTGCTCTGGGACTTATGGCCTCCAGCGTGTCTGCGGGGGCTCGGGGGAGGCTGCCCTCAGGAGACCCAGCAGGCCCGGGTCGGGTCCTGCTGCTGGAGGTCCCCTCTTACTCAGCACTTCCGTTCTCGTCACGCCTTCAACTGATCGCACGAGGCCCACCCGCACGGGCTGCATTCGGCTTTACTCGCTTGTGGATTCGGATCCTCGTCTCCGCTGGGAGCACCCTCACCCACTGCCACGCCCCAGGTAATGCCAGTAAATGTCTGGGCGCCGGTGGCCCATCGAGGTCACGCGTGACATTAACCCCCGCAGCATTCGCGAGCCCTGGGGCCGCCCCTCACCGGGGACCCGCCCTGTGACAGGGCCGCTGCCTTCCTCGTGTGCTTACCAGGCAGCCGCGGAGTCAAAGCCGCAGGAGGACACCCAGAGCAGGGCGCCGTGTGAGTGTGGGTGGCCCCCGAGGGCGAGCCCGGGGTCTCCGAGGGGACAGAGCGGCCAGAGTGGGGGGACAGCCGGGCTGGCGCCGGGCGCGTGTGCGAGGTTACGGGAAGGCCCTGCGGGGAGCCGGGAGCGGGGGGCCTGGCCAGGGCGTCTATGTCTCGATACTTACCCCCATCGGAGCTTTGGGGGGGAAGACCTTGGCCCCGAGCAGAGTGAGCTCCGAGCTCACGTGGACGGGCTCTGGTTTCCGCGGGTCACTCTGGTCTGCGGCCCAGGGAGCAGGGCCTGGGCCGCCCGGTGACCGTGGGGCCGGCGCTCGCCCACCCCCCGGCCCGGCTTTCCTGGGCTGTGCGGTTTCCGCGGGCCTGGGCCCCTCCCGTGGCGCTGCCATCTGCGGCTGGCGCCCGTCCCAGGGGGCTCCTCCGACCCCAGGAAGACGTCGTCTCTCCTTTGCCAACAGCTTTCTGATTCCCAACAGTGGGGATCCCGGCGGGAGTTCCCGGCACAAACACAGATGGCGGGAGCCTGTTCCGCGGGCTCTGTTTTGACATTAATCCCGATGCTGTCTCCTAACCCGCACGTGCGGATCCGTGCGCCTCTTACGGTGGCGTCCCCTGTGGGGTCCCGCTCCGCGGCTGTCGGCCGGGTGCCCCCGTGACAGTGCCCTGCTGCTGCCCACGGGGCCCCCTCGTGTCCTTCCCCCGTCCATGCTCATCGTCGTACTTACGCAGCGAATGGGGCTCGTGACCTCGGTTATCAGCTCATTCCTGAGTTTCGTCGCTGACCCTCAGCGCGGCCCGATGTGAAGGTTCAGTCCATGTCTCCCTCGTCGTCTCCTCACCCCCATCACCCCCATCACCCCCATCGCAGTCTGTGCGCCAGACTCCGCCCCCCGGGCCCTGAGCTGCTGGGGGGGCCCACCCTGTGCTACGGGCGCCTCCCACGTCCCCCGTCTCTCCTGCCACCCGGTCTAACCCGCGTTACCGTCCCTGGACCGGGCTCTTCTGTGACCTGTGAGCCCCTCGGGGAGCTGCGTGTGGCAGAGGTGTCCCGGCTGGCTCACTGTGGAACCCCCGCGTGGCCTGTGTGGACGCTCAAGGGGTACCTGGCCCCCAGGACACACTCAGATACATATTGGCTGCGTGAAGAACCGGATAAATGAACGGCTGCTCATGGAGGCCAGTCTCCCTCGGTCCCCGGGAGTGGGAAGCAGAGTGTTCGGGGTCTCCAGGAGGACCCACGTGCTCTGCGACTCCCAGGATGATGGGACCCAGCACCGGAGCCACCGTGGCTGAGATTTGGGTCAGTGATGTAATCAGGATATGCAGCTGGACCCGGACAGAGTCCGGAGGGGATCCAGAAGCACATTTCCTGGGGTCCTGCCTCCCACGGGGGCCGCTGCGGCCGTCTGTGTGCAGCGTTTGTCCAGGGACATCTGTTTGAGACTCGGAGTTTAGGGGTTTTGTTGGGGCCACCCATTTGGGCAGCCCCCATGCGTGGAAACGTCAGGCCCTCAGGAGGAAACAGGTGTTTGCCACAAAGTACGCCCTTTCGTACAAGCCGTCAAGGCCAGTCCACCAGCACCACCTTGTCACCCGGGGACAGTTTCACAGGCGAGGCTCCCGAGGCCAGTCGAGGGCTGACCTTGCAGGCTCCGCCCCTGCTCCACCCTCGCTCTGGGCTGGGGGCCTGGTGGGCAGTGCCCCGTGGGGCCGTGAGACCACCGTCACAGCCACGAGGTGATCTCACACTCACCTGTCTTGTGCTTTTATGACTCCTGCTTCGATGAGCTCTCGTGGGCTGCAGGGACTTCAGGAAGTTGGGTCCCAGCCAGAGGAGGGACGTGTGGGGACACCGTTCCCCCCGAGGAGTTGGGCCTGGGGGCAGGAGGCACTTGGGAAGCCTGGAATCCCGAGAGCAGATCCGTGCGTGTGCACGTGTGCGCGTGAGTGTGGGCGCAGAGCTGTGCTCACGGACGAGGGCAGAGTCACCCCTGCCGGAGGGAGCAGCGAACGGCGAATGTTAGCAAAGTAGGGCCGGGCCGGCTCAGGAAAGGGAATCAAGCGACCACAGGCGACCAGATGCCGTTGTCTTGTTCCTTCCACTTGGGGGAGTGACTTTTTAGGATTCTCTGTGTTATTTTCAATGAGATGTTTTCTGTTTGCGTGTGTGAGGTTCATGCTGCAGCCGGTTACCGTGTGTCTGGGAGAAGCAGTGCCTGGGGTGGGAGGGCAGGCGGGCAGGCGGGCAGGGCCCCTGGCTCTGGTCGGCCGAGAACTGTGACTTGGCGGGTGCCTCTTCTCCGGGAGCCTCAGCTTTTCTGTCTGCAAAATGGGAGGGCTGGTCCGGCCAGCCCCTTCACCTCTGGGTGCTTTGGGGGGAACCTACTTAGATACGAATCCAATCGAAGGGACAAGGAACAATGCGTCACTCTAATTGTCCAGAGGTTCCCACTGGGAAGTGTGCGGCGTGGGCCATGAGTGTGTGTCTCCCCCCCCATTACATTTCCTTTCTGCTTTGGGGCGGGGCTTCCTACTTAGAAAGTAGATTAAAAACCCCAAACCGAGAGAATCCTTTGTAGCGTCTCCTAGACTGGGAACGTGTGGGGTTTCTAACATGCACAAGCCCAGGGGCCCTTCCCTGGGTGCCCCCACCCCGTCCCCGCCCCCACCCCAACCCCCCCGTGTGGAGAAGCCCGAGCTGCTCCTTCATGACCCGTTCCAAGCAGTAAAGGTGTGAGAGGTAAAAGGAAGAATCAGTACCTAGTAGAGGCCTCCTCCCGGCTGCGGAACGGGAGGACGTGGACACTGGGTATCCGGGTCGGCAGCTCCCCGTACGTGGCGAGGGAGGCACCGTGGCTGGTGCTGGAGCCACTGTGGTCTCAAACTGTCCACGTGCGGAGCCCACGCTCCATCAGCGCCCTCGCCCGGGGCGCCTCTCCAGACCCCCCACTGCGAGCCTTGCCCCGCGAGGGCCTCGGAGGGCTCCCGCTAGAATAAAGCTTTTGTCTTCGCTCTTTTTCAGAAAGGACACGGCACATGGATGAAGCCCGTTTTAAGCCTGAGGTCCCTCGCTGCCGGGTGCTCTGGCCCACAGCCCAGGGACGTCTTCCAGCACTCGGACACAGCCCGACTCCCGGGCGGGAAGTGGCGCTTCCATCGACCCTGCACCCTGGTGGTGCAAGGTGTGTGTGTGTGTGTGCGCGTGCGCGTGCATGTGCGTGAGTCCCTGTGTATGCACTCGTGCACGCTCAACCAGGAGACAAGATTTTAGCTCTTTTGAGACACCTGGAAGTTGACGTGCTGGGTGGGGACACCTGCAGCCAGGTGAGAATGTGACCAACGAATGGCACAGTATGAAGGGAAAGCAAACTGCGTTTCTGAGGGTCCGGAGGGAGGGCCGCCTGGTCCGCGAGTGTCAGGTTCATTTCATGTCTGCGTCTGAAGACGTGTTCAACTGTGGTGCGGACGACCGACGCCAGACCAGGCTCGATGCCCCAGGTTGAAATCGGGGGAAAGCTTACGGGGTCAGACGGGTCTGCTTCTCTGTAGCAGGGGCGGGATTTCTGCTGGGCAGTGGGGGGGATGGCTCCCTTAACCGACACTCGCCCCGGAAGGACCGTCCTTCCTGTGGTCACGAGAGCCGCAGTGACTCACTCACTTGGGCAAGATACGGGCAGGCCCACTGCTTCTCTAGCTGAGGCTGCCGCTGGGGTTTGCAGACCGGGTCTGCGATCTTGTTTCGCCCTCTGTGCATAGTCCTGTCTCATTCCAATGACTCCATCCTCCCGGCACACGTTGTGTTCAGAGCTGACTGGCCAACAGTGGCCTTGATAGAGCCTCAAAGCCCCCGCGGGGCTCTGGAGCTGGGTGGAGCGTGTGGTGTAGGTGTCCAGAAACTCCGTGTGGGGAGGCGCTGTGGGGTTGTCTCCTGTGGGGACCCAGCAGTAGCAGCCGAACGGGCTGGCCGTTCAGGAGCTGACGATGTGCACTTGAAACCCAAATTCACGTCCCCTGTGTGCATTTGCATCATCATGATTTTGCATGTTGAACATACATGTGTCTGGAGCTCTTCCCAGGCCGTCCGCACACTTGCCAGACACTCTTATCACAGCTCTGTAGTCTGAAAAGGGTGTTCTATGCGGGACACGTAGCACGTAGATCTGGACCGGTGCTTGCGTGAAGCTGTTAAGTGTGAAAGTACATAGTGAAAATGGCTCAGTGAATGAGTTAACTAATATTCCGTGTACCAAGCTGCATTTGTACCCTTGCCATGTTCCTGAAAGAAGCCCTCATGTAGCTGCAATGCCCGTTCCTCTCTTTGGAGGTCACTCTTTCTATTCATGTGTCGTAGGCACCTTCTTTTCATCTGATTATAAAATCCAGCATTTCAGGACTGGGCTTTTGCCAAAAAAGAAAGAAAGCAAGAGAGCAAATATGAGCGTTTGCCACTGATTTCCTGCTAGTCCACTGGGCATCTGAAGAATTCAAGTGTGTTAAAATCACAAGGATTTTTTTAAGCCCTGGAGCACACCTTTTATGCCAAACCAGCGGGCTGCATTGAATTTCCTGAAAGTATCTGGGCTCTGTTACTGCAAAAACTCCTCAAACAGAGGAAGTCTGTGTGTCAATGCCACTCTCTCATGGGACAAGAGGAGGGACCAGAAGTTGCCAGAAATGTTTATTCTGTAAACCAAGATGTGGACATGTGTGCAGCGTAACAACCATCAACACGATCACACTGTGTACACAATACCCAGAACCACCGATGTTTTCGTTTTGTCTACACTAGAATCCATGTAAATTGCAGCTCCCTGGTTGACACGGATGTGCGAGTGTGTGCACCTCATTTCCACGTTTCCACGGTCTGGAGTCCCAGCTGCTGAAGGGCGGTGGCTCTTCCTCAAAGTGCTCTGCTCTTGCAGAACCCGTAGCCTTCGGGACACCCCGCGTGCCTTACACGGCTTGTCAACACCGCGCTGGATATCAGGAACCGGAGGGTGTGCCGGGAGTGGGTTTGGAGGCATTGTGACGTCAGTCCACACTTACCATCACCCCATCACTGAAACCTTAAGATGGATTGTGTGTTTTAACACAGTAATGGATTTACATTTAGGCTCAGGAAAATCAAGTTGTAAATATGTGTATCAAATCATATATTTGTTTACTGTATTTTAAAAAGCTTTATTGTAAATTTATGCAAAAATGAACTAGGACTTGTTTTATCGTGGCAACACGCCAGCCAGTATCTATCTGTGTCCTCTGAAGCAGCTCCTTACTAACCACACTCTAAACATGTGATATTCTGTTCCGTGCTAAACAGTATTCACAGGCCTAAAATAGGTTTGTATCGTGGTCAACTACAAAATTTTGCACATATTTTTGTATTGTGATTCCTATGATATATACCAGAGAATTTTTACTCATTTGTAAATTATTGTACAGTTTTAATAAAAAAAATGTTTTAAATCTTGAGATATCCAAGCTCCGCTCTTCCCAAGGCACTCGAGTCTGGACATAGTGGCTACGCTGGCCACTTCTGTGTTCCGCCTCTGTTCTCTGATGCCGTGTTCCACCAGGAAGGGAACCTGGTGCTCCCGCGTGCTGGGGAGGGGTCTTACCCGCAGCCCCCTCCTGCCTCATGCAAAATCGCCTGGAAGATGGGCTCTGGAGCCGCCTGGCCCCACCTGGCTGAGGTCAGCCACCAGGCCGGCTTCCTCCTGTAGCTCTTTACCAAGTGAGAAGCAGAAGAGAACACTGAAGTTTAGAAAAGTAAAAGAATTTCTGCGAACGAATGAGGAGGACACTTGGCACCACATTTCACTCGCCTTCGGCTTCGCACAGGTAAGTAGAGGCCGTTTTATGGATCGCCTGGCGGGGGAGCGGAAACCAGGGGTGGGCCGGCGGGCGGCGAGTTGCTGGTGTAGCTCTGCAGCGATGCCCCTGCGGCACCCGCGCGTCCTCCAGGCAGCTCCCCTTGTCCAAACTTCTATTTCGAAATGGCGGCTGAGAGGACAGACCTCAGAGGCTGCGATGTCGTTTGTCGTTTCCTTAAAAGGTCAATCTCTATGAGGTTTGACAGCCGGTCAGTCTCCTCCCGAGGCCGTGGCCGTGGCCGTGGGCGGGCTGAGTCCCTCTGCCAGTCTCACCCCAGAGCCTTGAACGCCGCCTTAAGGGCGGTCAGGAGCGGCTCTCCTGGGTGCACCCCCCCAGCGACCCTCCCCACTTGCAAACCATTTGGGAGTCAGAGCCTCCTCGCGGGGCGTGGGATCCCCTGCGGGCCCGGGACTGTGGCCGGAGCTCCGACGTGCAGTGATCTCTTCGGTGCGTGCCCCTGGGCCCTGCCCCCTGCCCTAGGGCGGGAGCTGGGCACCTGCACTTGGGCCGGGCGAAGGCGCAGGCCCGGCGCGTTCAGCACCCCCTGCGCGGACAGCGCCAGGCCCTCGCGGGCAGGGGGAGGGGCGGGGAGGGGCGGGAGGGGGCAGGGGCCGGGCTGGCCCCTCCCCAGGCCCCGCTCTCCTCTCCCCCTCCCCGAGGGGCCAGGACTAAGCCGCCCCGAGGGTCCCCGAGCCCCGGCCCGCGCTTCCCGCCTCTCGTGCCCGCGCTCGGGGTCTCGGCCCGCCTCGTCCTCCGCCCCCTTCTGGGTCTGGGTCCCCCCACCAGCGCGTCCCCGTGTCCCCAGCGTCCGGGTCGGCTGGGGGCAGCCTCCGGGAGGCGTGTCCGCCGCCAGCTCCGGGAGCGCAAACACCGCCCTGCGCTCGGTGCGGCCCGGGCCTCGGATGCAGAGGAGCCCGGGCTCGGCCAGGGGCGTCCCGGGGGGAGTCGGGCCCCCGCGGCCCCTGGTTCGGTCCCGGGCGCCGGGTGCTCCGGGTCACCCGGGAGGCGGCGGCGGCGGCGGCGGCGGGGCAGGGGCGAGGCCGGGCCCGGCAGGACTGCGCGGGGCCCCCCGCCCTGGTTCCCGGGGCGCAGAGCCCCTCCCTCCCCACCCCAAGCAGCGCGCGTCCGTCCCCAGGGCGGCCGGGGCGGGGCTCGGATGCGAAGGGGCGGGGCGGGGCGGGGGGCGGGAGCCGAGGGCCGGGGGCGGGGGGCGGGAGCCGAGGGCCCGGCGTGCTCGCGCTCGGACGCCCCGCGCCCCCGCGTACGCCTCGGGGCTCTGCGCGGCCCCGCCCGGGACCCCCAGGCCGCCCCGCGGAGCCAGGCCGCGGCCGCAGGAGGAGCAGGATGTCGTTCCAGGGCAAGAAGAGCATCCCCCGGATCACGGTGAGCCCCGCGCCCTCCCGCCCGCCCTCCCGCCGCCGCGGCTCCCGCGAGCGCCCCCCGCACCCCTGCCCGGCCCGGCCGGCCCCCCGGGACCTCGTCCGCGCCCGGGCCTGCTCCCCAGGGCGCGCAGGCGCCTCTCCGCGCGGTGCACGGGCGCCCGGCCGGGGGGGGGGGGGCGGACTCGGTCCCGGGGCCCCGCGGGGTCGGCGGCGGCCGCGCCTTTGTTGGCACCGCGGAGGGGCCTGGGCGCCCCGATGCTGTCCCCGCGCGCGCGGCCGCCTGGCTCGGACCCGCCGCCGCGCTGCGAGCTCTTTGTCCGAGACAAAGCGGCTCGGCCTGGGGCCCCGAGGCCCGCACCCCCCACCAGCCGCCCACCAGCCGCGCCGGAGTCCCCAGGGGGCAGCGCTCTCGAGCAGTCCCCGGCTTCAGGAGCAGAGACCCCCCAAGGACAACCACATGCAGGGGGGCTGCGCGAGGTCACGGTCCACCCTGCTCTGCCGGGGAAACAAAGCGGCCCCTTCCAGGGGGCCTGGGCCCGGGGAGGCCCGGAGGGAGGCCGGGAGGGAGGCCGGGAGGGAGGCCGGGAGGGAGGCCCAGGCGCCGGCTGCCCGGGGGCAAGGGGCACCTGTTGGGTCTGGGCTGAGACCCGACTGGGGAGTTGACCTCAGGAGAGGGCGGTGGGTTGGTGGCTTCACTTCCTGAGATGCTCGGGGAGGAAGGAGGCCCTGTCCTTTCGGTGCAGGGCTGTCTCGGGGTCCAGCTGGATGTGGGAAGCCTGCCAGCCGCGTGCGCAGGGTTGGGGTCGGTGGGACGGACCAAGGCGTCTTGTTTAGGAAACTTCCACCCTCATCGTGGTGGGCGCAGCACTTCATCCCCGCTGCACTTCTCTCTGGGCTCCAAACCCAGGAAGGTTTCCAAAGTCTGAGTTCAGGGGCCTGAAAAGGGGAGGAACGTCCAAGAGTAGGGGGCACATGGACCACGGGTCTCTTCCTAACTAGGGGGCGGTGGGGGGCACGGGGACCACAGGTCTGTTCTGCCCACAGCCTTCCCCCTTCTGGCTGGGGTTCCCTTGGGCTTATCTGAGATCGAGTTGGTCCACTGGGCGGCTGCCTGTGGCCTGTGGCAGTGTGTCCGCTGGTGTGGACGGTGGGTGGTGGTCTCACTAGCGAGTGGGCACACGGACGTCGCAGGAAGGCTCCCGTGCAGCAGCTGTGTGTCGCCTCGTGGGGCTCCTGCTAATCTCCCGGCATCAGGCTGATGGAGTGTGAGGAGCGTCGGCCCCAGGCTGCAGCCCTGGCCTGGGCCCCGGTGGACACTTGGGAGCCCCGGGCAGGGGGCCAGCCGTCCCCGGGAGGCCCACCTGTCTTTCCTGGCCGGGCGGGTCAGAGCGTATGAGGCCCGAACACGGGGCCGAGAGGTAGGGCTGCCGAGCCAGGTTCCGTCTAGGGCGTCCTGCATTCCGCGTCCCTGCTCGGTTTCCATTCTTCTCCCCCTGATTCTCCCCTGGGTCAGACCAGCAACCCCAAGGACCGTGCCGTGTTCCAGATGCGCCACCGCCCCTCCCCGCCATTAGGTGGGGGTTCCTAGAAGTGGGTTTACGGCTGCCAAGCGCTGATCACCTGCCCTCGGTGCCGTGGGGTGACCCGCCAACGGCTGGCCTCGCTCGCTGGCGCTTGGTCCACCCACGTGGACTCCCTCCCGGCGGCAGCACAGCCTGTGGTCACCCCGATGCCTTCCTGGCCCTTCACCCCACAGCCTGTCCATCGGCAGCCCCTGCCTGCCCGGCTCCCAGCCTCTCTGGCCCCCGTCTCTGCTCGGCCCCCGGATTCCGGTCCGAGGTCCCCATCTCACCTGCGCAGGCTCACCAGGCCCCGGCCTCTGCCCCATTTCCATCCTTGAACACCACTTTCTACTTCTCACACCGACCAATGTGATGAACAGGCCGTGCTCAAGCCCCTGCTTCAGGCCCCCCCCACAAGGGGCCCATGGGCACCCCAATCCCACCACGTCTCACCTGCCCCAGGCTCTTGGCCCCTCACCCTCCCTAAAGAAGGTTCTGCCCCAGTTTCCTCTCATGTCCAGTATCAACTTAAGCTCCTGCCCCAGGCCCTTTGCATGGGCTGCTCCTGGGCCTGGACCATGGCCCCGGGCCGCTGCATCCCCAGCCAGCCCCTCCAGTGGGCCTGTCTCTGTCCTGAGGCAGCCCTGCCTCCTTGCCCATCACCCTGTGACGTCACCGTCTTTGTGCTCGTGATTTGTCTCGGTCTGCCATGGCTTTGTGTGACTTCCCGGCCTAGTCTGCCTCCCTGCGCTGGGACGCACTGCCCCCAGGGGTAGGGGCCCTGCCGGCTGGGGCGCTGCTCTAACCCCCCCCCCGCCGTTTGGCTGCACGATTCTGCTGTGAGCCGACTCCAGCTGCTCCTGGGAGCTGCCTGTGTGGGCGGAGGGGGGGATGACGTGATTGTGTCCCCTCTGAGCTCAGCCCGAGCTCTGGGACTTAGGCGCCGACTGTTGACATGGAATGCACGTCATTGCTTTGCCCTCATGTTGGCCCCCGTGGGTCGCTGTGGCCCTGGCGGGGTCGCACGGCCTGCCCTGCGGGTGTGGGACCCGCTCGGGTCCGTGGGAGCTGCCCACGTGCCGCTCCGCCGCCAGGGTCGGGGACAGCAGACAGCGCGGGCTCCTGGGTCACATCTACACACACGCGTCGTGCCTGAGGGTTTCCAGCATGATTCCCGGGCCAGAAGCTACAGGAACGATGTTGACAAACTGAGTTTGGAGAAAACTTACCTGTTTTTCATTTGTTTCCAATAGAGCGACCGCCTTTTGATCAAAGGTGGGAAGATCGTCAATGATGACCAGTCCTTTTACGCCGATCTGTACGTGGAAGATGGTCTGATAAAGTGAGTTTCTGCCTCAGATATCTGCGCAGGTCATCCGTGTGCACATTGGTCACCCCGTATGCACAGGTTTACTTTTGGGTAAAATCCATCTCAATTTTTTTTTCCTTTTTCCAAAACCCTGCTCTAGCCCAGGCCTTTATGACAACGGAGCTCGCCAGCTAGGGGCAGGGTCTCGGGAAGCAGGACATGTATTTGTTATCACAGCTTCAGGACGATTGTAGCTCACAGTGGGCGCTCAATAAACACTTACTGGCCGCACCTGTTAGCTCATCTGCTGCTGTCAGGCGGCTCCAGCCCCTAGTCTGGAAGGGGCACCTAGTCGGTGCAGCAGCCAGAAGCCCAGGTGGACGTCACCGGGGCAGGCACGCGGGCCCAGGTGGGACCTTTGCGCGACCGCCGTGAACCCCTGGCCGGGGTGTCGTGCTCTCTGACTGTCCCCGGGGGCCGGGCTGGGGAGGTCTTGGCCCCACCACCCTTCCCCTCAAGGGGCCCGAGCCCGCACTCTGTTCCAGGCTCTGCAAACAGTGAAAACCTGTGTTGCTTTCAGACAAATCGGAGAGAACCTCATTGTCCCTGGGGGCATCAAGACGGTGGATGCCCACGGCCTGTTGGTCCTGCCGGGAGGGGTGGACGTGCACACGAGGCTGCAGATGCCCGTCCTGGGCATGACCCCAGCAGATGACTTCTGCCAAGGGACCAAGGCCGCGCTGGCGGGAGGGACCACCATGATCCGTGAGTGTCTCCCACGTGCCGAGCATCTGCCTCCTGCCTTGCCCCGTTGGCCGGGTGTGTGTGTTGCGGGAAGAGCCTGACGCTAGGACGCGTTCTGGGGTTTTGGGGGGCCTATTTCCCTTTATTACCTTTCAGTCTAGGAGATCCTTGCATATTCCCTGGTTACCGCCGTTCGCACTGCGAGTCCTCCTGCCGTGGCCAGCTCTGGAACGCTCCTGGGGCTTCCGCGGGAGCACGTGGGTGTGTGCCCGGGACCTGATTGTGTCCTGGGAAGCTGGCGGCTGGCCGAGGACCAGGTTTTCAAAACTGCCTTTTGCACAAGCGAGGGCCACGTGGTCCGAAACAGGCACGTTTGCTCCTGAGCCTCACGCCTCTGGCGCTTGGTTTGCACAAAGTTCCTGCCCGGGGCCAGAAGGGGGCTGTGTGTTCTAGGAAAAGAACAAGAGGCAGTTACGGTGGCCGCATCAGGTTGCCCCTGGTTCCCGGGGGAACCTTCACCGTGCGGCTCGGCAGGCAGCCCCCCGCAGTGTGCCAGGCGCACTGGCTTGCCCGTGGGGAGCTCCACTGGTAGGCTCAGAGCCCGGACGAGACCCAGCCCTGGTCTCGCGGCCTTGAACGCCGCCAGCTCCGCGGTGCCGCACGGGCGTCTCTGCTGTGGTCCAGCCCCGGCCTGACGCACCTGGCCTGACGCACCTGGCTGAGCCTGGGCGCCGCCCCGTTCTAGCTGTTTGGCTCCAGGTAACTCAGCTAACTGTTAGACGTCCCATTTTGCTGACCTCCTCAGAAGGTTGTGAGGGTGAGTTTGTGCACACGAGTTGCTGGGCTGTGCCTGGTGCACGGTGCATCCTGTCCCTGCTGCCACCGGAAGGGCTGTGCTGGGGACTCTGGGCTTCTGCACAAGTGACATTTCGCCGTGGCCAGAATCGTGCATCGGTTTGGCTCACTCAACCACAAGGCAAAAAAAAAAAAAAAAGCCAACGATGGTCCATTTTTCAGTTTGACGAAGGAGACTGGCCATTGTTGGCCGCTCCTCATGCTCATCCCTGGTGGCCAAGGCCAGCGGGACACCTCCGTGGCCGTCACCTGCTCATGCCAGAGCCGGGGCGTCAGACAAGCCGGCCGGGTGGGTGGCACCCCCTCCACGGGGTCCTGGGCGTGAGATCCGAGCTGCGGGAAGCACGGGGCCCCCATGAGGGGCGCGCTGGGGGAAGGCCCAGCGTTGGCCGGTGACCCCTGGGTGTGTGTGGCCCGCGGTGGCCACCCCGCCTCGGAGCTCTCTCCCTGCACCGGGAGAGGCCGTGAGCTGTGTTTGGACCTTGGACCTGAAGCCGGGTGAGGGACGTGAGGGTGCAGTGGCCGCGCCCTCCTGGTTCCCCGGGCGGGGGGCTGTTGAAGTGCACATGGTGAGGTGCCAGCAGGGGGGCCAGCCCTGGAAAGCGGCCCCCGCCCCTGCGCTGCTCCCCACGGGCCCTCCAGGTGCGCCTCCCTCACGCAGACCCCCGTGCGGGAGCTTAGCATCCTACGCGCCCCCGTGCTCCCTGGGCTGCCCGTGTCCGGCGCGGGGTGGCTCGAGTCCCGCCTCGCCCTGGCTGCGCGACAAAGGCCGGCGGCCGGGGGCGAGGACGCGGACAGAGCCGGTGGGCAGGTTCACGGGAGCGGCCCGGCACCGCCTCGCAGGGGCCCCTCCTGGTCGCTTGGGAACAGGAGCCCTGGAGGCCAGGGTGGTTCCCGGGGGCCGGGGGGCGCTTGGTTGACCGCGCCGCCCCCGCAGTGGACCACGTGTTCCCCGACGCGGGCGTGAGCCTGCTGGCGGCCTACGAGCAGTGGCGGGAGCGCGCGGACAGCGGGGCCTGCTGTGACTACTCCCTGCACGTGGATGTGCCCCGCTGGCATGAGAGCATCCGGGAGGAGCTGGAGGCCCTGGTCAAGGACAAAGGTGAGGGCGTCTCCTGACGCTGGCGGGGTGCTGGGGCGCAGGAGGGCCGGGGAGTCCGGGCTTCCCTGGTCCCGCTTCCCCCGGGCCCCTGGCCGCGCGGGGCTCGCCCGGGGGTCGGGGTGGCCGGGAGGGGCGAGGTTGGACAAGCGGAAGGTCTGTCCTACTTCCAGAGGACCCAGGCGAGGAGGTGGCGGGTCTCTGTGTGAGGGATGCACCCCGTAACCGTCCCTGGCCATGTCCCAGTCCCGTCACCCGCCACGGGCCAAGGACGAGGGCCACCCGGGTCCTGGCGTCTGAAGGTCTCTTTAGGAGCAGAACGCTCTCAAACCCGGTTTTCGGAGCGGCCTGTGCTGGAACAAGCCGGTCTATGCCCAGGGCTTACTCTACCAGCCAAAGTCCTGGGCGGTTCATAGCGGTGCAGAGCGGACCCGAGCTAGTGACTAGGACCAGACACCCGTGGGCGGGGAGCTCGGGGAGCAGCGGAGGCTCCCGGGCGTCTGACCGACGGCAGGCCGAGCGCCCGGGCCCCTCTCGCCTCTCCTGCAGGTGTGAACTCCTTCCTGGTGTTCATGGCGTACAAGGACAGGTGCCAGTGCACGGACGGCCAGGTGAGCGCAGGTGTGAGAGGGGGGGCCCGGGGGCTTCAGGCTGCCGGCCCGAGGGACGCGGCCCCACGCGCCTGCTGCGCTGTCTTCCCAGATGTACGAGATCTTCAGCATCATCCGGGACCTGGGGGCCCTGGCCCAAGTGCACGCGGAGAATGGGGACATCGTGGAGGAGGTGCCGGGCCGGCTGCCTGCGGGGCGGGCGGGGCTGGTGTGCAGACACGCAGGTGTGAGCGCCCGAGGGAGGGAATAGTGCACACGGGCTGGCGAGCGGCGTCCCGGAGTCAGCGGTCGAGCAAGCACGAGCGGGGGAGCCCGGGGGGCGTTTGGCTCTAACACAGATTATTCCGTGATCATCACGCTTCTTATCAGAAGTTCCCCAGAACCAAAGTGTTGCTTTTGGGGGGACTGAGACGGGGGTTCCCAGTCCTCCTGCCCTGTGGATGGGGCCCCCAGAGGCTGTTTCTTCTGAGCGCAGCTGCTGGTCCCACACCTGCCCTCGGGCCCTGGCCTATGGGGTGGGCACCCCCAGGTGCAGGCGCTGCGGGGTACCTTGGGGGCTGGGGGGCTCCTCACACAGCAGCAGCCCCACCCCGCCACGAGGGCATCGTGGTTAGGAGGACGCAGTGGGTCCCGCTCAGTGCGCAGGCGGTGCACAGGGCACGCCAGGAAGACACCCCCCAGTGTTGGGGGTCTCGTTACCGGGTCTTTGGGGCCCGGAAGCATTGTGCTTCTCCCCCATTCTTCACGGGGAAGCTTGGCATCCACGTCTTCGATTATGCACGAGGCGGCTCAGGGTCATGGCTCAGGGTCATCCGGGGCAAAAGCTTGGGGGGGGCAGGGCCCCCAGCACTCCCCGGGCGCACCCCCTGCCCCCCAGCGGAACACACTGTGGCCGGCAGGGTGCTGACTCCAGCCCCATACCTCACCTGTGATTCGGGGAGCTGGGGTCCCCCTGACCAGACCCACTGTGCTCCTGCACCCTGAGTCCTCTGTGGTTGGTGATTCTGGGGGGCCTGGCAGCCCAGGCTTAGTTTAGGGGAGCAGGGCTCCCATGAAATGTGGGGGGTCAAGGCATATCTCGGGGGCATGACTCACGTGAGAGATCAGGAGTCAGGACTCATGTGAGGATTGGGGGTCAGGGTTCCAGGAGATGGGGGGATCAGGGCTCATGAGAGGTGGGGGGTCAGGGCTCATCTTGGGGGGCAGGACTTACATGAGAGATTGGGGGTCAAGGCTCACGGGATACGTGGGGGGGTCAGGGCTCTGGGAAATGGGGCTCAGGGCTGATCCCAGGGGTCAGGGCTCATGGGAGGGGTGGGGGGTCAGGGTTTCCAGGAGTTGGGAGGTCAGGGCGCTCTTGGGGGTCAGGGCTCCAGAGGTGGGGGGTCAGGGTGCTTCTTGGGAGTCAGGGCTCCGGGAGTTGGGGGTCAGGGCTCATGGGAGGGGTGGGGGGTCAGGGTTTCCAGGAGTTGGGAGGTCAGGGCGCTCTTGGGGTCAGGGCTCCAGAGGTGGGGGGTCAGGGTGCTTCTTGGGAGTCAGGGCTCCGGGAGTTGGGGGGTCAGGGCGCTTCTCGGGGGTCAGGGTTCACGGGAGGCGGGGAGTCAGGGCTCATCCCGGGGCGAGGTCTGCTTGCATCACACCCAGACGGAGGCGCTGCACCCCGCCTGCACCCGCCTGAGCGTGTGGCCCCGGGTTATGCAGGAGCAGAAGCGGCTGCTGGAGCTCGGCGTCACCGGGCCTGAGGGCCACGTGCTCAGCCGCCCCGAGGAGGTAGGAGGCCGCAGCTGCCCTGGGCAGAGCCTGACCCGCGCGGGGCGGGGCTGTGACTTGTCCTCTGGGAGGCGCGAAACAACGGGCCCTACCCCCACTGGGTTCGGTCCCCACCACCACGGTGGCCCCCAGGCCTTGCCCAGAGGGACGGGCTCTGGGTCCACCCAGCACTCGGGCCGAGCCCTGGACTGGGTCCTCCATCATGCACGGTGGCCCCTCTGGGCCCAGGATCCCTGGGGGGCGGTCAGGAGGCCCCAGGGCCCTGGCCCGGCCTGAGCGCCCGTGTCCCCAGGTGGAGGCCGAGGCTGTGTACCGCGCCGTCACTGTCGCCAAGCAGGCCAACTGCCCCCTGTACGTCACCAAAGTGATGAGCAAGGGTGCGGCCGATGTGGTCGCCCAAGCCAAGCGCAAGGGTGAGTGCCAGGCCCGGGTCCCCAGACGCTTGCTGGGGCGGGGAGGAGTTCTCTCTGGGGGTCAGGGGTCACGGTCTCAGGAGCTGGGCTGGGTAAACTGAGGCTCAGCAGAGGGCAGGCTCGACAGAGGCAGCGGCCCACCTGGCCTCTTGGTGGTGGGGGTCACAGGCGAGGGCCCCAGGGGCGTGGCCTCTGGGAAGCGCAGGGGCCGGTCCCTCTCTGGGGGCCCAGTCTCCTGTCTCGTCGGGGTAGCAGCTGCTCCCCAGGTGCCTTGAAGCAAGAGGCCTGTCAGCCCTGTTTGTTCAGACGCGATGGCCGGTCCCTGTGTGTGTCATGTACGTGCACCTGTGCCATCTCTGTGCGTGTGAGGGGGCCCCGGACTCTGTGCCATGGAACTTGGCCCCCAGCGGGAGCCCCACATCACTGCTCGCCGCGCACCTCTGTGCCTGCGGAGCTGGGGTGCACGCCCTGTGGGCTGGGGGGCTCTGCCCAGAGAGCAGCCCAGGCTGGGGAGCAGGGGGTGCACAGGAGACCCCGGGGTCCAGGGGACGGGCCTCAGAGGGCAGAGGCAGGCCGAGCTGATCCCGTCGCCCTGCCGCCACGGCCTGGCTGCGTCCCCAGCAGGCCTGACCTCCGGCAGCCATGTGAGGGACCGGGGTCTGCAGAGGGCCCCCCACCTGGGGAGGTCCAGACGCCCCGGAAGCTGGAGACAGGCTGTCCAGGGTCGGGAACGTGCGGGGCGGCTGGGGGTCCCCACCCCCGGGTTCTGGGGGGCAGGCAGGCGGCTTGGGGGAGCCTCTCACGTCTCCCTGCAGGGGTAGTGGTGTTCGGGGAGCCCATCACCGCCAGCCTGGGCAGCAACGGCTCCCACTACTGGAGCAAGAACTGGGCGAAGGCCGCGGCCTTCGTCACGTCCCCCCCGGTCAGCCCGGACCCCAGCACTGCCGACCACCTCACCTCCCTGCTGTCCAGGTAGGAGCCGTCCCCGGCGCCCCCGGCGCCCCCGCCCTGGCCCATGAGCTCCCCTGCGGGCAGCCCCGGCCTCTGTGCAAACCCAGGCCCAGGGCCTCCCGGGCAGAGCCCCTGCTGCACCGGCCCCTCCCCGTGCCCCACACCGAGGCGGCCGCGCTGCCCTCCTGGACTCCCCCACCCGGAGGCTGTGCTGGCCTGCGGGGGGGCGGGGGGACAAAGCCGACCGGCCTCTGCTGGCTCCGGAGAGTCAGGCCACCGTGCGCTCGTCTGACCCTGGCTTCTCTCAGCGGGGACCTGCAGGTGACCGGCAGTGCCCACTGCACCTTCACCACTGCCCAGAAGGCCGTGGGCAAGGACAACTTCACGCTCATCCCCGAGGGCACGAACGGCATCGAGGAGCGCATGTCTGTGGTCTGGGAGAAATGTGTGGTGAGCAGCGTGGGAGCCGGCAGGGGAGGCCGCTTGACCAGCAGACACGTGGGACAGAGGGCAGCGCGTGTGGCCCCGGGCGTGGCTCCCCCAGCCCTGCCATCCAGGGCTCCCCAGACGTTGGGTCCTGGTGCCCCTGGAGGAGGCCCCGGCCCTCCCCCGATTCCCGTCACCTGCAGGAGGCACCCGGGGGTGGGGCCCCTGTGTCCCCTAGGCTCCCCGAAACACCGGAGATTTCCCAGGCTGCCCGCACCCCCAAACTCCAGCCCTGGCCCCGGGTCCCCCGGGGGGACCGTCCCGTCCTTCAGGGGACACCAGCACCGTCAAAATGTCAGCGCTGACCGACTCGCCCACAAGCTCGCCTGAGAGGGCCCCTGGGTTCCCAGGCAGTGGCGCCCTCGTGGGCGCGCGGTTCTTGCTGCGAGGGGGACGTGGGCCGCTGTCCACACAGAAGCCTGGAGCCCGGCCCCCGGGGGTCGTCAGGACGAGCGCTGCCCGCCCCCATCAGCTTGGCTGTCTTGCTTCCCAGGCCTCAGGGAAGATGGACGAGAACGAGTTTGTGGCTGTGACCAGTACAAACGCAGCCAAAATCTTCAACGTGTACCCGAGGAAGGGGCGCGTGGCTGTGGGTTCCGATGCTGACCTGGTTATTTGGAACCCCAAGGCCACGAAAATCATCTCCGCCAAGACTCACAATCTGGTAAGAGACGCCTGGTCCCTAAGTCAGGGTCAGGGTCAGCGCGCGGGAGCCCTAGGGACGTGCGCCGCACACCTGCCGCACACCTGCCCCGCCTCGCGGGACACTCTGCCCTGGTAGGGGCTCATCCGAGTGCCCTCGGTCCAGAGCACCAGGGCTCAGGGACCCGCACCGCGGGCTGTGGCCACTTCCTTCTGAATTCCGGCCCCGCCGAGGCGACCAGTTCTGGCCGGAGGTCCTAGAACAGGCCTCCGAGGCCGGGCGGCCTGCCATGGGCTGAGGGGCGACGGGCTCGGCGTCACGGTGCCAGGCCCTGCGCCCTGTCTCCCCAGAACGTGGAATACAACATCTTTGAAGGCCTCGAGTGCCGAGGAGCGCCCACGGTGGTCATAAGCCAGGGCAGGGTTGTGCTGGAGGACGGGAACATGTTCGTCACCCCGGGGACCGGCCGCTTCATCCCCCGGAAGACGTTCCCCGACTTCGTCTACAAGAGGATAAAGGCGCGCAACCGGGTGAGCCTGAGGCAGGCGGCGGAGGCTGCCGTTCTTGGGCCTGGTCGTGCTCGCGAGGCCTCTCGCCGGGTCGGCCCCGTCTGCTGCGCACGTGTGAGCACACACTGTAGGTGGGGGGTGTTGGCACGCGCAGGTGCCCCTGGGGGGAGCCCGGTCCCCCTCACGCCCAACCCCTCGGCCCGCAGCTGGCGGAGATCCACGGCGTGCCCCGCGGCCTCTACGACGGGCCCGTCCACGAGGTGATGCTGCCTGCCAAGCCGGGTGGCAGTGCCCAGGCCCGCGCGTCCTGCCCGGGGAAGGTCTCGGTGCCCCCCGTGCGCAACCTGCACCGGTCGGGGTTCAGCCTGTCTGGTGAGTGGGGCCGGTGGGGGCTCCCCTGGGCTCACAGGTACCAGGGCCCCCGCGGGCGGGCGGTGTGGGGACTCGGGGCGGGGCCCAGGGTGTGGGCCAGTGGGGAGACCCCGTCCAACCCCAGCGTCTGCCCCAGCGAGGCCGCAGTGACGCCACCTTCCATCAGAAACGCTGAGCCCCGGGTACGGGGTGGGTGCCTCTGTGGGGAGCCCCTCCAGCCCTAGAATTGCAGGTGAGGCGCGTCATCGAGGGGTCTGTGAGCCCGGGGACGGCCTGGGGGGCTCAGGTGGCTGCTGGGCCTCTGCTCTGGGACCTGGCTGCGCTTCAGCCCGCTGTGACCGGCCCTCCTGTGATCCAGGGCCAGGCCCGCTTCCCGCACCCGACGGCCCGGCCTCCCCATCCCGGTGACAGAGTCCCTGCTCGCCCCCGGGACACCCAGGCCCAGAGCCGGTCCCCTTGAAAGCCAGGGTCCTCTTACAAGGGGGGCAGCCTTCTCTGGTCATGTGCCGGGACCCGCGGGTGGGAGGAGCAGCCTGGCCCCCACTGCTCTTCTGGGGCAGCCTCGTCCCTGCGCCGGGCCGACGCGGGTTGGGGGGCACGGGGGGCTCTGCGGGTGTAGCCAGCACGTCCGCGTCCTCCTCACAGGGTCCCAGGCCGACGACCACATTGCCCGGCGCACGGCCCAGAAGATCATGGCCCCCCCCGGCGGACGCTCCAACATCACGTCTCTGTCTTAGGGGCCCCGTGGGGCTCGGGGCAGCGGCTGCGGGGGATCCCGCTCCTCACGGAGCTCTCCCTCTGTCACACTTACCTGAAAGGTGCTTGGCCTCCCTCCCCCCCCCGAGCCCCCCGTTTTGGGGTCCCCGGTCCTGTAGGAGGAGCCCGTGCAGCGAGAGGGGTGTCACTGCCAGGCTGAGGAGGCTGGACGCGGTGGCGGGTCACCCGGCGGCTCTCAGGACAGCCCGGGGCTGCAGGTCGGCAGGGCGGCCGCCCGGCCAGGGCCCAGAGGACCGGGTGTGCAGCAGGCCGGGCCGCCCCTCCCCGCGGTGGTCACCACCCCCGTCCGCCCAGCGTGGGGAACCCCCGGGAGCTGGCCCCTGCCCCAGAGCCGCTGTGACGTCAGGGACCCTCGGAACTTAGCGAAAGGCGGCCTCGTTTGTCCGTTTGCCGAGGACCAGACTCCCACTCCCGAGTAGCCCGCGTCCGGGGGAGCCTTAGGATCCTTTAGCGGAGATGCCTCCTCTACTAGGCCGCGCCCCGGTAGTTGACTAGAGCAGCAGTTGGTGCACGAGGACACCTGTAGCCAGGAACCTGCATGCCACCCACAGCGCGGCGGCCCGAGTCGGGGCAATTAAAGGCGTCTGGGTTAGAAGCCGCTGGCCTGTGGCCCCTGACTTCTCCGCCCCTGCACCGCCTTCTCACCAGGGGTTGATGCGCGGGGGACACTTTGGGGGGCTCAGTGACCTCGGGAACACCGGGGCTGGCTGCGCGGCTGGCCCCCCAGGGAGGGCCCGGGTCCGGCTCCGGGCAGGGCAGACGCAGGGGCCCTGGGAATGTTCCCGAGGCCAGGCCAGCCGGCCAGACACAGCCACGGGGCTGCTGGGGTGACCCCGGCCAGAGGGTCAGAGGCGAGGCTGGGGCTGCAGGGGCCCCACCCACACATGCGAGCCACGGCCCTGCACCCTCAAGGCGGAGCAGCCCAGGGTTTTGGCCCAGAAGGAACTGCCGGGCTGGCCAGGCCCCACCTGCTTCGTGGAAGTGGTGCCAGTTGTGCCCCCAGGGGTGGGAGGTGCCCAGAAGGGCGTGTGTCCCCAAGAGCAGGGCGTTGATGGTCACTGAAGGCGAGTGGACGGCCCCACACCTTGCACTGCCCGGGGCTCCAGCACCTGCGCAGACGTCCGCCCCGAGTGGCGGGTCCTCTGCGGGGACTAAAACAGCCCCAGCCTGGAATCTGGGCCCTGGAGAAGCTGCCTGGGTGCAGGGCGGCCCCTGGAGAAGGTCCAGCCTGGTGGGCCCCGTGTCCTTCTGGCCCAGATTCCTTTGGTCATCGTGGCCTCGCACCCAGGGTTCTGGGGCCCCGCCAGGGACAGTGTCAGGCCCCGGGGAGACAGGAGGTCACGAGCCAGGCCACACCCACCCTCCTGCCACCAACGCAGGAAACAGGCGGGCCGTCCCCTGGGGTTTATGGCTTGAACTCAGAACCGTGAGAGCAGAACCCGAACTGAGATCGAGGCGGACGGTGAACCGATTGAGCCACCGAGGTGCCCGGGACGTACACGTTTTAACAAACCCAACACCTCCTCCCCTGTTCCTGTCTCTGACATCACGGGGGCCCCACCTAGGACGTCCTTGGTAGTTTGGAACCCCGCATGGGGCGTCCCGCTGCTGCCCGGCTCTGGGCCCTGCGTCCCCGCGTGACCTCGTGGGGCTGGGGTCCTCCTGGCCCGCCCGCAGCCAGTGGGGTGGGGGGCTGCTCGTCCTCACACGGCCTGCGCCTCGGGTCCAGGTCCAGGTCCGGCAGGCTCCACCCCCTCAGGGCGCCCCCACTGCAGCCGCGGGACAGACGCCGTACACCCCCCGGCAGCATCTACACAGCCGCTGCGGACACACGGCACACACGACACGGGACACCGAGCAGCTCTTATGTCGTGATGCTCAGAGGTGAGAAATCTACAGAAACACGGAAGTCGCCGGAACAGTGTGGATCTATAAAAACACTCCATTTCCCCCCAATGTACAAGCCCAAGTGGGCCGTGGGCAGCCAGCGCACGACGTCCGGCCGCCGGCAGCGGGTCAGGGCCACCGGGAGCCACAGGCCTCCGGCCACCACAGGAACCGAGCAGCCGGGGGAGGCGCCCCCAGCCCCTGGCCCACCGTCCTCGGCCGCACCGACCGCCCCCGGTGGCCGTCCGCCCCGAGGGCCAGCGGGCAGCTCGCAGTGGCCCGTCCCCGTGAGGACGGCCAGGGAGCGCGGGGCCACCAGCCAGGCCTGTGCCGGGAGGAGCCGGGCTGCCTGGCTGGGCACGTCCACGCTGGCCTCTGCCCGCCGCCCCCGCCCGTCCTCCGTCCTCCGGGCGGACTGAGTCCCCAGCGCGACCGGAGTTAAGTCTCGGTGAGGCGGGAGGGGCAGATGGAGCCGCACACGGGCAGCGCGTCGTCGGCAGCGTCCGCGGCCTCGGGGGCGGGCAGGGGCTCGCTGGCGGGGTCCTGGCTCCTCTTCAGCCTGCGCGGGGAGACAAGGGGGCCTCCTGCAGCCGCAGCAGCAGCCGCAGGGCGTGCTGGCCGCCCCGTGTCCGGGGGCAGGGCTGCCCCTCGTGCCCCTCCAGGCACCACAGGGAGCAGAGTGACCGGGGTGACCACTCGGGCCAGAGCGGGGGCTGCTGAGGACGCCTCGCTCAAGCGCAAGTCCTTGACGAGTCTGTCCCGCCCACGCCGCTGGCCTCCAGCGTGGAAGCCCGGGCCTTAAACCACTGCCCACTGCCTGTGGGCCGGGCTCAGAGCTGCCTCCTCCAGGAAGCCCTCCACCTCACCTGCTCTCCCCTCCTGGGCCCCCCACGCTGGGCCTGCCCCCGTGCAGCAGGTGTCTTAGCCACCAGCCGAGCCCACGGTCCCCAGCACTCAATGAAGGTCCTCAGGGGCGTGAGGGTGGCCGCCCATGGGACTCTGCAGGGCCGCCCACCGTCACCCCGTCTGGGCAGTCACTCAGTGCCTCCCCACAGAGCCCCCCACAGGCTGTACCAGGGCCGCCCACCCCCTGCCCGCAGGGCTGCTGCTCCAATGCCCCGGGGGTGGGCATCCGCTTCCCGGGCCCCTGATGCCTCATGGCTGCGGGGGTCAGGACTAGCGTGGCCCAGAGAGCCCCCCCACCCCGCCGGGCCCTGCTGCCCACCCCCCAACACACACTCACTTTTCTCTGTTAAAAATCACAAAGTCTTGCTGGATTGCATCAAGGCAGTCCTGAAGGTAGTCATTCTCCTGTTAGTCAGAAAAACATACCAATGAGCGAAGTGGATGCTCTGGGGCCCCCTCGCATCCCTCAGGTGGGGGCCTGAGCCTCCTGCACCCCGTCGCCTGCACCTGTGGTTTTCTTTGGAGACCTGCCTTTGGGCTGGAGACACTGCCCAGGCAAACAGGGCCTGGGGCTCGCACCTCCTGGCTGGGCCTTAGCCAGGGGCCAGGGGACGCCCGCATGGAAGCCCAGCCCCTGCTCAGGGCGGACGCTGACCCGGGGGCCGTGTCTGCAGGACAAAATGTGGCCGGAGACCGCACGTGGCTTGGCTCCCTCCCATCCGCACTCCACAGCCAAGGCTGTGGGGGGCAGGGAGCTGGACCCCGGAACCTGGGACGGCCTCTGGGGGGACACACGTGGGCACAGGAGCCCTGCCACGTGCTTGCCCCTTCCCGCCTGCAGGAGGGCCCTGCCCATGAGAGGAGAGCAGTGCGCGCTCGGGGCTGCTGCAGGTGGCACAGAGCGGCTCCCTGACGTCGGCCTGTACCCGCCCTCTGGCCTCCGATCGGTACCGGTCACCAGCAGCACGGGGCCCCGGCTGTGCGCGACCTGCTGAGGTCACAAAGGCTCCACCTGCTGCAGGGGGACAGGCGGGGGCGAGGGGAGAGGCGGAGCACGCGGCCCCACGTGACCGTGACCGGGAGCTCGTTCCCTGGCCAGGGAGGGGTCCACCGTGCGGCAGGGTGGCTCCCAGGCCGTGGAGGACGTGGCCCGGCCAAGATTCCAGAGCAGCGGGGGACGAATGCTGGGGGGGCTCAGTCTCAAGACAAGCTGGCAGCTGGAACGAGGTCAAAGAACCTCGGGCCCCTCGGGTGACGGCGTTCTCCGGGAGGACCCAAGGGACACCCCTGTCTGCGAGGCGCTAGGGGACGAGCTGGCGGGGGCGGGCGCCATGAGCAGCCCAGCGCTGCCCGTTATCTGCAGGGGGACTGCGCGCCGGGGCGTCCACGGCGACGACCACAGGCCGGAACGGCCTAAGCCTGGACCCGACCGGGCGGGAGGAACCACCACCACGGGCAGCAGGGCTGCAGTGACAAGCAGGTCACCCCGCGCCCCGGGGTCTAGTGATGTCTGATGGGGCCACAGCGGTGCACGGCCTGGGCACGGGGCACACACCGGTGAGGCCCAGGCACAGGGGCAGAGGCTGTCACCAGCCTCCCTGCTGGGAAGTCCCAGCCCTCCCCTGGCACACCTGGGGGACGGGGACGCCCGGCCTTAGGCCTGTGGATCCAGGGCCTGCACCCATGCCTGGCCACGCCTGCCCTACAGTGGGGGGGCATCCGCAGCCCCACCCGGCAGCTCTTGTGCCCCGCTGCCAGCGCTCAGGGCATGGTCATGGTGCAGTCACGTGCAGCAGAGGCCCCGTGCCGTCCCCGGGCCCACGGGGACAGCTGTTACAGTGGAAAAGGCAGAGAAGCTCTGAAACCGCAGCCCCTCCCAACAAAGCAGCCTGGATCCTAAATAAAACACAAACCTGCCCCAGGAGTGGGACGGCAGTGACAAGTGCCACCATCCACACTGAGGGCGCAGGGACGCTGCTCCCCGTGACCTCACTCCGGCCCGGGGCTCGTGGCGGGCGGTGGGGACCCGGCACACGGAGCCCAGCAGCAGCTCCAGGCGCAGGCAGAGCCAGAGGCCTTCGGGGCACAGGCCGCGCGGAGCTCTGGTTCCACAGGGGCGGCCCCTCCATGTCCCCGGGAGGACGAGGACCGGTCTGCGCTCACCCCGGGTGGACGGCGGCGTTTCCGTGGCCGTGGCCCCGGGTCGCCCTCACCCGCCCCTTCCCTGTCACGACGGAGCCAGAAAGCCTTGATGGGCTGGACATCGGGGGTCGTGCGCCATCCTGGCGGCGTGATGCTAACAAGACGTGGCAGGCGGGACGTGGCACGTCCTCTGGATGTCCCGGGGACGCGCGTCCACGGTGGGGGACCCGGTTAACTGTGCCCGGCCCTGTGGGCTCCGCTTGCTCTCCCGGGGCCCTCCCAGAAGCCCCTCACCCGGCGGGTCGGCGCCCGCGGAAGACGCAAGGTGGGCTGGCGTGCGCGGCGCTGTCGTCTCCGTGGCCGCCCGGAGGAGCCGCCGCCGCACAGACGGGCTTCTGGGCCACGCCCGTGTCTGAGCATCGCCGGCCTTCCTGCGGGGAACACGCGCTCAGGCGCCCACGCTCCCGGCTGCGAGGTGCGCGTCTGTGTGTCCGTCCGGCCCCGGGGTGCGCCCCTTCCGACGCCCGCACCGGCACCACTCAGCCCTTGGCCAACACATGCACACGGAGGCCCCGAAAACCCACGTGCCCCCCCCCCGGCCCTTAGCTGGTGGCTGTTGGGGGCGGGAGGTGGACGCTGGCTTCCTGGAGGAGGTGCTGACACGCCTGGGTCCCTGCGGGGTGGGGCTGAGGCCACCGCCCACGGGACTCCCCCTGACGCCCCCCACCCCACGTATTCCCTGAATAATCCCTTTGGATGAATCCTCACCTCCCCCCAGACAACTGCGGGACCTTCATCGGCAAGGCTGGCCCTTGGGGCATTGGACCCCGGGGGACCCCAGGGCGACGGCGACCGAGCCAGGCTCCGCCCCAGCGCTGCCAGGAACACACCCGCTGAGCGGCCCACGGCCACTTCCCAGACTCGGGGCTCCCCCGAGGGCCAGGGCCCAGGGCCGCCAAGCAGCCTGAAGGGCGCCGGGGTGCAGGGCTCTCGGGGCCTGATCACGGCACTTCGCACACGGCACCGGGCGTCGGGACCGGCTGCGCTAGCCCGAGGACAGACGGACAGACGGGGACACGAATAAGCCCTTAGTTTCGGCCGATTAAGTGTTGAAGACGACGCCAAGCCTCCGCTGCGAGAAGAGCCATCGTCCCGACACACAGTGCGCGAGCGCGTCCGGGGCTGCACAGGGCCTGGACCCGAGCTCACGCTGCCGCTACAGTCAACTCAGGGAGACGGCGACGCTTGGAAGAGACACGGAAGTAAACCTCGGAGGCCCTGGGTCGGGCGCTGGCCTCCCGGGAAGACGCGGGAAGCCCGAGCGCGAGGAGCGGAGTGGACACGGGCTGCACGTCATCGGGGCCCACGCCCCACACACCGCGCGTCCCGGAGGAGAGGAGAGCAGACCCACGGCGACCCTCCCCGACGGGCGCTTGTCTCGGGAACGCACAGGGTCTCAGCACCGCGGAGGCCAGAGCAGGGGCGGGCGCGGCGCTCACCCCACCGCCCAGCGCCCAGGCCCCAAACTGGAAGTGGGGGGGCTGCACCTGCAGCTCCACCCATGCTGCGCCCCAGAATCCAGGTCCGCGGGGAGGCCCCAAACCTGCACCCGCAGCACATGGGGGGGTGCCCAGCTCCTGCCTGACGCCGGTACCAGGGAGCAGGCACTGGGGCTCAGACGGGCCTGGGGGGCACCCATCACTCTCAGTGCCACGGCTGTGACCCCCACACCTGCACCCCCAGGCGCTTCTGCGACAGGTGTACCCGGGGGACAGGTGCAGGGTTGATCTCATGCTCATGAGACCTCCCCAGGGGCGCCCCCACCCGCCCAGGAGACACCGTGCGACCTGGAGAGGGGTCGCGGACACCATGACACCGTGTCTCCCCAGCTGGCATCCTAACTCCCAGGCCTAGGACACAGAGTCGGGCTAACAGAGGGTCCCCCCTGGGTCCCCGCAAGAGGCGACCCTGCAAGAGGAGGCACACAGGAGTGTGCATGTGACCCCGCACGTGACCTCGTGAGGCGTCCCCAGGCCCGGGGGCAGCAGAGGGACTTCCTCCCGCTTGGGAGAAGGGAGCTCGGGGCCTGACGGGGGGTCAGGGGAGGAGACGCCACGCAGGCCGCCCACTCACGGACTGAGAGCTGTCCCTGCTGCTGTCCCGGGACCTGTTCTTGGCCAGCCGCTTCTTCTTCTTGTGCAGGGGCCTGGACTCCAGGATCATCTCCTCCAGCTCGAAGGTGGGGTCGCAGTGGAGGCGGCCTTTCTGGAGGGGGGACAGGGAGCTGAGCCCCGCCCGCGGGTCGCCCCATGACCCCCACAGCCGCCGCCCGCCGCCTGCCAGGCTTACGTTGGGCACGAAGCCTGGCGTCACCTTTTTCTCGCTCAGATCCTGCCACAGCACGCCGGCCAGTGACGGGGCCGCCTGCATGTCCTGCAGGCTGGACACCCGGTGCTTGGGATCCACCGTGAGGAGCTGAAACGAGGCCCCTGTCAGACGGCGCCCGGGCCGGCGTGACCATGCTGCACTGGGCTGGCCACCTGCCCCCGCCAGGGACCCCAGCGAGGTCCCGCTAGGAGGACCTCAAGGACCAGGCAAGGAAAGGGGGCGCCGACCTCAATCGTGCCGTAATGAGGCCAAGGGGGCGGCCTGGTCTGACGGGTCTGCCTGGGCCTGGAGGGCACGTGGGGCCCCAGGGACGGGCTGCTGAGCCTCGGCCTGGCCAGCGGCAGGGAGGGCCCGGGACTTACCCCCTGGGCTCAGCCTCTGGGGACCCCCAGGGCGCCCTGTGTGACCGGGTCATGGAGGCTGGGTGTCCTCTCCCCCCCCCCCGCCGGGTGCCGTCCCTCCTCTTAGCCAGAAGGCAGCAGACCCTCTCCGAGGCTTGCCCAGGGCCTGAGTCCTGGCGCATGGACGGTCCCCACTCCCCGTCCGGGCGTCCGGAGGCCACAGCCCCACTGGGGGGTTGCTCCATCATGGACACTGGGCCCGGAGCCGCCCAGGGACTGGGACAGGCCGTTAGCTGCTTGGCTACGGCTCCAGGGACAAAGGCCTCCAGCAGGGGTGAGGACACGCGGGGGAGGGCCCTGTGGGCCTGGAGCCGGGAGCCAGCCTGGCCTAGAGCGCTCAGCAGGCTCCTGACCCCGGAGACCCCAGTGCACCAAGTGGGGGTCTCTGAGTGGGGAGCGGTGGGGCCAGCCCGGTCGGGCCCCGATGGAGGTGCGCTGGTAGCAAGAGCTGGTCCCGTCCCCGCCAGGCTGCCCCCCCCACCCCCGGCCGCTGCAGCCACGTGCTCGGGCAGTGGGAGGCGGGGGCGGGGGCTGGGGTCTTCTCCGAGCCCCCCCCAGGCCTGGTGGCCGCCCGACTCAGACAGAAGGATGGGGTAGAGGAGGCCAGAGTGAGCGGAGGCCGGGCTGCCAGCCCACAGCCCCCGCCCCCACCCCGGGGCGCCCAGGTTTGGGCATCTGTGGCGTGGGGGGCTGACCGTGGGGATTCGGTTAGCCCAGGGCCACGTGGCTTCAGCTCACAGCCAGAGCTTGGAGCAGCCGGGGCACCGCCTGCCAGAGAGGCCGTGGCCAGACGGGCTGTGAGCCCCGTCGGGGGGACACGGACACACAGCGCAGGGCCCAGAGGCCTTCCTCGCACGGGGGGTGAGGGGCTCACCTTCCGCAGCAGGGCCACCATCTCCTTGGACCAGGTGGGGACGTACTGGACGCTCACCGTGCTGAACAGCTGCACCAGGGACTCCACGGCGTTGCTGGAGTGGATGTCGTAGGGCCTCTGGGGCGGGGGAGGCAGCGCTGCACCGGGTGCCTCAGCCCCACACCCGGAGGCACCCGCCCCCCGCCCCACGCACAGCTCCCCGGAAGAGCCCGGGCCTGGGCCCTGCCTGCTGGAGGCCGGGAACTGGCCAGAAGACGCGGCCCGTGTGGCCGGGAAGGAAGCACCTTCCCCCGAGGAGGGGCTGAGGGTGCCCCCCAGGAGGGATGCGGAGGGAGGGCCGGGCTGTGGCCTCTGGGGTGGGAACGCGGGGCCCCCCGCGGGGACCCCACAGGAAGGTCACTTCTCCGCTCTCTGCTCCGGATGCCCCAGAGCCCGCGGCGGCTTCCCTCCCGACCTGCTCAGCCCGCCCCCCCCGCCCCCGCCGACGCCCCGAAGTGCGCATCCAGGAGTGCGGAGTGCGGGGCTGTCCCCAAGCACCCAGTGGGTGGGGCGGCCTCCTCCTTCCCGGCCACCCCACGGGCACCCTGGGGACACAGCCGGCTCAGGTGCGGGCCAGCCCCCGGCCCGGGAGCTCCGTACCCATCCTCGCAGCAGCTCGTAGGCCAGCACCCCCACCGACCACCAGTCCACCTCAAAGGAATAGCCGCTGCCACCGCTGACGAAGGACTGGAAGATCTCGGGCGCTGCGCAGGGAGGGACAGGCAGCTGAGGACCCCGGCACACAGGCCCGGCGACGCCCCCCTGCGGACCCCTGGGGCCCCTCCTCCCCATGACCCTCCCCTGCTGACCCCTGGGGCCCCTCCTCCCCATGACCCTCCCCTGCGGACCCCTGGGGCCCCTCCTCCCCATGACCCTCCCCTGCGGACCCCTGGGGCCCCTCCTCCCCATGATCCTCCCCTGCGGACCCCTGGGGCCCCTCCTCCCCATGACCCTCCCCTGCGGACCCCTGGGGCCCCTCCTCCCCATGATCCTCCCCTGCGGACCCCTGGGGCCCCTCCTCCCCATGACCCTCCCCTGCTGACCCCTGGGGCCCCTCTGCCCCATGACCCTCCCCCGCTGTGCCCTGGGGGCCCCTCCTCCCCGTGACCCCCCTGACCCCCTGGGGTCCCCCTCCCCTGGTGTGGGCAGTGGGGTCTCACCGGCTTTCTCAGCAGCCCGCCCCGCCCCACACCGCCTGGGCCCCCAGGCCTGACCCCGCAGCAGGCGGCGGCCGCGGCTCACCCATGTATGGCTTGGTCCCGGCCAGCGCGGTGGCTCTCTCCCCGTCCTTTATGATGGTGGCGATGTTGAAGTCGGTCAGGTGCGCGTGTCCTGCGAGAAGAGAAGACACTGCTCGTGTCCAAGGACTGGAGGCGCGTGCCGCGGGCGGGGCGCACCCACTTCCAGCCTCACGCGGCCTCGGCTCACCTTGCTCATCCAGCAGGATGTTGTCAGGCTTGACGTCCCTGTTGAGGAAGCAGGAAGCGGGGACATGGTCCGGGAGCCCCGGTCATCCCTCGTGGTCCCCGGCAGGGCGGGAGTCCCCCGAGGGCCCCTCCCCACTCAAGGCGGAGGCCCCAGAGACCCGCGTGGGCCTTGAGAAGGTGCCACCCGGCAACATTCTGACGGAGCCAGGTGAAGGCAGCTACTCTGCTCCGGGGGTCACGGCCGCCTCTCGCCCCCCACCTGCTGAGGCCAGACGGGAGAACGTGCTGGACACGCGGTGCCCGAGCCCCCTCGCCGGGACCTGCAGGCTGGCCCCTCCCCCAGAGCCCTGGGGCTGCGCAGGACTGACGATTTGGGTCCCTGCTGTCGGCCACCTGGCCTTGGGCCTTACCTGGCCTCACCCGGAGGTGCTCAGTGTCTGCTCAGTGCCTGAGCCGAGGCCACGTAACACAAACACACAGAGCCCACCTATCTGACTTGATAACACACCTGTGTACCTGTTGTTCTGCGGATACAACTTTATCCTAATCTCATCTGCTCTTGGCTAATGTTAAGTTTACTTCAGTTCCCCTGGAGCGCGGCAGAGGAGCAGGTGGACTGCAGGGGCGGCAGGGATCAGAGGCTGGACAGACCAGGGACCCCATCCTGGCCCACCTGGGGCTGCTCACATGGGATCCACCCCCCGGTGGACATCGGGTGCTCAGCTGTGGGGCACTGACTGGCCCAGGTGCCACACCTGGGGGCAGGTGTGTAGGCAAGGGGGGGCCAGAGCACGCAGGAGCCTGTCCGGGTTCTGCAGGAATGTGGCCGCCTTGCAAGTGGACTGGCCCAGGCAGGCGCCCCACCGGCAGGTGTGCACACACCTGTGGATAATGTGCTGACTGCGCAGGTAGTCGAGGGCCAGCGCCATCTCGCAGATGTACAGCCTCACCGTGTCCTCGGAGAACTGGACGTTCTGCTGCAGGTGGTAGCGCAGGTCTCCGCCCAGAAGCAGGTCCACCACCATGAACATGTCCTCCTCATCCTGGAAGGAGTACCTATGGGTGCCAGGGGAGAACATGGCACATGCGTGCTAGGGAGCCGGGGTCACAGCTCCTGTCACACCCGATGACCTCCCCCCCCCCCATCTAAGAGCCTGGGCACCCTCCTCGCCTCCCACGGTCACTCCCCGGGAGCAGGGCCCTGCCCAAGGCACTGACTCTACCGCTACTCAGGAGCTGCTCTGAGCCAGGACCCTCAGGAAAGACAGAGCAGCCTGTCCTGATGGGAGGCAGCCCAGCGAGGGGCCGAGATGCAGGAGCGGCCAGTGGGGAGAGGACACAGCATTGCCTTTGGCCATTTCCCTGCTGCTCCTCTTCTCCAGAAAGGGATAAAAACATCTGCCGTGGAGGGGTGTTAAGGAATGGAGGCCACAAGGCAAAATGTTCAGGCAGTGCTGGGCAAGGGGCCGGCTTCCAGCAACAGTGGTGATGGTGACGGTGACGGTGACGGTGGTTATGGTGGTGGTGATGACGACGATGATGATGGTGATGATGGTGACGGTGATGGTGATGGTGATGGTGATGATGGAGGTGATGGTGGTTATGGTGGTGGTGATGACGATGATGATGGTGATGGTGATGATGGTGATGGTGATGAAGATGATAAAGAAAATGACAGTGATGATGATGAGGATGACGGCAGTAATGAAACAACAGTTTAAAGTCCTCCTTCTGGGGATCCCTGGGTGGCTCAGCGGTTTGGCGCCTGCCTTCGGCCCAGGGTGTGATCCTGGAGTCCCGGGATCGAGTCCCCCATCAGACTCCCAGCATGGAGCCTGCTTCTCCCTCTGCCTGTGTCTCTGTCTCTGTCTCTCTCTCTCTCTCTCTCTCTCTGTCTCTGTGTGTGTCTTTCATGAATGAATAAATTTTTAAAAATCTTTAAAAAAAAATAAAAAAAAACAAAGACCTCCTTCCACTTAGTAACTTCCTGTGTGAGCTCTCCGAGGTAATGCTCATTGTTAAGCAACTGACTCTTTTAGGAATAACGTTACAACGGATTTGCTCTTTCATGTGCTGTTCCCCTTCCTGCCCACCAGAAGCCTCCCTGCCCCTCATCTCAGGAGCCGGTGGCCGGGGGAGTGGAATATGGGGCCGGAGAGCAAAGAGACTTGGCCCGCCAGGCCCGAGGGCCCGAGGACCCGGAGGAGTGCTGGGGAGCAGTGGACGAGAGCAGATGGCCTCTCACACTGGGAGGAGAGGTTGCAGCAGCCCGGACTGCCCGGCTCCCCGGCGGCCGGTGGGGGCAGGTCAGCCTGGGGGGCGGTACTGGCTGCAGGACGACAGGAAGACGTTAACTCTAACGATGCCTCACATCCGGAGTCGCCTATGTGGAGCGCTTTGTGGGTATAGATGCATCTGTAGTTTGCACTGGGGGCTGCTCTCACCCCTGTGTGCAGCAGGGTGGAGGAGTCCACCGGGGGGGGGGGCTGGGGGCCACCAGGCAGAGGAACTGGGGAGAGCTGAGGCCCCCAAGGTGGGAAATCCTGGGCCTTCCTTCCTGGCCAGCCCCGTGCCAGTGCCATGGCTGAGGGTCAACCACAGATGGCAGCCCGTTCCCGTGAGGCTGCAAGCAGGCCCCGCTTCAGTGAGGTCGTTTCTCCCCCACCCGCTCAACTACCACCCTGGGGGGCAGTCACCGCTATTGAGGACGAGGGCTCTGACCCACCCTGGCCGTCGGGCGGAGGGGGCAGGTGTAAGGTTAGAACCACAGTCCCAGGATGCTGAGCACACCCCATGGAGCTCAGGGACAGGGTGTGGCCCTGCCAGTCTGCTTGCGTGGGGCCTGGACAACCGGAGGGCCCTGGGGCCAGTGAGGGAGCCCAGGAGCCACGTGCAGGGGTGAGGAGGAGGAGGAGGCCTGGGCAGCCCCGGGCTCCACTGCCCTGCAGGCCTGGCTCAGCACCTTGCTCCCTTCCCTCTACTCCCCGGGCAGGGCCCGCCCCCCAGCTCCTTCCTCCTGCACAACCAGGCAGGACCACGTCCCCATGCGCAGAGCTGAGCTGCTGCGGTGAAGTGCCTCCCGCACCTGCGGTGGCCCCAGGTAAATGACCCAAGGGGGACCTTCAGCCCCGAGTGTGTCCCCTGGAGGAGCTGGCACCAGGTCACTCTCCACAACGCCCTGTCCCACGCGTCTGTCCCCACATGCTGGTTGGGCCGCCTCTCCTTCCGTGTTCAGCTAATGGACCCTCGGCTCATCCTGGGGATGTGTAAGTCTTCCTGAGGCGGTGCCACCAGGACCAGACGCGTCTGTCACACGCCTCCCCAGCTGCCTGCACCGCTGTGCCCACCTCGGGCCCCTGGGAACGCCCCCCAGTCTGGGAGCCCATCAGGGAGCCCAGAGCCCGGGACGGGACGCTGTCAGGGAGGATTCAGGGAGGACCCTGCGAAGCAGGACCCCAGGGAGGAAGGAGGACGGTGATCTCGCTGCAGCTTATGGGGTCCTTCCTCTCCAGGGGTGGTCGTGGGGCCCACTGCATGGAGGAGCTCAGGCCCCAAAACCTTCCCCAAGGGCTTCAGTGCCAGAGACTCCAAGGGCCACAGGCCTCCTTTGTGGGGACGCCCGGCCTCCCTGTGCTTGGGCAGACCTGCACTCACACAGGGCGCCCTGCACAACCGGCAGCTCTGGCCCCGGGAACCGGACGTGAGTGGCTGGGGAGTCGGGGACAGGTTGTGGGCGTCCCGGAGGCAAGGGAGGAGGGAGCACGAGGGGGGCCAGGGGCAGGAAGGGCGGCGGGTCACCCACCATAGGTTCACCAGGAAGACATGCTCGATCTCCTGCAGGATCTCCAGCTCCCGGAACACGTTGCGCACCTCGTCCCGCTCAATGCACTGCTGTTTGTTCATGTACTTCATGGCGTACATCTTCTCCGTGTCCCTCTTCTGCACGATGCACACCTGGAGGGCACAGGGAACTCAGCGTAGGTGCCAGCACGCCGGCCCCTGACCCTGGCCGCGCAGACGTGACTCGGAAAGGGCTGCAAGGCCTGGTGCAAGGCGCCTTTGTAAGCAGGCAGGACCCAGCCAAGAGCATGGCGCGGGGGCCCAGGCCCCTCAGCCGCGATGACCTGACACCCCTTCCCGGGGCTCGGAGCAGCAGCTGACTGGGAGGGCTGCTGGGGGGCAGAGGAAGACCCCTCAGCCAGAGCCCTGCACCCGGGAAGTCCCCGTGTGTGAGAGCTGCTGTCCTCAACAACCCCGGCCCACCGTCCCCTTTGCAACGGGGCCCCTCCGGTGATGACAGGGTCCCTGCTCGGCGCTTCCGTGCCAATCCCCTGGGGCACCGCCCTGCAACGTCCATTAGCGATGCCGGCGGTGCTCACGCTAGTTTTTCAAAATAGTTGGCTAAAAAACTCAAAATTCATACTTGGAATTATGCAAGAAAATATGACATTCAATAAAAATCTCACCAATTTGCATAGAAGTCTGATTTGGCTAAAAGTGCTCAGAGGGGGCCGCCTGGAGGGCCCAGCTGGCTAAGCGTCTGCGTCAGGCTGGAGGGACACAGACGCACAGAAGCAGCGCAGACCCGGCTGGGGCAGGCCCCAGGGGCCGACGGGCATCGCTCGCGACCGGACACAGGTCTCCGAAAGGAAGTGGGGCAGGGGTGAAGGTGGAAGATTCTGGAACGCGAGGTGGGCGGGAGACAGTCCCGGGGGCCTGGGCCCGACCAGAAGTCTCAATGAGCATCGGAGTCTGGGCCAAACCAACCCTGCTGGGTGAAGCCCACGTCCCCGCACCCGCAGACGCGTCCGAAGAAATGAAGGTGATTTCCCAGAAGACGTTCATCGCAGCCGAGCAAACGGCTTTTAACAGGTTCCAAGCAACCGTGACATCCCACAGACCGGCTTCCAACGCGGGAGGCCGGGAAACCCCAAGACGCCGATACGGGGTGCAGTCTGTGCGCAGAACCTGCGGGGAGCGACCGTCCTCGCGGCCCCGCGCACCTGAAGCGGCTCCGAAGGGCTCGCGGTTGCTGGGGGCTGGGAGGCGGGGGCGCCGGTCCCTCCTGCCTGTCTGCGGGGAGCTCAGCGCGGGGTCGGGGGCCTGGGGGGGCACTGAGTCCAGCCAAGCGGGCTCTGCCCTCAGGCTCATAAAATGGGTGGTTGATGTCAAGTCCGTCAAGACAGGTGCACCTCTAGATTCAGACTTTGCACCTAGAAGGACTGTCGAGGGAGCTCTCATCCTAAACAACGTCCCGGCGGAGCCCCCGCGACAGGTGAACCCACCAGAGGCCACGGAGCATGTCTCTGCTCCTAGAGCCGCCTCAGTAAGACGGAGACGAGGGTGAGGGTCAGGCCCGCGGTAAACCTGCCCTGACCTGTGCCCCGACCTGGACCTGTGCCCCGACCCCGTGCCCCCCAACCCTGTGCCCCCAACCCTGTGCCCCCGACACTGTGCCCCCACCTTGTGTCCCGGACCCTATGTCCCTGACCCTGTGTCCCTGACCCCGTGCCCCCCAACTCTGTGTCCCTGACCCCGTGCCCCCCAACTCTGTGCCCCTGACCCTGTGCCCCCTGACAAAGTGCACCTGACCCCGTGCCCCCGACCCTGGTGCTGGAGGTGGTGCAGGCTGGGTGCACGGCCCAGCTCCCTGTGACCAGGCCCCCTCACGCCCCCCCTTATTTGAGCCCCCACCACAAAAAGGTGGTTAAGGAGAAAAAGGGAAAAGAAGAACTTAAAAATGATCCCAAATCCCCGAAAATAGGAAAATACGTCCCAAAACTCCTTGAAGAAAATGCAGGTTCCTTCTGAGGGCGCTCACTGCCACGCGAACCTCCGGGGAGACTGGACTCCTGAAGGAGCGATGGGAACCGCGGACAAGGGACACCCTGAGGAGCGCTTCCCACAGGGACCGGTAGACGGTGCTGGGGGGACACGGGACAGGGGACCTCACGTCCCAGGGACGCACTCTGCTCCCGCTGCCCTCCCCGCCCCACCCCCCCCCCCCCCGCCTCCGAGGGGCTGCCTGCCCGTGCTCAGCGCTGCTCCATGGGCGCGGGAAGCGGGTGTTGCATAAGGTATTTGTGAATCTCCCAGAAACACGGACCCGAATCGCGCGTGTCCCAAGTCCTCTGATGGAGGATCGTCCTCGGGAGACACGAGCTGGTCTAAGTTCGCTGCTTAGTTAGAACGGGGAGTCCTCAGAGTCGTCCACACGGACAGCTTTCTCCCCGGGGTTTACTAGTCAAATAAGCTCATTTTATCTCCATGCTCCCAAATGCACCAGAAAAAAAAAAAAAAAGACTTAAGATGACGTGTAGCTGTTTAATGTCTCATGAAATTTTCGGAAGTGATCCATGCATAATTGTTAAAAAAAAAAAAACACCCAAATTCAATAGATATAAGTAGGATAAAAGTAAATGAACTTAGGAATAGTTTTCTAGGTAACTTGAAGCCTTAGAATTATAGTAAGTCACGTTAACTAATAGGTATTTGTTAAAAATCTAGATCATTTCCAAATTAGATAAAGTACTGAAATGTTCGTTATTATACGTAAGTTTAGGTTTGTATTAGTTTGGCTGTAGAGAGGCTGAAGAGACTTGGGTCTGTTACGAGACCTGCATTTGCCACATTGAGAAAAACCGTGCTATGAAAAAAAAAAACCGGATCTCTAAAAATTCTGAAATGGCATATTCATGAAAAAAGGTCATAAAAGGTTATTTTTTTTTAAATACCTTTTGAGTAATCTACCTAGAGAACAAAGATTCTGTGACTTAGCAAAATAATTTCCCGTGTTTCATATTGTCTTGATCAGGTCTTAGATCACTTTTAAAACAGAGCTTTTTCAGTATTCAAAGAACAGAATATTTTTTCCCCCTCAAGTACTGTGCTTCCTAAATCTTTGTTCCTTTGGTTAAATATATTGTATAAAAGCGTTGTGATCTGCAATCTTATTTAATAGAGTGTTTTATTTATTACTATTATTATTTAATCGAGTGTTTTAAACCTTCTGACATGTTTTACAAACTTCCCCAAGTCAAATCTAATAGAGTCTTTTTGACCTCAAACGAACTCTGGGGTTTTCAGAGGGTCCTGGGGTGGGGGCGGGGGGGGGAGATTTGTCATTTCTCATTCTAAAAACACAGACGTCAAACTAATCAGGCTTCTCTGACACGTGACGTTTCAGGGGAAACGGTGAAGTCACAAGTTTGCTAAATCTTCTTTACGCTGCGCCGGTACGGTCCGCACACAGGCTACTGACACGCGTGTTTCAGAAATCGTGTAAAATGGCCAGAAGCGTCAACATCCTTAGTGTCCGTAGAATCAGGGGTCATGCCGACGATGGTCATAAAATGCCACGTGCTGCAGAAATAACCAAATTTCCTTGTCGGCTGCGTCATTTTTGCAATAAACTCTCACCGGCTCTTTAGCTGTTTCTGTCTTCGCCCCTGGGAGCCGGAGCCGGCGACTGTCGCCCTCCCACGCTTCCCTGAAATGTCTTCGGAGCCAGGGGACAAGTGAGCTCATCCTCGGCCACCCACAGGCAGGGGAGCGCTTCCGCGGGGACCTGGAGAGGTGTCTGGGTCGCTGAAATCGCATCGCAGAGCCAGACCAGACCTTCCAACACTGAGGGAGAAGCCGACGGCTTCGATCACGTGGCACTGGGTGACCTCGTGGGTAAGACCCACTCCTGCCACCTTGGGCTGGGAGCACTGCTGGCTCTCCGCCGTTTGGGTTCCCGGACGTAAGACACCCCGTGTGCCTTGGACGGCTGCTGAGCAGGGAGCCCGTGCGGCCCAAGGACGTGCCAGCCTGGTGCCCGCGCTCGGGGCTCCGGGCCCTGCAGACGAGGGAAGGCCCCTTCTCGGCGGGCCCGGAATCACAGGAGACCGTGCGCCCCTGGCAAGACAGGGGTCCACCCCGACATGAAGGTCCTGATGCCCAGCCCGAGACGAGTTCCCGACCCGGCGTCTGTGCCTCAAGGGGCCGCATCTGATCTGAGATCCCGGGTGAGGGCTCCAGCGAAGCAGGCTGCGCACAGCCCCGGCCTGCCCGCCCCTGCCACGGCCGCCCGCCGCCCGCCGCCCGCCGCCCCTCCTCGGAGAGCCCAGACTCCCGCTCCCCTCGTCCCCTAACCCAGGCCGCCTGACCACGCCACTCTGGGAGGCCCGAGGGCTGCGGGGCGCCAGGATTCCTGCGGAGGCAGTGGGGGGCACAGAAGGGCTGGAGGCCCCGGCAGGTGGAAAGGCTCCGCTTCGGCCCCTGACCAGAGAGCTCGGGGGCGTGAGGTCTGCGGCTGCGGACGGCCACCAGCCACCCGAGCCCCCTGGCTCCCCCAGAACCCCCAGTGCCCCCAGAACCCCCAGCCCCACCAGCACCCCCAGCACCCACAGCCCCTCCAGCCCCATCGGCCCCCCAGCCCCACCAGCACCCCCAGCCCCCTCAGTCCTCCCAGAACCCCCAGCTCCCCCAGTCCCCTAGTCCCCCAGGCCTCCACAGCCCCCACAGCCCCTGCCAGCCCTGCCAGCTCCCCCCAGTCCCCCAGGCCCCTCAGGTTCCCCACCCCCCACAGTCCCCCTAGTCCCCCAGCTCCCATAGCCAGCCAGTGCCCCAGTCCTCCCAGAACCCCCAGCTCCCCTCAGCCCCGCCAGCCCCATCAACCCCATCAGCCCCCCCAGCTCCTACAGCCCCCCCAGCTCCTACAGCCCCCCAGCTCCTATAGTCCCCCAGCTCCCCCCAGCCCACCAGCCCCACCAGCCCCATCAGCCCCCCAGCCTCTCAGCGCCCCCAGCTCCCACAGCCCCCCGGCTCCCTCCCAGCCTCCCCAGCCCTGCTTAGGCGGCAGCATATACACGGGGGAGTAGAAGTGCTTCAGCCTCTTAGGACTCGGCACCCCCAGGCTGGAAGCAGGCTGTCCACCCGCCGGTTCCCCCAGCGCCCTGCTATGGGCTTCCTGAGCCGCTTCCCCCAATCTCGAGGTGAAGCAGGGACAGGAACGAGGTCTGTGACCCGGCGCCAGGGCGGCTGGGGTTCCGCGGGCGGGAGGGGGCACCCAGGGGCGGCCCAGGAGCGGTGCTGGGTGACGCGTGGTGGCTGCCATTTGGAATCGACGCCGTGGGCGTGTTTGGCAGATTTAGTGATTCACCCCAAGCTCTGATCCTTCCCAAGTAATTTCTGTTCCCCAGAAAGCAAATGCCTGACAGCAGGTACTTAAAGCCACCAGCGCTATGAGGCAAGTGCCTCCTGGGCCCCCTGGGAAGGTCTGGAGCCTGGGAGGGCAGGCGGGGCCCTCGGAGGGAGGGGAGATCAGGGGCCACGGCACCGCCTTCCCTCGCTATCCGGCTGCGGTGGGGCCGCCCTCCAGGGCCCCGGGGAGCTGGGGGCGCTGTCTCCCAGGCCGGGCAGCTGGTCCATGCAGCGGGCGTGCGGGAGGTGGAGGCAGCGGACCTGTGCGCCCCGGGCTCCGGGGACCGACGTCCCTCAGCCCCACCCCTCGTCCCGCTCACCATTTGCCCCGCTGCCCGGCCCCGGCCGCTCTTCCAGCAGCCCCTTGGCCCCGGGTTTCAGGGATTTGTCTGCCAGATGCCCCGCCAGCGCGTGAGCAGGACTGGCTCACGGCCATGAGTATTTTAGTAGACGTTTGAAGCAGGAGGGTCCCAGTGCCACCCAGAGGAGCCTCCTTCCAGGCAGAAGGACCAGGGCCCCAGGATGCTCAGCGAGCCAACCGCGGGGTGACGTGTGCACAAGCACCCCCCCCCCCGCCCGCCACAGGCCATCAAGCAGGCCCTGCGCACCGGGGCACCGGGGTCGGGTGGGGTTCACATCCATTGGCTCATCCCATCCCTCCAGCGACCCCGGGGCAGGTCCGCCACGGCCCCACCTCACGGAGGAGGACTGCGGACGAGGAGGCGGGATGAGAGAGCGGCGGCCCCGAAGCCCCCATCCCGGCCAGCATCGGAGCCCGGGGTCCGGGCCAGAACCGCAACGAGACACGACGCCGCCTCGGCTGCCAGACGACGCGCTTCTCCTCTGGATTTGACAGAGTCGGGTAAGCGTCAGCCCCGGGGAGCGAGCGAGCACGCGTGTGGGCGGCGCCAGGCCCCGACCAGCCCCACGCGGTTATCAGCGCAGCGGGAACACCACCGGCGCGGTTCACTGTGGTTCTGGTTCTTTGCTGTGTTGTGTCTGCCTCTTCCTGGAGCCGACGAGTCGGTCATTTGGGAAGACGCTCAAGCACCAGCGGGCAGCAAAAGTCCCTCAGCAGGAGAGCAAGGAGTGAGTTTGCCCGTCGGGCACGGGAGCCTCCTCGGGGAACGTGGTCCTGGGGCAGGACAGACGGCAGGCCACGGGAAACGAGGAGAAAATCCAGGAACAGGCCCAGCAGGCGAGGATGTACCCTAAGGGCCGCATCTCAAATTCGTGGGAAGATGCACTTTTTAACAGGCGATGTTGGGATCACTGAACGGCTTGACAAAAAAAGGTATAACTGGATCCACCGACGACAGTGACAAGCCAGGACAGACTGCGGGCGCACGAGTTCTAACCTGAGAGCTGACACGCCGATGTGATCACAGACAACGCGACGGGGGCCTCCGCGACCCGAGGCCGGATGATAGTCCTGTGACATGACACCTCTGGCGACAAGGGCAAAGATCGATAACCAAGATGCTACACGTAAAAAATATTTGGCACGTGAGCCTCGCGGCACATCAGGGGAGCAGCGTCCTCACCGGCCGCCCGACTCCAACGGGGACCATGGCCGCGGCTCGTGGAACCCCGTCCACCCCGCAGGTCTACACCACGGCCGGCTCGCACGAGGGCAGGGCAGGTGGGGCCCGTCCGTGACCAGCACATCACGACCTGGACGGTCAGTGGAGAACGGACGCGCGGGGAGAAGGGGCAGGGGCCCGACGGACTCCCTTCTGAGCCCCCGTGTAAATCGTCACCGTCACAACCACCAGACATCTGTGAGCCCGTGGGCATGTGTGTGTCCCACCAGGTACCTGCTGCATGAACCACCCGCGCCCACGACCCCGGGGGGGGTACCGGCGCTGTGGGAGCACACTCAGAAATGTTCGCAAGTACTGCGGGCACCTTGGGGGTGCAGGTGAGCCCCCCCGCGTGGGCAGCGGCAGAGACACAGTGGCCAACCACTGGGAACGGGTGTTTATGCCTGAAGTTTCCCGACACTGAAAGTGAAAGAAGATGCGAGGCTGCCCCCCCAAGTGTGGAGCCTGGGGTCCTGCAGCAGCCCTGCAGCCCCCGGGGACCCCTGAGGGCCCAGCTCAGCGCTGGCACTTGGGGTGCCTGGAGGGGGGATCCTGGGGGCTGAGGGCGGGCTAAGACCTGTCAGGCGGCAGATGCCCTGGCTGGAGATGGACCCTCGGGGCTCCCGGGGCAGCACCCCTGTCCCCAGCCCTGAAGGCCGCCGCTGGCCGCGCAGAGGAACCCTCCTTCTCGGCCAGGACACTCGTGGGGGCTGCGGGCCCCCCCTCAGCCGTCCTCCCAACGCCCTGGAGCCAGGGGCGCCTCTCTGGCCTCCGCCCCGTGCCCCTGCCCAGAAACTGACCACTCAGGAGCCGTCCAGGGGCAAGAATGAGCCAGTGGGTGCGGGCGTGCTCCTCGGGAATCACTCCCTAGGGAGACGGCTATCTAGAGGCACAGAAGCAGAGCCCGGGGCCCAGCGACCAACCCAGCGAGGTCACGCAGCGCCCCGGGCCACTTCGGAGCTGGTGATGAGCCGTCTGCCAGCAGCTGCTCAGGGAGGCCGTCACCCTGGACGTCCTTGGGCCTGCACATCCGCAGGAGACGGCAACTGGCGGGAGAGCGCCCGGCACCTGTAGGTCCCATCTTGCTTCGGCCCCTGGCCTGGCGGCGTCTAGGGCAGACCCCTCCCCCAGTGGGCTCCCCTTGGTGGGTCGGGGGGGCTCTGTGCCCTCAGCCCTGCCCTGGCTGCTGCCGTCCAGCGCCTTGTAGCCAGAAGCTGACCTCTGCTGCGGCATGCATGTGCCCCTCTGGCTCTCCGGCCAGCGTCTTGTGCCCTCCAACCTTCGCTGTAGGAGCCCCCACCGCCCCCGCCCAGCAGGGCCCCTTCTGTGACGGGGGATGGACACGGGTCAGCTGGGTAGAGGCCCCCATGTGACTGCTGGCTCTGTGGCCAAATGCCTCCCATCAGGGCGGCCCAAGGAGGAGCTGCGCGCAAGGTCGCTCGTGCAATCAAAACGTGAACGTGAGCCGGCGGGGGGCGGGGCAGCAGCGCAGGGAGCCCAGGGTGCGGGGCCAGGCAAGAGCTTGAGCTGCCGGCTTCCCCAAGGGAGGCTGACGCCGGGGGTCCCCCCGTGTCGGGTGCTCAGGGCTGGAGCACAAGCACACCCGGGACCCCGGGCCAGACGGAGGCTGCGTTCAGGGTCCTTGAGTCCTCAGGGCCCTCGGGGCACGTCCGCACCTCCTCTCCCTGCTGTGAGATGCTGTGCTGAGTGGCCGGACCCGCCGTGTTCCTCTGTCTGTCTGTCCGTCCGTGCGGGACACTCGGGTCCCCGCCCCCGCTGGGCGCCTGTGAGCCTGTGATGCAGCCCTGCCCCGTCCTGGGGGCGCCCGGCGGTGGGACAGACAGACCGTACGGTACCTTGTGATATTTTAACGGCACAGTTTTAATTTAAAAAAAAAAATCTCTTCTGTTCATTGGGCTATCCATGATTTCAACTTCTTCTATCATCAGCTTGGATGATTTTCTACTTTGCTTGGTCTCGTTTGGGGTTTTGCTGATTTGGGCCATTGTGTGTGCGAGTGTGCCTGTGAGCGTGCAAGTGTGAGTGGGCAGACTCGAGCACCGGCTTCTCTGGGATGGGATGAGGCTCTTCACCGCCGCGGGTCCTGGTGTCACCTGTGTGGCTCTGAGGGTGGAGCCCTGTGGGCTTGGGCACAGGCGGGGACAAGTGGCCCTGCCCAAGGGTGGCCGGTGCCAGGCCGTCGGCTCCCACAGACACTGCTGGACACGCGGAGTCCTCGTGCCGCTGCTAGGCTGCCTTCAGCAGTGCTTCCCGAGGTTCCCCAAGGCGGGCGGCGTGGTCAGGTCACACCTGAGCACGCGATGGGAACAGAGCTCATGGACCCGGATTTCTAGATCCAGAGTCAGATCCGGTGCTCGGGCGTCTCAGGGGAGGGGGCCGTGCACCGGCTCTGGCGCAGCTGCGGGCGGCTGGTCACTTACGTCCTGAGGTGTGGCCGCGGCCGTCGCTGGGCGTCCCCGCACACGGAGCCCACCAGGGAAGACGCACGGCCCCCAGCCCCAGGCCCGCACTTCCCGCACTGGCCCCCACCTCGTCACTCCCGCCTCGTCTCCGGGGTCCACGAGGATCCGCTGGTCGCAGTGGGGTCACGAGTGCTCAAGGCTGTCGGGGTCTCTGGCAAGGCGCGCTGTACTCCTACTCCATCACCCTGGTCCTTTCCCCATGAACTGGAGAAAAGCAAGACAGGCTGGTCCGGGCGCTTCATCCCCGGCGGCTGGCCGGTGCTCTCTCGTCTCCACAGATAAGCCCCCGAGAGCTGGACCTGGGGGAAGGGGAGTCCCCAGGCCACACAGCTGCGTAGGAGGCCCCATCCCTGCCGGATTTCACAGCAGCGCCCTGACTCGGACCCCACGGCCTCCTGATGGGTCCGGGCCGGCTAGTGGACGGAAGGGGAACACGCCTGCCCACCTGCAAGTCGGCAGCAGCAGGCACGCCCAGAAGCCTCCGCGGGAGCTCCAGCGGCGCCTTTCCGTAGGTGCAGAGGCGAAGAGGGTGCCCTGGGGGGCAGGGCATGCAGGCAGTGGCGGGAGGCCTGGCCAGTGACGAGCAGAGACCCACCCAGTGTCACATGGGGCCACTGAGGCCAAGAGGAGCTGAGGTGGAGGACCAGGGTCAGGACGGTCCCACTCTATCACCAAATCGCGCCCCCTGTGCAAAAGCCACTCACGTCTCTGAAAATGCACGTGGGTCAGGGGACTCTGGACCCACAGGGGGACACCGCGGCCCCAAGGCTCAGGCCTTTGCTTCCTCCAGGGCTGTGACCTTCTACTGCCTCAACCTTCGCTTCCTGACACTCTGGCAGCCTGAGCCAGTGCCCACCTAGGGAGGCTCTGCAGACCCCAGTCCCCAGGGGAGACCCCGCCTCTGCCCCGTGGACAGCATCCCCTGGGGCCCGGATCTTCCAGCAGGAAGGACATTCAGGTCGGCAAAGCCGGATCGATCCCCACCCTCCGCAGCACTGGCCCCTGCCGGGCCGGGCTCATGGGCCACAGCCAGTGATACGCAGGTCCTTGCGCCGCATGGGCCACAGTGGCCGTGGGAACACAGACAGGGGTCAGCAGGGGCTGGGGGGTGGGGGGCACAGGGGTGCGAAGGTGACAGACGTCACAGTTCCTAATGATTCGGAAAGCCAGAGAATAAAATCTGCTATTGACAATAACAAGCTGCTAATGCGCACGACGGTTTAGCGAGTAGTAACTATAACGACGATAGACAGTACACACACAACGTCAAGGAGTAATATGAAAATATAATATTCGAGTGAAATAGTACTAGGTCCCTCGTTGGGTAAGATGTCAAGTTTCTCTTAATCTTTAAGTGTGATTCCTACCCCAAACTTCGTGAGTTTATTCTGGTCTTGACAACATTCGTCGAAAGTTCAAGTGAAAAAATAAACATGAGGACAGCCAGCAGCTTGGAAGGGCGTGGGGGGCGCGGGGGCAGGACTCGGGTGGCCGGGGTGGCTGGAGGCGGGTGCCCCCCCCCCCCCCGCAGCGGGCTTGCCCACGCAGGGCGCAGTTCCAGCTGCTAAAGGAGTCCTCTCCCCTCTCCCTCCCTGCTCTGTTCTGGCGGTGACCGCGCTAGTGGGGAGGCTCCTGGTCCTACAAGGGCGCAAGGAGCTGAGGCCGGGGACAGGGAGGGGGCAGGGAGGGGGCCCTTGGGGACAGGGAGAGGGTGCCTGGGGACAGGGAGGGAGCAGCTGGGAACAGGAAGGGGATGGGGAGAGGGGGCAGCCGCAGCCGGGCAGGGAGGAGGTCCGGGGGCAGAGAGGAGGTGGGGGGGCGGGGAGAGGAGAGCAGGGAGGCAGGGAGGAGGTGGGGGGGCGGGGAGGGGGGGGCGGCCGGGGGCGGGGAGGAGGCCCGGGGTCCCGCAGCTCCCCCCGCGTTGGGCGGAGTGCCCGGCCCCTCCTCTCACGGCGCCCGCCGGAGGGCACAGCGGGGAAGCCGGGTCGCGCCCTGCCGCGCCCCGCAGGAGGGCGGAGGAGGAGGGCGCCGGCCGAGCCTCCGCAGAGGGGCGCGGACCCGGGAGAACCTCCGCAGCCGCGGTGAGCCCCGCCCCGCCCCGCCCCGACTACGTGACCCGCCCGGACCAATCAGAGTGCGGCCCCCCGCGTGATTGGTGGGGGGCGGGAGCCCGCGGGCGCCCCCAGCCAATCAGAGGGCGGCGCGCGGGCGGGGGCGGGGCCGCCCGGGCTGGTGACGCAGGCCCCGGGATCCCGGGCCGCCCCCGCCCCCTCCCCTCCCCTCCCCTCCCTCCTCCTCTCCCCCCCCCCCCCCGCTCCCCCAGCAGCTGCGGGACGTCCTGGGCCGCGAGCTGCGCACCGACAGGTGATCACGAGGGCTTGGGTACTTGCATCACAATAAAAAAAAAAAAATTGGGAAAGAAAAAAAAACAGCCAGTAAGCAGCCTTCATGCCCAAGGACCAGAAACCGCTTCCAGGCGCTGCTGCCCCTGGGGTGAGCGGCCACTTGGTCAACAGCCGGCGCTGGCACACGGGACACTCGGCCCCTCGGGAGGTGGGGGCGTCGGTGGGCTCCGGCTGCACCCGGCCACCTGACCGAGCGTGGCCTCAGGGTCATTCTTCCAAAGCCAGCCTTCCCCTGGGCCGCACCGCTCCTGCAGCGAGGCCGTCGGCAGAGGCACCTCTGGGCTCGGCCCCACGCATGGGAGCGGGCTCTGCAGTCCTGCCAAGCTTCCAGATCCTCCTTGTCCCCGAGGGGTCCCTGCCCTAGCCACCGAGGACAGCCCGAAGGACCAGAGCCCAGGTCTGCGGCAGGCCCTTGGCGTCTCCACATTCCAGACACCCGTCCAGCGCAGGCCCGCAACTGCAGCCCGGAGGCCCCGCAGGCCTAATTAGGGGCCTCCTTAGGGAGCAGTTACAAGGCAGCCTGCATCCGAGGATAAAGTCCCAGCAGGACCTGACGGTCACCCCACCGCTGTGCGGAGCTCTGCTTCCGGGCCCCTGTGGCCAGCTGGCTTTTTAAAGAACTGGTCAGAGGAGCCAGAACCCTGGAGTTCTGCAGAGAAGAGGGGCGGGGGCGGGGGGTGGCTGTGCTGCCCAGCAGGGCGTGAGGAGCAAGAGGGGGACGGTGGGGATGGGGAGGAGGCAGGGGACAGTGAAGTGTCTGCCCCAGCTCAGCCCCAGCACTGCTCCTCCGCCTGTTTCCGATTGTCTGGGTGGCATCCTTGGCTGCCCATCCAAGCCACTCCTCCTGAAGCCCGGGCAGGGCTGGTGCCCTCCAGTGCCTGACCGAACCCTAAGCCCCACCCTCTCTGCCCCAGACCTTGCCCACACCCTCTGTGGCTCTAGGGACAGAATTCACCCTCAGCCGGGACAGGCAGGGAGGGCAGAGGGCAGCGCAATGCAGATGTTAACAATTCTCTCCTTAACAAAAGGGTGCTTGAAGGAGTTCTTGCAAAGGCGCTAATTGCTCCGGTTTAGAATGTCCCCAAGCCTCAGGGGAGCTGAGGCACAGTGTCCCAGCATCCAGGCATCCTGACAGCTGTAGGGAGCGGGAGCAAAGCCACCCCCGCCCCTCTTCTCTGCTCAGGAGAAACTCTCCACTCAGAAGTGATCCATCTCCAGCCGACCCCTCAAGGCAGTGCCCCGGAGCTAATTTTAACCTCCTCAGAGTGCTCGTTAAGCCTCTTTGAGTTATAATTACCCCCAGTCTCTAGACACTACAAGGCAGCAATCAGGAAGTTAGATGTGGACAGGAGAGACAGGAGCGGGACGGTCTGGAGCAGCGCGGTGCCGGGATGAGGACGCACGCGGCCCTGCCACCCACATGCACCAGGGGCAGCCTGCCCTCTGGGCTCCGAGTGTCACAGCGACCCCGCACACTGAATGTCCGCTGCCACCCCCTTCCCGCCGTGAGACACTTCCCTCTGAGGACTTGAGCGGGCACCAGTGTCTCCAGTGGGTGGGCGTCGGGGTCGTGGTCCCGCAAAGCCCAGCAGCTGTGCCATCTGCACCCGAGGCTCCCAGCTGAGTTAGGGACACCCAGAGACCTGGACTGAAGACCCTAGGGCTCCCGAGCAGGCTGACGGCCTACTGTGAACCCCATCGCCAGCCCCCCAAGCACAGGTGGGGCTGGCCTCCCCGGAGCTGGGGGCCGCAGGGACGCTCCCGCCACGGCCACCCTCCTGGCTCCACCTTACCTTGCCAAAGCTGCCCTTTCCGATGGCCCGAAGGATCTGGAAGTGGTCAAAGTTCACTGCGGAAAAAAGAGAGGGACGTCAGGTGAGGTGGCAGCAAGACCCTGGCCCCTCCACAAGCCCCCAGCTGGAGTAGCCGCCCAGGGACCGCCCCCACCACTGCAGGGAGCCCCCCCCCCCCCCCCCGCAGCCCTCCAGCCACGCTCTGTGCCCTGGAAGTGGGCCCGGGGCCCGGCTGGAGGCTCAACTCAGGCTCGTGTGTAAGCAGGGAGGGCCTGCGCCCAGGCAGAGAGCTGGGGCCTGGGGGCCACACGTCCCTCTCCCTGGGGTCATTGTGGGGCCACCGTGCCCCCTGTTCATGGGGCATGAACAGGGCAAGTGGCGCCCAGAGCAGCCCTCTTCAGCCTCAGGAACCCAGCCACCGCTCCCCTGAGCTGCCCTGCAAACAGGGATCCTGGGCAACGGGCCCCCCAGCCTCCTGCTGAATCTCCTGGGGGTTCACAGCATGAGCTAAAGGGGAGCCTGCCACCACCCGGGGTAATAGGGACTTTCCAAAGGGTGTCCCCAGGCCTGTGTGAAACCACCCCGGTCCTGATTTCTCTTGATTTTCTCCAGACATAAGCCCCTCCCAGAGACCGGGGTCCTTGGAACTCGCAGCTTTGCTAACTGTCACGGGCTCAAGAGAGATGCTCCCCACCCTGCACACTCGCCCTGCACACATGGTGCCCCCCGGGGCAGGGGGTCATCTGCAAGTGACAGCAGCTTGGAAGCGTTCCTCAGGGCTCTGAACCTGATGTATAACGTCTACTGCACTGGTTCCCTGCCCTCGGGCGTCTCGGCCCCAGGCAGCCCAGCCCAGCCTGGCTTTCCACCCCTGCCCCCCCAGGGCGCAGCTCCCCCAGCGGACTCTCTGGCCCCAGCTGGCCCCACCTGTGCCCCACATCAGAGTCCCCCAGGCCTGCGCCCCCCAGGTCTGCACCCCTCCACATCTGTGACCCCTCAGGTCCGTATGCCCCCCCAGGTCCGTTCCCCTAGGTCTGTGCCCCTCCAGGTCAGTGTGCCCCCACGTCAGAGTCCCCCAGGCCTGAGCCCCCCAGGTCTGTGCCCCTAGGTCAGAGCCCCCCAGTTCTGTGCTCCTCCACGTCTGCAACCCCCTAGGTGTGTATGTCCTCCAGGTCTGTGCCCCCAGGTCTGCACCCCTCCAGGTCTGTGCCTCCCCAGGTCTGTGCCCTTAGGTCAGAGCCCCCCAGTTCTGTGCCCCTCCACATCTGCGACCCTTCAGGTCTCTGTGCCCCCCAGGTCTGCACCCCCCCCCCCGAGTCTGTGCGCCCCCAGGTCAGAGCCCATCCCCCCCATGACAGGACTGCTACATGGCCTACAGCTCTTGTTCTTTCTCTTTCTCTTCAGGTTCAACTAGACCCTGGCTCTAGTTTCTGGGACACGTGCCCGGGCACTTGTCAGGCGAGGGTCCCCAGATGGCTGTTCCCACCCACCGGGAGCGGAACTTGGCTGCAGCGTCTCACCTGAGCACAGCATGTGCGGCTCAGCGTGTGGAGCCCCTCAGAGGGGAAGAGGGGGCCAGGCATCCTCCCCGCTCCCCACAGACGCCCAGCAGGGGCACCCCGGAGAGCACAGGGACCCAGCAAAGGCAAGCACCGATTTTAGAGAAAGGCACAGATCCCGGACTGCAGGTCTCTGCGGGGCAGGGAGGGATGGCAACGGAGGGTGGACCGGACAACGGGTCAGAAGCACAGGACACGCGCACCGTGTCCCTCACCCCACGTTCACACCCTGAGAAGCCAGGTTGTCGCGGACGGAGGGTCCGAGGGAAAGGGACACTCGGAGGTCTGCCGGGCACGGAAGTGGGGAGCTGCGGCCTCGTCCGCTGGCTGGCCCTGTGGCCTTTCCTGGGCCTGCTTCCCGGGGAGGGGAGGGAGGGCATGTACCCGCTGCATGTGCACCCCACTGTGGTTCTGAGACCCTGGGGCTGGGGGGGCACGACCGCAGACTGGGTTCTGAGCCAGCCACAGGGAGGCTTCACGGCGGGGGGCGGGGGGGAGGGAGGTCCATGAGCACAGTGCCCAGGGCACGGCCACGGGGACCCAGGCTGGCGTCCTGACGACCCATGGACTTCGTGTAGCCGTAGCCGCCTGCACTTTCCTCCCAAATCCCCAGCTGCTGCACAGAATTCGGCCCCACTTCTGGGTAAAGTTCCACCCCTGCCCCCCAATCCCCACTCCTCAGCCGACAGCAACAAGGTGGGGCCAGCAGGCGGGAGGGGCAGGGGGTCAGGCTGGTCCTCACCCAGGGCGTGGGTCCCGGGGGCCTGCTGACACGGGTGGGGCCCAGCTCCGTGGGGAGGATGCTGGTTGACCTACGCCAGGCCGCGGCGGCCCTGCACGGGGTTTCCGTGGCCGAGGGACACCATCAGCCCACTTCCCCCGGGAGACACCGCCAGGTCACCAGGAGAAGGAAAGGTAACGTGGCCCCAGGGTCCTGTGGTCGGAAGCGGGAAGCGGAGCGTCGCTGGAGGGAGGGAGCCGTGCCCGGGAGGCGCCGCTCTGGGCTGGGCCACCCCGACCCTGTCCCCAGGGCCCTCCTGCGGCGCAGGGAAACTCGGGCACAGGCCTCCCTGGGACGGATGAATATTTAAAACACAAAGGACTAAGAATATTTCTTCTTCAAGGAAGGCTTTTATTCCACGGAGCCGGCAATCACGGCACAGCCGGCTACAAAAATAGGTCATCTTGACGCCGAGGGGCCAGGGAGGTGCAGGAGCTGGCTGGGTCCTTCCCAGGGCTGCGGGTGCCCGGGCCCCACCTGCGGGGGTCCTGGAGGGATTTTCCCCACTCGCCCAGGCGGGAACCCCAGCACCGGACAGAACTCGCGGGGGGCTCTTGCACATTCTCCGAGGTTCTCACGGCTTTACCGGGAGCCGGACCATCGCCGGGAGAAGCCAGGAGCTCTCCTCCGGGAGTGCCGGCGACACGCAGGCAGGCACACTGCCCTCATCTCCCCGCAGCCCGACCCCACCCGACCCTCTGGCCACCGTGACACGGGGAGACGGGCCAGGTCACTCCCAGAGCCCGACGCTGGCCTCGCTCAGGACAAGGCGGCGAGAAGCCAACAGGTGGCGCTTGTGCAGACGCCCCAGAATCCAGAGCCCAGGTCAGGTAATATTTGAACTTTTCCCCTAAAAATAAAACAACGGTCTGCTGATTTGAACTCAGCGCTCGCCCTCCGTGGGCAGAGGAGCGCACCCGACAGCAAGGTCGTAGGGGACCCGTGAGTCCCCGTGAGATTCGGGCTGAGAACGCAGCCCTTCCACCAGCCGGCGCCCCCGGCCGGGAGAGCAAGAGAGGGGGTGAGCCCTGGGAGCGTAAAAATAGAGCCTGAGTCACCCGGTTGTTACTGGTGACACGGTGCCTGCGCCACGGGGTGGGGGAGGGGTGCCTGAGTCACTGGGGGAAGGGGTGCCCACGCCACGGTGGGGGAGGGGGAGGCCAGCCTGCTCCTGACGCCCCAGCCCAGGTCCCCACGCCCTCAGGGCCCGGGACATGGGCCCCGCGTGGAGGGTGACAGGCCCACGGCCATGGGATGAGCCCCCTCCCCAGCCGGTCTTCCAGCACCCAGGGGAGGCCCGGCCCCCCGAGCTCCGGGTGAGCCCCACATGAGAAGTGGGGATTACTTGGAAAGCTGTGGCCCTAAGTCACACGTCACAGCTGCCGAAATCCACTCAGAAGCGGATGGCATTTTGTCAAACCTACGACCCAGAAAACTCCCGAAGAGAACCATGGGGTCCAGCTTAGACAGGTGCCCTGCAGTTTGCGTGACCTCTGGGGGAGCCCCGGCCCGGCCCCCACCGCGCTCCTCAGGGCACACAGACCGGCCCACATCAGCGGTCGCCAGGTGGGCACCTAAAGGCGACACTGGGGCCCAGGCTGCCAGCTCTGCGGGGCCGACAGGGGCACACACCTTGAGCCGGACGCTGCCTGGCCCTCCCGGTCCTGACACCTGCAAGCTCTGAGCCGCCACCTGGTAGGGGACGGACGCTCCCCTTTCACAGGCGAGGAAACCGCTGAGCATCCCGGCAGACACAGGGCCACTAGCCTGCCCCGCCGGCCTGGGGACACCTGGACCAGAGCGGGGCCCACATCCCCACGGCCCAGGGCTGCGCTCGTCGCCACACAAACAGCATTAAGTCTGATTCAGGGAAGAAAGCACAGGGCTGGCGCCGGAGAAGATGGGCTCACAGGCGGGGCGGGGGTTCCCGCATCAGAGGCACCCCCGGAAATGGGCTCCTCCGCGGCCTGTGCTGCAGGCATGGCCACTGGCCCCAGCAGGGCTCCCGGCCCAGCGCTGCCGACCACCTGGGGAGGGGCGGGCGGCCTGTCTCTACTCGCAGCCTGGCCCCGTCATCCCCCCGTCATCCCCCCACCATCCCCCCCACCATTGCCCCTCTGTCAGCCCCCTCCATCCCCCGGCCATCTGCCCTGCCATCGCCCCCCACCATCGCCCCCCTTCATCCCCCCTGCCATTGCCCCCTGGCTCCACCCCCCCACTCCCACCCCCCCACACGTGAACACAGGCTCCCGTACCACGGGCAAGGTCGAACCCCAGCGCACAGGAGCCCAAGCCTTTCCAGAGCCAGGAGGTCACACGGGGTGTGTGTGAGGCTCAGGCGGGCGCACGGCCCCCCACTGGCCAGTCCCCGGGGCTGCTGTGGGGTCCACTTCCCAAGCCCTCAGCTGGGACCACGTGTCACTGAAGGGCCAGGCCCGCTGCTGGGGCGCCACGGGAGCCCGCGGGACACGCAGGGGCACAGCTCAAGCCGGGACCCGGAGCACGGCATCACGTGGGGGGCGGGAGGCAGGCTCAGCCACACATGACCCCAGATACCACCGCGGCCTCGGGGCACCACACACACACCCTGAAACTACGGTCAGGGCCCCCCCGCCCTCCGGGAGCCGGCAGGCCAGCCTGGCGCCCACGCGGCCACACTGACAGCCCCCGAGGATGGGAGCACCGGTCCTGGGGAGCCTCCTGGGGTGCGACCATCTGCCCTTGGCCTCCGCCCACGCCGGGGCCCACACCTGCCGCAGGCCCCCCAGGCCAGAGCCGGGCCGCGGCTGACCCGGAGCCCACGCAGGCCACTTCCCGAATATCCAGGCACCTGAATGAAGGAAACAGGGCGGCCGGAGGGGTCCGGGGTCTTCTGAGAGGACACTGCACACAAGGTCCCTGTCGGCCCCCCAGGCCCACCCCATCCACCTCGAGAACAGCCTGCCTGTCACTCCACCCACAATGTTCCAGAAGCTTCTGCTTACAAAATCCTATTTAAACTGATAGAGAGGGATCCCTGGGTGGCGCAGCGGTTTGGCGCCTGCCTTTGGCCAGGGCGCGATCCTGGAGACCCAGGATCGAATCCCACATCGGGCTCCCGGTGCATGGAGCCTGCTTCTCCCTCTGCCTGTGTCTCTGCCTCTTTCTCTCTCTCTCTCTGTGACTATCATAAATAAATAAAAATTTAAAAAAAAATTAAAAAAAACCTGATAGAGAAAGAGGGCCGCGGGGGTCCCGGTGCTTGGCTGGTGTCAGCGGGTCCCCACACAAGCCCACCCCACACCCCACACCCCGACCCTGAGGCCGGCCACAGACCCTGCAGGGGTCTGTGCACAGGGTGTGGGGCAGGCACAGGCCCTGGACGGGATCCCCTGGGCTGGCCCCACCCCACCCCACCCCACAAGCCAAGGGGCCCGGGCCCCCAGAGCCCACTGAAGCGAGCCCACGAGGTAGTGCAGACCGTCTCCTTGTAGAGCTCAACGGCGAGGCACATGGGCCGCAGCCCGCAGGCACGTGGACGGGGAAGCGTGTCTAAAAGCGCAGGGAACGTGGCCACAGAGTCCAGCCGCGGCCGCCTCGAGGGCAGCACAGGACGGGGTCACCTGGGGCAGGGCCCACAGTGTGGGCAAGGCTCGCACGGGGAAAACCAGGAGATGAGCCTCAGGAGGTCGCCCTCACCCGCGGAGACGGTGCGGCCCTGGGGGGGGTCAGGATGCTGCCAGGCGGGGGCGGCGGGAGTGGCTGGGGGCACCTGGAGGTACCCACGGGGAGGCGCACCACGCACAGGGGACCCTCGACACAGCCAAGAGGTGGAGACACACGGAGCCACACAGCCCACGCGCGGGGTCGCAGGATGCTGTCCCGCACGACACATGCCTCCGCGCCACGGAGCAAGCAGCGCTCCGACACCCACGGCATCAAGGCCAGACCTGGAAACCCTGGTGCTCCTCCCGACACAAACAGCCCACACCGCGGGTGGCGAGGCCCAGGGACGCCCAGGACACGGACGGTGGTGGCCAGGGGCCTCCAGGGGGACCGCGCGTCCTTGGGAAGACGTCCTGGGACTGGATGGAGGCTGCAGTGGCGCTGCTGATGGCTCACCTTAAAGTGGAGAATTTTCTGTTATGTGAATTTTGCTTCAATAAGTAGCAATAATAATTATTTTCAAAAGTGAGCCACTAGCATGTGGGCTGGGGCCACGCGGACATCGCCTGGCCCCACGCGGACGTCCCCGCGGTGGGGGTTGGCGGTCAGGGCAGGCCTGTGCAAGGGATGGGCACCCGGGTGAGCCCGACTCATGGGTGGGGGGGCTGAGGAGGGAGGGAGGGAGGACGCGGGGACACAGCTGTCCGGGGGACCAGTCAGATATGGACGACAGCATGGCCAGTTTCCTATTTCAAGGCGACCCCCACCCCGTGGGAGGCAGGGGGAGGGACGGTCGTTAATCCTATCTCCGCTCACCGGAGACGAGAAGAAACCGTGTGCACAGCTAAGGCAGCTCCGTCTTGACCCCTTTGCTTCCAAACCACATTAAACTACATTAAATTCATGCAAACCCAAGCCCCACCATCAAATCTGTATTTTATTTATATTCAGCCCAGTTTCGAAAAAAGGATTCCAGGCAGCGCTGCATTTCCTTGGCTGGCAGGGCAGCAGAGCCGCGGGGTGTCTGGGGGGACATGAGAGCCTCTGCAGGGAGCCGGGGCTGCCAGGTGGCCTCCGCCCCCATCTGCGGGGACCCCGGCTCCCTGGGCATCCGCCCTGGTCATCGACCGCAGCCAGCCCGGGGCTTCTGGAGCTCGGGAGGAGTGTCCACCACGGAGGCGGGGGCAGAGGGGGGTGGACAGCAGCCAGGAGGGGCAGGCGGGGACAGGAAGCCAGCGGAGAGGGCGGGGTCCAGGCCAGGCCGCACCCGAGCCTGCTCCTGTCATGCCCCCAGAGCCTCTGTTCTTCTGGCTGACGGAGTCTCTTCCTACTAAAGTCCCCCCCGAGTCTGGGTTCCCAGGCAAGGCTGCCTCTCGGACCAGAGCCCCCCACCCCCGTCCGTGCCTTCCCGCGTCTGCCCCAACGAGGTGTCATGGTGGACACCGGTGCCAGGGGCCTCGTTCTTCTGCACCCACTGCTGACGGGTCCGTCCGGTCCCACAGAATCCCTGCAGGGCTGTTCGTTCCCTTGAGAAAACTGACACTTTGAGGACACCTGCATCCACTGAACTGCTGTGTCCTCACCCACGTCGGACATTCTCCACCTGGATGTTGCGCACCTGCTAACCGTACAAGGTGTTTTAACAGCTTCATCGAGGCATAAGCAGCACGCGGTGAAGGCAAACAACGGGAAAGCGTAGGACCGGATGGGTTCTGACGTCTGCGCCCGCGCTCGTCCCCACAGCCAGGAGCCGCTCGCCACAGCGCCCCGTCAGGGGACGTCTGGGACACAGACAGACGACAGACACCGGGGCGGGTGAATGACTACAGGCCAATAAGGAAAAGAGAGAGAAAACAGAGAGCGGTCAAGTTCGTGAAGAGGCACCTCGGAAGAGATGCCCAAGTGCCGAGACGTGGAACCGAGATGCGGGAGCGAGCTTGAGGTCTCGGTGACCAGGGAAACGAACTCAGAGGAGCAGGAATTGGTCCATGTCCACTAGAATGATCGACACCAGAAAGCTGGCTGGGATGCGAACAGCTGGAGTTCGCGTACACGACACCGCACGGCGGGCCAGTCCACACCGACGAGTACAAACACGCGCCCCCCAAAGACGTGCACAGGAAATGTGGCGCGGCCACTAACTGGAAGTACCCTAAACGCTCGGTCGCGCAGAACGGGTGACTGAGATCTGTCCACACCAAGAGCTCCGGGCAGAGAGGATGTGTGCGTTCCACCCGCGGCCTGGACCAATCTCACAGACTCGACACGTCGAGAGAGAGGGGCCGGTCGCAGAGCAGCAGATGCTCTACGTAAAGCTAAATTTTAATAGACATTCCTTGTTTTAAGAAACATGCATTTTTCAATTACTGGCCGCAGAACTGTGCACGTGTCCACCGCTCGCCCTAAAGTTCATGTCTCTTGTTCCCTGGCTGGGTGGGTCCCCCTGGCCCCACAGGGACAGACAGATGGAAACCCCTGCCACAGGCCTGGATTTATCTACTGCTCTCTGCGCCCTCCATGGCTCCCGAGGCTGTTTCGTTGGGGGCATTCCCACTCGAGGACAAGTCCTACCGAGGATGATGTGGCCACAGTGTCGGAGGAGGGAGGTTTCCAGCTCTAAGTACTTATATCAGGAGTCGAGATGACAGGCGAGAACAAAGTGTCTCTAAAGTAGGAAGAAGAAAGTAATAAAGACACATAATAGAGGATCGTCGTCAAAACGGAACGTCATTTTTGTGATTGTAACATTGACAAACCTTTGGAAGACCAATTGTTTTTAAAAAACTCGTTTATCTATTATTGAGAGCGAGAGTGCACAGTGGGGAGGGGCAGAGGGAGGCCGACTCCAGCAGGCTTCCCGCCAAGCAGGGCGCCCCACGGGATGGCGCCCCACTGCGAGATCCCGTAACCCGAGACCATGACCTGAGCAGATCAAGAGTCAGGTGCATAACAAACTGAGGTACCCAGAAGCCCCAAGACCAACTTTTTTAAAAAGAGAAAACACGCTCCGGAGGGATGGCAGGCCGAGAGAGCGGCGCCCAGGTCTGGCGCCGAGCCTGAGCCCGCCAGACGGGAGGCGGCCCAGCTGCGGGCTCGGCCTCGGCCCCAGTCCCGCCAGCATGGCCGGCCGGACCGTGCGGGCCGAGACCCGGAGCCGGGCTAAAGATGACATCAAGAAGGTGATGGCGACCATCGAGAAGGTCCAGAGATGGGAGAAGCGCTGGGTGACTGTGGGCGACACTTCCCTTCGTATCTTCAAGTGGTGCCAGTGGTGGACCCCCAGGAGGAGGAACGACCGAGGGCAGGTGGCAGGACAGAGAGATCCCGAGGCCGGGAGCGGCGGGGCAGGGGCACCAGTCCCCGAGGGGGTGGTCCCCTCATCCTGCTGGATCTCAATGATGAAAACAGTAACCAGAGTTTCCATTCGGAAGGCTCCCTGCAAAAGGGCACCGAGCCTAGCCCTGGGGGTACCCGCCAGCCCAGCCGCCCTGTGTCACCTGCTGGACCACCAGAAGGGGTCCCAGAGGATGCTCACCCCCCACAGCTGGGCCAAGAGAGAGATCCTGGGGGCATCACTGCAGGCAGCACGGATGAACCCCCAATGCTGACCAAGGAGGAGCCTGTTTCAGAATTGCTGGAGGCTGAGGCCCCCGAAGCTTACCCCGTCTTTGAGCCAGTGCCACCTGTCCCCGAGGCAGCCCAGGGTGACACAGAGGACTCGGAGGGTGCCCCCCCACTCAAGCGCATCTGCCCAAATGCCCCTGACCCCTGAGAAGCTGGCCTCTCTGTCCTGTTGCCCCAAGGACCCCTTTGGCTTTTTACAAATAAAGACCCTTTTGTAAAAAAAATAAAAATAAAAATAAAAAATAAATTAAAAAAAAATAAAAGAGAAATACAAACATTAAGAATTTCAGAAACACAATCTCAGTATTTCATCATAGAAATCATTTTTCCTACTGGCATCTAAATAATAATTTAGAAAAATCATGAACTGCCTTTATGTCAACAAATTACAGTATGCGGATGAAATGGAGAGATTCCTTGAAATGCACAATCCACCAAACTGACACAAACAGAAATATACCACCCGAACAGTCTCAGGTCCGTTTTTCTGTAATAATGCATTCATAATAATAATTTTAAAAACCACCGTATAAAAAAGATCTCCAGCCCGGACGGCTACACTGGTGAATTCTATCAAATTTTTAAAGGAGGAAACAGCACCAATCTCACACACACTCATTTAGGAAACCGATACCGAGCACCTTCTAACTTGTTTCGTGAGGTCAGCGTCTGCCTGAGAGCAGAGCCTGATCAGGCCGTTACAAAGGACAAGGACAGACGGGTATTTCCCGTGAGCATGGATGCAAAATTCCCAAAAAAAAGTATTAGCAGGTTAGCAGCATCGTAAGCAGCTAATCGCCACGACTGATGAGGGAGGTCCCTGCCAGGAAGGCAAGGTTGGCTTAACCGTGAAGACTTCACTAACCGTGAAGACGACAAAGGACAACCCTGCGGTGAGAACTCCCTGCAAACAGGAACAGAACCTCTCCCCTGTCCTAGGGGCCCCAACAGAGCCTGCGGCTCAGGCCACGTGTAACTGTGTGCAGGGAACACTCTCCCTCCACGTGGGGAGCAAGGTGAGGCTGTGCACGCTCAGCATCCTGCCTGACATGATGCTGCCCTGGCCGACGACGCAGAAGCAGCAGCTAAAAATAAACGGGAAAGATGGCACAGGGTCTCTGGAGAAGGTCCTGAGGACTCTAGGAACCACTCCCAGAGCCCACACGTGAATTAGGCAAGGTCGCATGACACGTGGTCTACACACGAAGTGTTTTGGATTTCTAACATAATATCAACAAACTACTGAAAAATGAGATTTTTCCAAATCCCACTTATACCAAAGGCATTACCTTTGTAGGAACACGTACAGGTGCAAGGCCCATCCACCTTACACTGCAGAACACAGGGAGGAAGAAGGACCCAGGTGAGTGGGAGGTACACCTGGTCCCCAGGTGGGGACAGTGAACAGGAATCTGCTACATCTTCCCAAAGGTATCCGTAGAATCAATGCAATTACAGCCAAAGCCCTACGTGGCTTTTTCTTTTTTCTAGAAATGGGTGGGCAGGGATCCCTGGGTGGCGCAGCGGTTTGGCGCCTGCCTTTGGCCCAGGGCGCGATCTGGAGACTCCAGATCGAATCCCACGTCGGGCTCCCGGTGCATGGAGCCTGCTTCTCCCTCTGCCTGTGTCTCTGCCTCTCTCTCTCTCTCTCTCTCTCTCTCTCTGTGACTACCATAAAATAAATAAAAAAAAATTTAGAAATGGGTGGGCAGACACTCAAATGTATATGGGAATGTAAATGACCTGGAATAGTAAAAAATATAACCCTAAAAAAAAGAGTGAAGTTGGAGGACTTGCAGTACCTGATTTTAACTTAATATAAGGGTTCAGTGATCAGGACCGCGTGGTGCTGTGCAGCGTGGGGACAGGCACAGGGCCGTGCGACACACAGGCCGCCCACAAATGGGCCCACGTCTCTTGCTGGGTTTCACAAGGGCACAGACACAAGTGTACGCGGCGATGGGGCCCTTCAAGCAACGCTAACCGTGGCTGCACCCCATGCCATACCAACAACTAATCCTAGCTGGATTGCAAACATACTCCTAAAAAAAATTCCTGGAAGAAAAAGACATATTTTTGCAACCTGAAGGCAGGCAAAGATTTCTCAGAAGCGATGCCAGAAATGTTAGACATAATGAAATTTAAAAATTGTGCTTCATCCAAATAAAAAATGTCTGCTCTTCAAAAGACACCCTGAAGAAGCTGAAGAGTGAACCACGTCCAGATACACACAGGCCAGATCCGACCGAGGACGTGTAAGCGGATTACATAGAGGACTCCCGCGAATCAATCATTAGAGTCGTTAGAATAACTACTAATTTGAAAAACGAGAAGTCTTGGACAGGCAGGTAGAAGGAGGACGTCGGAGAGGCCAGCCAGCACAGGGGAAGACGGTCAGCGTCAGCAGTCGCCGGGGCAGCGGGGGGGACGCACGTCCGACCCAACGAGGTCCACTCCACAGCCCGGGCGCTAGACCGACGGCGCCAAGTGTCGGCACGCGTGCAGGCGGCGCAGCAGGCCCACGGCGGGTGTGGATGGAACACGGCCAGGTCGCTTCGGCCGCCCCTCACAGCCCCAAATGTGCACCTCCCGCGCCGCCTGACGCCGCCTTCCCAGACGCCTCCCGGGAGAAACCGAACAGGTGTCCACACGGCACCGTCCCCTGCAGCCGTATCGTGGACGGCCACGCACTGGGGGCAACCACACGCCCACCAGAGGAGAGGGATGGAGACACTGTGTTATGTCCATACAACCGAGCACTCCTCCGAGGCTTTCGTGTAAGAAGAACCAACTACTGATACGTAACGTGGATGGTTCTCAAAGCCGCGTTCAACGAGGAAGCCAGATGTCAAAGAGCGCGCACCGCGTGGCTGCATCACGCAAGTCCAAGCACCGGCAAAGCTAGTCCAGGGGGACAGAACCGGCTCGGCCTCCGTGCAGGAGGGGGCGGCCCCGAGCAGACCAGGACGCAGCTTTCCCGGTGACGGCAGCGGGCCCCGACCTCTGGGGTCTTGGTGGCACGGCGCACACGTCTGTCAAACCTTCCGGTCTCTGGATGTACATAAACACGTGAGGAAGCGCCGATGGCTGGTTTGCAGAGGGGCTTTAGGTATCCAGGCCGCTCTCCTGCAGGAGAGAACCGCTCGCCGCGTGGAGTGCAGGGAACGGGGTCAGAGACGTTAAGTGACCTGGCCACGGTCGCAGCAGCAGACAGGGCAGTGGGTCAGAGTCCAGTCTCCAGGAGCCACATGCACCTGTGCCCGGGGGCAGACGGGTTGGGCCAAACCTAGGACACCGAGCGGAGGGTGGGGAGGGGGTCAGAAAGGCTTCCTGGAGGACTCGGGAATTTGGAGTGGGCTCAGCTGGTGGGGAGGGGCTCCAAGGAGGGTGGTGACGGGAGGCCACGGCATGGGAGCAGGGGTGGTGGGGGTGGCCCCAGAGGGTGAACCAGGAAGACTGGCTGCCCGCCCTGGGGCCTGGGGCGGAGGTGGGAGCCCAGGAGGGCGCTGGGGCCGAGGCCCTCTCCGAGGGGGCTGGGTGGGGGCCGCTGTGCAGGACGCCCTCCCCGACCCCCCTGGCGTGCAGCAGGCACAGCTAGACCAGCTGGCTGCAGGGCCCCAGCGGGGTGGTTAGTCCTGAGACTGCACGGTCAGCGGTGGCCGGGGCAATCCCCCCCCCCCCCCCAGCCCTGGGAGCAGTGGGCAGCACAGAGCCACTCCCCCGGGGGCTGTGCCCGCAGAATGTGCCCGGCCCAGCTTGGACAGAGCTCCCCCGGCGCACCAGGGGCCGCCTCTCCAGAAGCGGGGTGCTGGGTGCAGGCTGCTGGTCTCCTTTTGAGGTTCTTTGAAAGCTGGCCAAATGGGAGAAGTCTGCACAGCACAGAATTCATTTTTATTCTGGAGCCCAATGATGAACCTCAGATCACACCTGTGTGTACCCGTGCCTCTGGGTATGGCTCCCTGAACGTGTGTGTGCCTGTGTCTGGGTGTGCATGCATGCAGGCATGCGTGTGCCTGTGGCTATGGCTCTCTGCACGTGTGTATGTGTGTGCTCGTGTCTGGGTGTGCGTGCATGCAGGCATGCGTGTGTCTGTGGATACAGCTCTCTACACGCACGTGTGTATGTGTGTGCTCGTGTCTGGGTGTGCGTGCATGCAGGCATGCGTGTGTCTGTGGATACAGCTCTCTACACGTGTGTGTGCATGTGTGCTCCTGTCTGGGTGTGCATGCATGCAGCCATGTCTTGCCTGTGGACACGGCTCCCTGCATGCATGCGCCTGTGTACGTGTGGGTGTGCATGTGCGTGCATGGAGGCCCTGCACAAGCTCTGAGTGTGGCTCTACCCAGCAGCTGGCCCCAGGTCTGACACATTCACCCGAGCCTGCAGCTGCACTGGGATCCTGGCGACGCCTGTTCTCCGCGGTGGGAAGGAGACGCAGGATGAAGATGCCGGTGGAGCCAGACCCGGTGGAGCCAGACCCGGTGGAGCCAGACCTGCCGGAGCCGGGAGCTCGGGAAGCCCTGGAGCCGCCGCGGGGAGAGCGGGGCCTGGGGAACTTGGAGGGAGCTTGAGGCCTCACGGCCGTTTATCACCCCCGCCACCCGCTAATGAGCTGTGGGCCTCGGGCTGGCGGAGGACGGGTTTATCCCCAAGGCTCACGAGTCGCAGGCCTGTGCGTCTGCTTACACGGTAGGAGCTGCCCAGGCTGCCCCCGGGCCCATCCCCTGGGGGTGCCGAGCCATCCCCAGGCAGAGGTGGGGCTGCCCTGGGTCCCACTCCCGTGGCCCAGCATTCCCGTCAGCATCCTACGACTTGACTTGCGTAAGCCTCCCCAAGAATCAGTGGCCAGCGGCCTTCTCACGCTTTCAAACAATCCGGTGGGATTTCGACGGCGATTTCCGTGGGCACCACACGGCCTCACCCAGAGGGCAGCCTCCAGCCAAGACAGGAGCAGCTTGTCCCAAAGGGGCTGTGAGGTTCTGCTCCACGGCCCTGGCGGATCCAGGGGTGACTCTGGTGCCACCAGCAAGTTATCCCACAGCACCCAGCCTGGTCCCCTGCACCCAAGAGGCTTGCGGAGTGAATGGTGGAAGGAACTCGTGAGTGGGTGAGTGGGAGGCACGTCTCTGCCGGGGGTCCCAGGGCCGGCTTCCCCAGCACAGTCCGTCCCCGGGGCCAGGGGGTGAGCTGGGACCTGTGCGCCTCCCAGAGCCCGAGGTCTGGGAGCGGCCGACGGCCAGGCCCGGCCTGGGGCTCCGGGGAGGGCGGCCCAGCCCCAGTGACGCCGAGCCCACGCTGCGTTCACATCAACAGAAGCAACGCAGCATTAAGGCAAAGATGCTATTTTAAATTCCGTCTCGCAGTAAGTGCGTGGTTTTATGTCAGGCCTTTTCTTTGCAAAGAAATTTGCACATGGTTTTGATGGAAAGTCGAGATTTAAAGATTAATAAACCACATGGTTGTTTGTTTTACAGGAAATGAGTGTTGACAAGGCCTTTTACCAGGCTCCAGAGGCCCTCCTGCCAGGCTGACATTTACCCAAGGCTTGGGCACCCGAGGGAGCCTGGCCATGGAGCTGTCTCCTGCCCCGTGTCTAGGGGGAGGCTCGGCCAGTCGTTGGGCCACTGGCCTGTCCGCCCAAGGACCTTGAGCATCACGGGCCCAGAGCAGGAAGGGCCTTGGGTCTCCGGCGTGATGCCCCCTCGGCAGCTCAGAGCCACCCGCTGGCCAGCACCAGCCTTCCCCACCCAGGGGCACTGGCGGGGGCTGAGGCACTCCCTCCTCCACGCAGGGAGAGGACCCCGAGGAACCAGCCCACGGCCCCGCAAGCCCCGAACACAATAGGACTTCCCTGAGGCCCTAAAGGGGGCCCGGGCCCAGGGAGCGGTCCCAGCACCTGCCGTGCCACCACTGGCTCTGCCCTACAGCCTCCAGGGCAGGTCCCACCCCCCACACGCCCACCGGCCTCGGCCGCAGGCGCTCGTGCAAGCCCTTGGTGACCTGCAGGACAGGCTGGTGCCCGCGGGCAGTAGGGAGGCAGGTGAGCAACAGGGAAGGCGCCCGTGCTTGTTGGAGAGGCTGGTGGGCGCCGTGAGCTCAGGCCCCAGCGCAGCCCGGGGCCGCCTCCGAGTCCAGCGTCCGTCCTGGACTCTCCACCTGCTTCCTTCACACGCTTCCTCCAGCAACGAGATTTCCCTGCGCCGACGGACAGACCACAGCGTGGCCAGCCCCACGCAGCCCAGAGCTAACCATCCACGTCTGTGATTTTAAAGATGTATTTACTGATTTGGGGGGAGGGGCAGAGGGAGAGAGAATCTCAAGCAGACTCTCCGCTAAGCGTGGAGCGGGATGTGGGGCTCGATCCCACGACCCTGAGATCACGACCTCAGCTGAAATCAAGACTCGGACACTCCGCCGACTGAGCCAGGCGCCCCTGCACCCGTGATTTTAAATTGACCAGCCAGGGGTTCAGGGCCGCCGGACCCCACACCTGCCCCCTGGAGCTCGCCCGCCTGCCCTCCTCTGCCACAGGCCACCCCTGCTGACCCCTCACACAACCCCTCTCCGTTGGAGGCACGGCGCCTCCCCCCAGCCCAGCACCTCTCTGAGGAAGCAGAGATGCTCCCAGTGGGGAAGGGGAGTTTACAGGGAAGTCCCATCTGTCTGCGAAATCCAGGCCCCAGCCTCTCGGGGCCTCCTACCACGGGGGGAGCAGTGAAGACGGAGCTGGCAGTGGGGGGGGAGCCTGGAGCCGCCAGGAAGAGCCCCGGCACGGGCTGCGCTGGGCCTCCCCACCCGGCCCTCAGGCTGGGCACACGTGTCCGGGCCACAGGACACCAGACGGCAGATGTGCAGCAGCAGGACAGCAGGACAGCAGGGAAGGCTTCACGGGAGGACGCAGGATGGTGAACCACAAGCAGGTCCCACGGCCAAGCAGCTGGCCCCGCAGACAGTCGCCTGCGGGTCCCGGGGCAGGCACGGGGTCAAGAAGGCCACCCTGAGCTGCCCCGGGCGTCCAGGAGGGCCAGGTGCAGGGTCAGGACGGCCACCTGAGCTGCCCCGGGCGTCCAGGCGGGCCAGGCACGGGGTCGGGGCCTGGGCGCGGCCTCAGGCCCACCAGCTGCGCTCCCAGCAGCCGACACGCTGCCCCCCAAGCCCCGCGCCCCCCGCCCCCTTCGCGGCTCAAGAGGTTGGAGTGTCATCTGGGAAAGGCTGGGTCTAATTTGGGATAAACTGAATAGAACGAAGGCAAGGCATTATTTCCAGGCAGACCATAGACTTCTTTCTCCCTCGTGTTTCCAAAAATAAGAGTCAGGAGAACCGAGCGGCGCCAGGAGCCTGCGTTCCCGTGGGGGCCGCAGCTACGGCTTCCAGGACGGAGTGCTGGCCGGACGGGAAGCGAGGGGAGGCGGGCGAGGGTGGCCGGCCTCGGAGGTGCCCCGAGAGCCTGCGGGACAAGGGCCCGGGCGGCACAGCGACAGCCCCGTGGTCCCTGGGGCCGGAGGCGGTGGGTGGGCTGTGCCATGACCACATGCAGGCCCCGGGGCAGTGGGACGTCGGCAACGTGAGCCGGCTTCTCCTCGAGGGGGGCGCTGGGAGAGCCAACCTCGGGGCCGTGCCCACCGCCGCCTCCCCCGACGGCACATGGGGCGTCCCGGAGCCCGAGCACCCGAACACCTGCCAGCCTGTGACCCCTGGGGCCACCCACAGGCACCGCTCCCGACCTGGAGGGGGCTGCACAGGACAAGGTTCAGATGGAACAGGTTTCTCCTCCGTGCCCCTTGCACACGTGTGTGCGCACACACTGCTTTCCAACCGGCTTCTCACCCGGGGCCTCAACACAACACTCCCTCGGCCCCGTCCGTCCTCGCCTGTCACCTGGGGCCGGCCCGCGCTCTGACCCGCGGGGGCTCTTCCTTCACCGATGGAGTCACGCAGCCACGGACATTCACGCTGCGGGAGAGACGGGGTGGGGGTCCCCGAGGGGCCGACCGCTCACAGGAAGATTCCCTGGGACCCCGTCTCCCACCACCCTCACCGCAGACCCTACCCTCAGACACGACTTTCAACTTTTTGCGGGGGATGGGGGTCCTGCAAGGGGCGTAGTTTGCGGCAGAACCAGAGCCAGGTCACCCACCCGGGTGCGTGGACAGAGACCCCGAGAGTCCAGAGCTGTGTGCGGGACACGGGTGGGTGAAGTCAGCATGTGAAGAGGGAAGATGCGAAGCTCGATCCTCCTCAGACCTCACAACAAAATAAGATCCAAACACAGCCAAGGTGGGCGTCTGTGTGTACACGCATACGTGCACACACACACATGCATATATGCACACAGGCCCACATGTACATGTACACACACCCGTATCCACATGCACGCAGGGTATATGCACACATGCAGTGCACACACATGTACACGGGCACACATGTTCATATCCACGTGCACACATGTATATGCACACATGCACACACCCATATACACACGGGCACACACATACATGCCCACACACCCATATGCACACCCATTCACATGTGTATTCACACATGCACGTGCATGCACACACATGGGTGCACAATGCACCCACGCTCATCCACATGTACACGCACACACATATGGGCACACATGCACGTTCATGCACACATGCACATATACATGCACACATACCCATATCCACATGCATGCACAGGTATATACACACATGCAGTGCACACGCATGACACACATGGACACACATGTTCATATCCATATGCACACATATATACATATACACACACCGCATGCACGCACACCCATATGCACACACGTGCACGTGTATATGTACACATATATGCACAAATGCAGACACAGGCACACACATACAGCACGCACACCCATATCCACATGCACACATGCACACGTACATGCACGCACACACGTACATGCATGCACACACACGTGCACAGGCTGAACCCATAAGAACTCTATGATAGTTATAGTGAATTTATTCATAATTGTGCAGCAAGAGAGACAAACCCCAGAAACCATAAGGTAAAGACTCTACCAAAAGCATCAGTTTAATTATATGTAAAATATTGAAACTTCTGTACAGAGAAAAAAATAAACACTTTTCAGGTCAAAATACTACAAACTGGGAAAGGGTATTTGTAATAAATATGACAAATTGGGGCTAATTTCCTCATGTTGCAAATGAACCTGTAGAAATTAGTGAGAAACCCACCAGGACGGGAAAAGAGGCCCGACGGGCGGGTCAGACAGGAGACCGTGCCCGCCTCATCCTCGACAGAAAAGGGTCAGTGAGGAGGAAGATGGTGCCTTGACCTGCCAAAGGGCAAGTTTCGGTTCCCCCCAGGGCTGGAGGTGGCGCGGCGTGGCGGCGGGGTTGGGGGGGTAAGGCCTGGCCCCCCCGGGGCTGCTAGCCTCGGGGACCCGCCGTCGGGCACATCCGCTCCTCCAGGCAATACCGCCCCCGCCATCGGGTTCCACGGCCGCTCAGCTCACAGAGGCCCATCGAGCACCGTGTTCACAACTCACAATTCCAAAACCCAAGGGTCCCCGACACCCCGGGTGTGCAGAGCCGCGGAGTGGAGCATTGTGTGGAGTGAAAGCCCAGGCAGGCTTCTGTGCCTGTACGAAGACGCCCCGAAGAGACCGTGTAAAGTTTCCATGAAACCACGAGCACCTGCATGTGGCCGCTTCTGCCGGTAAACGTGCGACTCCGCCCAGAGGCACACGCGTGTGCAGGACCTCCCGTCCCGGCATCTCTGTGTGGCTGAAACGTTTACAACCTGATCAAGAAGGACAGTTCTGTGCCTAGGGATTATCTGGGTGTGAGATTACGGGTTTCTTTTCTTCTTTATGCTTCTGTATTTATCAAAAAAAAAAACACACCCCGTCACATGTGACATAAAAATAGGTCCTGCACAGCTCTCCCTAACTTACTCTGCCGTCCCCTCCCACGGGTGCAAGAAACCCATTTCGTCGGCTTCGGAGGGTGCAGAACCGGGCCCGAGGTGGGCCACTAGCTCCATGGGAACCAGGACCCAGAGCTGGGTCAGGAGCCTCTGCTGGCGGGGAGGCCATTCCCCGTGGGCTCCTCCCACGCGAGTCTCGGCGACCCCACTGCGTGGCCCGTGGCTGAGACAGGAGCCGCCCGGAGGGGCAGACGCTCCGCCCGCATGTCTGTGCCTCGTCCCGCAGAGGGGGCTCCGGGCACCTGCAGCCCCGCCACCCGCAGCCATACGCACTTGCAAAGAGCTCGGGCCGCCCCGGAAATCCAGCCAGAGCTCCGGGGGCGCCGACGCCGTGCACCCGCGGGCTTTGCAGAACCACCCACCGCCGCGCTCGAGAGAGCAGCAGACTCAGGCCGCCCCCTCCCTGGGCCACACGTGCCTGGCACAGCAGAGAACCAGCCGGGACCAGAGAGGCTCCAGGCGCCGGCCCCGCTGCCCGCAGCACGGCGTCCTCTCGGGGAGGCTCCCGGGCTCCCCCCGGTGCTGGGTGCTGGCTGCCGTCGGTGCCCCCTGGCCGTGAGCCCATGTAGCCCTCACGGCTGGGCCTCGGCTTCCTCGGGAAGCCCCCCCACCACCTTGAGGAAAGAAACAGCAAAGTCAGGGGCGGCCAGGAAGACGCAGCAAAGGGCCTTGCAACCTCTCAGCCGCCCTCAGGAGACGGGGCATCACTGAAACGCCCCGGCCACCAGCTGCCACTCCTCCGCGGAGCTCACCAGCGGACGTGATCCTGCTGCATCCTGTGGGGGGTCACTAGAGGGAGGGGAGGGCACGGCGCCCGGGGGACGCCAGGACTGGTGCAGCGACCACTCGGCTGGCCCAGGAGAGGAGGACGGGCCTTCCTGGGCCCCGGGAGGCTGAGGCCTGAGAAGGTGGCTCCCCCGCAAAGGGCCACCGCCACCGCGGACGGACAGGGGGCCCAGCCGTGACTGGGAGGGGGTGGGCCGGGAGGACCGGAGCTGCACCTGTCGCCCCGCCGGAGCCTGCTGCTGGGTGTGTAAGCCGTCCCCGGCGGCCCCGGCTTTCCGGCCTTCCCTCCCCACGCTCAGCACCCGGGGCCTGCTGGCCGAGCGACCCCAAGGGGCAGTGCCCCCCGGGGGGACGCAGCACAACAGGCTGTGGTGGGCGTTTCGAGGAAGCCGCAAGTGTCCTGAGCACGGGGGCGAAGATCCCACCCTGCGAGTGAAGCCGCGCCTCGGGCGGCCTTTCCTGGCCGGGTGACCCAGACCCCCCATCTCCTGGGCTGGGGCTGTGGCCTGAGGCCGGACGCGGGCAAGGGCACAGTTTGCTACTGGAGCCATCGGAGCGGTGTCCGGGGGGTGGGGACGGCCTCCCGGCAGCTGCAGAGGCCGGGAGCCCCGAGGGGAGAGGGGTGCCCACGGAGGCTGCCATGGAGATGACCCAGCGCCACAGCGACTGGCATGAGCCGCTGGCGCCCGCAGGCTGCTCTGTGGCGGTGACTGCATGGAAACCGCCAGCTGTCACCTCCCACCCCTCCGCCCCCACGGGCCCAGATGGCTCCCACTTCTCCCCACGCGCTCCCGGGCTGTCCCGGCAGGCCCTGCCCAGCCCCCACCGCACCGGGAGCCCAGGGGGCCCGAGGGAAACACGGGGCACAGCCATCCCCCGAACGGCCGAGAGAACGGGGGCGGGACGGACAAAGAGCACGGCACAGTCAGGGCCTGACGGGCGCAGAAGGGGCCGCTCTTCATCGTGGCTTCTCCACGTTCTGGGACGTGCTGCTGAGGCCTCGGCCGCCAACTGAGGGAGGCATCCCCCGGACACAGGCACGAGGCCTTCCGGAGAGGACCAGGACCAACGAGGCCTGGGACCACCCAGACCGCACACGGGGGGCCCCCAGGCTGCAGGGGAGCCGGGAGCGCAGGCTTGCGGGCCGGGGGTGGGGACTCGTGGCAGAGGGCGCAGGAAGAGGCAGGTGCAGCGCCGTCCCACGCGGGCACCACGCTGACCGTCCAGACACATGGTCCTAGCGCTGCCGCCCTGCGCCCACGTCCCGAAGACCAGGGACACGTTCAGGTCACGGGTCTCAGGTGCTGGCGTCCGCAGCGACCAAGACTCCCCTCCCCTTAGGTCCTGACGTGTGAAAATTGATAAACAATCGACAAACCAGTAACACATGGGGATAAAGGAAAAACAGGACAAACAGCACAATTGTAGGCTTAAACGCGAACATACAGGCAGCCCGGGAGGCTCAGCGGGTTAGCGCCGCCTTCAGCCCAAGACCTGACCCTGGGGACCCGGGATCGAGTCCCGCGTCGGGCTCCCTGCATGGAGCCTGCTTCTCCCTCTGCCTCTCTCTCTCTCTCTCTCTCAGTTTCTCATGAATAAATAAAATATTTTTTTTAAAAAGTAGACTTGAAGCCAAGGGGGGTAAGGAGAGGCATCTCGTAACGGCCACGGGTTCCAGACACCGAACACACGCGTCCGCGCCAGCGATGCACGCACCCAGCAGCAGACCAGGAGCTGTGAGGCAAACCCAGACACGACGGAAGGAAGGGTCGGAGGTTTAATCATTCCTGGTCACAGAGAAAACGTCAACATCAGGAACGGAAGGGAGGCATCACTACGGATGTTAGAAGGAAAATGAAGATTTTATGCCAATGAAGCCGACAACTTTAGCCAAAACGGGCAACTTCCAGTCCTTGAAAGATACAAATCACCAAAACGAACATGGGAAGAAATGGAAAATCCAAATACGTCGTCTCCAGTAAAGAAACTGAATGTGTAATTAAAATCTTCCCACGGTGGGACGCCTGGGTTGAGCATCTGCCTTCAGCCCAGGGCGTGACGCTGGAGTCCCGGGATCGAGTCCCGCGTCGGGCTCCCTGCGTGGAGCCTGCTTCTCCCTCTGCCTGTGTCTCTGCCTCTCTCTCTCTGTGTGTGTGTCTCTCATGAATAAATACATAAAATCTTTTAAAATAAAGTAAAATCTTCCCACGAAGAAAAACACTAGGCTCAAACGGCTTCGCGGGTGGACTCCAGCCAATACTTCAGAGAACGGAGGAGGAGGGAGCCCCTCCAACCCATATCGTGAGACCAGCATAAACCTAATACCGAAGCCAGATGAGAGCTTTACGAGAAAGTAAGATCTAGACCGATATCCCCAGTGAGCACGGGCGTCAGAATTATTAATGAAATATTAGCAAACTGAATTCGGTAACATATAAAAACCCAACTCAGTGACCCGAAGCTGGGTTTCTATTCAAAAGACAGCGTAATTTACCACATTGGCCAAGGAAGGGACGGAAATCACGGGATCACCTGCACGGGTACGAGAAAAGCACTTGACAAAAATTCAACATCACTGATGGTTTAAAAACAAAACCCCCAGCACCCGGGAAGAGGAAGTTCGTCAACCAGATAAGGGCATCTGGGAAGAAGCCCAGCTGACACCGCACCTGAGGGTGAGCCTTCCCCTAAGATCAGGACAAAGGCCTGGTGCCCGCTCACCCACTTCTGCTCAACTCTGTGCCGAGATCCTAGACTGTGCGCTAAGGCAGAAAGTTCTAGAAAGGAAGAAATAAAAGTATCTTTGTTCACAGATGATGCGATCGTATAGAATCTGAGGAAATCGACAAATGAGATACTAGAATCGGTGAGTGCAGCAAGGTTTTGGGATACAGTCGATGTGCAACAATTCATTTTTCTTTTTTTTTTTTAAGATTTTATTTATTTATTCACGAGAGACACAGAGAGAGAGAGAGAGACGCAGAGACACAGGCAGAGGGAGAAGCAGGCTCCATGCAGGGAGCCCGACGCGGGACTCGATCCCGGGACCCCAGGGTCACACCCTGAGCAGAAGGCAGGTGCTCAACCGCTGAGCCCCTCAAGATGTCCCAACAATTCATCTTTCTAAATTTTACTATTATTATTTTTTTTTACTATTTTTTTTTTTTTAGAAAAAACACAGGGCTTTATTATTCCCATTACGAAGGGCAGGTCCTCGCAGGATGAGGGAGAGAATTCTGACCGCGAGGAGGCTGTACTCGCCAGGGATGAGCGGGGCCTGCAGGACCACGATGACCAAGCGCCCACGCAGGAACATCTTGGAGATGGCGTCCTTGTGACTGGCTCGGTCTTCCTCCTGCCCTTGCTGCCCTCGGGGACCTCCGTCCACGTCTCCTTCGCGTCCCCCAGCACCACGTAGCAGCGCCTGTCGGAGGCCTCCACGCGACCCAGAGGCTTCTTACTGCGGGGGCCGTGGACGAGCACTAGGCTGTTGTTCTCGACTGACTGCGTGAGCACAGAGACGACCCGTGTCACACTCCCTCCTCCCCCTTCTCTGGCTCCCCTGGGGTCACCGCACTCTTGGGCTCGTGGAAGAGGCTCACGGTGCAGCGGCTGCACTCCCAGGTCAGTGCTGACTCCTCTGTGCTGCGCCTGCCTCTAAATATTCAACGTGTGGGGGATAAATTCAACAAAACGTGTGCAAGCTCTGCGCTGACAGGACGAAACAAAGCAGAGCGAGAGTAAGGACCCGAGTGAGCAGCGTGATTTGCCATGTCCGTGGCTGGAAGACTCGAGATTTTTAAGAGGTCCGTTGTCTCCGAATGCAATCCCAACCAGTGTCTCAGCCAGCAGAGCTTAGGAACTGGCCAGGTGATTCCAACATAGAGGTGGAAAGGCAAAGACTCTGGAATAGTCACAATAATTCTGAAAAAAGAACAGGAGCACCTGGGCGGCTCAGCGGTTGAGCGTCTGCCTTCAGCCCAGGGCCTGATCCTGGAGACCCGGGATCGAGTCCCGCATCGGGCTCCCTGCATGGAACCTGCTTCTCCCTCTGCCTGTGTCTCTGCCTCTCTCTCTCTGTGTGTGTGTTTCTCATGAATAAATACGTAAAATCTTTAAAACAATTTTTTTTTTAAAAAGAACGAAGTTGGACGGCAAACACATCTGCTTCCAAGACGTATCATAAAGCTACAATAATCAATACGGTCTGGTATTGGCTTAAAGATCAGACATCCCTTCTGCAGAAGGAGGAGGAGGAAGAGGGGAGACGGGGAAGGTGAGGAGAGGGAGGGAGGGAGCAAGATAAGAAGGAAGGGACGGGTGGCGGGAACCTTGACCCTTCCTTCATATCAATACAAAAATCAACTTGAAATGGAACTTAAATAAAAATTAACAGACAGGGGCTCCGGGGTGGCTCACCTGTTGAGCGTCTGCCTTCAGCTCAGGGCGTGATCCCCGGGTCTCCTGCTGGAGAGACCCTGCAGAGCCTCTGAGACCAGCCGGCCGCCCCGTGGGCGAGCAGGGGCCTCCACCCCAGGCCCCACGAGCACCCCCAGGGCCCAGCCAGAAAGGAGAGCAGGTCTGGGCCTCGACCCCTGCACACTCCAGAACATTCCCCGAAGGAGACCTGGCATGTGTGACACTCAAGTGGCCAGAAAGACCACGTCCACATCAACTCATGCATTTCTTCCTTCCACCCAGCTTGGTGGCATGCAACAAGCATTTATTGAGCACCTACTATGTGCAAGGCCCTAGGGAGCCCAGGGTGGACACAACGTGGCCTTGTCCTCGTGCACTCTGAGAGCCAGAGAGAGATGCACGTTCCCACAACAGGAGACTCCCGGAGACGATGTCTGTCCATCTACACGGACACGGATGCACACTCACGTGCAAGAGCATGGTCTCCGGGGGGAAGGCCAGTCTTCTTGGCCGGGTCGCTGCGCTGCCGTCTGTGAGGCTGGCTTGAGGCCCAGGAACCGCAAGACCCCTCGAGGCTTCAACCCAAGGCCCTGCCCACATCCCGCATGGTGCCCTGGGGGCCAAGGCCCCACCAGTCAGAGGGCGCTCGCGGGACCACGGCTCTCACCTCACCCCTCTCACGCCTCGCCGTCACGGAGGGCGGCTCTCGGCGCTCTGCTGCCGTCCTCCGCTCGCTACGGTGACGTCCGTGGCAACCGCGTCGGAAGCTGAGACACCGCACATCGGGTAATTAACGGAGCCTTCGGGGCCTTTCAATTAACTCGGTCTGCAGACGAGCAAACCCCTGTTCTCTGGAGCATTGCTCATTTTTTTTTTTTATTAAGAGGAATTTGAGATCATTGTGTAAAGGTTTCTAGGATTCCACTGGACCGCCCCGCGCAGCCGAAGCCAGGTGACCCGGGTCCCCTCCGCGTTCTTGGCCTGCAGCGCTGTCTACGACTCTGCACATGGAGTCTGAGGATGCACGTCCCCCACCGGGGGGGGGAGGGGGGCTCAGCCTTCCAAGGACCCAGGAGCCCCATCCCCCTCGGTTAGGCCGCGCTGCACAAACCTCACTTCCCGGCCCCCGGCGCAGCCCTGCGACCCTGCGCACGGCCCGGGGATCTTGGCCTGCAGCGCCGCTGGACGCAGTCAGCAGGGGCTCCGTGTCCGCTGTGGGCGCCCGACCATCTCTCCTAACCTCCCGGCCTGCACAGACAGACAGACGCCGCAGCAGGACGGCGGCCTTCGCCCTCCCCGTGGTCCCAACTCCCGAGGACTGGGCGTCTCTCGGATCCAAGGCCCCCTGCGCAGACGTGCAACTGGCCCCTGAGCCCTCGAGCCCAGCTGCTTCTTGAAGTCACGAGGAGTGAGCAGCGCCCGGGAAGCAGCCCACGAAGGCTGCACCGAGGGTCCTGCACGCCGAGCATGGCACCTCCCACCTCACAGGGACGAGGTGTCACATGGAGGGGACAGTGGGGCATGCACTCCCCGGAACACTCGTGTGCCCAGCGGGGGCCCCTCCCGGACGCCGACGGCGCAGGCATCCACCCGGCCAGCTGGGCTCTCACACACTCTGATCCTGCCAAGCTGGGGACACTGGAAGCAACACCCGCGCCCCCAGACCCTCGGCCTTGCCTCGACGGCACTTCCCGGGCGTCTCAGTGCTCCCGGGGGTTAGCACGTGGTTCTCAGCCCTGGGGACACGTGGCAGAGCCTGGCTATGCGCCTGTCACAGGTGTGGAGGGGGGCATGCCGCGGGCACAGCAGTGCAGGGGACCGGCCCCCAGACTTGAAATGGTCCGGGCCTGGATGTCCACGCCGCGGAGCCAGCCTGGGATCGGTGGCCCCGGCTCCAGCACTTGCAGGGCAGCGGCCGGTGCCCCAGCCTATGGGATCCCAGGGCTCCTGTGGTCCGAGCCACACCCGGCGCAGGCCCCAAAGTCGCCCCAGCACAGTGACAGCCCCAGGAGGCGCCAGCACCCTCCTGGGAGGGACGCGGCCCTGGCCCTGGACACGAGGCACACACCTGCTCATCAGCGGACTCCCGGCTCCTGTCAGACGTGCGTTTCATAACCAGCCCACACGCACTTTCCAACCTAATTCGGGGAAGGAGCTTTCGGGACACTTGCACCTGCATCTGCCGAGACTCATCCATCACACGTGGCCCCAAGGCAAGTGCAGTCCGTCTCCCCGACAGCCGGGGCAGCACAGCCCCGGCCCCGACGCGCCCTAGAACCCAGCTTCCTGGGGCCACATTTCCCAGTGACCAGGCGGCTTGGCCTAACCGCGCGGACAGCCCGGCCCAGAAAGCACCTGCTAGAGAAGCTGGAACAGAGTCGTCCGGAGAGGAGCCAGAGCCCAGACGCCCAGCGCGCCCTGCTGCTGCCGGCTGGGGAGGTGGGGCCGGTCTCTCTGTGCCCAGGCCCCCCGTGTCCAGTCCACCCGTGCCCAGGCACCCCCCCGTGCCTGGTCCCCCTGTGCATGCCCCCCCCCGTGTCTGGTCCCCCCCATGCCCGGACCCCCGGGCCAGGGCCACTTCGTCTGACGGGGCTGAGGGGCGAGCTCTCCAGGAGCAGTGGACGAGCCGTCCCGCTAGCTTGGACGCCTGCAAGGCGGGACAGAGAGGGCGCTGCTCGGAGGGTGGCCACCCGGCAGAGGGCAGGCAGGAGCAGACGGGGGCAGAGGGCAGGCAGGGCCTCGCAGGGCGCCGAGCAGCAGGAGCGGGGGACCCGGGGGGCCGGGTGAGGACACGCGGCCCCAGGGGTGGGGGTCGAGGCTCGGGGCAACAGAACTGGAGTTGGGAGGGGCCAGATTTGAGCGTATGAGACACACGAGTGGTGGTGTCGAGTCAGAGGCTGGACAGAAAAGTCTGGGACGTGGGAGGCAGGTCCCGGCTGGAGATATAAATTTGGGAGTCGGCATATGGATGACATTTGAGGCGGCCGGTGCGTGAGTGTAGCGAGACGGAGCCGGGAGAGAAGGGCCGGCCGGGGGCCCGGTGGCGGGGGCCCGAAGCCTCAGGCAGGGGGTCCAGGCAGGGTCGGGGCAGATGCTGCTGTGGCTCAGGGACAAGGATGCCGGGCCCGGCACTACTCTCAGCCGCGTGGAGAGGACCTTCCCCGGAGCGTGGGCCGTGGGCCGCGGGGGCCTGGACACCCGCAAGGACAACGGGGTCTCAAGGAGTCTTGCGGGATGAGGGGAGCAGAGCAGCAGGGACAAGTAGAGCCTGTTGCCACTCGGCGGGCACACGCGGCAGGCCCTAGGGACGCTGGCACCCCGCGCCCCTGGGACTCAGTCCTGTGCCCGGCCCCATCCACCCTCCGGAATGAGCTCGCGGCCCAACCAGCCAACAGCTGCGAACGTGACCTGAGCACAGGCCGCGGCCCGGGCTCAGCGGCTCCCGAGATGCCCCGGGGCAGGCCGCAGGGCCGCACACGCTTTGTGGGCCCCCACCTGGGATCCGCACCCGGGCCGCAGGCGTCGGCGCCCCCACCAAAGAGCCCCAGCTCCGGCGAAAGGCTGACAGCGCCGGGTGCACGGATTCCTGCTCCGCAGGGGTCACCGGGGCATCGCAGCAGCAGGCGCCCCAGGGGACGGGGAGGCAGGTTCGGGCCGGCGGGCGGCTTTACGAGGGGGCGTCGTGGCAGCGCCTCTGCAGACGGCTGGGGCGGGCGGGAGCGTGGCTGGCGGAGCAGCAGCCTGGGCAGGGGCGCCTGACCCGAGGGCTTGGACCACGCTCGCGACCTCGTCATATTCAGGTGGATCACGGAGGGATCTCGTTCTCGTCTCGACCCATCATGGCCACGGGGCCTCGTCTGACACTGGTGCTCTGCGGACTCGTGTACGTGCGACACGCGAGCGCCAGGCCCAGCCGTGTGCGGCCCCCAGAGGCCCCCGAGCAGTTTCCACATCACATCACACGCCTTCTGCCTGCGGCGTGCAGACCAGGTGCCCTGGAGGGGGGGCGACGGGACCATCATGAGGTCGGCCTGGGCTTCCCGGGAACACGCAGTGGCCCTGCACCCGGGCCTGGGGACCTGGCTCCCTCCCCGACAAGAGCTCCCCGGACAGCCCTGCTGACCCAGGGCTGCGGGGACAAAGCACAGCCTCAGCGCGTGCCCAGGACCAGGACGCAGGGGCCACTGCTGTCTCACGGGAGACACAGGGACGAGGCCACGTTGGCTTATGGCCCGAAGCACAGAACAAGCACCATGCCAAGGGGCAGGAGACACGGACCCGTGCAGCGTCCCCGATCACGCACACGCCACCTCCCTCAAGGGCGTGGAGCAGGATGCCCGCCCGGAAGTGCAGGCTCCTCCCAACAGGTCAGCGTGGAGGGGACGACGCGGTCCCCCGGCCGTGGAGGCCCCTGCGGCGCGGGCTCAGCCGGGGGGCAGGGTCAGCAAGTGCGGGCGGCAGACACGCCCCGGCCGAGGGCAGGATCCGAGGGCTCCAGCCCGTGCCCGTCCCCAGTGTATCCACGCGGAGACCACACGCAAATCCTACGAAGCACCTGGCCCGTCCTCGCCCAAACGTTGGGTCACCACACGGGAGGTGGCTGAGGACCACCAGGAGTGAGCCCGTGGCGCGGACATGGTGCGTGAGGACCCAGGAAGCCGGACTGGACCGTAGCCCTGGGGTACTCGGCCGTCAATCCCCGGGTCAGCGTGACTGCCCAGGGTGCCCGACCACACCGTCCTGCCCTGCCTGGGGTGCTTCCGGGTGGCGGGGCGCCGGGGTCCGTGGACTCGCCGCAACAGGTGCGCAGCCAGCGGGGCCCTAACGGACGAAGGGGGCTTCTCCTCTTGTTCCTGCCTCGCCGCCCGGGTCGGCGCAGCTCGGGTCCTGCCCTAGGCCCGGGACTGCGTGTCGCCTCGCGGGTTCCCAGGCCTGCAGCCCACGTGCCCACCTGGCCTCCTCGGCTGTGCGAGTCTGCTCCCCTAGATACATCCCCCGACACGCACACACGTGCACACGGACACCCGCACACGCGTGCACACCGCACACACCCGTTCTGCACATCCGCGCCCCCAGACGGCCCCGGCCAGGACGGGGTCGCGTCCCTGAGGGCTCCCCACGTACACGCCGCACCGACTTCGACGTGCACGGAAACAAGGCGTGAGGACTCGCTGCGCTGCCTTCCCGGCTTTGCTGTAAATCTAAAAGATCAAGGAAAAAGTTTCTAAAGAGTCATACGAGCTTTGTGCGCACGGAGCGTGGACGGGGGCCGGCGGGGGGGTGGCACGAGGAACGCTCGAGGCTGTGGTATCCGGGCTGAGGTTACATAAGACGCTGGATTTCCTCATATTTTTTCTTGTCACTTTTGGTTATATAATAAAAAGCTATAAAGTTAAAAAAAAAAAAGAGGATCATCCTGGCGAGAGTGTCTGGCGCTAGATGAGCAGCCTCGTAATCCGTCACCCAAAGCAGGACACGTCTGAGGGTGACGGGGAGGCCGTTAATCATCGCGCCCGATCACGAACGCGTCCCCCGCACACCGGGGCCCGGGAAGGAGCTGGGTCAGCGGGGGCAGGTGGGGAGCGGCGGGGAGGCCCCGGGGACAGGGTCCCCTCTCGGGCTTGTCCCCGTCCCCACAGCGTCTAGCTCAGTGTCGTGCCAACCCACCGCCGGGGGCGCCTCATGGACTGGGCCTGACTTCCACGCACTCCAACCGCCGTGGGCTCGGGGCAAAGGCTGTCACGGTGCCACTAACGGGGGGTGCCACTGGCTGACTCCCAGTCCCAAGAAACGCGCCCCTGGTGGTCCAGGGTCTCCGTCGACATGCCCCATAAGCCCGCACAGCACCCCCCGCGCCCGCCAGCACCCCCTCGGCTCCCACTCGCCGCCCGAAGCACCTGGCAGGACAGGCAGGAGGCCCAGGGTTCCCCCCGGCACATGCAGCCACACGGCCCCCGCCCAGGCCCGCGCCAGGCACACATGTGGGGACGGGGCCCCGCTCGGCGGCTGCCTTCCTCCCCGGGTCCCTGCGCCCCACTGTCCCCGTCATGCGCAGACTTTGCAGATCCTTGCCGCCCGCGGAGCTCAACTACGACGTCAGGAACACAAGGGGACCTTGATTCTTGAAGAGAAGGAGACGCCAAAGGACTGACGTGACCCTGCGGGGCCACAGGCAGGTCCCCGGGGCAGCAAAGGGGACTCTGAAGCCAGGCCACGGCCACCTTCCCTGGGGAGCACCTGTGAGCGGGTGGGGACCCAGGGAGCGGCAGGTGCACGGCCTCCTGGATCTCGGGCTCACAGCGCCTCCCCTCGGAGGCCCGGACTGAGCTCAGTGTGTCCCAGGGTCCCCGGGGGCTCGAATCAGCAGCCGCGGTGCTGGGAGGTGCCGGGTCCTCACGCAGCCAAGAGGGAACTCACCCAACGCTGGGAAGGCGGGTGACAGCCGGGCTGGGGCTTCCGCTCATCCCCAACCCCCAGCCCCCCCTCCCCCTTTCTCCCCCTCCCACCCTGTCCAGCTCTCTGGCAGCCCCCCCCCCCGGCCGCCCCAGGTGCAGAGCCTTGGCCCCGTGCACCTCCCTCCTGGACCAGAGCCGGACCGCGGAGTGCGGCGGAAGCGACACGGTGCCCGTCCCTGCCAACCCCGTGCCCCAGCCCCAGCCTCAGCGCGCCCGGTGTGGGGAGGACGGCCCGCTCGCCCGTGACCAGTGGACACGGAGAAGCCCTGAGACCACGGAGGGCAAGTGGTGGTTTAGGATACGCGACGTGGGCCCAACGGCATAAGGTGGAGGCGACAGGCTGTGGCCGCCAACCTGTGTCCCGGATGGCACTGCGGCTTCCTCCTGGAGAGGCCGGTGGCCCGGTGCACAGCCACGTGAGCGGCCCCAGGGGAAGCCCACGTGTGGGGAGCAGCCCCCCGAGCTGCGGGCGGCGCAGCCACGGCGACAGCTGCACGGCAACCTCACGGGGCCCCGAGCCACGTGCACGGGAAGGGCCGCTCCCCACCCGCCGGCCGCAGAAACAGAGCCAAGGGGACCGCTGTGAGCCGCTAAGTTTTGAGGCGATGTGTTAGGTAACAGGTGACAGGAATAGCGGCGGGCACGAGACCCGACACCCCAGGACGTGACCCGCCTGGGTTCCAGCTGCGAACCAGGCCCCGCGTCGGCAGGAGTGGCCCTGACCCGTCATGACAAATAACGAGAACAGGTGTCGCCGCGTCACAGGTCGCGGGGCAGCTTGTCCCCAGCAGTAAACAGGGGTGCGGAGACCCGGCCCTGGCCCCGGGGAAGGACAGCGGCCAGCGGGTGCCAGTGGGGGCCCGACGCACCAAGCACCCATCAGCCCCCTCCTTGCCCCGCGGGGTCACCCTGGAGAAGGCGCGCGCGTCCGCACCCCGCCTGACGCTCACAAAGAAATGACAAAGTCGCCTATTTCTTGCTTTTGCCACAAGTTGTGCCTTCTGCATACAAAGCACGAGGAGTCATGATGTGAATTCTGAAAGCAGAGACCTTTCTGAAGTCAACTTTCAAAATCGCTGTGAGAAAGTGAATGTACTCAGCTCCTATTTTTAATAAATTGGGGGCGACACTGACTCCCACCCACACCATCTCCTTGTTCGGAACCTAAATAACACGCACAGGGTTCTCACAGGGGCGGCACGGGCCTGCGCCTGAGCCGTCGAGCTGGGGACCGTCCGTGTCACACCGCGGGGGGGCAGCGGGGACAGAGAGGCGGCCCCGTCGCGGCTAGTGGAGCCACGCGGGACGAGCCCCAGGCTGCTCTCCGCCCTCGGCCACACGGTCCTCGCCTTGATTTTTAAAATAATAGATTGTAGGTCAGTGAAAGAAACATTTTTTTTTGATGAAGCAGGCATCCCAGATTTTAAAAATAACAATAATTTTATTAATTACAGCTTCTTCCAAATTGTCTCAAATTCTGATCATTAAAATCATTCAGCGTCTGGATCCAGCCGGTGTTCGGAGACGAGAAAAGTAGCCCAGCACGTCCTGTGGGCGCACAGCCAGCTCAGCCCGGTGGGCAGGCCGCGCGCCCGAGGAGCTCTGGGGGGACAGTGATCCCACCCACAGTGGACGGGGCAGGGGCGGGATGGGGACGGGGAGCAGGGATGGGGCAGGGACAGGGCGGAGACAGGGCAGGGATGGGCAGGGACGGGAAAGGGATGGGGCAGGGACAGGGAGCAGAGATGGGGCAGGGGTGGGACGGGGATGGGGCAGGGATGGGGCAGGGACAGGGAGCAGAGATGGGGCAGGGGTGGGGAGGCAGGGGGGCAGGGGCAGGGAGGGCTGAGCGCTCGTGGGCACAGCCGCCAGCAGGAAGGGCGACACCCGCGGCCGTGGAGTGGGCAGGTTTGGGGAGGCCCGGGCTGCGTGTGTCTCTGCCAGGCAGGGGAAAGTGCCAGCTGGGCCCGCACTGCCCAAGGCTTCCCGCAGACAGGGAACTGGGTACCAGCCCTTGAAACAGGAACCAAGTGGCTTAAAGGGGGCCAGAGCGGCTGCCCGGGTCCCCAGGAGGGCAGACAGCACCATCCGCCCCGGGAGGCTGCAGGCGTGGGGCCCCACCCACGGGTGGGAAGCCACGTGGCCCCCAGCAGCCAGCTCTGGGAGGGAGCATCAACACGCCCCAGCTGGCGGCATTCGCACCAGCAGCCCTGGGAAGGGGTCAGAGGAACGATGCCAAGTCCCCACGCACAATAAAGGGAGGCCGTGGAAACGTGCGGTTCCGTGTGTAACGGGCCGTCCCTGGGAGGAGTGACATGGAAATACAAGCACCCGAGCCACGGGGCCAGCCCTCCCCGGCGGCTTCACGGTGAGAGCCAGCATGACCCTAGAGGGGGAGCAGCGTGGGGTCCCCACCCGAGCCCCGGGGCTCCCGGCCTCCACCACCACCCGTGTTGCACACTGCTCAGCCCTCCCCACCCAGAGTGGATCCAAGCTCGGGCGCAGCAGCGTCACAGGGGAGCTGGTGGGAGCTGCAGGCTCCTGGGCCCCACACAGACCCGCGGGGTGGGAATGTGCAGTCCCCGGCTCACGGTGGGGCGGGGACCCCGCTCGGGCTGCCCTGACCCTGGGCACAGTCAGCGCTCTCCGTGCTTCGCTCCCCTGGGACCGCCACCCCTAGGGAGAAGCCCCGAGCAAACACGCGCGTCGCATTCCCACATTACTTCTCGGCTGGAGAGCTGGGTGGTTAAATTTTTAAAAGAAAATCGGCTTATTTTTAGCACTTTAAAACACACAACCAGATGGATAGGCAGGCAGAGCTGACGTGACAGTAGGTCCCAAGTCCATTCTAGGACCAGCCTTGTGAGCCACGCGGGGAGAAACACAGCGAGCGAGCTCGCGGCTGCCCACAGGCCCTCGGGGAAGCTGGGGTGCGGCCCAGGAGCCCCGAAACCCAGGAATGGACGTGCAAGGGGGCTTCCCAAGGGGCCTGCGTGCCCTCCTGCCCAACCTGAACCCAAACACCCACCTCACGGGACTCGGCACGGTTCCACCGGCCGGTAGGGCCCCGGGGTCTGCAGCCAGCAAGGGAGGCCTATGCGCAGGGACGGGTGGGAACCCCGGTCAGCCCGCCGCCCCGCCCCGCGCCACTCCTGACGCTCCAGGCCGTGCCCCCTGGAAACAGGCTCCCAACAAACAGGGGCCTGACCCCCAAACTACAGCCTCATAGCAGTGTCGGGCCAGCCCCGCGTGCACCCAGCTGCTCTCCTCCGCCCCGCGAGCTCTCGGGGATGTGGATGAAAAGTAGGGCACAAGCCCCGTGAAGTGACGGGTGACATGAGCGAGCACGAGAAAGCCCACGCCGAGCGCAACCCAACAGCTCTGGGAACCCGCCAGGGTCTCGGCGGCGCGGCCGCTTCCAGGACGAGCCGTGGGCCCAGAAGAGCCCTGCTGCGCCGAGCGCTAAGCGGCGCGGAGTACGGCGCGCGGAGATGCCGGTCACAGCCAGCACACACGACAAAGGACGGTTTAAACTTAGAAACAGCCCCAGTGCGCTCGACTTCAGAAAGCAGGGGGCCCCAGGGGGGAGACCTCACGGCCGCGTCACACGGCACTCCCGACGGACTGGAAGTTTCCACGTCCACACCGAAGGAAGCCCCGACGCACGTTCGTCAACGGTAGTAACGCGACACCAAAGCCAGAAACTGCCAGAAAGGAAGCTATTTTTTTTTTCTTTTTTTTTTTTTTTTTTGCCCCTCCCCGAAAGGAAGCTATTGATGGATCCGGCCACAGAAAAATTAAACACATCCGTACCAAAAAAAAAAAAAAAAAACCCAAAAAACCGTGCTGCAAGGTAAATGGCACAGGCACGTGTCGGGGGCCGTGCAAGGGTAAGGCTTTGTGGGCAGGGACGGCCCAAGACACGGCGGTCACGGGCCTGGCAGGAGCCCGGGCTCAGGAGCTGCTACCAATTCACAGGACACGGACGCCCCCAGCGCCGAAAGCACACAGGTGACCAATCCCACCAGCAAGCAGACGAGCTCAACGCGTTAATACATCAAAAACTTACAAAAACTTAAAACATGGGCAGCCGGGCGGCTCGGCGGTTTAGCGCCTGCCTTTGGCTCAGGTCGTGACCCCAGGTCCTGGGATCGAGTCCTGCATCGGGCTCCCTGCATGGAGCCTGCTTCTCCCTTTGTCTCTGCCTCTCTCTCTCTCTCTTTGTGTCTTTCATGAATAAATAAATAAAATCTTAAAAAAAAATAACTTAAAACCCCACTAGCAGCCAGGGTTGGTGAGGATTCGGGGCAAGAGGACTTCTGAGCATGCCCAGAGCAAGCGATGGCTGGCCGCCCGTCCAGGCGGCTCCGTGGACGTCTCGGCCCTGCTGCCCTTCCCCGGCCGCTCCCCGACTGCTGCCCCGTCGGTCTGGTCACCCCGCACTCAGCAGCCACATCCTTGGTGGCCGCCTTGGAAGCAGCGCCCAGGGCAGCGGCGGGCTCTCAGATGACAGCTCCTGTGGAAGCCGACCGGTCAGAAGACGGGGACACAGCCCTGGGGCGGCAAGCTCGTTCCCCAGTGCAGGAACGTGGACACGCGGACATGCCCACTGCCAGGCCGCTTGTGACACTGAAGGAAGGCAGACAGCGCGGCGTCCTATAGTGGGAGATGACGTGACCGGGAACAGGGTACATGCGCAGAGGCGGCGAAGGGCAGCGACCAGCCCGCCGCCCGTGGGAGCCCCAGCAGGGCCTGCCCGGCCGGGTGCCGCGCTGCCACGGCAACTTCCAGGGGGCGGGGACCAGGCGCGGGGAGGCCAGCGCCCAGCCAGGCTGGAGGACTGTGCCCGGCCGTGAGGCGCCCACAACGCTGCTGTAGATCCCTCACGTGGGCGACACCCCGCTGAGCAAGAGAGCAGGTTACCACCAAACCATATATGGATTGCGATCCCATTTCTGCGTGAAGGGAAAAGACAGTGTTTCTCCGGCGCTGGAAGTGTGAGAACATTCCTAGAACCAGGCTGCGGGAGAGGCACAGCGCACGTTCACTGTGCAGAGCCTCGGTGCTGAACCTACGTGCGTCGGGATTCTTCTATTTAGGACAATTTCAAGAAAAACAGGAAAGCACATGCATTTATAGATTTTGATGCTTCTATAATCAGAAAAAGACAAAGGCTTTTTTTACGTTCCAAGGAGGGTGACTTGAGAATCTGGCGGCCTCCTGCCCTGGCGCGCCCCCCACCCCCACCCCCACCCCCACCCCCACCTGGCCGGGGCCAGAGTCCTCCGCCTTCAAGGGCTCCCTCCCTCCCAGGCTGCTCTACGGGGAGCAAACCTGCATCCGGTTAGTGACTCCCCGCTGGTAAGCTGCTGTCACATGGGGCTCCGGTGCTGGCCACGACTGTGGAGGAGAGGCCCTCCCCCTCCCCCCGGTCACGCACCTGCTCCGCAGGCAGCACCGGAGCCCCCTCGGCAACCTCACCGCATGCGGGGTCTCCAAAGCCGCACTGGTGCAGCTCTGGGGCAGGGCGACAGGAAAGGCAGGTGTCCTGGGGTGCCCTGGCGGGTTCAGCCCCTGAAGTCCCCAGCAAGGGATCGCGTGGCGGAGGCGCGGGGTTGGGGGGGAGGGAAAGGTGCCCCGGCTCCTGCGTGAGGCAGAGGCGCCGAGAACTTGGACATGCGCCCGGCGCCTGCTGCGCCAGCCCGGGGGCTGTAGACTCACTCCGCGGGACCGGCGGGGACTGGCGGGGACCGGGACGTCTCGTCGACATCACAACCACAGGGATTTACCTGGCACTGAGTTAAAGTGCCCCCGTTTCCCTTTCTCCCTGCTCTCTGCATACCAAACTTGATATATTAATTGGGAGTTTTAATCCAAAAAATTCATCCGAAGGACTTCCGTCGCCATGGCAACCGTGCAGTCACAGTAAATGCACGTCTGCAGCACAACACCGCCGCCTCTTCAAGCCCGCCTGGCAGCGGGGCCGACAAAGTAAGGCGAGCCCTGTCTGGAGGGGCGAGGAGGGGTGACTTCGCACCCCGGCCTGCGAGAGCGCGGGGGTCAGGCGCCACGGCACGCCCCCTGACCCCCCTCCTCCCTTCCGAACCCCAGTCCTCGCCTCTAGATACACCCGCGGCCCTCTCCGCGAGCGTGTGCCCTGACGCCTGAGCTGCACGTGCCCCGGCGATGCCGCGCAAACGCGAGATACAGGTAACCGGGGGCGGCCGAGCCCAGGCCAGGCTCAGCCTCCCAATCTCACCAAACAAAGCCCAGGTAAGTCCCGAGGTGCGTGCGATCCGGGGACGTGGCCGCTGTGCCGAGCGATGAGCCTGTCCCCGACGGTCACGTGTCCTAAGGCGCAAGCACCTGTAGCCAAGGCAGCCACCTCCCACCCGCCCGCAGCAGCTGCTCCAGCGGCGGCCGGCCTCCTCCGGGCAGGTACAGGGGTGACTGAGGGGATCCTCAACTCAGACCGTGAGCAGCGGAAACAGATCCTGTGCTCTTTTTGCCTTTTTAATGATCCTTGAAATCTGAGCACACAGAAGAACCCTACGCGAAAACGCTCAAGGCGGCGGCCCTGGAGCGACAGCAGTCTCTCTCCTTCCGCGTCCTCCGCCTCGGGGAGCCCAAGGCGAAGGCACGAACAGGGCGGCCAGCTCTTGGCTACACCGGCCAGCGCCGAACCCACACGCGTCTCTCAGACATTCTCTCATCCCGCAGCCGGAGAAGCGAGACGTCAGTCTGCTTCCTGACCGGCGCCTGATTCACCCTGCGCTGTCTCTACTCGGAATATCCACGTCAAAAACAAAAGTGTAGAACATAGGGAACATTCACAGCAGTGACTTCCGCGGCCCCAGAGTGCGGAACACGATGACGGGCAGACCGGGAACACGCCGTGCCGATGTGGCAGCCGGGGAGGCACCTCGGCGAGTCCAGCACCCGTGGCCTCCCCCCCCGCCGCCCGCTGGCCGTGGCCAGGCTCAGGCCAGGCTCGGCGGAGCCAGCACCGCCCCCCCCCCTGCAGCCACAGCAGCCTCTCCATCGCCCTGGTGACCGCCTGCACGCGGCCTGCACATTCATCCCCACTGGCCTGAGGTCGTACTCCGGTAATTTCCTCTAATGCTTAAATTATTTATCAGAATAAATAGCTTGGGCTCTTGTGCTGAGCTGTGCTCTAAAATTATAAAAGACCCATCCTACCTCTGCAGGCTGCCTACAAAATGCAAAATGCATATTTCGACTATTTTAAGAAAATGTCAAAAAAACATCAAATGTGTCATCCTCGTACCACTTAAATTATCCGCATGACATCTGTAGAAAAGAGCTGTGACTGTACCGCGGTGCCCAGAGGCGGACCTTCCCCACAGGTAGGCGCCGAGTCAAAGGTGGCCTATCACCTGTTTCCCCAGCGCACCTGCCTCCGCATGGCCTCTCAAGAGATGCGGGTTCCCTGGACCAGCAGCGTCACCTGCAAGAGGACCTGAGGGGAAACCCTCCAAGGGGGTCCCCAGAGGGCAGGTCTTTGCACAAAGGCAAAGCCACCGCTGCTGCACATCTCAACGCAAAGGTTGGGCCCGCGGCGCCGGCCACTCGGCCACCCGGCCACCGGGCAGGCCAGACCCAGAGCTCCCAGGGCCTGGACCTCGCCACCTGTGGGGCGGGCATCTTCCTTCGCCAAGGCGCACGCACAGGTGCAGAGTTCACGGAGCCTGCACATCGCCCCCAAAAGGAAAAGGAGAACCTGCAGCGCTGGCCGCGGTGGGCGGCAGACCCGGCCGAGCCCCTCCCCACGCTGCCCCGCTGGACACGAGGGCGCAGGCGGGAGCCGGCAGGCGCGTGGGCACCTCGGGCTCCCCGCGCGAGTTTCCCGGGAAACGGAGCCCCCGGGCCCCCCCCCCCCCCCCGCGCCGCGGTGTCCGACGCGGGGCAATCCCAGGCCCCAGCCCCGTCCCGCCCCCAGCGGCCGCGCTCACCGTCCTCCTTGTCGTCAAACACCGGCCTCCGCGCCGTGGCCGCCGACATGGAGGAGCCCATCCTCTTCTTCCACTTGCTCCACGGGAACAGGGGGCGCGGCTGCGCGCGGACATCGCCCGCGTCCCGGGCCCGGGGCTGGCCGGTGGCGGGCGGCGGCGGCGCGGGGGGCGCGTCGGGGCCGGAGGGGCGCGCGCGGCCGGGGGGCGGCGAGCCGGGGGGCGCCAAGGCGCTGCTGCCCCTGCGCTCCGCGCCGCTCCTCATCGCCGGGCCTGGGTGCGCGCGGCTGCCGGGGCCGGAGACATGGCCCGCCCGCGGGCGGGAGCGGGAGCGGGAGCGGGAGCCGCAGCGGGAGCGGGAGCGGGAGCGGGAGCGGCCGGCGGTGCCCCGAGCGCCCGGCCCGGGCTGGCGGCTCCTGCGGCGGGGCCGGCTCCGCCGACTGCCGTGCGCGGGGGCGGGGCCGGGGCGGGGCCGGCGGGAGGAGCGGGGCGGGGCGAGCGCGGGGGGCGGGGCAGGGGCGGGGCCAGGAAGGAGCGAGCGGGGAGGAGCGAGCGCGGGGGGCGGGACCGGGGCGGGGCCAGGGCGGAGAGACCGGGGCGGGGCGAGCGCGGGGGCGGGGCCGGGGCGGGGCGGGGGGGGGTCACGCCGAGGGCCCACCGCGCACCGGAGGGGGTGGCCCGCCCGAACCCCGCGGCCGCACAGCCAGGAGGAGGCGGGGACAGGAGCGGGGGAGGGCGTGGGGGAGGGCGAGGGGGAGGGCGTGGGGGGCCCCCAGGCGGTGGGGAGAGCCCTGGTCTGCAGGGCGCGGGGACTCTGGCCCGCGGGTCCCCCCTCGCCGGGCCTTCCCCGCCAAGCCGGCTGCCCGGGGCGGGGCGGTCTTGCACTTCACCCCGCGGCCCTGCGCGTCGCGAGGCGGGACCGGGCGGGGCGCAGGGACACGGCGCGCGGGGGCCGAGGCGGGCGGGGGTGGGCGCGGCAGGCGCTCGGGGCGGGAGCCCAGCGGGCCCTGCGGCCGCGCCCCGGGGGAGGGGCGGGCGCTCCGCGGGGAGTCTGGCCGCCAGCCCCGCGCTCCTGCACCCGCGGCCTCGGGGTCGCCTCGCCGGGTCCCTGCCCCCTCCCCCCCCCCCGCCCCGCGAGGCCGCAGCCGGAGCCCCTCCCGGGACCCGCGGTCCGAGTGGCCCAGAGCCCCCCCCCCCGCCCCCGCCCCGCCCGGTCGGACCACGGCCTCCGCGCTCGCCCCGGGGTCGCCACGACCTTGGCGGGCCGCTGGGGGCCGGGGCGCGCGTCTGACCCGGCGGAGCCCGGGCGCGCAGGAAAGCCCCAGAGGCGGGTGGGAACCGCGGCCGCCTGCGCGCGGACCTGGTCGCGGGGAATCCGGGGACGGGGTGGCTTGGGGAAGCCCCGGGCTCTGCCGCGGAGCCAGGCCCACAGCCGGAGCCCCTCTGCTCGCCTTCTGCCCCCCACGGCGACAGCCGAACGGCCCCCTCGCCCCTGCGGACCCCCCAGCGCCCTGGGCTCTGCCCTGACCCCCAGCGCCTCTCCTGGCTCCACCCCCACCCCAGGGTGGTGCTAGGCTTGGGGGGCTTTCCTGTAGGCTGCACTTGACCCACCCGCACCTCTGAGACCCAGTGTGGCTCCTTGACCCGCTTGACCAGCGGTGACCGGTGTTATTCCTGGGCCAGTGCGGGCCTGGCTGAGAGGGCGCCCCCATCCCTCAGGACCACCTGCAGACCAGCCTGTGCCCCGCTGAGATGGGGGGAGTTACTTTTACCCCTGGCCACTGGGTTAGTCCCACTGACCATCTACCCACTGCGGGTCTCCCGGCCTGGCTGACCTGAGCGCATCCCATCTGGACTTGACCTTGATGGCACTGAGACAAGTCCCAGGCCTCCCAGACGGGCTCAGCGTCTGTCCCTTGAGCTCCACCCAGCAGTGCCATCCCGGGCTCCCGCACAACCACTCTCTGCCAGGAGCACGGAGAAGGCACCTAGCACCTGGCCGAGCGGGCGCCCTGTAGGAATTCATGGCGCAGGGGGGAGCGGGGAATGTTTCCGAAGGGGGGGAGGCACCGGCAGGTTATGCTCGGCTGCTGTCACCCGGGGCTGCACATCAGAATTCCAGAATTCCCCAAACCCACAGCAGCCTCGGATTGTCCAGTGCAGCGGACCAGCCTTCTTCATCTGCTCTCCTTTCCAGAGCCTCTAAACGGGAGGGGGGGGGGGTGTATTACCTCCCCTCCCCCACCAGAGAAGGAACAAAGAAAAAAAGACTTTAGAAGGAAAAAAATGTTAATGGATTCAGAAACTGGCTGAAAAAGTTACTGGAATCCTAGTCGGAGAGACAGAGGGTTTGGAGGTAACAGGGGGCCCAGGGGCTTGGAGGTAACAGGGGGTACTGCAGGCAGGGCTGCCAAGGGGCAGGGGGGGGGCAGTGGAGCCCAGGGTGACCCCCAGTGCAGGGCAGGTGGGCACAGCTAGTCCTTCTCTGAAAGCAACCAGGGCTCCTGCCTCAGGGGCACCAGGCCAACAGAAGACAGGGGACCTGCAGGGATGAGTGAGGATGTCTGCACTGACCTGGGGGCCAGCCACCTGCCCAGGGTCAGGACACAGGACGAGTCTCCTCTGGGGACACTGAGCACCTCTCCGAAGACCCCGGGGCCCTAGGGTTGTGGGTCCTTCCCAGGGTCCAGCAGAAAAGAACAGGAGCCAGCAGGGCAGATGGGCCTACAGCTGGCCCCTGGGCTCAGGGCTGGCCCTGTCCGGGAGACCCCCTGTGCCTGGCCGTGGCACAGGGTCCCGGGAGGCCCAAGGACTGGGTGTGCAAGCTGGAGCAGGTGCATGGGGCGGGCAGGAGACAGAAAAGCTGGGGGCTGCCTCCCCCGGGGAGCCCACCAGGTCACTGCAGCCACAAAGGTGACTGTGGAGTGCAGGGGAGGCTGGGAGGGAGTAAGGCTGGAACGGGGCCAACTGGAGTGGAAAGGGGGCAGCGAGGCCAACGGTGTCCCGGCTGCCCACACGGGGGCCCCGGCAGCTGCCCACACTGGTCAGGAACATCAGCCAGCCCAGAGCGGAAGTGTCATCTGTCCTGTTCCGGTGACAGGAGTCCGTGAATGACTCGGTAACCGTATGAACACGCGTGCCACGTCAAGCACGCGGGGGCGCATGGCGTCTTGGGCGGTGTATGATCACGGGACCGCTTTATGGGGCGGTCGGGCAGGGTTCTGAGCCTGACCTTGTCGCTGAGGCTTGAGCGTGCACTAGCAGCCTCGGAGGCGTGTGTCCCAGGGCCTGGGACGCTGGCCCCGAGGTAGAGACAAGCTCCAGGACGAGGACAGAGAGGAGCCCGTGCCTCTAGGGGGACAGTGAGTGCCCAGTGAGACAGGGCATGTGCGGAACGGCTGGTGGTCGATGTCGTGTTCAAGGCTCAGCCTCTGAAACCCAAGCACGGGTGTGCACTGCTCCCACGGGATTCGACCCTGGGTCGCTCCCCTATGCAGAGGGTCCGCGGCCCCCTCTTCCTGGCAGGGAGTGCAGAACAGGCCCCGGCCCTGCTGGGACAAGGGGCCAGGGGTACCAGGAAGGCGGGGCCTTGGGAATTCATGTGCTGGGGGTGGGGGTGGGGGGTTGCCTGGTGACAGTACTGGTTGTGGAGGTGGCGGCTGCCTGTCCTCTGATGACCCCAGAGAGGAGGATGCACCGCCGACAAGCAGAGCCTCACAGGGTCCTGGAGGGAACCCCACGCCTTGGTGGTACCAGGTCTGAAGCACAAACTCGTGCTTTACCCCGTCGGTCCCAGAGCGTCGGGGCTGCCAGGAGGGAGCAGCACAAAGCGGTGCCGCGTGAGGCAGGAGCAGAGTCTCGCTCGGCTCTGGGGCCCGGAGTCTGAAATGGAGGCGTTAGCAGGGTGGGCTCCTTCTGGAGGTCCTGAGAGAGAAGCCGTCCCATCTCCCGGCATTCCTTGGTGTCCCTTGGCTTGCAGAGGCGTCCCTCCGATCCCTGCCTCCATCGGGACACCACGTCTCATCTGTGTGTCCTTCCCTGTTCTTCCCCTACAAGGACGTTTGCCGTAAGACTTCGGGCCCACCTTGGCGCAGGACGATAGCAACTCGAGATCCTTGCCTCGATTACGTCTGTGAAGGCCCTTGTTCCAAACAACCTATAACCCTGCTTGTAGGTTCTGGGTGGACACACCTTTTGGGGAGCCCAGTGTTACACCTGCCATGGTCCACCCCTTGTGCGGAACACAACCAGGGCACCCCAGCGCCCCCGAAGCCTCAGCACTGCGGCGGGACCTCCAGGCCTACACTTCCACCTAAGTGTGAGGCGCTCACAAGCCCCAGGTGTCGCCATGTGACCAGGTGCGAGTGAGACTCTGGGTGTGGCCGCTCCCGTGCAGCTGGAAAAGAAGTGATCTGCTCCCCGAGGGCCACGGTGCTGGGACAGACGTTTCCATCCCGGAAGAGAAGCTGAAGGAATGAAGGAGTCCCCCTTCCCAAGGATGGTGGGAGCTCCAAGGCCCGAGGAGAGTCCTCTGTCACCGCTCGCCCACCCTTGGGCCATTCTTCCTTCTTCCCACGGGCGGCCCTATCAGCCCCTGTCCTGCTCGTGGAGCTGTGTGAGTCCTGAAGCCTCGTTCCCCGTGTCCTGAATCTGTTCCTTCTGCTGAAGGACACTTGTGGGTTCTCAGAGGCCCAGTAAGTGTCCCGTGTGTGTCACGAGGGGCGGCCGGTGCGGTGGGCGGGGAATCCATCACACGGGAAGGGCCCCCTTGGATCTCCCCTGCATGACCCCAGCTGTACCCCTGGGTCTGCTGAGACGGCCAAGCGGATTCAGATTCGCCGAGCTAACGGCTCCCGCAAGCGGCTCTGCAGCCACAGCCTTGGCCTCCGTGCACAACATGCTTTTCCAACAGTCCGTTTCCCGGTTTCAGTGTAGGCCGAGAACCTCGCAAATCTTTAAGGGCTGTTTCGTTTTTGCTTAAGAGACCTCCCTGACGTATCTGTGCTCTCACAGTTCACTATGAGCAGCAAGAGGAAAGCAACCCACACCTCTAACACTTGGCTTCTAAGTCTCCTCGGCCAACAGCCCAGTTCATCGTCACTTATAAGGCGTTCGGCCCAACATCACAGCGCCATTCAGTCACGTTTCCTGCCGCTTTATAACCAGGGTCACTTTTCCTCCGGTTTCTGTAACATGTTCCTGGTTTCCAACTGACACGCCACCACCTTTAACACTCACACTTCCACCAACTCTCTGGGCGTGGTGACGTGTGTGCCCTCTAAGAGAGCAGCTCTTCCTTCCTTCTGAGCGCTCACCAGCCCACCTCAGGGGCCATACTTCTATCAAATGTCTGTTCAGAGCATTTCAACTCATCAGTGAGAGCCACCCAGATTATCAAGGGGCATCTACTTGACTTAAACTCAACTGATGGCAGATGTTGACCACACCTTCACAGCACAGACCATAGCACACCTTCCCAGCAACACCTGGTTTAGTGTCTGGTTCAACAGCTCCAAGCGTAGCTGATACATAAAACTAACCGTGACACCTGTGTCAGCGTAGAACATGTGTGGGAAAGAAGGGGACCTTGAGAGTCAGATGGGGACATCTGGGCAGACATAGGTGAGGTGGAGAACATCGGACCCCCAAATGTCCCTGAGGCCTTCCTTGCTGGCAGGACCAACCCTTCTCTCCCCTGTGCCCTGAAGCTTCTCAGCCATTGTACCTGGGGCAGGTACCTCTTGAGCTGATGCCAATTATTTTCAGGACGCACCCTTAGCACCCCCATTGCCCAAAGGCCCATAAGAGTCAGATGGTCAGATGGTCAGGAGACACTAGAGCATAGATGGCCGAGAACAAAGACTGCTCTGGGGGGCCTTTATGCAAAAAGAGATACAAAACCTCACCTATCTGTAGCCAGGAGCAGCCGTCAAAGTGGAGTCTAGAGGCGTCAGCCCAGGAGGGAGGAAATAGGGCTGACGAGGGCCAAATCCATTGATCAGTCTGCATGCACCAGATTTAATATATTGATTTGAGCACCTGGAGGCAGCATTAATCACCAGCCAGGTTGGATAAGGCAGGACACAGGACTCAGTGGTAGGTGGCAGGTAATGAGACAACTTCCCTGGCTTCCTGCAGGTCCTCACTCCTCACCACGTGGCGCAAGGCCAACAGCAGGGGCCCCTTGGAGTGTTTTAGAAATGGAGAATCTCAGGCCCTACCCCGAACCTGCTGAGCCAGAATACACACTTTAAAAATATGCATTTTTAAATGTGAATGTTTTCACATTAAAGTTTAAGAAGCATGGCCTAAAGAAGGAGGCTACAGGCTCAGGGAGACAGGAAGGGTGGAGTGGATGGACCCCAACCCTGCCCGCCCTCCCCGGTGAGGACACCTCCCCACTCCCTTCATTCCCTAACATCGTGGCGAGGTGCATCTGTCAGATGCCTGGAGATGCCGTGGGGGTGCTGCAAAGGACTTGGGCTCCAGGTCTCAGCAGTAACAGTGAGACCAGGGGTGGGGTCAGCCAGTAGCTACAGGTGGTGAGGCCACCACCATCGGCCCAGGACAGAGATGCAAGCGGACACTGGACCACAGGGATCGATGGTGACGCTCACTTGGTGGACCACAGAGTCCCTAGAAATGGGCTTGACGGTGTAGCTGGACATTCTAGGTTTGCTGGAGGAAACCCAACTATGTTAGAGAATTCACAGGAAAAGATGGATGTGATGGGTGAGGAGACAGGTAATCTCAGGTGAGACATGGAAAGTCTAGAATTGAGAGATATAATATCTGAGATTTAAATTGTTTTCAACAGCCGTAATATTCTATTGGAAAAATTAAAAGAATCAGTAAACATGTAGACAGGTCGACAGAAATTATCAATGATATATGTAGAAAAATTGGAATAAAATGGGTTCTTGTAAAATGGAAGGTGGCAGCCAGCTTCTCAACAGGAGAAATGAAGGCCAGAAGACAATGGAGCACATCTTAACTTTGCCAAAAGGAAAAAACTCCATCATAGAATTCTGTATCAAAGGAGAATATTCTTCAAAAATAAAGGCTAAAAGACTCTTTGAGAGAAACAAACAACAGAGAGAATTTGTCGCCAGCAACTGAGCACCGTAAGAAATGAAAAAGTAAGTAGTTCAAGATAAATGGAAATCCTACTACTTGGAAATTTTATCTTTTTTTTTTTTTTACTTTTATTTTTTTTTAATTTTTTTTTAATTTATTTATGATAGTCACACACACAGAGAGAGAGGCAGAGACACAGGCAGAGGGAGAAGCAGGCTCCATGCACCGGGAGCCCGACGTGGGATTCGATCCCGGGTCTCCAGGATCGCGCCATGGGCCAAAGGCAGGCGCCAAACCGCTGCGCCACCCAGGGATCCCGGAAATTTTATCTTTAAAGTTGATTGGTGTGGCCACTATGGAAAACACTACGGAGGTTCCTCAAAAAATTAAAAATAGATCTAGGGGATCCCTGGGTGGCTCAGCGGTTTGGCGCCTGCCTTTGGCCCAGGGTGTGATCCTGGAGTCCCTGGGTCGAGTCCCATGTCGGGCTCCCTGCATGGAGCCTGCTTCTCTCTCTGCCTGTGTCTCTGTCTCTCTCTCTCTCTCTCTCTCTCTATCATGAATAAATAAATAAAATCTTAAAAAAATAGATCTGCTATGTGATCCAGCCATTGCACTTCTGGGTATTTAAAGAAAAGAAAAATACCAATTCGAAGAGATACGTGCATCTCTATGTTCACTGCAGCCTTATTTTCAACAGCTAAGATGTGGAAGCAGCCCAAGTGTCCGTCAACTGATGAAAGGATAAAGAGGATGGGGTATATGCATATATATGGGTAGCAATCACTTTTAAAAGTAGTATAGTTAGGGGCGCCTGGGCGGCTCAGTGGGTGAAGCATCTGCCTTCGGCTCAGGTCACGATCTCAGGGTCCTGGGATCGAGGCCCGTGTCATCCTCCCTCCTCTAGGGAGTCTGCTTCTCACCCTCCCTCTTCCCCCACTCGTTCTCTCTCTCTCAAATAAATAAAATATTTTTTTAAAAAAAGATGTATCTTAAATTAAAAATGCTATTAAATATGCAAAATAAGAGATTAAAAGGATGGAAGATGATACACTGTACAATTACGAATCATAAGAAAGGTGATGTAACTATATTTGTATTTGGCAAAGTAGACCTCAAGACAAGAAGTCTTGCCGGAGATAGAGACCTACCATAGTGATAAGAGGATCTGTAAGAAGACATCACGGTTCTGTATGTGCATCTAAAAAGAAAAGGTTGAAGTACATAGATCCTGTTGGTTCTGTTTCTCTGGAAAACCCCGATTCACATGACAGCCCAAGGAAAAACCAGACAAAACCCCAACTGTGGTAGGAGACTCGAATCCCCCTTTCTCAGTAATTGGTAGAATAAGCACCCACACGTGCAAAATTACTGAGGATGCAGATGTTTGGGGGAAACCATCTTGCACGGTGCCCTAACCAACATCTGGAGAACGCTATAAAATCCCCCACATAGTAGACATCACTTTCAAGTGTGCAAGGGATATTCCTGGAAATAAGTTGTATCCCAGAGCCAAAAAAAAAAAAAAGATTTTCAGTAAATTTCCAAGTTTTTAAATCATACAAAATATGTTGACTGAATACAAAAAGTTAAATAAGGCATCAGTGATAACAGATGTCCTAAAAGTCTATGCACATTTGGAAATGAAGGAACGAACTTGAAATAATCCACGGACCAAACAATAAATCACAAAGAAGGTTAAGACATATTTAAAACTGAATGACTATAAAAACCAACATAATAACATTTTTGGGTTACAGCTATTTTTAAGAGCTTCTATGAAAAAAATCAGACAGGTTTAAAATTAATGATCTAAATTCTATCTCAGGAGGCTAAAAAAACGAAGAGTAATTTAAATTCAGCACGAGTAGAAGGAAAGAAAAGACACAGGAGCAGAAATCCGTGAAACAGAACATGATAAGTGAGAGAAAAAAATCAACAAAGCAAATCATTGTTCCTTTGAAAATAATCACTAAAATTGATTTTTTTTAAAACCCTAGCATTATTTAATAAGAAAAAAAGAGGGGAAAATTGCCATATCAGAAATGGAAAAGGGGCTATCAGTACAGAGCCTAACAAGACTGAAAGAATAATCAGGGGATCCCTGGGGGGGGGCTCAGCGGTTTAGCGCCGCCTTCAGCCCAGGAACTGATCCTGGAGACCCGGGACCGAGTCCCGCGTCGGGCTCCCTGCGTGGAGCCTGCTTCTTCCTCTGCCTGTGCCTCTGCCTCTCCCTCTCTCTCTGTGTCTCTCATGAATAAATAAATAAAATCTTAAAAAAAAAAAAAAGACTAAAAGAATACCCAGAATGGGGCTCCTGGTGGTTCAGTCAGTGAAGCGTCTGCCTTTGACTCATAGTCCTGGGGCCCTGAGATTGAGTCCTGCATTTGGCTCCCTGCTCAGTGGGGAGTCTGCTTCTCCCTCTGCCTCTGCTCATGCTCTCTCTCTCAAATAAATAAAATCTTAAAAAAATAAAATAATAAAAAAGAATAATCAGGGAATATTGCACAAATTTTGCTTCATGAATTCACAACTCAAATAAAATGGAGAAGCCCTTTAAAAAATACAATTCATCAAAATTGATGGAATAGAGACTATGGATAGGCCTATCTGTGTGTGCAAAGTTGAATTTATAACTAAAAACATTCCCACAAAGAAAAGCGCCTTTGCTGAGACAACCGAATATCCATATGGGAACAATAAACCCCGACTCCTACATGAATCCCAACTCGGATCGGGTCACAGGCGTCAGGGTGAGAACTGACACCATGAGAGGTCTGCGAGAAAACGCAGGGAACCTCCGCGACTTTGTGTGAGGCAGAGGGTCAGATGTGACACCAAAAGCTCGAGCCATTAAAAAAATCTGTAAATCTGTCTTCGCTAGATTTATAGACGTCTGTGCTTCTAAAGATTCCACTAAGAGCAGAGAGGGAGGGGATCCCTGGGTGGCTCAGCGGTTGAGCATCTGCCTTCAGCTCAGGGCATGATCCTGGGGTCCCGGGATCAAGTCCCGGATTGGGCTCCCTGCATGGAGCCTGCTTCTCCCTCTGCCTGGGTCTCTGCCTCTCTCTCTGGGTCTCTCATGAAGAGAATTTTTAAATAAATAAATTAATTAAAAAAGCAGACAGGGAGGAAGCACAGCCTGGAAGCAGCGCTGGCAACCGGCCTTCTGGCCAAGGGCTCGTGCTCAGAATGCACAACGGACTCCGACGGCCCAGGGATAAGAAAACAAGCCAGTTACGAGGTGGGCGTCTGAGCATCTCACCGGCCGGCTAGGACACACCTCAATGTGCTCAGCGCCTTCATCGTCGGCAGGTGGCCGTTTCAGCCACCCTGAGCTCGCTAGCCGGGCTGGTAGGAGAGGCTCAGCACTGCGGCGGGGCGCGGGGACGTCCCCCCACCTTCTTAGACCAGTTTCTGGGGCTTGTGAACTAGACCCACAGGACACGGAGCACAGGAGAAATGTTTATTTTCTCTGCACAAGGGAGGTGCCACAGAGAAGATGTGACAAGCTCAAAAAGCCGTTGGGCCCCGGGTTTAGGTACCGTTTGCCCAAGGGCAGGGGATTGTAGAGGCGGGACTCTCGAGGGAGAGGTGCTGCGGGCTCCGGGGAACATCGGGGAGCGGCTGGGGAGAGCCCTGGAAGACGACGAGCTGACGCAGGAAGGCTCCTGGCCGGGGCTGTGGCCCTGCCCTGGGCGCCAGAGGGCGCGGGAGGGTGAGGGAGGGCCGCTCAGCTGCCCTCCCCTGGGACCGGCCTCTCATCTGCGGGCGCTCCTCACCCCCCCTCCCATGTCCCCCATGCCTCCAAGGACACCGCAGAGCCAGAACCCCCACATTCTGCTGATAGAAGCTACAGTGGAAAGCAGGTGACCCCTTCCCAGTTCAGGCATACACTCACCATGGAGCCCGCACCCCCACTCTTAGGACTCCACCCCAGAACGTGCAATGTGTCGCGACCCAAACGCATGCGCGCGAGTGTTCAGAGCTGCGTCACTGCTCCTCTCCCACGGGGCCAGTGAGCATCGCAGGCCGGTGGGCGCCCCAACGCTGTATTCACCTGACGGGAGACTGTTCAGCAGCAGGAAGGAGCAGACCCTGGCGTCTTCTGGAACACGGAAGGGTGGGAAAGGCCAGGTGGACAACTGCACATGGCGCGATTCTCTTTCCACGGAACGTCCAGAAAGAGGCAACTTGGTGGAGGCAGAGGCACAGCAGAGCTGTCCTGAGGCTGCGGGCGGGAAGGGGTGACGGAGGCGTGCTCAAGCCGCAGTGCGCTGCCCGTCGCACCAGCCTAGAGATTTTCTGAAAGTCATTGAGTTGTGTCTGTAGGATGGGCTGCGCCAGGGTCTTGTTGTCGTTTCTGTTTGTTCTCTTTACATTTTTATGAAAGTGTAACTGACACGCTGCAAAATTCGCCCGGGCTACCTCAGAAGGCCGGGTTTAAAGGAGGCTGCAGGTGCCTGGGGGGCTCTGTGGGTGAAGCGTCTGCCTTCGGCTCAGGTCCTGATCCCGGGGTCCTGGGGTCAAGCCCTGTGTCGGTCTCCCTGCTCCGTGGGGAGCCTGCTTCTCTGTTTCCCTCTGCCCCCACCCCTGCTTCTTCTCTCTCTCCGTGAAATAAGTAAATAAAATCTTTATAAATAAATAAATAAAGAGACTGCAGGCCAGGGGTGGGTGAAGCAGCCCCTTGGTAGGACAGGGGAACACGCTGGATGCAGCTGCCCCCTAGAAGGAGCTGGCCCAGGGCCATCTTGGTCATCGTCCCCGAGGGCTACATAGAGGGACAGAGTGACCCTGTACCCGCTGCCTATTCCCATGATGATTCTGCATAACAAACCACCCCCAACTTTAGCTTTACCGCCAACAATCCGCATCTAACTCGTGCATCTCGGGGCTGGCTGTGGCTTGGCAGGTGTCACCAGGCTTGGCTGTGGACCACGGACTCGGGCCAGGTGTGTCCTGCAGCCTCTATTCTTCTGGGACCAGCAGGCCACTCATGCCTTTCCCACATGGACACAAGGGAACAAGAGGTCAAAGTCTGCGAGGGCCTTCGGGACTGGGCCTGCACCCCACCTGCTCAGGGGGTGACGTCGGGAAGACCTGTGTTGCGGGGCGAGGAACAGCATACGCACGGTGCCAGGGTGAGGGGCTGCTGGCCGCCTGGACACGAGGGAATGGGGAAGATGGGGCAAGGTGGACGGCTGACGGCACTGCTGTGACAGCCCTGGTGCGCAGATGTCTCCGCGGCCACACGCTGTCAGAGCTGGGGTCACAGCCACCAAGGGTTGTCTGGGAGGGCCCGAGACAGAGCCAGCACACGACACGATGCAGCTGCACACGGCGCGGGGGTGCCCGTGGTCCGGCGGTCGGGTTACGGGCTGCGGAGGGGGGGTGCCGTGCTCCGTGGCACCTGCTGCTGCCTTCGTGCATCCTCGTCCTCTGTGACTGGATACAGTCCTCGTCCTTTCCTTTTCCACGTTTTAAAAATGGCCTGTGTTGTCGGGACCTCAGCACTTTGGTGACTGACGATCGGGAGACAAAGCCCAGCTCCCTCGCTGAGAGCTGCGTGGCCCCAGCACGTCCCTAACTGCCCTGACCTGGAGTTCCTCATCTGTAACCCCCAGGGTGTCACCAGGGGAGCACCCCCAGGTGGCAGAAATGGCTTTGGGACCGTCTTGTTAGGAGGCAAGGGGCACTCTATTCATCTGTCTTTTTCTATTTCTGCTTTTTAAAAAAAACCCTTTAAACAATTAGCTCTGAGTTAGATCGCCCTGAATTACGTCTGTCTAGTTACTGTGACCGACCCGGCGCCCCGTAACAAGAGGAGAGCCCGAGGTGGCGTCCTCCACGGGGCTGCACTCACCCTCCCCCTGGCGGCTGGGGTCCGGCCGCCACTCGCACCGATCTTCACTCCCAGACACGTGGAGGTGAGGCGGCGAGCGCGGGGGCCCCCCCCCCGCCCCCGCAGGCACAGCCCATGTAACTCCCAGGAATTCCTACCAACGGGCCCCACGTGATGTCACCCAGGCTTGTCGGGGGGGGGGGGGGAGGACTCACCCCGTCCCGCCACTCCGTCCTGCACTGCCCACACACAGGCAGACCCTGGCCTAAACTCACACGTCCATGTCTCGTTTCTCGGGTGCACGTGAGATTCAGAGATCTCTGCATTTGGCCATGTCACCTTTTCCTGCGGGAACGTCACTCTGGGGCAGGTGGATGAGCGGCCATCACCGCCGGCCCGCATTTCCCCCTGAGCCGGGAGCTGGTGGCGTCGCCCAGCGGGGCTGCAGGGGGCCAGGCCAGTCTGCGTCCCCACACAGATGCTGGGACACAAGCCATCCCCCACCCCCACTGTCCTCTCAGGGGTATCCAGGACCACCTGCAGCAAAACCTCAGGACGTGCCCCAGCGGCTTCTTGACGATGAGGACTACGCGGGGAGGACTATGCAGGGAGGACGACAAGGGGAGGCTCACGTGGGGAGGACCACGCGGGGAAGACCACAGGGGAGAATCCTTCCCCCTCCCTCAACTGCTGATGCCGTTCCGTACAAAACGCCCCTGAACTCTTCAGGCTCAAGGGCCACTTTTCCGCACGGTCCTCGATCCTCTCTTCAAATCAGGTGAAGCAACAGAGGCCATTTTCTACTCTTCGTGCTCGGGGCCCTGCCCCTGGGCTCCCAGGGAAGCCGCCCTTGACACTTGCCAAGGTCACAGGGCCTCGCCAAGCCTCAGAGCCAGGCCGTTCCTGGCCCAGCACCGCGTACATCTGCTGCGTTAAAAACACGCCCCCAAAGGAGCATTCCGGACCCACAGGGAAGCGGGAAACCCGCCCGGGTTCCCGTACGATAAAGTCCTACAGCCCCGCACGCGCTAGAGGCAGAGGATAAAGTCTGTCACTTCCTGGAACGACCTTCGTCGTGATGCTCTGTGACTCCGCGTACAAACAGCACAACCCTGCCCCAGACGGCCCCTCCCGAGCACGCTCTCCTCGTGAAGACGCGTAGCAACTTGGGCTCCGATGAAACTCCTTTCTCTTTGGGGTTTTGAGAAGTCGTGTGTCTGCGTGTCTGCGTGGACGCGGGCTCGTTAGTGCCCTGGCCCCGCATGTGGTGCCGAAGCTACGGAGCCGATGCAAGCTTTGCAGCAGACACCAGGCTTCCCCAGGTGCTGGGAAGGCGCCGTCCGGGGGGTCGGGGGGAAGCCCCCTGCCCGCTTGGGGTGCCCAGCGCTAGCTGGCACGGGGGCCGCGGCTCACCCAAACTGGATGCCTGTCATCATCACCTGCTGGGAGAGGCCGCACTGTCTTATCCAAGGCCGGGGTTGCGGGCCAGCCTCCGCAGGGCGGGAAGGCGCCAGGCCCTGCAGCCGAGCCTGGTCAGACCTGGCCCCGGCCCCGTGCACCTGCCAGCGACGCAGGCAAGGGTCGTGGTGACATGGCCCAGCCTCCTGCGCGCTGGAGCAGAGCGGCTCCGTGCCTGCGGACGTCAGACCCGGGCCAGGGGCCAGCGGCGGCCCCGTTACTGGCGGACGCCCCTCAGCGCAGGCGCTTGCTGCTTCCAGGCCCCAGAGAGGCCCCTGTGGAGAAATGGCTTCTGTCCCAGAGTCTCGCCGTGGGCGCGGGTCCCACCTTATTAGGCTCCCCTTAGATGCTCCCAGAAGGGGGGAGGTGGCCCAGAGTGGGTGTGAACCGGGTCCTCCACTCCCAGGGGACGGTGTCCAGTCTCGTGTGGCCTTCATCCTCTTCAAAGATCCATCCCAGATCCTGTCACCCTCAGGACACTGGGGTCAGGGCGACACTGGGAATTTCGAGGAGCCGCCACTCTGCCCGTGACACACCCATCTCCTGCGTCCCCCAGCTCGGACCATGGACCAACCCATCCCTCACTTTCCCCCTTCTTAGCATCTCATTCCTGTTCCCGCCACGTCATCTGGTGTCACTCGTATGAGGAACGTCTCCTACCGCGTGAGATCTCCTGCGACTCATCCCTGCTGTTGCAAGACACAGCTGTTCATTTCATGGCTGTCCCTTGTCCTGGGCTTGGGGTCCTTTCCAGGCTTTGCTGAAATGGGGGCCGGGGAGTTGCCTTGAGGAACTCTGCCCGCGTGACCCCGCGTGCCTCCATTTGTTTCCCTGAAGCCTCCGGGCAGGCGGTGGGGTCACTGCAGGTGGACTCACCTGGGGCGCAGATGCTTGTGGAGGTGCTCCCAGTGGACACACGCCCGACAGCACTAGGACTGGGACTCACCAATGCACGCGCTCCAGACGTCTCCTCTGCCAACTGAATGCTGCCTCCCTTAGGATAAGATGGTTTCCCTGCTCGGTGGCTGCAGGGAGCATTTTTTACATCTTTGTGACCCGTTCGATTTTCCTTACTCTGCATTGCTGCTTCCTATCTTTTACCTATTAATCTAAATAAACCTATTGTTTATATTTTCTAAATGGAATTATAGGAGTTCTTTATGTATTCTGCATACTAATCTACTAGAAATAAGAATTGCCAATATCTTCTCTCTCTTTTTGTTTTTTGTTTTTTGTTTTCTTTCTTTCTTCTCTCTCTTTTGGCTCAGCTTTTAATTTTCCTTGTGGTGTCTTTTCGATAAGCGAGAGCACTTGTAACATAGTGCATTTATCATCATCTGTCTGGGGGGTTAGTGCTTCTATATTTCATTTCAGAGATCCTTTTTAGCCTAAGAACAAAATAAAATTCACCCGTATTTTCCTCTAAGAATGCCCGTAGAATAAACTCTCTCATCAACACATAGCAGAAAACTGCGCAGCTCATGGGGTGCAGCTCTGTGTGGCCTGTGTCCTTCCCTATTTTTGTCCTTCCTAAAATAAGTCACGACGTCTTCAGGTGCTCGGTTTTCCCTGAACCTCGTGGCAGCTCTCCCCACCCTCGCAGCAGCCTGCAGGTTCCAATGCGGCCACGTGGGCGCCACGGGCATCTCTCGGCCCCACTGGAAATGAGCGACGTCCTTCTCCACAGTCCTTGTCCTGCCGGCCCGGGGGCCCTTTGCCATCACCTCAGACACTCCCTCTGCCCCCCGGATAGTCTTGGTGGCTCCCCCTGGAGCCTCGCTGGACGGCGCGCGGGGTCTTGGGTCCACGCGGGTTGGCGTCTATCCGTCCATCTGCTTCCCTCTCTCGAGTCGTGTAGACTCTGCTCCTTGAAGGCTCTCGAGCATCACACGCTGTCCCCAGGGGAGCCTTCTGCACAACAAATGCATCCCTCAGCTCCGGAAAGATCGCCCCATAGATGGTCACTCCCCTTCTGATTCGCCTCTTCTCTGACTTGAGTCATGAGGCCCTTGGGCTGATCGTGTCGTGTTCGTGCACGTGCCCTCTCATTGCCCATCTCCTTGCTTTCGTCCCAATTCCTGGGAGCTCACCTGGAACGTGTCGCCCAGGCCGGGGTTCCTCTGGCTCTGCCCGGCGACCCCTCTGCTCCCAATAGCTCTCCGTGGTGGGGCTGCCCTGGGCATCCTGGTCTGCGCTCACTGGGGCAGGGGTGCCCCGGCCCTCGCCCCCCGGCCTCGCCCCCAGCCCTCGCCACCCAGGCCTCACCCCCCCTACCCCAGCTCAGCACCCAGCGCTGCCTGCCGCTGAGTGTGCCCGGAGGGTGGGGAGCCGCCCCTCTGCAGGGTTCGGGGCCTCAGGAGGGGTTGTGGCAGGGGAGGGGCAGCCTCTGAGCCCCTGCCAGGCGACCCCCCGCCCTGCACCCACCCGGAGCCTGCAGGAGAGGAGCTGAGGGGCTTGTGTCGAAGCAAACTATTGGGAGGAGGCAGGTAGGACACGCAGACGCGGCGACAGCCACGGGCCAGGGGCATGACCCTGGCCCCGGGTCCCCGAGAGGTGGGGGCATCTCGACCCGAAGGCCGCAGGGGCACCAGGGTGGGCAGGAGGTGGGCAGAGAAGCGGACAAGAGCGTGTGCTGGGGTTTCCAGGGAGCAGCTGAACAAGCGGAGGACGGAATGGGCGGGATGCTCGGCGGCTCTGGCTCCGGAGGTGCTGGGCCCGGGGCCTGGGGCGGGAGGGACAGGGCGCTGCCTGCCAGGGGGCGTGCCACGCGGGGGACGCTCCAGGCCGCCTAGCGCCGTGCAAAGGGCACAGTCCCAGGCCAGTCCTCGGCGGCTCCGGGGGCATCCCTGCCTGCTCAGCGAGGCCCAGAGGCCACGGCGTGGGGACACAGGCAATATGACAGTGTAGTCAGCCCAGGCGTGAGGCTGCGCACTTCGGCGCCGGGGATCCACTCGGGAGCGGGGCAAGTGGCCCCTGGAAGGTGGACTGTGGACCCGCCGTGCCCAGCACCAGCCACGCTGGACCAGGCTCCATATGCTTAGCCCCGACAGGCGGCCACAGTGACACCACCGGCCTTCAGGTAGGACTGTCGGCCGGCCTGTGCCCAGCAGCCCTCGAGAGGCCCCGGTGCACACACGCAGCACCCGGAGGTGCATGGGTATCAGCTCCCCATGTCCCCCCAGAACACTTGTGGGTGCAAAGCCAGGCTCAGGTGTGGAGATGGGCCCCGGCTGCCTGCTGTCTCCATCCCTGACTTGACTGTGTGGACCGTGGGGCTGTCTGGAGGGGACATGGGGAGCTGACACCCATGACTGCAGGCTGGTGGCCGCCGCCTCAGCTACTCCCAGCACCTTCTCCAGTGGAGACAGTTCCGTTCCCAGAGGTGCGCTCGCCGTGGACCCGGCACGGCAGCCCCCACAGACGTGCGCATCCTTCCCCAGCCCCGTGAACACGTGTCTACAGGACAGGAGGGACATCAGACATATGGCTAATAGCCGAGAGGGCAAGGCCACCCTGAGATACCCAGCAGGCCGGCGTCACCACAGTCCCCACAGGAGGAGCAGGGCCAGGGTGCTGGGAGGAGCAGGGCCAGGGCCCCACCACTGGGGGACCACGAGCCGAGGGGTGCAGGACACAAGGAGACAACCCTCCCCCAGAGCTGGAGAGGGGATGAGCCCATCTCACCCGGGGAGGCGTCGTCAGGGCTGCGAGGGAGTAAGGGTGCTGGGCAGCCTCGGGGGCCTTGCGCCCTGCCAGGCAGCGCCGGGAACCGCAGGACAGGGTGAGGACAGACATCCCAGGCAGACGCCCCCAGGGACACTGGGTGCCAGCCGGAGCCTCTGTCTCCACGGCAACTCCGAGGGGCCTCGTCGTCTGTCCCCTGACACTGCGGCACCTGCTCTGCCTACCGGACCCCGGGTGCGACAGCGCACTCCGCCCCGGAGGCAGAACCACGCGCCAGCGGGAAAGACGCAGACACATCTCCACTCGCTCATTCCCGCCAATGTGACGGGCTCCCATGTGCTGCTCCCGGCCTGGCCTCGGTGCTGGCACCCCAGGGGCCCCCGGGCAACAGGGCAGCAAGGTCCCACAGAGCCCACGTTTTCATTGCACTCAGGGCTCGTGGGAGGGAGGGACATCACCGGGGACAAGAGAGTGACTCAAAGGCTATCATCTCTGGAGGGAGCAGCTTCATCCCCAGAGAGGAACAGGGGAGAAGGGAGGGCCGGGACCTGGAAAGATAGGGGGACAGGGACCTGGGTAGATGGGGGGCAGGGACCTGGGTAGATGTGGGACAGGGACCTGAAAAGATGGGGGCAGGGACCTGGGAAGGTGGGGGGCAGGGACCTGGGAAGATGGGGGGCAGAGACCTGGGAAGATAAGGGGGCCGGGACCTGAGAAGATAGGGGGGCAGGGACCTGGGTAGATGGGGACAGGGACTTGGGTAGATGGGGGGCAGGGACCCTCTGGCAGGGCTGGGGGTAGGGGTTGCTGCTTTATTGGAATTCGAACCCTTATCTCCAACGATGCAGAAAGTCCTGCTGGTCTCATGAGAGTTTTGGGTGACTGGGATCTTTGAGGACCTTGCAGATGGGTGAACCTTAAGGGTGGGTCGATGCAGAGCCCAAGAGGCCATGCAGAGCCAGCCCTCTCTCCCTGCCGTGTTCCCCCCTGATGGTCCCCGAGAGCTTGAACTCATAGGGGTGGGGGTGGGGGTTCCTGGCACCCACAGGCCATCTATGGAGCTAAACAGCTTGTACCCACGTCTCAAGGGCGAGCTCACCTCCCAGGCTCACCAGGGGCAACTCACCCAGGAGTCACCCCAAGTCCCTCCTGAGGTGCCGGAGAACCAGTACTTCCACGGTGGTCCTCCCGCCTTCCTGAGGCAATCCCTCTGCCCACGCTGCGAGTGCTCTCAGAAGGCCGGCAGCACCCATGAAAACCAAGGTCACCTTTCTTTGCGGCCTTACTTCTTTCTGAGGAAGAAGGATGTATGTCAAGTGTTGCATTCTAGAGCAATGGCACAGCAGGCAGAGCAGAGACGGGGCACGCTGCTCAGGACCACATCAAACATCTTCCAAAAAATAATTTCCAGCCATTGTGAAATCTGTGAAGCTTACCTAGATACGCTTATTCTTATTTTTAACTTTCTATAGAGAACATTTCAAGTTCTTAACAAAATTTCTTTTGCTTTTCTTTTGATGAGGAAGTACATCAGTTTTGGAGAAATCTATCAAACATAATTTACAGCAGTTTCGTACCAAGGAATTAAACAGGAAATGATAAAATAGAGCAAAACTCTCGTACTGCCCTTTGTGTGAAAAACATTTACTGCCTCTGGGCAAGAAGCCGCTGTTGGTTCACACTCCCAGGCCCTTCCACGGTTCCCTCCACCCACGGCTGCAACAGGCCAGTGTACAAAGAAAATGTTAACAACTCCAACAGTTCCACAGACCAGAAGCGGAAGGGAGACACGAAACAGGGTGCAGGACGGAGACTACAGGCCTGCGGGGCTCCAGGTCCAGAAACGGGCAGGTGGCCGGAAATGCTGTCCCTGAGGAGCGAAGTGTCTAAAGCTGCCCAAAGGAAGTGGGGAACAAAGCCACGAGCACCAGCTGGAATCGCAGCCGGGGCAAGTCTCCTGCTCGTGAGTACGACAGGAAATTGAGAAGGACAATCACCATCTGCAGCGGTTTCCTGAGGCTCCCCAGGAGCAGGGACCTGGGCACTGCTGGCTCTGTGACTGCAACTTTACTTCTCAAGGGTGGCTGCTCGGGAGCCCCGAGCACCCGGTCTAACACACATCGCCGCGGCAGGACCCCAGGAGGCTGAGCGGAGGGCCTGCTAGCCCAGACACACGGGGTGGGGTCAGGGAGCAGAGGGAGAAAACGGGACAAACCCTCCCACTTACGATGAACCTGCAAACCTCAATTCCAAAGCATGTTGCTCTGAGAAGAAAGATAACAAGATCCTCAATCAGTGGATGAATTCATCCCAGATGAAAGGAAAACAATACAGCAGCCTGAAAATTAAAATAACAGAGCAAACCTTAAAATAACTATGCTTAGGGTTCTCATGTTGGATAAGGAGAAAATAGCCACAAAAACTTAGAAGGGATTATAAAACAAAAATGGGAAAAAGGAAAAAGAACTAGGACAACTAGTTAGAAATGAGAAATGAAAATTAGAAACGAGAAATGAAATCATTAAAAAAAAAAAAAACCCAACTCAGTAGATGACACCAGTCTAAGAGGACACCAGTGCAGCCAGATTGCCCAGTGGAGAGCACAGGGGACAACCAGGAAGGGCAGTTAACGCTGAGACACGGAGAGAACAGCCAGGGTGGCCTCGCTCTGTTCCCTACGGGAGACCCAGAATACGAGAACGGAGGTCGGGGTGCAGAGCGCACTGCACGCGAGGACCGAAGGGCTGCAATGCCCAGGGTTGAAGGCGGATCCCCGGCAGGAAGTGCACATGCAGCGGAAATGAGACGCAACCCGCGCGTGGCATCTGAGTAGTGAAATCTGAGGACGTCAAGGACACAGAAAGAAGAGTCCGATCTCCTTCACAGAAATGGCCGTTGGATGGACAGCAAACTTCTCACCAGCGCCGGCAGCTCCCGGAGTCGTGCCAGCACCGAATTCTCTCCCGGTTAAGCATCATCCAGGAGTGAGCTCAAAATGAAGACCTTTCAGAAGAGTCACCCCTTGTGTCTCTTGGTTTCTCCTCTTTCCAACAGGCAGGTGTGTGGCCGCCACACTACGCCTGTCCTGCCGCCGTGGGCCACCTGGGGAGCTGCTCTGGAGCCGCCGCCTCCCCTGCTGTGCCCTCCAGGAAGCGGTCGGCTGTCCTCCTCTACCCCACACCTCACGGGAGCCGCTCGCTGGCGAACTCTCACCTGTAACCACACGGACAAGTGCTCAGGGCAGGAGAGGTCCCAGCACCCCTGCTCCGCGGAGCGGTCCTTACAAGGGCGGCCAGGGGTTGAGCTGGCCAGAGACCACCCAGAGCCTTAGGCTCGGTCCCTGAGCCCCCCCGTGCCCGCTTTACGCTCCCGTGTGTGACGGAGACGGCCTTGTGACCGACCTCCCACTGCGCCAACACGGTCGTCAGCTCCAAGGAATTTGCTGGTAACCAGTCCAGCCAATTTTTGTTGTGTTTTTCAGATCCGGAATTCCAATTTGACTCCTCGCTATGATTTCCGGTATCACCACTGCCTTGAGCACGTGAGGCCTGATTATTTTAAATAAATTTCTGTTGTTTATTTTTTTTTTTAAGATTTTATTTATTTATCCATGAGAGACCCAGAGAGGAAGGGACACAGGCAGAGGGAGAAGCAGGCTCCATGCAGGGAGCCCGACGCGGGACTCGATCCCGGAAGCCCGGGGTCACGCTCTGGGCCAAAGGCAGCGGTTCAACTGCTGAGCCCCCCCAGGCGCCCCAAACCTGATTATTTTAAAGTGTGCGCTTGCTGCCGTCATATCTGGACCGCCCACGGGTCAGTTTCTGTTCTCATTTTTCCTGGGACTCGATCATGTGTTCACGTTGCCTTGTGTGTGACGCACACGACACATTTTAAAACCATGCAGAGAACTTGAGATCTAAGATGGTAACACCCCCCCCCCAGAGGATTGGCATCTGCTTCCAGCAGGGAACTGGGCACAGCCCCCCAGGTCACCTTGCAGTCAGGGGCTGCTGGGATCCGAAGCAGAGCTTCGGGCCGCACAAAGTTTGCTGCTTTTCCAGTTTGCTCTTCCCAGAGTCCAGCCTTTGGGAGCCCACCCCAAGTCTGGGTGCTTACTAGACCCTCCCCTCTGCGTGGTTGCAAAATAACTACTTCTTTAGTCTTTGGTCTGTCGGGAGCTTTGCGCCGCAGCTGAGCTTTCCACTGCCTCCTCCAAATAGAAAGATGCTCATCGGGGAAAAGTTCACCTTCGGAGAATGCTTCACTCCCTTGTGCGTGGAAGGGGTGGTCACGGTGACCTAATGTGCCACCTCCATCGCAGAACCCGAGTGATCTTTCACAAGGTGGACCTTATCTGAGGATGTGTGCAAAGGAGTGGGTACCCCTGGCAGCCCGCCCAGTGACTTCTCAGGCCAGCCTGCCTCCAGGTACGGTGCCACCCCTGATGCCCGCTGGACTGGACTGCTGCCTGCCGGTGCCCCACCGCCCTTCCCTACGGGGCTTCCTAACTGGGCCACAGAGGCACGTTGGGTGAGATGTGGTGTGTGGGGAGGTGGGGGGCGAGTGAAGTAGCTGCCACCATTTTCACACCTGGAAGGTCAGGGTGGAGCCCCTGGCGTGGCTGCAGCTCACTCACAGGTGAGGGGGCAGGTGCACAGCTGCTCCACGTTTGTCCTTCCCTCCGGGCCTGTCAGCCTCTCCAGCCCCCGGCAGGGCAGCGTGGGGGCAGCCTGTGTGCAGGAGCCCCCCCCCCCACAGTCCGTCCTTGCGGGCTCCCGCTTGCCTCCAGGTTCCCCTTGCCCTGCAGCTCCCCGGGCCCGCTGCCCTGCACACCCGCAGCAGCAGCAGCCCCATCCCCGCAGCAGCTCCCCGGGCCCGCTGCCCTGCACACCCGCAGCTGCAGCAGCCCCCATCCCCGCAGCAGCTCCCGGGGCCCCCGCCCTGCACACCCGCAGCAGCAGCAGCCCCATCCCCGCAGCAGCTCCCCGGGCCCGCTGCCCTGCACACCCGCAGCTGCAGCAGCCCCCATCCCCGCAGCAGCTCCCAGGGCCCCCGCCCTGCACACCCGCAGCTGCAGCAGCCCCATCCCCGCAGCAGCTCCCCGAGGGCCGCTCCCCGAGCCCGGGCGGCCTGGTGCCCCCCCCCCTTCCCGGCGGTCCCGGGCCCGCGGCTACCTCTGGGCTCCGGGGTCTGGCAGCCTGTGGCCGAGGAGCCCAGGGGCCACCCGGCGGGCTCCGGGACGACGCTGCCCGGGGCGGTGTCCGTGGGACCAGCGATCGGGTCCCTCCGAGCAGCGCGCCTTCCGCGCACGCTCGTCTCTCGGGACCAAGACACACGCGTCCCCGCGGGCGGCACCGACCGGCCCGGGCCCGGCTGGGACTCCGCGCGCACGCGCCCCTCACTCTCCGCGCGCTCGGCGCGGCTTGGCGCCTCCGGGACCCCGTACGCGCGTCTCCATGGCGACCGCGTGGGCCTGGCAGCCGCCATTGTTGGGCTGCACCTCTCTGCGTCCGAGGTGCACCGGCGTGCTCGCGGAATGGGGCGCCGCGGGTGAGCGGGGTGCGGGGCCGGAGCGCGGGGGGCGCAGGAGTGAGCGGAGGTGCGGGGCCAGGAGCGCCGGGGGGGCGGGGGGGCCGCAGGAGTGAGCAGGGGTGCAGGGCCGGGAGGGCGGGGCCGCAGGAGTGAGCAGGGGTGCAGGGCCGGGAGGGCGGGGCCGCAGGAGTGAGCAGGGGTGCAGGGCCGGGAGGGTGGGGGGCGCAGGTGTGGGCGGGGGTGCGGGGCCGGGGAGGGCGCTGCCCCCCGTTGGGCCGGCAGCAGAAGGAAGGCGGTGGGGAGACACAAGGCGCAGCCTCCACCCGCGAGGGGCCAGCTCTGCAGCTTAGGTAGGTCCTGTTGTTCCACTCTGGGTTCTGAGATTTCTCCCCCTGACGGGGGGGGGGGGGGTGTGGGAGGTTGCCACCCCTCCTGCCCTTCACAGGGTTCACAGGAAGGGACCCAGCTAGAGGGGCCCTGCGGGTGTCCCGCGGGTGTCCGGGGGTCGCACCTGTGGGTGGTCCTCAGCCCCAGAAGGGGAAGGAAGTGCAGGCGCCCACACCTGGGCCGAGTGGGTTGTGCTGGGGACGGGGTGAGGTCAGGAGCACCCCAGCTGCCTGGCTCTTGCTGGATCCATGTTTGGAAGTTGCACAGGCCCGGGCCCCCCAGAAGAGCTCTGGGCGAGCGGCGAGTCTCGAACTGCTCTCTCGGTGTTAAGTGAAAGCCAGGATTCCGCTTTGGCAGGTGCTTCCCAGCGCCCAGCTCGCTGCTCCCCTGCCCGGTGCCGCGCTCTGAGCCACTTGGCAGAGCCGGCGGGATTCGGGGCCGCCAACACCTAGTGCCGAGAGCTGCAACCGCAGCGGGAATCAACCGTGCGAACTCAGCCCGTCCACTCACCGGTCACGGAAGGGATATGTTGGTTTACAGACTTTGAAACGGTCTGTTTTTATCCCTAAAGTAGCCATCCTTATTTTGCATCATTGTGTTTCCCAGGAGTTAAATCTCGGAACTCCGGGTACAGGGTGAGGAGCGTAACATTCAGTCAGGACCTTCTTGGCTTCCAGCGTGCTTCCTTCCTTCCAACTTAGATATTTGTCAAATTTATGATACCGTTTATTAAAAATGATGGTTTTGTAAGCAGGTGACATGGTTGCACACCTGCCACGGAGCTGCCCGGCGCCGCCTGGGAGGATGTGTGTGGCATCTGGCTGTGTCTCCCCTCCCTGTCTCCAGGTGACTCCAGACCAAGGAGGACAGCACAGGGCCCCGGAGCATTGCTTCGTCCTGGCTGACACATGGGAGGAAGCCGGGCTCCCCCGGAGGCGGCGGATCCAGACAGCGGCACCGGCCAAGTTCGGAGCGTGCCCGCGTCCCCCTCCAAAGAGGTTCACGAGGGTGTTAAGGGGGCCATCTTTTCTTCCTCGTCGATTTTAGACTTGAGTCAGAGTGGTCTTCACCATTTAGGAGAGATCTTTAAAATTCCCAACCTTAAAGTAAGTGGGGCATTTCTTAGGGCATTTGTGCCTCTGCCAAGTGGACCTAGGAGACAGGTTCTAGAATGAGATAGAAGAGGGTTGAGTCGGGGTCTCCAGTGCCGCTCACCACAAAATGAGAAATCCCGCTATGGGGCCCAGCCAGTGGAAATACTTATGGAGTCAGACCACGATGTCTCTCCTCTATTCTTGGGAAAGTCTTGAGCACCAAAAAGCCCGTGGTAGAAACCACTGCCGAAAGCACCGTCATCTCCTATTTAAAACATCCCCTCTAAAAGCCCCCACACAGCATTGAAACAGGTAAAAACTGTGTCTCACCCCTCCCTGCCTTGCTCATGTCACACGCTGCCTTTCCCGTGTGCCCAGTGCCTTGCCGCACCCTTGCCATCCTGCAAGTACCATCTCATCCCCCGGGATTTCTTTTTTTTTTTTTTTTAAGATTTTATTTATTCATGAGAGAGAAAGAGAGGCAGAGACCCAGGCAGAGGGAGAAGCAGGCTCCCTGCAGGGAGCCGGGTGTGGGACTCGATCCCGGGACCCCGGGGTCACGCTCTGGGCTGAAGGTGGTGCTAAACTGCACAGCCACCCGCGGGTCCCCATCCCCTGGGATTTCTAGAATGAGGTCTGCCCCATGCTGACGTGTGCGGGGCAGAGTGCTCACCAGCAGGGCTCCTGCTGCCTAGGACTCACTAATTCCCTTGAACCTCATTGTCTTCACCTGGAACGTGAGAACGAGACTATTTTTCTGGGCTGTTCCAAGAATTAACCCGCGTGACGCAGTGTCCGCTGTGCACAGCCCCGTACACCGGGCCACACTGCGCCGCTACGGTGCTGGCGGACATTCTGGGCGCTGGCACAAAGCTGCAGCCACAGATGTTAAGCGGCGCTGCACTCGCTAGAGCCCGCTGCGCTGGTCACATGTTTGGGGTCAGGGCGGCGCTGCTCCTGCTCCTTCCCTGAGCGCCGACGTCTCCGAGCGAACCCCTGGGTCGTCAGGGCTGCCCCGGCCCAGGGCAAACGCTCCCAACTGTGATCCAGAACTCCAACGTGTCATGGGATTTCTGGGGCCTCTGGGCATCAAGGAAGGAGGAGGAAATTCCAAGTGTTCTTCAGGCTTAATAAAGAAGCAGCGTACCTGTTCGCGCCTCTCAGAAAACAGAGTGACTGCCAGTGTTCTTACCAAGACGGCCAGTCCCGGCGCGAGGTGGCCGCTCAGCGCTTTGCCTTCCAGGGGTGACGGCGCGTGCAGGCGGGGCACCAGTCTCCGGAGCCCCCAGCCGCAATTCCAGAATCGTGCCGTCGTGGGGCACAGGAACGCTGTTGTCCCGCCAGACCCAAGAGGAGGGGCCGCCTCGCTGTGTCCTGGAAGAGCCCTTGCAGAGAGCAGTGCCGTGTCCCCTGCCTTTCTAGATTCCGTCTTCTGGCGTCGAGGAGGATCTGGGGTTTCAGAGCTGAGCGCTACAACAGCTTGGCCCGAGGGGGAGCAGGCCCGGGAAGCCTGGAGCCAGAGCGGGCTCACCCCGAGGTGCGCAAGTGCTGTGCCTGTGTAACCACCAGACCGTGTCCCCGAGACTGCCCCCTGCCCGCAGGGTGACCGGCCACTTCATTTTCCATGCGCTTGTAAAGCCCCCGCCGCAACCCGTGAAGGGACTCAGAGGCTGGCATCGGAGGCAGAGCTGGGAGTGGGGGCGGCCGGGTCCCCAGTCGGCCGGCTGCTGCTACCTGGCGCTGCTCACTTAGTGCACCGGGCAGGTGGGTCCCGTGGCCCAGGTGACAGGTGGGAACATTGGCGCGCACAGAGGTTTGGGCACCTGCTCAAAGTCACACAGCCAATGAGGTTCCCAAATCTAGTAGGTTTGAACCCAGAAAGTCGGGCTCCCCAGCCAGTGCTCTTAATTAACATCTGTGCTGCCTCAGTAGTGGTGGTGTTGGATCCGTGCTCACGCGACCTACAAGTCAAGCAAATACAACATGTAACAGCAGCATTAAGAGAGATTTTAAAAATTACCCATCACTGGGGCACCCGTGTGACTTAGTCGTGTGAGCGTCCGCCTCGTGATCTCAGCTGTGGACTTAGGCCGCAGCTTGGACTCCGCCTGGGCATGGGGCCTACTTGAAAGAAATGACCCACGATGGTGCCGCACCGTGACTGTGGACTTACACGCACCTTTTACGCCGCTAGGGTGGCCCTCCCCTCCCCCTGCGTCTTGGCGCGTGGAGCAGCAGGGGTGGGGCCGAGGCCGAAGCGTAGTGCGTGTGTCTCAGTTTCCCTCTTTGCTTGGGATGAGTCCTGGGACCAGACTTGGCTCCTGCCGCCTGTCCCCTGACCAGTTACTTTGGACTGCTGGGCGGGCACTAGGGAAGGGGCGGGAACAGCGGGGCCCGGGAAGGGGGACAGGGATTCCACACGTGGGGAGTCGGTTTGGTGTTAAAGCGTGTTTGTAGAGAAAGCCGGTGTGTGTGTGCTGGTGGCTGAGCCGTCAGCCGGGGGTCACTCTCCAGCCCCGGAGCTTTCCTTTCTGCCCCTCGCCTGTGGCTTCAGCTATCTAAGGCCAAGATGTCGCGGGTTCTCTTCTCACTTGCTATGCATGAGGGCAAAAGCCTGTGGTTCTGGAAGCGCTTTAGGACGCATCGTGTTTTAAAATGTAGTTAGTTGACGAGACGTTCTCTTTCCTTTTCCCTGGAAGCAATTGCATCTTCAAAGAAATGCCCTCTGCGAGATTCCTAAAGATTTCTTCCAGCTACTGCCAAAGCTCACCTGGCTGGACCTCCGCCATAATAGGATTAAAGCCCTTCCTTCGGGGATTGGGTCTCACAAGTAAGTTGCGTGTTTATATTCTCAGATTTTAAGAAGTCATCCTGTTTTAAGATGTCCGAGTGCCTGTTCCTTTGCTGCTTAGCTCCAAGCCCTGATTGAGTTTCGGTGTCAGCTTAGAGGTGTTTGACGCTATTTTTAGAGCCAGCTGATCGATGCAGTGAATGAATGTACCAAATGCACGTAACTGTAGTCATAACGTAGGATATTTAATAGCGCAAAGGATGCTGGTAGCCGCCGTGCCTTTGCTGGGCCAACCATGAGGTTTATGCACATCTAGTTCCAGCTCTGACTGTTACCCTGCAAAGCTGCCAGAAGGGTCGGGAAACCCCGGAGTAAGCAATGCGTGCTATCCTGCCGCGTTCCTGCTGCTCTGATCCAGGGATTTCCTAGCACCCCCGCTTCTGGAACAAATGCCTTGCCTCTCTCCCTCCTCCTCACGTGGCCCCGGTCAGCAGCCCACCGTCAGCCGGCCTCCTCGCTCCCTGGGGACCTGCGCACACTCCCTGTGAGCTCGGCCTCCTGTCCTGACCTCAGCGCCTCCAGCTCCCACACCCTCCCTGTGAAAACCTCATAGACACTGTAGGATCGCCTTTAATGTCGGTGCCTCCTGGGCGGAGGAGAGCATACACATAGGCCCCGGGTGTGTGTGCGCCTGGCGGATGTGGGACCGCAAGGAGGCCAGCGTGCCAGGACGCAGGAGGGAGAGGTGGGCAGGCAATGTTGGCTTTCGTTTTGAAAGAACTTGGGAGTCACGGAGGGTTTGAATGGAGAGGGGTGGAATTCAACTTGGCTTCGAGGTCACTGTGAGGAGGGGCGAGGGCGGTGGCAGGAGGCCAGGGCGACGACCCTGCGAGAGGCTGCGGCCTGAGCAAGGCTGACAGAGCAGAGCTGCAGGTGGGCCTGAGAGCCAGCGGGTTCAGGCCGGATCCAGGGCGTGGGAAGCAGACAGGTGTCCAAGGGCGACCCCCGGTTCTCACCTGAGTAATGGTGTCCGCGGAGAGCCACGGCGGCCGCTGTGAAGAGCAGAGTGGGGGTCTGCGTAAGGCCCTTCACTTGTCTCAACTGCAGCTCACTGTTTTTCAAAGCAATTTTTAAGAAGTGAGTATTTTGTCACGTGTAGCAGTAAGAGAAGATCTCTGTGACTCATTTGTGCCTCTCAGGCTGCGCAAGGCAGCGGCTAATTTCTGATGATGAGCTGGGGTGTCCAGCAGGGGGGCGTCAGAGCCAGGAGCTGCCTTCCCGGAGCTCCTGGGGTCGTCGGCGCCTGCAGAGCAGATCGCCTGCTGTGAGTTGTGCCACCGGACGCACAGAACCGTGTCCTTGGCACCAACCAGGGCTGCGTGACAGGTGGCCGAGCCTTCCCTGGGCCTGCGTCCACCGTGTCCCCTGCAGCTTGACGGCCTCGTGAGTGTTCTGAGCTTGTGGTTGAGGCCCGGCTGGGAAGGCTTTGTTCTCCCCAAGGCCCCCATCCTTTGTGTTGAGGATAATTTAGTGCTTTCTGTCTATAAATTGTGGCGCTCGCACAGCCGAGAGGGGGGTTGCTACTCAAAGGGTAAATAAATAGAGCCCGTTCCCCGAACTCTGCTCTTTCCTATAAAGGAAGTCCACAGTCCTCCAGTTTTGGAATCCTTTGATTTTGCCAGTCAAAGCCAGCTGCTTAATACTGTTTAAGATATAATTTTGCACGTGATTTATAGCTCATTATATCATTAAAATTAGATCAACTTGCCGAAGAGCTGAAACATATTAATCAGAAATGTTAAGTAATTATGGGCTTATTAAAAGCTTTAAACTTTCCAAAAAGCCTAATTAAAGCAATGCAGTATTAATGGTCTCCCCCTCTCGCTGTCTCCGATGTGTGAGCCTGCTAGCAGGGACCGAGAAAATGTGTCCGCGCCTGCCTCCTCGGGCAGCAGCCCCAACGCAGCGGCTGGATCTGTACGTTCAGTGGGAAGTTGTGACGTAACTGGGGGGCGGCTGAGGGTGCTAAGGGGTCAACATTCATAAACTTGTTATTCAGTGTGCACAAGAGTATTCAAACATACCATTGCTCGGGTCCACTTTCTGGTGCGTGGTTGCTTCCCGTGGGCTCCGCCCCCCACCTCCGCCCCCCAGGCCAGCAGGGGTCACGCTGACTGGCCCGACCTGCCGTTGGGGAGTCCAGGGCACCTGCCCACCTGCCGCCCGGGCGCAGAGTGTGTGCATCTTCCAGAGAGCGGCCGCCGGCCCACCCTGGCCTGTTGTATCACCCAACGAAAAGGGGCTAAACCAAAAACCAGTAGTTGAAATGATTCACCTTCGTGTACGTCAAGAACAGTTTAGTTCACAAAGTCCGTTCTTTTAAAACTTCAAATGATAGGGAAAACCCAAGAGAGTAAACAGAAAGAAAATTGTCTAATCTTCAAGTAATCGGTTTTCCTTTGAAGTGGCCAATCCAAAAACCAAACTTAATTTAACTGGAATAATGGAACTCTCGATCCCATGCCTGTGAAATCGTCTTCTTCCTTTCAAATCTTGGGGACCCCAGTCAGTTGTGATGTTGGACTTTAATTTTCTCACCGTCCAAGGTGAAATGAGGCTTGAGACGGTCTCCCTCTCCCCACAGCGTTGATTCCTTTGTGGGATTTGTAGGTGTGCTCGGCTGCTCCTGTCTCTTCCTTCGGGAGAACTAAAGCCGGGGGACGCAGCTTGGACTCCGTGCGGCCCCTCAGTCCCTCCGGTGGCTTCCTGGGGCTGCTCCGGGCAGCGAGAGAGGCGACGGCAGTGGGGCGCTTTGCTCCAGGGGTTTGTGAGGCCTTCCCCGCCGGGCAGGCAGCCACCCCCGCGGGCCCTGGGCTGCGGTGTGGGTGTGCTGGCTGGAGACCGTCCCTGGGGGTGGAGTAGGACAGCGGATTCAACAATTCTCCCAAAGTCTTGGGGCGGCCCAGGGTGATGCAGGTACAGGGGGCAGGGGTGGAAGGTCCCGCTCTGCGCCTGGACGCCCACCCTAGGCTGGAATCGTGAGCCCCCGGGTCTCCTTATACCAGATTTCAGCTGGTGCTCACTAGAAAGTAAAGGAGAAAAAGAAATGTATTCTTAGTGTATGATACAGTCTTAAGAATTAAATGTGAAAAATGAAAGAAGCGTAAAAAGTAAAAGGGGCAAGATAGAATTTAACATGAGATGTTCATTTTTCCATATCATCCAATTAGTAAGTTTTTAGCGGGCGCCCTGCATCCCATCTCTCCACCTGTCTGTTTTGTGCGAGGTTTTATGGGAGATGTTCCTGGGTGTTCGGAGGGAAGGGCTCTGGAGTCAAAGGCTTAGAGAAACGCCCCTTGTACCACGTTTCCTTGAGGCCGCGCAGAGCCCTTCGCAGCGCGTTATCCGCCCAGCGGGGTGGGCGTGCCGTGCAGCAGAAGGCTCCCGAGCATCTGGACCCGGGGAGACGTGTTCACAGAGCGTCTCAGTGTGGGAGCCCTCAGGGCACACTCGGGAAGCCTGATGCGGGTGAGGACGTCGCGGGACATTGGCGGTCCGAGCACCTGTCCCCGTCGTGGGGCCGCGTGGTCCGCAGCAGAGATTCAGCAACACCCTGAGATCTCGTGCTTGTCCCAACCTGGGAGGGGGCGCTACTGGCCCTGGCGGGTGGAGACCAGGGTGCTGCTGAGCACCCCACAGGTGCGAGGCCGCCCCCCCAGCAGGGAATCGCCCAGCCTCGGAGGTCAGTGCACTGAGGCCTGGCCCTCTGCTGAGACTTGGAGGGGGGGGAAGGGGGCCACGTGCCGTCCGTGTGCAGCGAACATGTGCACCTGCACTCAAGTCCTCTCCTGAAAGAAGAGGCAAAGGAAGACATTTGATGGTGTCATTTTGGGATGGTCATTTCCTTTTTTGCTTTTTAAATGATATAATTTTTATTTTGTTTTTAAGGCATTTGAAAACTTTGCTTTTAGAAAGAAATCCTATCAAGATGTTACCTGTGGAGCTGGGTAAGTGTTATCAAAAGCTGGTTTTAGGGAGGCCTGGGTGGCTCAGCGGCTGAGCCTCTGCCTTTCGCCCATGGTGTGATCCCAGGATCGAGTCCCGCATCGGGCTCCCTGCATGGAGCCTGCTTCTCCCTCTGCCTGTGTCTCTGCCTCTCTCTCTCTCTCTCTCTCTGTCTCTCATGAATAAATAAACTCTTTATTAAAAATTAAAAAAAATAAAATAAAAAGCTGGCTTTAAAATGCTGCCTTTTTCCGTGCCCAGAACCTGTAGCGGAAACCTAAGGCAAGTCGTAGGGGGCGAGCTGGCTCGTATCTAGAATCCCTTCTCCTTCGTCCTTCCCGGGCTCTCAGGTCGCAGCTCGCGAGCGCTGTTAGTGCCGTAGTTTGTATTCCACGCAGAAAGTAGGACGGACGGACGGACGGACGGAGGTGGAGAAATAATCAAAGCGAAGGGCTCTGTCGCCGCGCTCAGTGGCCAGGGCCCCAGGACCGGTGCGGCCTCCCGCGCCCGGCGACGGCCTCGCCGCCGCCCTCTCCCTGCAGTGTGTGTGGGCAGGGCCCTGCTTTCGACCTTGGCCTGAGTCGTAGCAGCGTGTGTTGCTGGTGACTCGCAGCTGTGGCTCACCACCGTGCTCCCGGGGGCCGTCCACGGGGACGGACAGGTGCAGCGTCCTCATTTTCCTTGGTCTTCCCTGCTGTGCGGAAGCAGGAGACGACCTTCTCGGTTGTGCATCGGATCTGCTCTTTACTATCTGTGATTCTTTAGGTTTGATTTGCTGCTCTTTTTCCAACCAATGGAGTTGGAGGCTCAAGTCACTGGTTTTAGACCTTTCCTTTCTAGTCTGTGCAGTCACGACTGTGTCTTCCCCCAGGCGCTGCCTTGGCTGCTCCCGCAAGCCTCAGCATGCAGCATCCTTGTCATCAGTGAGCTCAGAATATTTTCGGATGTTCACTGTGACCCGTGGGCTCTTTGTGTTTTGCTTGACTTACGGACAGTGGGAGACTTCTAATGCTCTCCCTTTTATGGAGTTCTACTTGAATGCCACGAACGCTGTGTCACTTGTCTGAAACCTGCCCAGGTGTGCTCTGGCCCAGGATGTGTTCTCTCTGGTGTAAACACCCCCCTGTGCACTGGGGAAACGTGTGTTCTCACGTTGCTGCTTGGTGTGCTGTTGTAGGTACTGAGTCCGGTCGGGTGGCTTAGTCACGGCGTTCAGACGACCTCCGTCCTCGCGTTGGTGTCCGTGTATGTCGTCAGCGCCTGGAGGCGTATGTGACAATCTCCAACTGTGATTGTGCCTTTGTCTGCCTTTCGTTTTACATCTGTCAGCTTTTGCTTTCCGTAGTTGGATACTATGTTATTGGTTGAATACAAATTAGGGATTTTTAAAATGTTTTCGTGTTGTTTTTGTTACTCTGGCGTACGTAGTGGTGCCCCACTGCGGTTCTCGTGTGCAGGCTCCGACGGCCAGCGACGTGGAGCTGTGTCATACGCTTTCTGGCCGTTCGGTGCGTACCAGCGCGGCCTCTCCAACCTCCTTCTGCTCACTCTTCGCATGACCTATGTTTTCCCATTCTTTTATTTCCAACCTGTCATTGCTACTAGGAAGGATACAGTTAGGTTCACTCTTTTATCCAGTCAGGTAACCCCTGCCTTTTTTATTTATTTATTTTTAAAATTTATTTAAGGGAGAGAGAGAGTGTGTGTGCCTGTGTGTGTGTGTGTCTGTCTGTCTGCACGCGGGGCAGGGGTGGTGGACAGAGCGAGAGGGAGGGAGACCAGCAGACATCCTACCAAGTAGGGACCCTGAGGCGGGGCTCAATCCCAGGATCCTGGGATCATGACCTGAGCTAAAATCAAGAATCAGGTGCTTAACTGACTGAGCGAGACAACCTCTGCCTTTTTTTTTTTTTAAGATCTTATTAAAAAAATAAATATTTTATTTTATTTATTCGGGGTGGGGGGGGCAGAGACACAGGCAGAGGAGAAAGAGGAGAAGCAGGCTCCATGCAGGGAGCCCAACATGGGACTCGGGGACTCCAGGATCACAGGGATCACTCCAGGATCATGGGATCCCGGGACTCCAGGATCACACCCTGGTGCGAAGGCAGGCGCCAACCACTGAGCCACCCAGGGATCCCCCAACCTCTGCCTTTTAATGGAAGTATTTAGACTATTAAATGTAATACAATTTTTTAAGTTTTTATTTAAATTCTAGTTGGTTAACATATATGGTAAAATTATTTTCAGGAGTAGAATTTGGTGACTCGTGACTTATCCACAACACCCAGTGCTCATCACAACTAGGGCCCACTGTAATACCCATCACCTACTTAACCGTCCCCTGCCCCCGCCCCTCCATCAGCCCTCAGTGTGTCCCCCGTAGCTAAGAGTCTCTTCTGGTTTGTCTCCCTCACCGTGTTCACCGGCTCTGTTTCCTAAATTCTATAGGGCTGTCATTTGACGGCTTGTTTTCTGTTCGTTTCGTTTTTTTCCTCTGTTCCTGCTTTCCAGTAACTTTATGTCAATTGGATATTCCTGAGACTCATATTTTAATTTTTATATTGACTTTTTAGCTATTCTTCTTACATTCCTTTAGTGGCTTAACGGTCGCTCTCAGGGTTAAAATGTGCACCCTAGAGTAGCACTGTACCAATATCACAGGAGATGGGACTGCCCACTAGGCGTGCGGGACCACTCTCCAGCCCACCTTACGCTCTACTTGGCCTACGTACGATGTCTGCGTAGGTTATAAACCCACAATACAGACTTACAGTCTTTGCTTCTAGGAGTCACTTACTTTGAATGATATTGAAAGGTAAAAAGTCTTTTATGTTTGCTTAATATGTAGCATTCCTGGGGTCTCCTCCCTCTTTCCTGAAGGTCCAGCTTTCCATTTGATACTGTTTTCCTTCAGCCTGAAGAACTTCTCTTCAAAATTCTTAAAATTATTCTAGGGGCAAAGAATTATTTTAATTTTTATGTTTCTGGAAATGTCTTTATTTTGCCTTAATCCCTTTTTAAAAAAAAAAGATTTATGTATTTGTCTGTCTGTCTGAGACAGACAGACTCCCCGCTGAGCTTGGAGCCGGACACAAGGCTCCATCCCAGGACCCTGAGTTGATGACCGGAGCCGAAACCCAGAGTCAGCTGCTCAACCTACTGAGCCACGCAGGTGCCTCTGTTTGCCTTAATTCTTAAAGGAGGGCAGCCCCGGTGGCTCAGCGGTTTAGCGCCGCCTTCGGCTCAGGGCGTGATCCTGGAGACCCGGGATCGAGTCCCACGTCAGGCTCCCTGCGTGGAGCCTGCTTCTCCCTCTGCCTGTGTCTCTGCCTCTCTCTCTGTCTCTCATGAATAAATAAATAAAATCTTTAACAAAAAATTCTTAAAGGATATTGCTGATCTAGAAATACAGGTTGGATTTTTTTCATCCAGGACTTTAAAGAAGTTCCACTCTCCCCAGGCCTCAGAGGTCATTCATTCTTTGTTCTCCTTTATGAACTGTGTTGATTGGTTTCGTTACTTTCAAGATTTCTCTGTATCTTTGCTTTTCAGCAGTTTGACTATGAGGTACCCAGCTGTGGTTTTCTTTGTACTTACCCTCCTTGTAGTTTGTTGAATTTTTTTTTAGTTTTTGTTTTGTTTTGTTTTTTAGTTTGTTGAATTTATTCAACTTTTAAATTCCACGTCTGTTGCCAATTTGGGAAATATTTTAGTCATTAAGACTTCAGATATTTTTCTGCACCTGTTCTCTCTTTTTACCTGTGTGTTAGAACTTTCGTTATTGTTCTACAGATCACTGGCCTTCTTTTACATTTTATTTTATTTTATTTATTTTTTAAAGATTTTATTTATTTATTCATAGACACAGAGAGAGAGAGAGGGGCAGAGACACAGGCAGAGGGAGAAGCAGGCTCCATGCAGGGAGCCCGACGTGGGACCCGATCCCGGGCCCCCAGGATCACACCCCAGGCTGTAGGCGGCGCCAAACTGCTGCGCCACCGGGGCTGCCCTACATTTTAAAAAGTATATTTTAAAAAGTCATTTTTCTGGTCTTCAGGGAAGATAGATCGACATCTTCAAGCTTATGAGTCTTTCCTGTCATCTCCAATTGGCTGTGAAAATTGCCTAGTAATTTTTTTCAGCTACTGTGTTTCCAGTCTTAGAATTTTCATATTTTAACAGTTTTTACTTTTCTACTGTGTTCTCATTTTTTTTTCATTTGATATAAACATATCTTTTAAGTAGTTTTTTGGATTATATCTTAGACCTTGTGATACATTGTAGAGATTCTAGATTCTGTTATATTCTTCTTTAGAGTATTGGTTTTTTTAAATAAATAGGTAGTTCAGTTGAGAGGACTAGGACTCCAGACTCTGTTTCCAGCAGTGGGCTCCAGCTGTGGCCATGCTGTTCGCCGCCTGTCCTGTGCGTGGGAAGGTCAGGGCGTGCCGTGGGTGTGTGTGCAGAATGTTGCCCCGAGCTGGAGGGCTCCCTCTGCGGCCCCCTTCTCCCAGGAGCCCACGGCTTCACTGCTGAGCTGCTGTGTGGTGGCCCTGCAGTGTGTCCCCTGCGCTGCACGTCGTGACGGCCGCGTGGGGCCGGCGTGGCGCTCTCTGGGGCCTTCCCGCAGGCCGAAAGCCATAGGGATACCGCACGGCGTGTCATCCGCCCTCTAGCTTCTGCCTGCCTCCCGTTTCTGTCTGCCCGCGGGTGGTTCATTCTGGGCCCATTTTCCGCAAGCTGGTTATCTGCCGGCGCCTGGACGGGAGTGGAGCTGCTGCACCCTGGGGGCCACACTGTCCCCCCCCCGTGCCTGCCGCAGGTAGCAGCCCCCCCGGACGCTTCCCTGCATGGCCAGCACCCCCCTGCCTCTCGTGCGGTGGTTTCCATAGATTTTGCTTTTACATCTTGCTGCAAATCCAGCAGACACTAAACTGTCGGTATTTATTTATATTTTATTACATGTTTATCCTTCATTTCTCAAAGTTCCTCGCTTCCATCTGCGATGACTGACGGTCTTGGTCTGAATATCTCTCTTTAGTATTATCATTTAGTCGTTTGGTGATGAATTTTTCAAGTTTGATTTTCTGAAAAGGCGTCTTTACTTTTCCATCATTTTTGAAGAATATGTGGCTGAGTAACAGGATCCCAGATTTCAGAGATGTTTTCACTACTTTAAAAATGTCTTTATTGAAAAAAAAATGTCTGTATTGTCTTCTGGCTTCTAGCGTCTGTTGAAAAGTCAGCTGTCAGTCTTAATGGTTTTTTTATTTTTAAGTGATGCATCTCTTTGGTCTGGCTGCTTAAAATTCCTCTCTTCATGTTTGATGTTTAGCAGTTTGTCTGCGATGCACCTGGGTGTGGCTTTCTTTGTATTGACTTTATTCTTTGTATTGACCGAGCTTCTGGAATCTGTTTACTGATAACGTTAATCAGATTTGGCGAATCCCTGGCTATCGACGTTATTTCCGCAGACCTGGCTTCTTTCTCTCTCTGCTCTCCTCCTCCAGGTGCATGGACGTTGGGGTTTTGCTTCTGCCCCATGTGCCTCGAGTACGCGCTTCTCTTCCTGTCCCCTTTTCTCCTTGTCCCAGTTTGTCCCAGTCTGTATTATTTTCTGTTAACTTGTCTTTGAGTTTGCAGGTTCCGTCTCCTGCTGTTCAACTCATTCCTCATTCAGTTGAGTGGTTGTCCGCGGGCCCTGCGATGGTGGGTGCAGCGGGTTGGGGGGGGCAGGGGGCGTTAAATGACTCATTCAGCTTGTGACTTGCTGCAGGCCAGCTGCGGTGCGCCCCTCCACCTGCATCAGCTGGGAATGTCTTCGTTCCGTCTGTATTTCTGCAGGACAATTTTGGTAGATTCAGGGCACCTGAATCTGAATTTGAATATGCTGTTCCCTGTCCTTTGACCAAAGTCACTCTCCTTGTCCCCTTGTTTCTCTTGCTCTATTTTTAAGATCATTTATGTTTTTTTGTCTTTCAGTGGTTTTGATGTTTCTGAGCGTGATTGCCTTTGGCTTATCTTACTTGGTTGTTGAACGTCCTGGATTGCCCACTGCTGTGTGTCACATGCTGGGGCGCATTTGCGTGGTGTCCTCACGGAGCGCTCTGCTCACCCTTCTCGTCCTCTGGGGCTCTCACCGCGTTTCCATGGGTCAGCATATGGGCTGCTGTTCCATAGGCCTCTGACGCGGTCCTGATTTCATCGTTCTTCTCTCTCTTCATTGGATCAGATACTTTTTATTTCCAGTTCACTTGTCTCTTCTGTCATCTTGTATCTGCTCTTGGGTCCCCTTTGGTGGAATTCTCATCCTGGTCTTTGTAATTTATTTCCTTTTCTTTTCTTTTTTTTTTTTTTAATTCCATTTATTTATTTGAGAGACAGCAAGAGGGAGAGAGAGAGAGAGAGAGAGAGAGACAGAGAAAGTGGGCACGAGCAGAGTGAGCGGCAGAGGCAGAGGGAGAAGCAGACGCCCGCTGCCAGGGAGCCCGACATGGGACTCCATCCCAGGACCCCGGGATCGTGACTTGAGCTCAAGGCGGACGCTTTACGGATGGGGCCCCCCGGGTGCTGCCCGGTCTCTAATTTCAACTCTAGAACTGCTATTTGGTTCTTTCTTATAATTTCTGTTTTTGTTGACATTCTATGCTTTTGAGTCATTTTACTATGTTTTTCCTTAATTATTTAAACATGGTTTTCTTCATTCATTTGAATATATGTGTGATTGTTGAAGTTTTTGTTGCTTACTGCGACGTCTGAGCCGACTTGAGGACAGTTTCTGGTGACTGCTTGTTTCCTGAGTATGGGTCACAGGTTCCTTTTAGGATTTTTGTCATTGCAAATAGGCATTTTAGATAATATAGCAGGTTTGTATTCTGATTTTTGCCAGAGGGCGGTTAGTGCTGCTTCTATTCATTTTATTTTTATTTATTTACTTTTGTAACTAGCCTGGTCTTAATCTGTGGGATCTGCCTTCCCTAAAGACTTTTTTTTTTTTTTCCAAGCAAATCGCAGACATCTGTTCTGTTATTCAGACAAAATTTTCAGTAGGGTCTTTTTTTTTCTATAATGTGCAAAAATAGTATTCTCTCCCTGTTTCATTCCACGGAAGAGTGTGTGAAGTTCTGGGTTCTTCCTCTCCTTCACAGGGAACGTGACCACACTGAAAGCCCTGAACCTGAGACACTGCCCTCTGGAGTTCCCTGCTCCACTCGTTGTGCAGAAGGGACTGGGCGCTATCCTGGCCTTCCTGCAGATCTATGCCGCCCAACACTCTGCGCCCCAGGATTTAACTTCTCCAGGTTTGTGGGACAATTACTACAGCACTCTGCATTAGAACTGAAGTTAGTGCTTTTAAAACCAGGACCTGGGGAGGCTGTCTTCTTACTGATGTCACAGGAATGCACAGGGGCCTCGCGTGTCCTGTGCTGGACTCACACCGTGTTCTGGGTCTGTGCCCACGTGTCAGAGCTGTCTTTCTTGTTTCTGTGTTCTTGGGTTTGCATTCTCAGGGCCCATTATAGAGCCTGTCTAGGGTGGATTTTGGTAAAAACTCTGTGGGATAAATCAGATAAAACTGTCCTCACCACCAAGCCACCTTCAGGCACAGCAAGCACAGCAGAAGGCCCTTACTCCTGGGGAAGGAGCAGTGGCTTTGGCACTTTTTTGGTGGGTGCTCACTAAACATTTGATCCCAAGTTTTCAACGTATGGACCAGCCAGCCAGGTGTTCTCACATGCTCATGATAGAATCTAATCGTGAATGAGCACCGTAGCTACACTTCGACAAAGTAGAGATAAAAGAGAATTGTAATGGCTCACAAAAATTAAATAGTCTGGAAATTTACTTCAACGTATCTAAATTTTTACTGCTTAAAACATAATTTCTAGAATTGAGGAAATGCATATATTTGAAACAGCCACGATAGTTATCTATATGATATTATCAAAGTGTGTAAATAATTAAGTCCATCTGAGTAAATGTAAGGGACATCCAAAGTGGTTAGGAGGTGCTGCTGTGCCTAAATCATCTCTATCCTAAATCCAAACAAACAGCCCCGGAATGCATGATTTTAAACGTTGGTTGTAATTGCAAAGTGTCTTAGTTTGTGTTTTGCAGAAGCAGCTCCTAAGTCAGGAGTCAAGGGCCAGTGGTTGATTGGGGAGGTGACCCCAGGGGGCAGTGTGGAGACTGAGTGGAGGGAGATAGGGAGGAGGAGGGAGCCATCAGGGGTGAGGAATCAGGCAGGGGTGCCCTGGACGCCAGCGTGGGCCTGCTGGGTGCTGCGTGAAGCAGGTGAAGCCCCACCAGGCCTCAGTGGTCACACTGAGCCTCTCAGGTGTTAATTACCACATGGACCAGGCCAGGACCTGGGTGTCACAAGGTCCCCGGGGGTCCATGTGCACGTTGACATTTGTGAAGGGCTACCTGAACACAGGCCCCGCGGTCACACTGCAGCGCAGCGAGGGAGTGGGCATGCGTGCTCCAGCAGCAGCCATGCTTGGAATGGACGGCTTCCCCTGGGGCTGGACACGCGGTTCTCCAGCCCGGCAGGCTGGCCTTCACGTGCCAGAGGAAACGCCCAGGCACAGACACGCTGCTGCCCGTAGAAGAGGCCAGCTCGCGCTGGAACGGTGAAGGTGAAGGCCAAGGGCGTGTGGCAGCGCCGGCAGTCAGCTCCGACGTCTGTTTTGTCTGCTGCCAACCTGTTACTGCAAATCGTGAATTTCCTTGTTTCCCAAAGAATATACTAGCTTTATCTCTTAAGTGCGGATCAAAATCCAGTGCCATCACTCAGAGGATGCCAACGTGCAGAGTGTCTCTATTTCAAGTTTGAACCAACAGCCAAAAAGGAGTCTATGTGGGCATGACCTGTGACCTAATTGTGCCCTGGGGGTGCTGCAGGAGGTGGGGTGGCTCGTGCAGGGCCAGTCCGCCGAGGGGACATTTGAGCCTAGTCCTAAAGGCAAGAACGTTCCTGGCCCATTTTCTTTCAGGTGATTTACCCAGATATACAAATGTTTAAAGTCCACGAAAGTATTGCCAAACAAAAACAGTAGGGATATGGGCTAAAAATTGATCAGAAATAAAGATATTAAAAGATCTAGGATAAGGAGGAAACAGAAAAGTATTTTTATTTGCATAGATTTATATGGAGTGTGAGGGCCGCAGGGCAGAGGGAGACTGTCCCCCCCAGGCCCTCTCTTCAGAGGGAGACTGTCCCCCCCAGGCCCTCTCTGCAGAGGGAGACTGTCCTTCCCCCCCCAGGCCCTCTCTGCAGAGGGAGACTGTCCTTCCCCCCCCAGGCCCTCTCTGCAGAGGGAGACTGTCCTTCCCCCCCCCCAGGCCCTCTCTGCAGAGGGAGACTGTCCTTCCCTCCCCAGGCCCTCTCTGCAGAGGGAGACTGTCCTTCCCCCCCCCCAGGCCCTCTCTGCAGAGGGAGACTGTCCTTCCCCCCCCAGGCCCTCTCTGCAGAGGGAGACTGTCCTTCCCCCCCCAGGCCCTCTCTGCAGAGGGAGACTGTCCCCTCCCCCCCAGGCCCTCTCTGCAGAGGAAGACTGTCCCCTCCCTCCCCAGGCCCATTCTGCAGAGGGAGACAGTCTCCTCCCCTCCCAGGCCCTCTCTGCAGAGGGAGACTGCCCCCCGCCCCCGCCAGGGGTTCTGGTCACTGGGTGTGTTTGATTCTGGGGAGCCGGTGTTGGAGGACGGTCAACTAAAATGCCGTTTTATCCTACCAGTGATTTCACCAGTTCCAACGATGAACCTAAGTCTGCTGCCACAGCCCTTGTCGGATTTATCCCAAGAAGGTGTGCCTGACAAAGACATCATTAATTCTCAGGATCAGGAGGGGATGTTAAAAGAAAAGGCAGACTTTTTCCCACCCATTGAAAAGCTAGACCTGAGTGAGCTCAGAAATTCCGCCGATTCCCCAGAAGACTGGCCGAGTGAGGAAGAGATCAAGCGCTTTTGGAAGTTGAGGCAGGAGATCGTTGAGAACGATCAAGCAGTAGTGCTTGAAAACCAGCTCTTACCAGTGGAATTACCTCCACATCTCAAGGCAGCACTAAACGCAAAGGAGAAAGAACATTCCAACACAAGACATGTTTCCAGGTAGAATTTAGAAGCCGTGGTGTATTTTCTTGATCCTTCCGGGGTTGTGATGTTACTTTGCAGATGTCAGGTCTTTCCAGATGTCAGGCGGGCCCTTGCCAGCATTTACTGTGCAGCGTGTGCTAAGCGTGGCTTCGGATTGTTACCCAGAGCGGGGACCCCACGGGGGGATCACACAAGAGAAAGCCCCCGAGTGTGTGTTAGGTGCATGTATGGTGTCACGCATGTGTGGTGTGCACACCCGTGTGTGGGTACAAGGGCAAAGAAGAGATTTCCTGGTGAATATAGGTCAGACATTCACAAGGGGGGCCATGCCATTCCAGGGGGATGGAAATTGGCTCCTGGGGTGAATCCTCGTGGTTGCTCTGGTTCGTGGCACCGCTCTGTGGACACCAGGGACACGTGTCCAGCGTATCTGAGGGGGTCCAGCTTCGTGGAGGGACAGCTTGGAAGAGTCGGTCTGAGAGGCCAGGGCCGGGCCGCACTGAAAAGGAGACGGGAAACTTGCATTTATTGCATGACAGGTGTTCAGGAGTTTCTTCCACCTGTTCTGAGGCTTGAAAATTCTTGAAATTTAAAAAAAAAATGTAAAGTACCGTTGAATGATGATAACGGTCAACGGAAGTACTAGAAGCACACAGTGCAGGTGTCCACCCTGGCGCAGCAGTGACCTCAGCCAGGCCTGTCCCACGCCGGCCGTGCAGAGCCCTCTCCCTCCCCATCTTCCGTCCCCCCTCCTCCCTCCCCGTGTCTCAAGATCCAGGCTGGGTGCTTGCCCCGGTGAGTTAGGGCCAGCCTGTCCCTGGCACTGCAGTCCCATCAGTGTTTCAGACTCAGGGCCGCCCATAGCCTCCACAGGCAGGAGCCCCGGGTGTGGGGCGCTGGGAACGCACAGGTCTCGGGCTTCCGTGGGTGTCCACCATCTGCCCCGTTGGCTCCGCTTGTACGAGCTGCGTGTTTGTGTTCTAGGGAGTGCTATCCGAGGGGGAGTGTCCATCGCAGGGGCCGTGATGGTAGAAGGAAGATGCCCTCCCTCCGGAGCATCCTGCCTGCCCTGGCACCATCGCAGCGAGCAGCGCTTCCCCCCAGGAGGCCCCCCGAGAGCAGGGCCGGGGCCCTCCAGGAGCGCGGGGAGAAGCAGGCCATGACGGAGCAGCGGAGGAGGTGAGCGCTCCCCTGCCGGGCCTCGGAGGGCCGGGCCTGCTGCTGTGACATTTCTGGGGAAGGGGCTGTTTTGCTTCATTTGGAAGCTCACCAGCTGCTCTTGGTCCGGCCTCTTCTCAGGCCGTGTGGGCGCGGGCCTCGGCCGTCATTCGTTGTTCCGGGTCCGCTCCACTCCACGTGCCTTCTTTCTTGACTTTCCTCTGACTCCTTGTTCTTCTCCACCGCCTCTTCCCCTCCCAATCACCTGGCTCACAAGTCCTTTCTAAGGAAAGTTACGTGCTCCCGGCGTGTGCGCAGTGGGCTCCTGGCCCGCCTGGTTGGCTGCGCTGCTGACCCCACAGGAGCCTGGCTGGGGCCTGTCCTGCAGCTGCCTGCCCACCTGTCTCTGCCGAGCCCCGGGCCCCAGGAGGCCATCCAGCGTGGACCGCAGCCCCGGCACCCCAGGGCCCCTCACCTTCTGGCTGGGTTTGCCGGCAGGGAGACGGAGGGCAGGCCCTTTATCACCCCCCAATCCCCTCTGTGAGTCCACCCGGGGCCCTCCTCCCGGGACTTGGGGCGGCTGCAGCCCCTGTTCCAGCCCAGGGCTCCTGCTCTGTCCCTGGGGCCGTGTGCTGTTCCCCTTGTGAATAAACCCTCCTCGGTCCTGAGACGATCCCATGTGAGGCCCAGGTGGGGACAGCCTGCTCCAAGCACAGCGTGGCAGTGGTACGCCTGCACCGTCCCCGCTCTACTCGGGCCATCTCCTGGGGTCCGATCCCTTCTGTGAAAGGAGGGAGAGGTCAGGCCCTCAGAACTGCCGGGGCTCACGACGGGCTGTCATCCTGATGGCGGGGGTGCCTCTGCGTGTGGCTGACACCTGGGGGTGTGGCCTGGGCCGCCCCTGGAGTCCCGGCCGTCACAGCAGGGCTGTGCGGGTCACTGGCCACAGGTGCTGGGCAGCCACCCGGCCTGAGCTCAGGCCGTCCCCCAAGTGCCCCCAGAGTCCCTCAGCTGGATTCCAGGCTGCAGGGCAGAGAGGTCCTCCTGCTGCTTCACCGCCGGGTCCAGGTGTGCGCCCAGCACAAGCGGCTTTGCAGGGCGGGTCTGCACATCCGGGCGCACCTGCGGGCGCACCCCAAGCTGAGCGAGCAGTAGAGCCCCCAGGAGCACATGTCCTGGCTTGACCCTGACGGCTGGGGGCGCCCGCCCTCGCCTCCCACCGCGCCGCTTCCTTTCCTGGCTGCCCGTGGGTCCCCTCCTCCCTCACGTCTACCCCTTTCTTGGTGGCATTTCGTGACAGCAGCCGCCCCAGCCTCTGCCCTTCTGGACTCTGGAGTAAGCGTCTGCACTGCATGAGTGTGAGTCCCGCTCACTGTGCACCCCTACCCCGGCCCAGGCCGCCATCGGGACGCTCACAGGGAGCTGGCCCGCGGGTAGCTCTGGCCGCTGGGGGACGTAGCAGGTGGAAGTGTGCTTCCCGTACACGGCAAGGTCGGGCTCCGGTGGAGCTCGGGGTGCTGCGCACCTGCGTGGAAGGAAGCCCTTGGGTACCGAGGGCCGATGGATGCTCGCGGTTTCTCCGCCGTGGGCCTGAGGTGATGTTCGCAGGCCTCCTTGGTGACAGTGTCGAGTCCTGCCTGTGGCTTGGGCTCTCACACAGCCTGTGGACCCCGTCGTGCCACCTGGTTCTCTGCACAGGCAGCTCCTCACGGAGTGGGTCCTTCCCTCCCGTTTCACCAAGAGGTAGTGGATGCGCAGATGGAGCCCCTGTGTCCGGGGCCACGGTGACAGGTGCAGTCGTATAAAGTCCCTAGATTTGGAGCGTTGGTTGGAGAACAGAGAGCCTGGCTCAGCTGAGGGGTAGGGGCCCCTGGGGAGGGCACAGGAAGCAGCCTTGGGCGGTGCTGGGAGGAGCCCCTCCAAGCTCCAGGGTGTGAGGTGGGTGAAGCCCGGGGCTGGCGAGGACTTGTGGGACCCCATCCCACCCCCAGAGCTGCAGCCACAGCCCAGTCGGGATGGTTTTCACCTTCAGCTCAGAAATTGTGCAAGTGTGTGCTACTGCAGCCCTCCTGCGCTGTGGGCAGTGAGTCCAGTGGGCAACGTTGCAGGGAGGTCACCGTGCACGGGGGGCGGGGAGGTCACAGTGCAGGTGTGTGTGTGGGGAGGTCAGCACAGGGCGGCAGGGAGGTCACAGCACAGGGGCAGGGGGGTAGGGAGGTCCCAAAGCAGGGGCAGGTCGTGCCAGCAGCATGGTGCTCCCCACCGAGGGGATGGGGACGGGAGAGGCTCAGTCTCAGAAGTGGAACTGGGGCATCCAGCAGGACACTGACCTGTCGATGGTGCCCTCACGTCCCGGGCGCCTGTGAGGGCCTTGACGCCTGAGCTGGGGCCAGAGCCCGGCCGTCTTCTCCGGGGCAGCGTCCTGGTGTCCCCACCGGCAGGGGCTGGGGGTCCTGCTTGTCCCCTCGTGCGAAGCCTCGGGATGGGGGCAGAGCAGCACCTCCCTCGGGGCCGGGGTGGGGTGGGGTGGGATGGGGTGGGGGGAGGGGCTTGGAGCTCAGCCGGCCCCCCTGCTGTGCCTCTCACCCCCCCCCCCCGTGTCCTCCCCAGAGATGAGCGAGCGCTGCGCGAGTGGAGGGAGCGCGCCCGGACCAGGAGGATGGCGGAGGACGCACCCAGCAAGCCCCTGCCTCCGTGGCGGAGTCGGGTACGAGGGCAGGGGTAGGAGGGGTCCCGTCCAGCCCACCAAGCCCAAGGGGGTCAGCCAGCAGCCTCCCTGTGGCCAGGCTGCCGCCGCCCGCCAGCCCTCTGACCAGCCTGTGTCCTTCCCGTGCAAGGAGTCGGGTCGGGGGGCAGCTGTGGGGAGGCTGAGGCGCCCCATGGTGTCTCTCTGGGCCTCCCTGCCACGGACAGTCTCAGCCTGGGGGCCTGGGCAGCGGGCTGTGCCCTGGTCCCCGATGTGCCCACCCGCCAGCTCCCAGGTCGTGGGGGCACAGTCCTGGGGCTGTGCTCTTGGCCCCCACAGGAGGTCACGGTGGCATCATACACGTCGCCCCCCCCCCCCCCCGCCAGCTGCTGCTCCCGCACAGACCGTCGCCCGTGGGAGGGTGGCCGGGTGCACAGGCCCTTAGGTCAGCCTCCATCCCAGCCCTGCGTGCCCCCCCCCCCCGCCCCGTGCTGATGAGTTGTGTCGTCCCGCGGTTTTCCATCGGGCCGAGGTCGCACGTCCGGGGCAGCACAGCACGGGCAGGATGTGCTTCGTCGCCGTAGGCGTACCTGGGTTGTGGGGTCCGTACCTGGGTCCCTGTTTGCACAGCGGCTTCGCCTTAACGCTGCTCCGTTTATGGGGGACACGGTCGTGCGGGGGCCTTCCTGCGCACCTCTGCCCGCTGCCCACACCCGGGAGGCCCCGGGGCTGCCGCGCATGGGCCCGCCGCGCCTCCCCATCAGGATCCCTGGGCCCAGTCCTCCTGCCCCCTCACAGTGTCCACGATGCCTTTGTCCCTTTAAACAAAGCAACGGTTTCTCACCTAAAAAAAGACAGTGGAGCGTTTTTGTCTGCCTGGGGGTCGTGGGAATCACCCACACTGCGGCAGCCTGGGTGCTGGTCCTCGGAGCACCAAGCGGGGCCAGGACTGGGGCCTCACACGCGAGACCTGCTCCCTCGGCCCGTCACCTGCGCTCCTCACTGAGGAGACCTCTGTCAGGAGATGGGGGAAATGTTGCTTCTCGAGCACGTTCCGACCCACACACCCCGGTCGTCTGCAAGCTGCTTGGGGGCCTTTGCACTTAGGGCGACTCTGGGGGCGCGTTCCCGCCTGCACCTCATGCCCTGGCTCGGTGCAGGCTGCCCCTGCCCCTGCCCCGCACGTGTGCCTGCGCGTGTCGTAGGCCCCGTGCTCTGTGCTCCGCGTCTTCATGGCGCTGGCCCTGTCCCCTCCGTCACCGCCCCAGCCTGACATACATAAACGTTCAAAACCCACGGGTCGTCACTTCGGGAGCAAGACTCGCGCAGGTGGACGGCCTTCGGATGCCTTCTGCTCATTGTAGCAAGAGCTGGGAAACAGCTTCGATGCCAGGGGGTGGGGGTGGCTGTGCTGGATCGGATCCCAGGCCCGGGTGACCCCTGCAGCCGCAGGATCCAGTTGGCAGGACACCGACCGAGGCCAAGAAGTTACAGGTTCCCGCAGTCGAGGCAGCGCCCGAGGCTCCGCTGGCCCGTGAGAGGACGCCCGGGCCTCACCACAGACACGTCTGTCCCCACGGAGCTGTGGAGCCCGCGGGCCGGGGGCGGTGGGTGTGTCTTGTCCGTACCAGCCCGCGGAGCACACGGTTTCTGTGGACGGGCGACTCCGGGTGGGGCCCCAGGTAGCCTCGCCGTGTGGCTGGTGCCCGCCAGGGTGTGCAGCCCCCGCCGCACCTGCGCGGCCTTCCCGCCGCTGGCCCTGAGTGACGGCCCCTAACGGGTGGGGCGGGAGCAGGTGTGTCTGAGTTCCGCGAGCCACTGGAGCGAGCCGCTGACCCCGCGGGGTAGTAGGAGCCCTGGTTGGTGGCCGGTCAGCCAGCGGGGTAGGGCACAGCCCGGCCTGTGCTGGCGTCCGAACGGGGGTGGTCATCCGGGATGGAGCCCCCCCCGGGGCCCTGCGCCAGCCCGCGCGGCCCTGCCCGGAGTTACGCTGTCAGCCGCCGGCTGGAGAGCTGCCGCCCATGGGGACGCCTGCCACAGGCCCAGGCCTCGGTCCCACAGACCGTCCGCCCACGCCCCCTCCACGGTGAGAGCAAACCCCCGTGCCCCATTACTTCCCGGCAGATACTGTGCGTCCCTCGAGGGCGGGCACTCAGCGTGACCACGGGACAGCCAGTCCACAGCCAGCTCCAGGGTGCACACGCCCGCCCAGGCCTCGCTGCTCCCCACCCGCCCCGGGCCTGCCACTCTACATGTGCCCGCCGTCCCGCCCCAGCCCTGCCCGAGCTTCCCAGCTCCGCTGCGGATGGGCCTCCGCCAGCTGCCTCCTCGGGGGGCCCCGGGCCGCCTCCCTGCACCAGCTCCCCTGCAGCCATCTCAGCCCGGGGTCGAGGCCGGGCAGCGTCACCCTCCGAGCTGTCCCCCGGTGCCGTCCAGCTCCTGGAGGGACATGTGCTCCGTGCCCCCCCCAGCCCTCTCCCCAGAGCCCCGACCACCTCGCTGTCAGGCCCAGTGAGAAGCTGTTCCTGTCCTTACTGGGTGAGGTGTCCCCAGGGCTGGCTCTGTCCCTGGCAGCCAGGCCTCATGGGCTCTCCAGGGCCCAGTCACTAGCAGCCCTCTGACCGTGTCCTCACGCTCACGCTGCTCGGCTCACGGGTGCCGGCCTCCCTGTCTGCAGCTCCCGTCACCCCGACTGCCCTCCAGTGCCCCCCCGGCCTCCTTGTCATCCCACCTAGAGCCTCTTCTCTGCCACAGGGCCTTTGCACAGGCAGCCCTCTGCTCTTGCCTGCTGGGCTCCTGCTCTTCCGTGAGTCCTCAGAGCAGGTGCAGCAGCTCTGGAGGGTTCCCTTGCCCCTAGGCTTGCACAGGCTCGTCACTCCCAACCCCCTGCTGGTCAGGAATGTGGTGTCTCCCACAGGCCCCTGCACAACCAGCCTCTGGCTCCTCGGGCTGGACATATGGGACTCACGGCCGTCTGTGCCAGGTGATGCCTGCTGTCCGTCTGTGCGATTCCCCTGCGGCCTGCGCTGGGTGCTGATTGGGACGGACTCAGCAAGGGGCCCTCGGTGGGCTCAGGGCTGCCAGGGAGGGTGCCCGAGTCAGGCTGGACCCTGTTCCTCTGTCCAAGACCCCAGCACACAAACCGCTCAGCAGAGCCCCCGCCCTGTCCACACGAGGTCCAGGGTGCACCTCCCCTCTGCCGGCTGCCAGGACCCCCTCCCAGCCTCTCCCTGCACTACGCACACCGGCCCAGAGACCCCTCGCCCCGTGGGTGGTGGTGGCAGGCTCCCGGCAGGCCGCTGTGCTCCGCCCGTTCTCAGGCTTGGACTGAGGCGCTGTCGTAGTCGTGGAGGCCGTTGGCTGCTGCGCGGCGTCCTTCCTGTCCGTGAGCTTGTGGGACGGCTCTCGTCCCCACTGTCAGCACCCGGCCCCACGTCACCCAGCACATTCCCTGCGGTGCGGCCCCCCACCCCCACCCCCAGGCCTCTCCCACCCCCACCCCCACCCCAGACTCAGGCTCTGTCACCACCCCCGTGCCCCTATCTCTGGGAAGGCGACCCCGCAGGGACCTCGTGTGGGTGGCATCATGCAGTGCGCGTCCTTTCATATCTGGCTTCTCTCCCTTGGCCTCGTGCCCTTGGGGTGCGGCCGCACCTCTTCTCCCAGCTGAGAGACACTCTGTGTGGCCGGAGCTGGCATGCTCCTCCGTCTGTCCGTCCATGCGGGACACGCAGGTCCCCACCCCCTCTGGGCTCCTGGGACCATGTGGGGCAGCCCTGGAGCTAACTTCTCTGTGTACGTGGTCAATTCCGGTTGGAGACACGACTTCTGTGAGTCTGCAGGAAGGTTATCCCGTCCTGTGTGATTGGTGAACTGCGTGGAGATGCTGTACGTAATCACCGTTGTGTTTTATAGCGGGGACACTTAGGAGCATTTGTTTAACACAAGTTTATGACACAAAGAGTCATAAATAGGAAATACAGAAGCTCTGGAACTAAAAATAGAAAATTTTAACTTCATAAAACTGAAATTTCGGGGATCCTGAATGGCTCAGTGGTTTGGTGCCTGCCTTTGGCCCAGGGCGTGATCCTGGAGACCCGAGATCGAGTCCCACATCAGGTTCCCTGCACGGAGCCTGCTTCTCCCTCTGCCTGTGTCTCTGCCTCTCTCTCTGCCTCTCATGAATAAATAAATAAAATCTTAAAAAATAAAAATAAAAAAATAAAACTGAAATTTCTAGATGACCTAAAATACCGTGGAGTCAAAAGACAGAGGAAAATATTTGTGACGTGTGTTTGTGACAGAAGGTTACTATCTGTGAAGAACGACCACAGACTTTTTAAAATTAAGGAAAGTGACGGAAAAGTGGGCCCGGGGTAGGCGGGCAGCGCCCGGAAGGGGAACCCCGATGGCAGCTGGCAGGACAGAGGCTCGGCCTTCTCGGAGCTGCCGGGTGACGCGGTGAGCCAGGTGCCCCGCGGGGCCGCGCGCAGCCAGACGGGCTGTGGGGACGGCGCTGCTGCAGCCTGGGGAAGTAGCTCATTAAGTCAAAGCTGCGATTCCTTTGAGCTTTGGTGACCCGAGTTTTGATCCTGGCAACTGTCGCAGGCACCCGCGGAGACCAACATGTGCCCCGGGTCCTCCGGGAAACGGCTGCAGGCTCTTTCCCCAGCCCTCCCGCGAAGGAGGGGGGACGCGCCAGCCCCCCACCCCCCGTCAGACGCGCCAGCTCCTCAACCCCCCAGGGGTCCTCGCTCTCTGCAGAGGCTGGTATCTGCCACGTCGTCGTCCTCTGCGTTTTGTACGGACGGTAAGATGTGGTGGGTGCTTCTTTCCAAATGATACACGTCTGTGTCAAACACACATTAGGTTGCACGTCTGACTGTAAAAAGCACCTACTGGATTTACATCTGTTCGTCTCTTGCTGCTGGAGTGACGTCTAGGGGAGTCCTCATTTTGTGAAAGTGGGCCAGCGCCCGCCCTCGGCTCCGAGAGCCCCTCCCCGCCCCAGCGGTTAAGCATGTTCTAAGGGTCAGGCAGGTGGTGGCCAGACAGCCCCGGTCCGGCCCCGTAATCCACTTAGGGGTGAGGTGGCGCATGAGACCTCGCCCCCAGTGCAGGTAAGCACCGCGGTAATCCCAGCGACACAGCGGCTGGAGCCCTGGGGGAGAGGAGCAGCGCCCGCCTCACCCTCCCCTCCCCGAGGAGCTCACCCTGCCCTCCGCACCCCTGCACCTCCCCTCTACCCGGCTTTCTCACACCCCAAGGGGCGTGCCTCCTCACGGGCAGGCACACAGCCACGTGCACAGAAGCACAAACACATAGATGCACGCACATAGCACTGGGTGCACGCCCACAGGTGGGGGCACAGGTGCACATAGGTAGGTACTGGTCCACCCACACAGGTGCACACCGGCACAGGTGCAGGCACACAGGTGTGTACACAGTGTGCACGTACATGCACACACAGGTCTAGAGGCCCCTGGGTAAGGAGAGATCAGTGTTTCCCCAGCTTCGTCCCCGGGAGCCAGGGGAATGTTTGCGATCTCCCACCGGGGCAGGGCCGCACCTAAAGAGACATATTTGAAAAGTTCCTGGTGTGGCCCCGGGAGGGAGGAGGGAAAGGAAGGCTCCAGGCGGGGGTGAGGGCTGCCGCCCTGAAGTGGGGGCGCAGGTCCAGGTGACCAGAAATCCTAGCGCCCCCCGCACCGGCCCTCAGAAATCACGCGCGTTCTAGCATTTATCGTGCTGTTCACACGGGCGTCGTGTGACGCTGCGATGTCCAAGTTTTAAGGAATTTGTTTTCAAAAATGAGTTGAATGGCCTGTGAGTCCTTACCGGGAGCTTCCAGGCCACATCGCCCTTTATCCCCTCTTCCTCCACCTCCGCGGTGCCCGCTCCCCACCTGAACTCAGGGCCGCTGGGGAAGGTCCAGCAAGTGTTTCGGAGCCCAGGGCCGGCTGGACGGCGGTGGCGGGGCTCCCCACCCGGGGGCGGGAGGGCCGGACACGGGTGTGCCTCCTGTCCGCCCGCGGCTCCCGGCGTGGCGGGCTCTCACTTGGAATCGGTGAGCTTCCTCAGAAAAAGCCAACCCTGAAGTACTTCTCTTGGGTTTTCAGCATTTATTGGGGTGCGTTTGTGACGTCGTTGATCTAAGAGCCGCGAGCTGATGGTACCGGCTTTCCAGCTGCGCTTGCCAGTTAGCTTGGACCTCGGCGGTGGGAAATAGAGTTGCGTCCTCGGGAGAGACCTGGGCCATCGAGCGTGTTTTCTGTGTCTGTGCAGACAACTTTGGGCGGGGGTCACCTTCGGGGCCACCCGGCGTCCCTGCGCCCCGCGCCTCCGGGCCCTGCGCCGTGCCCTCCCCCGGCCCGTGTCCAGCCGTCAGGGGATCTCCTCACGGGGGAAGCACGAGTCCAGTTCCCCCGGTGCTTGGCTTGTGTGGATGGCAGCGTTCCCTTGGGTTCCTGAAAATGTCGCGTTTTCTCCCAGGTGACCTCCAAGGCTCCCTTCGCCACGGATTTGATTGATAATGAGACTACGCCAGTGAACCCATCTGGAAAAATGAGGCCAAGCAAAGAGAGGTCCTCGCACGCAAGCAAAGACGTGAGGTTGGTGCCTGGGGTCTGCTTCCGCCCTGCTGGGGCTGAGCGCGCTGTCCTCTGCAGGTGTGCCCACGGCCCCGTGCTCCACCCCCCGCCCCCACGGCAGGCTCCGGGTGCAGGGGGGAGGGCTGCAGGGGGCCTGGCACTCCTGCAGCTGCCTCAGCCCCGGCGCTGACCTATGGCTGCGCCCCGGGAATGCCTGCTGAGCCCCTCATCCGTCCCCAGCTGCTGCGCGGCCGCTGTCTGCCTGATGACCCACCTGAACTGAGTCTACATGTGTGCGTGCGTGTGTGTGTGTGTGTGTGTGTGTGTGTGCGTGCGTGTGCACATTTGCCAAGGAAGCACTCACTTCTTGACTCTTTCACTTCACAAGACACTGGGCGCGGTGATCCTGCTGCTCCGCGCCCTGCACACCCCCAGGCATGCTGGGACCCTGCTGGGAGGCCCTTGGGCTCCGGCACCGTCCCTGTGTCCCTCCTGCCTTCCAGCTGCTCCCTTCTGACCTGCACCAGCCCCACTTTGGGCGCCGGAAGCCCGAGTGGATGCAGGCTGCAGGTGTGGGCAGGAGACTCGGGCTCCCGGGAGGACCAGCCTGGCCCGCACGTCCTGGCACTGCCCACCGCTGTGTGCCCCCTCTCCAGGGTTGGAGAGGCCCAGAGGAAGGCCATCACGGCGTGACATGTGGGCGGCCAAGGGGTGTTCTGTTCTGGGGAGTCATTCCTCATTCGTGCCCAGAACACTTGGGGCCGTCCTGCAGGTCCGCGCACCGGATCAGCCCCCAGCCACGTGCAACAGCATGCCCGTGTCCCCTCAGCTCCTGAGCGCCGGCCAGACCGCCCCGTGGGCAGGGCTCCACCCGGAAGCAGGGTCAGAGCTGCTGACCCTCGGGGTCTGTGTGGGCAGGACCCTGCCTTCAGCCATTATGCTGAAAAGTGAAGGAGGCCAACACAGAGCCCGCTGCTCGGGGCGGGGGCGGGGGGCTGAGGTCTCCAGGGAGGCCGGCGGGAGCCCGTCATGTTCCAGGGCAGACACAGCCCGGACTCCACGGCCACCCTGCACAGCGGGGCACAGAAGGCTGTGCCGTGCTGAGCACCCTTGCATTTAAGAGCAAAGACCATACAGAGCCCTGATGTTGGCAGAGCAAGTACGTCTGCAGTCCTAGTTTAACACGTCCTGCTTAAGGACTCACTACACGTGTGCATCTCCTGTGAACACAAACACCTCCCCTGCGTGTAGCTCTCCGTGCGTTGTCCTGAATGAGGCATTTCCTACCTGGGTCTGCAGTTGAAAATATAGTGTGTGTTCTCGCAGCTTCTGAACGCCGGGGCCTGAGTTGCTGCCCGGAGGGGGGCAGGTGGCCTCACCACCACCGTGACGTCACCACATCGGTCACCACGTCGTGACAACCCCTGAGCCCCAGGACTGCAGTGTGACTCGGGGAAAAGGGACAATTTTCTCCCCTGTTGGAGTAAGAGTTGCTGAGACGCGACCCGACATGTAAAACTTTTTCCTTCACCGTTCGTGTCCTCAGTGCCTTCCGAGAGGAGCATCTAGAAGAAACCGCAACACAGCACATTCAGAAACTGCACGAACACAGAAAAAAGTTCCAGGGGCTGGATCCACTCGAGGAAGTCAGACAGGCTACGCAGGATTTAGAGATTGTAAGTATTTGTCAGCTGTGTGTAAAAATAAACGGTTCTGGTAAAAATCCAAGGGGACTTGCCATGCCTTTCTGCAGCACACGTTCAAAATCACGGGGAGCGCTTACTGTGCCTCATGGTGAGGGCCGTGCCCAGGATCGCCATCAGTTGGGGGCAAGAAAGAGTTTTTGTGGTGCACGAGCCCACAGATGCATTGTGCCCCCGATGGGATGCCAGCAGCAGCCACTGCTTGGTCAGTGGAGATGGAGGGGACGTGTCTGTGGGGTCCTCGCCGATGCTTCCTGCCCAGCAGAGCCTGGCGGGGCTGTGAGAGGGCCTGCGGTTGGCGAGGCAGGGAGGCAGGGAGGCTGGCCTCCTCACGCTCAGCTGCTGGCAGCGCATGTCCATCCGCAGGCCCTGAGGCCCCTGCCGCACGTGTAGGAGTGGTCGGGGTCATGAGAGCGATGCCGTGGACAGGCAGGCAGCTCCCCACCCAGCCGGGTCCTCCCGGGCGACGGAGCTCGTGCAGTCTGTGCCCTCGCTGCTCACAGGTGCAGGACAATGTGCCTATTCTCCCCAGACCCCCACCGTTCAGGCCTGCGACCCCCGATGTGGTGCCTCAGCCCCGGCGCTGCCCTCAGGGCCGTCCCCACAGCCCACCAGACAGCTCCGTTGTCACCTCTCTGGGACCCCGGGGTGGGACAGGGGAGGGGGAGTGCAGGCTGAGGGAGGGCCTGGGCCTGTCGTGGGGACCCCACCCCGTCAGACTCTTCCCTCTTCTCAGAACTTTTTCCTTCACAGCCCAGAGAACGGTACCTGCCGTAGGTGAGCTTTATTCTCTTCAAATCTGTTGTTTATAGTCGTAACCTCCTCCTTAAACACCCTAAACCCTACCTCTAGGGCTTCTAAACATTTGTGTCTCAAGCTGCAGATTGTGGAGTTTTGAAAAGTCGATTTGGTGTTATGAACAACCCTGTGCTTACAAATTGATAATCTACACGAAGCAGACCAGTTCCCCGCAAGACGCCAACTGCCAAAGCTCACACAAGAAGGAATCGACGGGTGGCTCAGTGGTTGAGCGTCTGCCTTTGGCCCAGGGTGTGACCCCGGGGTCCCGGGATCGAGTCCCGTGTCGGGCTCCCTGCATGGAGCCTGCTTCTCCTTCTGCCTGTGTCTCTGCCTCTCTCTGTGTGTCTCTCATGAATAAATAAAAGCTTAGAAGAAGAAGAAATAGACAATCTGAATGCGCTGATATCTGTTAAAGAAATTGAATCAATAATAATTTTCCAGTGGGTTCACTGGTGAATTCTATCAAACAGTTAAGGAAGAAATTATACCCACTCTTCATAATCTCTTCTAGAAAACACAGGCAGAGGGAAGATAACAGAGTTTGTTCTGTGAAGCCAGCATTACCCTAATACCAGAACAAAAGTGTCACATGAGAGGAGAATTACAAACCAGCATCTGTCCTGAACAATGATGCAAAAATCCTCAAGAAAATATGTGCAAATCCAACCTAATAACGTACAAAAAGAATTATACACCAGGATCAAGTGGAATTTGTCCCAGGTGTGCAAGGCTGATTCAACACTTGAAGATCAGTTTATGTAATGCACCGTCACATCATGGCTAAGGAAGAAAACTAACAGATCATATTAGTGGATACAGAAAGCATTTCATCTGACAAAATCCGGCACCTATTTGTGATAACAGCTTTTAGCAAACTAGGAATAGAACTTCCTCAACTTGATAAAGAACATGTAAAAAAAAAAAACTACATTGAACATCAAACTTCATGGTAGTGAAACTACCATGAATCTACATTTGCCCTGAAGGAACGAGGCAGGGATGTCCCTTCTGAACATTTCTCTCCAGCATCATTCTGGAAGTCCCAGCTTTTTCCCAACAGGATAAGAAAGGGATAAGATATACAGATTAGGAAGGAAGAGCTAAAACTGTCTGTTTTCAGATGATGTAATTGTCTATATAGAAAATCCCAAAGAACTGACCAAAAAGCTCCTGGAACTAATAAGTGATTATGGTAAGTTTCTGGGATCCAAGGTTAATCTATTAAAGCCCACTTCTTACTCTACCATCAGCAAACAAGTGAGATTTGAAATGAAGAACATCATTTACATTAGCACCAAAAAGAAAAAATGGTGCCAGGTACAAATCTAACACAATACATACAAGATTTATAAGAGAAAAACCAAGCTGTGACGAGCGAAATCAAACAAGACCTAAATGCATGGAGAGGAATCCCATGTTCATGGATAGGAAGACTCCTATCGTCAAGACGTTCGTCCTTTCCAGCTTGGTCTAGAGAGTCAGCACGATCCCCATCCCAATCCCAGCAAGTTGTTCTGCGGGTGTGGACAACCTGATGTCAATGTTTAGACGGGGAGGAGGCACAGGCCCAGAGTCGCCCACAAATACTGAGGAGGAAGAACAAGGTTGAACGTCTGGCACTGCCCGACCTAGACTCTGTGGAGCTGTGGCATCCAGACGGTGTGATGTTGGTGACAAAGTAGACCAACGTCCATGGATCAGAGCAGCAGGCCCACGTAAATACAGTCGATGGATGTTGGACAGAGGAGCAAGACGCTCTCTTCGGCAGGTGGTGCTGGAGCAGCTGGACGTCCACTTGCAAAATAATGAATATAGAGCCAGACCTCAGGCCTCCACAAAAGTCAACTCAAAATGCATCGCAGACCTAAATGTGAAACTGTAAAACTTCTAGAAAATAGAAAGTTTAGATGACCTGGGGTTGGCAGGGAGTGTTTACATAGAACATCAGAGGTGCAACAGAAAAAAATTGATAACTTCATTAAAATCTTAAAATTTTCTCTGTGGAAGGTGCTGTCGAAAGATTAAGACAAGCCAGAGACGAGGAGAAAATATTTGCAGAAGACACATCTGATAAAGGACTGTTATCCAAAATATAGAAAGAAAACAACCCAGTTAAAAAGTGAGCCACGGATCTGAACAGACAGGTCCCCAGACATGTAGATGCTGAGTATAGGAGAAGGTGCTCGATACTCTATGTCATTGGGGAATTGCAAACCAGAACAGGGGTCCCGCCACCCGTGTATGAGAATGGCTGTCATCCTCATCGCAGACGCTGGCCGGGACGCGGGGCAGCAGAACTCTCATTCGTTGCTGGTGGGGATGCAGAAGGGTGCGGGCCCTTTGGGAGACCGTTCGGTGATTTACCCGAAAATTGAGATCATCTTACCTTGAGATTCAGCAGTTGTGCTCGTCGGCACTTACCTGAAGGACTTGAACACATGTCCACGCAAATACTGCTCACGGATGTTCATGGCAGCCTCACTCAGTTACCAAACTCACGGAAACCGGGATAGCCCTCGGTAGGTGAGTGGGTAAGCCACCTGTGTGGATCCTATGGGATGTGGATTGGTACCGAAAAGGAATGAGCTGCCGTGCCCTGAAAAGACCTGGGGGAGGGACGCCTGGGGGGCTCAGGGGCTGAGTGTCTGCCTTCAGCCCAGAGCGTGACCCCGGGGTCCTGGGATCGAGTCCCGTGTCGGGCTCCCTGCAGGGAGCCTGCTTCTTCCTCTGCCTGGGTCTCTGCCTCTCTCTCTCTGTCTCTCATGAATAAATAAAATCTTAAAAAAAAAAAAAAAGAGGGATCCCTGGTGGCTCAGTGGTTGAGCACCTGCCTTCAGCCCAGGGTGTGGTCCCAGTTTGGGGATCAAGTCCCTCATCGAGCTCCCCGCGTGGAGCCTGCTTCTCCCTCTGCCTGTGTCTCTGCCTCTCTCTCTCTGTCTCTCATGAATGAATAAATAAATAAAATCTTAAAAAAGAAAGAAAGAAAGAAAGAAAGAAAGAAAGAGAAAGAAAGAAAAACGAAAGAAAGAGAAAGAGAAAGAAAGAAAGAAAAGAAAGAAAGAAAGAAAGAAAAAGAAAGAAAGAAAGAAAGAAAGAAAGAAAGAAAGAAAGAAAGAAAGAAAGAAAGAAAGAAAAGACCTGGGGGAACCGCAGGTGCATCTGCTAAGTGAGAGCCAGTCAGAGAAGGTGACAGCTGGATAATATTTTGGAAAAAGCAAAACTGTGCAGACGTCCAGGGATGAGTGGCTGCCGGCGCTGGGGGGGGGGGGCGTGCGACGGCTCAGTGATGGGCGCCTGTCACTGCACGTTTGTCTAAAGCACTAGAACGCACAACACAAGAGCGAGCCCTGATGTGAGGACTGCCGACCCTGGGTGATGACGGGTCCGTGTCAGTTCACGGATTGTGACAAATGTCCCAGCAGGCGGGGGATGAAGACGGCTCCTCAGGAGTAAAGCCGCCTGGCTCTCTAATGTCTAATTTGAAACTGAAACCCGAGATCCCTGGGCAGGAGTAGGGCACACAGGAAGGGCCTGGAGAACAGGATGGGGGCACAGGCTCCTCACTGGGGGCAGGCGCCCAGCGTGGGAGGAGGTCCGGGCCCAATGGCCACGATGGCCGGGATTACCAGGCCCGGGGCCAGCGGAGGACGGAGGCGCAGGCAGGGACTCCGAGGAAGCGACGGCACAAGTCTTTCCTCCCAAACAAGGGAGCGGAGCGGGACAGAGGAGTACGTCCTAGAAAAGAGGAAGCTGACCCAGAAGGGTGCCCCGGAGCCGCCAGGCGGAACACCATTCCTACTGGAAAAAGATGTCACGGTGGCCACTTGTCGGAGCAGCAGGTACATCTGCCGGGAGCAGCCCGCCCCCGGGACGGCGCTGCGAACCTGCTTTCCGTGTGATGTCCTGAGTGGGTTCCCTGTCTGGCCGACTCGATGGCCGCCGGCAGGTGCTGGTGGGCCGCGGGTGGTATTGCTGCCATTTCGGGGAGTGAGTGGTCACATGTGCATCTGGGGGGTGCGGCCTTGGCGCCCCCGCCTCCGCGTCGGCCCAGGGTTGGCCGTGGTCTGCACCGGGTCACAGGGCCGTTCCTGGAGCCCACAGCTGTGATGGATCTGTAGGAGGGACCCTGGTGCCTGGGCTGGGGGGCGCCAGGTCACCCCCAGGGACATACAACTGAGGAACACGGGGGAGCACCAAGGACGAGTCCCCTCTGGGGGGTGGGCGGCCCCAGCACTGCAGGCACAAGTGCCCGCCGGCCGCACTGTCCCTGTGAGGGCCGCGGGGCCCCTGCACCGCTCTCAGGGACCCTGGGTCCTGTTACTAGGTCTGGGGGTGAGGATGCAGGTGCAGCCCAGCCCTCCCGGGCCAGGTGTGAGTCTCGGGTGGGATCGTGGGCAGGCTGCTGCCGACGACGCCGTGTGAGCGAGGAGCCTTCATCCCTCCATCACCTGGCGTCTACGTGGCTGTAGGCGGAGGTCACGGTGGGGCCAGGGTGGGGACTCCCAAGCAGAGCAGCCCGGGCCCACCTAGAGAGGCCGCAGTCCTCTGGGGACGCGGGGCACAGTCAGCTGGGCCCCTGCCCGGCGGCCCTGCCGTGAGTAGGCCAGAGGGACGGGTGCTGCTCCCTGGGCACCATCCAGCGGTCTGGCTGACTTTGACCCCCTCCCGTTCTCCCCAAAGGCCAGAAAACTCCAGGAGCAAGTGAGGAAGCTGAGGCTGGGGCCCACCTGGACTAGAAGCCAGCAGTTCACAGCTCTCGCTGGACGCCCGCCACGGCACCCACCTGCGTCGCGGCCTTGGGACATATTGTTTAACGTGAAACACTAAGAGTCTGAGACAGCGGACAGATGCTCGGAGCGTGCGCTGCTTGTGCCCAGCGAAGATCCTCGGGGCCGAGAAGTGGGTCTAGCAGCTCGTGTGCCGCCCAGGTGCCCCCTCCCCACGTGTCCCAGGGGGCGGGTGCCGATGCCACCCCTGGGCCCACCTTCCCAGCCTCATCTGTGCGGCCTCGCAGAGGCTGGACCGGGTTTAAGCTGGATTAAAGGAGAGAGTACCGTGGACGCCCCCCGTGCCCCGTGTGTGCCGCTCGGCTGGCCGCGTGTCTGAGTGTCTCCCCTACCTCTGCTGCCCGGGTCTTTGCCCACCAGGGAGGGGCGCTGCCCCGGGGCGCTGGCTGAGCCCTCACCCCCACCCTGCACTGCCAGTCCCGGCCTCAGCCCTGCAGCCTGCACGCCTCCCCCCCACAGGCCGGTCACACCCTGCCCGCCTCACTCTGCAGGACCCGCTGACTGCGAGTTAAATAAATTCACGGCCTTCACCTTGAAAATGCCCTTGATTGGATTTGGCAGCTCCTTGGCCTCCGAGGAGCGGGGGCCAGAGCTAGACCAGGCCCACCGGGGGTCCAGTGACCCCCCAGAAGCTGGTGTGCTGTCCCAGTGCTGCTGCCCTGACCTCTGAGCCAGGGCCACCCCACCCCCGACAAATGCCTCCACAGCCTGGCGCCTGCTTGATTCCAGAAGGCGGGTGGTCTGGCCTGGATGGCGGGAGCCTGGGGACCCCCCCTGCTTCCCCTCCTCCGCTTGCCAGCGCTGGCTTTCCTCGGGGCTTCTCCCAAGAGCAGGCTGTTGAAGTGACACTCCTCTACCACGATGTACTTCCTTCATTTCTCTTTTTAAAAAAAGATTTTATTTATCTGAGAGAGAGAGCGCGTGTGTGTGCAGGGGGAGGGGAGGGAGAGGCAGACTCCCCGCTGAGCAGGGACCAGACTGGGCCCCATCCCAGGGGGGGCCCGTGACCCGGGGTTCCCTCACTTCCTGTGAGCTGCGCACACAGGGCGGACCTGGGCCCATCCTGGCCTGGCCCTGCTCCCGCTGGCCTCGTGGCTGCTTCCGGGTAGATGCCGAGTGCCTGGGTGGGGGCGCCCTCCTGGCCCCTGCGCTGCCCTCCTGGCCCCGTGCTGCTGGGTCGCATCTCCTCCTCCCTTAGTTCCTGAGTGAGCACCACCAGGTCCTCCCTTTAATGCTCCCCGCCCTGGGGAGGAGGTGGGAGGGCCAGGGATCTCTGGGGGCAGTGACTGTGCTAGGAGGTGGGATGGGGGGCCGTGGCCAGGTGTCCCCACCCAGGACCTGCTCCCCTGCCCAGCCCCCGACCCTGCGTGCCCTGGTGCCATGACCCAGGGTTTCCTGCAGGTGGCGCCACGGGTTGTTGGTGACCCGGCCCTGGGCCCTCCTGCTGCACACACCCAGGGACGCCAGGGCCCGGGCAGGGCCACCCCACAGGCTAGCGTCTGGGATGTCTGTCCACCACCTGGACCAAGCACCTGCGTCCTGCTGGGGAAGCCCTGGCTCACACCTCACGCCCCTGGATTCCTGGGGGACCTGAGCCAGAGGTGCCCGTCAGCCGGGAGCTCCTGCCACGTGGATCCTCCACTGGCCGCCAGCTAGCCCAGGAGACGCCCAGAAGTGACCCACAGTGTGGTGGGGTGGCCAGGGCTCAGGCCCCAGGAACTGTGGGCAGAGGTGACTGTGTCCTCAGGGAGCCAGAGGCTCCTGGGAATCAGAGCTCAGGGGGAAAACATCCCCACCTCCCAGCACCAAAGCATAAGCTTCCATGTCCACCTGGGGGGGACGGAGCAGGTCGGACCCTGCAGGTGGACAGCTGCTGCACCTCATCTCCGTGCTCCCCCATCCCTGTGCTCCCAGTGGGGCCTCCATCTCCTTGTTCCCCCATGCTCGTGCTCCCAGTGGGCCCTCGTGCTCCCCCATCACCGTGCTCCCACTGGAATCCTGTCCCTGTGCACCCCCATCACCATGATTCCAGTGGGCCCCTCATCACCGTGCCCCCCATCCCCATGTTCCCAGTGGGGGCCTCCATCCCTGTGCTCCCCCACCTCCGTGCTCCCAGTGGTCCCCCATCCCCATGCACCCCCATCCCCGTGCTCCCAGTGACTCCCGTCCCTGGCCCCCCTGGCCCTGTGCTCCCAGTGGGGGCCTCCATCTCCTTGCTCCCCCGTCCCTGTGTTGCTACACGGGGCAGCTGACGGACCGTGTGCGCCTGAGGCATGGGGTGGGCGCTATGGGAGAGACCTGACCCCTCGCCCGAGGGCCTCCCCGGCCTCCACAGCGAGGTGTGGTGTGTGCCCGGGAATGCCCTTCCCTGGACTCGGCCTGGGGAGCAGCACAGGCCTCTGCCTGCGATACCGCCGCCTGCCCTCTGGGTGCGGGTGAGGGGGTGCCTGTCGTGGGTGCGGGTCCGGGGGCTTGGGGGCCTGGGGGCCTGGGGGCCGAGAGCGGGAGGTGAGACGGCCCCCCTAGGCCTCTGTGAAAACATCCTCCGGGAGCGCCGAGGGGTTGTTGCCCCGATAACCGCCAGGTTGGGTCACTTAGGACAAGTTCAACTGTGAGATGCGACGTTTTAGCAAATAGCAGCCGCACTTTCTGGTGTGAGGTTTGCTCAGAACCACAAACAGAAGGTGTCTGAGGAGGTTAACGAGGTGTCCGGGGAACAAAAACCCAGGAGGCCGCCTGGGGTCTCAGGCGAGTTTAGTTTCTCTGGGCTTCTCGCGGCCCGTGTGTGGCGGTCATCGGTCATCGGTCATCGGTGAGGGGATGCGGCTCTGCCGCAGGACCCGGCAGGGGCGCGGCCGTCGGGACCCCCCCGGGAGGCACCTGGCACGACTCCGCTCGCCCTCCTCCTCCTCCCGGGCCTCCTGCTGCGCCTCGGGAACGTCCAGCCACGTGTTTATTTTATTTTATTTTTTTTTTTATTTATGATAGGCACACAGTGAGAGAGAGAGAGGCAGAGACACAGGCAGAGGAAGAAGCAGGCTCCATGCACCAGGAGCCCGATGTGGGATTCGATCCCGGGTCTCCAGGATCGCGCCCTGGGCCAAAGGCAGGCGCTACACTGCTGCGCCACTCAGCCACGTGTTTAAACGTGAGTCCGGGTGCCAGTGGCTTCGGGGGGCTGAGCCACCCCCAGGGGTGACCCCGCTCTGCTCCCTCCGTGGGCACAGTCCCACCGGCGGGCCCCCGGGGCAGCGGCCCAGCTCTTCTTCCCTCTGCCCGCCACCCCCACGGTGGGCCAGCCGCCCACTCTGGGTGACCTGGCTTTTGTGCGCCTCCTGCCCTCCGGCTGCTTCTCAGGCCGGGGTCTTGAGCAGGGCCAGGCGGGCTCCGGGCAGCGGAGGCTACCCCGGGCCTCGCTCGTGCGCAGCCCCGCGGGGACACTGCCAACCTCCCACCCTATGCGAGAGGGCGGCCGCTGCCCAGGCCGCCGCTGGCCAAGCGGTTTGAATCAGCATTGCCGGGGTGGGGGGCGGGGGGGGCGGCCCTCTTCTGGAGAAATCTCTGCAACCCCCAGGGCCAGCGGCAGCCCTGTAGAATGAGGGCCTGGGCAGGTGCCGAGGACCCAGGAGGCCTTTGGAGGGGAGCAAATGAGGGCCTGGCCGGCCACCGGTTATTTCCCGGCGATCCCACAGCAGTTGGGACACCCTGTGTTCATTTTCCTTTTCGTGGAGAACACGCTCGTCGTAAGCAGGAAACAGCCAGCTCGGTCGGAAAAAGAGGCTCACAGATCAAGGGTTTTGCAATGAATGTAATGATTTTAGGAAAAAATTGCCGGCCCTAAAAGTGTCCTTGCTGTGGTCCCCGCACCTGCAGGACCTCTCGGATCCGGGCCCAGCGGGGACTCAGGGCAGTCACTGAGGGCCTCACCTCCCTGCTCACAGGGGATGCCCCTGCCCCTCCGCCAAGGACGTAGGAGGGCACAGGTCGTGGGGAGAGCGGGGTGAGGGCAGCTCTGCAGGAGGCACCGGGGCCGGGCTAAACAGCAGGCGGGCCGACCCGCCCGGATTTGCTGCTCCGGCGCAGCCCTGACCAGCACCCGAGTTCCAGCCAGCGGGGACGGTGGTGGTGATGAGACACTGGTGGTGACAGAGGGGACGGGAGGCGACAGTGGATGGTGGTGGTGGCAGAGGGGGTGATGTGGTGACAGGGAGACAGTGGTGGCAACGACTTTTCCTGAATCCTCCCTGGAAGCCAGTGCTGTACTAAGTACTCCCGTATTCAGCCATCAACTGTCCCCCAGGAGGCTGTGTGTGGTGCTGCAGTTATTCCCACTTTACAGATGGGGACACTGAGGCCCCGGGGAGGTAGGCGGCCTTCCCAGGCTCCCCAGGCAGGCCTCCGGCAACCCGGCCCATGTCTGTCCCCTGAACTGCTCTGCGGCACTTCCCGTGGAGTCCCCGCCGGGCCTGTGACATGCTTCCCCGTGAGACGTGACCGTCCTCCCCATAATCCGCGGGGCAGGGATGGGCTCCAGATGTGACCCTGCAGCAGTCAGACGTAGCACAAGCAGTGTGGAAGTCTCAGGGCCCTGGGGACGCCGCGTGGGCCGTACGCCGGTGCTGGCGCAGGGGGCCCCGGGGGCTCCCGTCGGCCCGAGCACCCCACTCTACCCCGGGCCTAGGATGACCTTGATGACCCCACCCCCTCCCAGGCCCTAATTCTCAGGGGCTCATCTTGTCCGCTGCCTTCCAGCGGCTGCCTGGCCCGAGACATGCAGTCGGGTGACTGGTCCCGGCACCAGGGCCCCCTGCCCCCTCACACTTGCAAGGCAGTGGGAGCAGGCCCAGGTGGGGGGGGGGGCAGGGGGTCACCTGCTGCTGGGGGGACCAGCAAACTCAGGTGGCCCCAAGAAAGGACAATTACAGAGAATAATGTGGGCAGGGCTCGGAGGGCTGTCCTGTGTGTTACGGGGCCCAGAGCAGGGACGGTGGTGCTGGGGCTGGTGGTGGGCATGGGGTCAGCAGGGACTGGGGGCAGATCCTGGAGGACGCAGGTTAGCCCCCCACCTGGAGCACCCCTGCCCCCCTCCTGCAAGCTCATGGTCACTCAGAGCAGCCCAGTGAAGGTGCTGGACGGTCTCCCGTCCCCCTTCAGCCACTACCCTGCCATCTGGTGCCCCGGGCAGGCCAGGCCAAGGGCTGGGCGCTGGGTAGGCCCGGTGGAGGCCGTAGTGCCGGCGGCAGAAAGCAGAGGCTTCAGGGACAAAGTCCACAGACAGGGGGAGGCGGCTCCGGCTCGGCTCGTTTTCCTATAGCAGCGGCCACTGCACAGCTCCTCTGGGGCCCCTCTAAGCCCCGCTGCCTGGGGCCCTGCTCTCTAGAACCTGCCATGGGGGTCTCGCTCATCAGCATGTGTAGGGTGGGCCCCGGTCAGGAAGGAGTCGGCGCCCCTTCCTAAGGATATCTGCATTTTAATTGGAGACTGGGGTGGGGAGGCCCCGGGTGGGGAGCCCGGGAGTTGGCTGGGCTGGGAGGGATGCTCTGGGGAGGGGTGGGGGCAGGGGGAGCCCTAGACCATCGCTCTTTAAATTGCAAATCAGAGTCCCACTGCAGATTCCTGTGTCCTGCCTTGGGTTTCTGACGGGGGCAGAGCACACAGCTGGTGGGGTCTCCTCTTCACACCTGTCCTCCACTCGTGGTGCGGGGGTGGGGGGGTCTGCACACCCTCTGCGCCCTCTGTGGGCCCCTCCCTGCCCCAGCAAACGCTCGCCGGCTGTCCCATCGCCCCGGAGTGGCCCCAGGAGCCTCCTGCCTCACCACATTACCGGGTGCCCGGCACAGGGCCCCCTTCTGAGCGCCCTAGCACCCAGCACTGCTGCCCTGCCCGAGCCGCCGTGGGCCCCTTCCGCCCTGGGTGGTGCTGCTCACTCACGCAGCCCCTCCATGCACACGCGGGGCCCGGGGCACACACGGACGCGCTCAGGCCTGTCCTGTCCCCAGCGGCCCCGGAGCTGACTCGAGCCCCAGCAACCTGGTGCACGGAGTTGGCGCCGGCGCCCGAGGGATCTGGGGCTCGCCTGGCACCTGTGCGGAGCAGGCGGGCGGCCTGGCATCGCTGCCCCAAGGTCAGCCCTAGCAGCTCTGGGGCGGGAGGCTCCCTGCGCGGGGCCGGGGCCGGGGCCGGGGCCGGGGCCGGGGCCGGGGCCGGGCCGGAGCGGGCCTGGTGGAGGTGCCTGGGCCCGCGGCCGAGGGGCGCTGTGCGCCGGACCCCACGCGTGCCCGGGGCCCCCCGGGCCCGGGTCCTCCGCCCGGAAGGCTGGGGGCTCCCCGCGCCCCGCGCCCCGCGGCCGCCGCCAGAGGGCCCGACGAGCGGCGCCACCGCGGCCCGAGCGTCCCCAGCGGCGCCAGGGGTGGCGGCAGGGCCGGGCCGGGCCGGGCCGGGCGCGCGGGGCGGGGCGGGGCGGGGCGGGCGGGGCGCGCGGGGCGGGGCGGGGGGCGGGGCCTGGCGGCGTCCGGGTCGTCAGGACAACCCCGCGGCCCGCGCCCGCTCCCGAGCCCCGCCGGGCGCCCTCGCGGGGCCCGTGGGTCGGGGCGGGGGGGGGCGCGGGGTCCTGCGGGGGCGGGGGGGGGCGGGGGGGGCGGGGACGCGGCCTCTGGGCGGTGCGCGCCGGGCGGTGCGGGGCGGGGCGGGACGGGCCGGGCCGGGCCGGGGCGGGGCGGGGCGGAGGGGTCGCGGCCGCAGCCCCCGCGCCGTCGCAGCGCTGGCCCCGTGTCGCGTGGGCGGCCTCTTCCTCCCCAGGGGCCGCGGGGCGCGGGGCGCGGGGCGCGGGGGGCGGGGGGCGCTGGCCCGGGGCGGGGCGGGGCGGGGCGGGGCGGGGGTCCCAGGGGGGCGCCCGGCCCTGCCCCGGGTCCGCGATGCGCGCGCGCCCCCCCCGCCCCCCCGGCCCCCGCCCCCGCCCGCCGCCCCCGCCGGTGCCCCGCGCCCCCCCGCCCGCCGCCCGCCGTGGCCGCCCCGAGCGGAGCTTTGTGACGTCAGGCGGCCGGCGGGCGGCGTCACGCGCGGGCTGACCCGGCGGCGGCGGCGGGGCGGGGGCGGGGGCGCGGGCCGGCGGCGGAGCATGGAGCCGCGGGCGGGCTGCCGGCTGCCGGCGCGGGTGGAGCAGGTCGCCCACGGCGCGCTGCTGGTCACGGCGAGCTGCGGGGGGCGCCGCTTCGCGGGGGTCCTGCTGGACTGCACGAGGAAGTGAGCGCGGGCGGGCCGGGCGGGCGGGGCGGGCGGGCGGGGGGTCCCCGGGGCGGGCTCCCCGGGGCGCGCTCGGGACGGGCCCCGCCGACCCAGGGCTCCGACCGCCGGCGCCGCCTTCGGGCTCCGCGCGGGGCTGGGGGCGCGGGTCCCGGCGCGGCCGGAGCCGGGGGCGGGGGGTGGGGGGGGGTCCGCGTGCGCCCCCGGCCCTGCGCCCCGACCCGCGCGCCCGCCGTGACTAACGCACTTTTCTTTGTCCGGGCGCACCGCGGAGTCCCGCTGTCTTCGGGGCGTCATGGGGGGACGCGCGGGGCGCCCGGAGCGGGTGCGGGTCCCGGGCTCCTGGGCCGCCGGGGCCGGGCCGGACGGCGGGGCCTGGGGGCGCGGGCAGGGCCGAGCCTCGGGCACGGGGGCGCCGGCGGGGCGGGGGGGGGGGCCGGGGAGGGAGGCACCTGCGCCCACTGCAGGGACCGGCAGCAGGAAGAGTCTCCTGGATACGGTGTCACATGGCCCTGAGCTGTCGCACGGATAAGTGATTAGGCATTAATCAGGCGCTAATGTCTCCGCTCGCCGGGCTCGCCGGGCCTTATCTCCGGCTGCGCCCGATGGCCCCCGCGCAGAGGCCCAACTTTTTCCCTCCGTGGAACCCAGATTTCCTCGCAGCCTCGCGGCCGTGGCAGGGAGACCATCACTCCCCAACAGTCACCCCGCTGGCACCATCTCTTCCTGAGATGTGCCAGAAGCCATTTAGGCACAGTCATGTGACCCCACATAGGGCCTCCCCGGTGACAGCGACGGTGGCCCTGCCCCACCCCGGCAGGTCGGGGCGGGGGGCAGGGGGCTGCCACAGAGCCTCCTGGAGGCTACCAAGCCTGCGCCCTGCGGTGGCCAAGGTCTCCGGCCGCTGTGGCCACCACTTCCCCCACCAGGCAGGACGGCCAGCCCGGGCCTGTTCCTGCTCCTGAGTGTGTGTGTCAGGGGCAGGGAGGGCTCCCCCCATCTGCTCTCTGGGCTCCCCAACCCAGCACAGGGGAGGCCGTGGCCCCCCGATCCTCCAACGCCCGCCACCCCCTCCCCAGCCTGCAGCTAAGCCAGGTTGCACACCAACACGGCCCTCTCCACACCCCCACCCCTCGTGGAAGGAAGCAGGCCAGGCTGGGATCCCGGCATGCGAGCTGGCAGCCGTGGACTCGTGGGCGTCACCCCTGCCACGGCCACCCTCGGCTGTAACCGGAGCCACCCACGGAGCCTCGGTCCGCAGTGACTCTCTGTGCAGCCCCCCCGGGGCTTGGTCCCCAAACGGCCCTGCCCGCCCCCGTCCTCGCTTCACTTGCCTCCTCTGGTGTCGTCCTCTCTTCTGACCTCGGCTCCCGATATTAAGAGTTGGGTGCTCCCGTTTGTGGCCCGGCCATCAGGTGGGCTCCACTGGCCGCCTACAACCTGGCCCAGGTGTTTGGGGCCGCAGGGTCCGGGGCCTTCCCAAGGCCCGTTCCCTCAGTGCCCACACCCCCTCCCCGTGTGGGACAGTGGCCTGTCCGGCCTGGCAGTGGAGCCCCCCGCCCGGGTGTGGGCACTGCCCAGCCGGGAGGAGCCGCTGGGAGCTCCAGTTGCACGCGCCGACCCACCTCTGGGAGCCTGCGCGTCCAGGACAGTGGGGCTGTGCGGGGTGTGTTCAGGGCAGCCAGGCCACAGCTGTCGGTGTGCCCTGGTGTGCGCCAGGCACGTGCCAGGAACTGCCATTTATCAGCGGCCTCCAGAGCTGGCGCACAGACGTGGAGGCCCGGGGGGCCCGCCTGGCGGCAAATCCTTGTCGGGGTCTCCCGCAGGAATGGAGCAGCCCCAGGGCAGGGCCTTCGAGCCGGTCCCCTTCTCTCCCCCGGAGCAGGGCCCAGCCGCAGGCTTGCTCACTGTGCCTTTGGGGGGTGACACACCCTGTCCCTTGGCACTCTGGGGGGTGGGTTCCCTCCCCCAAACATTCACAAGAGGAGAAGACCCCCCCCAGGTCTCAGCAAGTGCATGCAGCTGCCAGGCCGGGTGCCCAGCCCCCTCCCACCCGAGACCTGAACCCGCTGCCGAGCTGCGTTGCGATCTGAGGGAAGATCCTCAGCTCTGGGTGCCCGCCCTCATGCGTTCACCTGCGTTCACTACCTACTGTGTACCTGGGCCGAGTCCCAGGCGTCGTGCTGTGCGTGACCCCTCCTGTCTCCCTACGAGGTACTGGTGACCCAGGCCTGCCTTGACCCCACAGGCTCCGACTCTTCAGGCTGAGGTGCCAGGGGTGTGGGCATTGTTCTGTGGGTGGTTTGGGGGTACTGCTCTGGCTGAGGACCCCCAGGTGGGGTGGCCCTGGTTGGGGCCTGGCCCCAGGACAGCAGGGCCCAGAGTGGGGAAGGGATGGTCTCATGGGCAGCAGGAGTGACCGAGCCCAAGGCCCCCAGCCTTCATCTCCGAGCTGGTGTTTTTCAAACTTCCCCAGTTGTGAGTCATCCAGGGTGCCATACCCATACGAGGCTTCTGGCCTCTGTGACCCACACCCCACCCCGGGAGGGTGGGACTCCAGCTTCTGAAGCCAGCCAGTCAAGAATCCCAGCAGGCCGGTCCCCGGGCAGGAGAGCAGGCTCGCTCCCTCCCAGGCGCACCCGTCGTCCAGGATGGAGGCTCGGCCACTGATGGCTGGTCCTGGGGAGGGTCCCTGGACAGACAAGGATGGACACCTGTTCCAGGTCCTACCGGGCAAAGCCTCCCTGACCTCGGGGAGCCAGGGGGGCCGAGAGCAAGGTGCCCAGTGAGTCACAGGCTGGCGTGATCCGTAGCTGTAGGCAGCTGCCACTCAGGGGACCTGGCCAGCACGGGGTGACGCGGGGCATGGGCAGCGGTAGCCATCGCAGAGCGGACACAGGGATGCGGTCTGCTGCATCCCATCATCCGCTGGGATGATGCTGGCGGCGGTTAAACCTCTGAGCCCACGAGTCAGGGGCCGGATGTGCCAGCCTGGCCCCATGGCCTGTCCCGCAGATCCGGGGTCTGTCGTGGGGGAGGGGCGCCTCCCGTGTGTGGCCCTGGACAAGCGGCCGCCCGGGTGTCCAGGCTGTGCCCCCCCAAGCTGTTCTCCCCGGCTCCCTGGGCAGAGGTGGGCCCAGGGGCGCGGGGAGGCCTGCCCTTCCCTCGGGGCTCGGGGCTGCTGCCTGTGGGAGGGCAGGGGTCTGGACTCAGGCCTGCGGGCACCTGGGAGGGGCCCCTGCGCCGTCCCTGCTCCAGAAGCTGGGTCGTCACCTCTTCCCTGGACTCCGGGTGGCCTGTCCCCATGGGAGGACGAGGAGGGGGTCCAGGGCAGACGTGGCCCTGGCTGGGTCAGAGGCCGCTGTCACGTTCCACAGCCACTCGGGTCCCGAGGCCGCAGAGCCGGGAGGCCGCAGGGGAGGCCGGGAGCTCTGGCAGGCGGCCGGCCGGCTCCTCCTGGCCGCGGGCCAGCTCAGGCCTGGCTGCTCCGGGGGTTTGCTGAGCTGGTTGCACGGGTGAGACCTCGGGGGGGCAGGGGAGCGGAGGCTGGGCCGCGGGGCTCCTGCCAAGGCTGCCTGCCAGGCGGCTTCTCCCGGCCCCGTGGCCCTGCAGAGGGCCCGGCCTTGGGCAGAGCGGGGACCCTCCGGGGATGAGCGACGCTGCTCTGGGGTCTGGCCCCCCCGAGAGCCTCCTGGGCTCTGCGTGTCCCCAGCGGTGCCTGGGCGCTGCGGCCGTGTGCCCTCCCCCAGCTCCCCAAGGACCCGGGCTGAGAGGTCGGCTTCAAGGGCCCTGTTTCCTGCGTGGAGCCCTTGGGCAGCCCGGCACCCCTGTCTCCAGGCCCCTGCCCACACGCAGCTCCGTCCTCGTACTGGGCCGGGGGGCAGCGAGGACCCCAATGTGGCAGGGGACAGGACAGCGGGGGCCTGGGTCCCTCGCCTGGGCCCAGCCGGCTGCGTCTCTGGCCGCTCGCCTGCCAGGGCCTGCGGGATCACCTGTGGGGCGGTGCCGGGCTGCCCGGGGCCTCTGGGCCTGGGCCAGGGCCAGTGTCAGCACAGCCTGGCCTCACGGAGGGGCCGGGCCCCGTGGGCGAGCCGCAGACCAGGGTGGTGTCGCACCGCATGCCCCGGAGTCCAGTTGGGGTCGCCCCGCGGGGGCCCAGGGGCTGCGATCCCTCCTGGGACAGTGGCCTGTGCGGTTCTTGTGAGCTCAGCGCCCCCCTGCCCCCGGGCCCCGGCCTCCCCCAGCCCCTGTCCCCCGTCAGTGGGGAGTGGCCCTGCCTGGCGGGAGGTCCGGGCCGGGACGCCCGGGGAGGGAGCCGTTCCCTGGCCGCTGTTTACCCACCAGGCAGCTGTGGGTGTGGCCTGGGCAGGGCGCCTCTGGGAAGGAAGTGTGGCCGCCGCGGTGCCAGAGTCACGGGGCCTCCGGTCGTCGCCGTGGTGCCCGGCGCAGGCCTGACATGGGGAGGCCCCGGGCCAGGGCTCCGAGCGCTCCGTGGAGCCCGGCTGGTGCCCCGTGTGAGCTGCGGGGCAGGGAGGGGTCAGCGCCTGACCCGCCTGTGCCCAGGGCCCTCCCTCCGAGCTCCGGCTCCAGCCAGGGCCTGAGTGTCTGGCCAAGGGCCTGTGACTCTACTAGACAGGCAGGGACTCCCTGAGGGGTGCGTGCGCCACAACGGGGCAACCCCCTGGGCCCCAGCTTCGGGGCCTTCCCCACCCCACCTGCCCCGCCTGCCTTCGGGGAGAGGGTGCTGCAGAGACCCCGGCGTGGGCTGCCCAAGGGTGCCGTCGGCACATGGGCGCCTGCCGAGGAGGGTCCTGGGCCGAAGATGTGTTGGTTTGGGTTCAGGTTCAGGGTGGGTTGGGTTGGGTTCAGGGTGACGGGAAGAGGGCTGCCCAGGGGTTTTGCTCTTGGGGTGCCCTGGGCCCCAGCGGGCACGGCAGGCTGGCACAGGGCTGGGCTTGGGGGCAGGGCAGGGGTCTCAGGAGCGGGTGTGCACTGGTTCCCAGCAGCGTTGGGGGGGGCAGTGGGGATGCAGATGAGGAGAGGGGAGGAGTGAAGCCCTGTTCATGGTCTGAGTAAAGGTGGGCTGGGGGCCCTGGGAGCAGCCTTCCCGGGCCTGGGGGTGTGGATCCTGCCTGGTGCGCAGACCCCTCCGCGTCCGTGGGATCCCCTTGGTCTACAGACCTGCCTACGGGGTCTCCTCTCGGAGGCCCTGCAGCCATCACTGTGGCCCTGTGTCACGCCCACGGGGAGTACTTGGGGTGCTCGGTTCCTCACCCTCAACCCAGGTGCCCACTCGGGAGGGGCCAGGCGGCCTGGATGACTTTCTGGCCTTCCAGGTGCCCTCCCAGGGGTGAGGCTGCCCCATAAGGGGCTCCTTGGGGGCTGTTCACACTGTGTGTCTTCTGGGTGTCCCTGTCTGGCAGGGGCACCATGGCTCTCCGGGGTGGGCCAGCACCCCTTCGTTTGAGGCCCCTTCCTGGGGTCCCACAGGTTCAAGGAGGGATCCCGACAACCCTAACAGCAAGGGGCAGTGAGGACGCTGGCCCAGGAGGTCAGAGTGAGTGTGTGCATGTGCCCGAGTGAATGCGAGTCTGTGTATACAAGTGTGCCTGTGTACACGCGTGCGTGCGTGCCCGTGTGAATGCGTGCGTGTGTACACGTGTGCGTGCGTGCCCATGCATGTGCCTCGGTGTGAGCATGTGTGGTCAGTGCTCAGAATCCTGCGCTTGCTGGTGGCAGGGCTGGTCAGGGGGAAGAACCAGGGCTGACGCAGTGTGGGGTGCAGGCTGCGCCCTGATGCCGGGGCACCCGGGGAGGTTTGGGGACGCACCTGTCCGCACGACCGCGGAGCTGGTCTCCCCACCTGGACCCCCGCGGACTGCCCGTGGATTGCTGCTCGGGGACAACCTGGGGCCTGGCATCCGCACCGCATCTGCCGGGCTGCTCAGCGGGGCCACAGCAGTGGGGGGGGGGGGGCAGCCAGCGGTCGTCCCGGCACCAACGCGCGTGGCTGTGCGCCCGTCAGTCCTCACTCGCAAAAACTGGTGGTGACGGTTGGGGCCGTGCGGTCTGTACACCCAGGGCCAGGTGAGGGCACGACCCGGGGTCCCCGTTGTCACCCCGGTCCCCAAGAGTCTCCGCTCGTCCTGGCGTGCAGGCCGTCCGGTCCCGGCTTCCCAGGATTGCCGAGCGCAGGAAGCCGAGCGCGTGCGGCCAGGACTCGGTGCCCGCGGTCACCCCGATCAGGCCCGCGGAGAACGGGCAGGGGATGGGGTGCTCATCCTGGTTGCTCCCCCACCAGAGCAGAAGCCCCTCCCACGCTGGCCCCGCGGCCTCCCCACGGCCCCCGCTCGCCCTCCTCCCTCAGTCCCGGCTACAGGTTACAGGGCGGCCGCGCCGGGGGCCGGTGGCCACGGACCTGTGTTTGCTGGACTCTGGCCACGAAGAGGAGCGAGCCCCCGACCCCGCAGGCCCCCGCGAGGACTCCAGATTCCGGGCGTGGCCACAAGCACACGAGAACCTGATGGGAAGGAGGGAAACGGTGGTTTCCAGCTTTTACCGCAAACTTGGATTAAACGAAGACGGGCCACGTTCGCGCGGGGACATCCGCCGTCTTCGTTAATTCACGGACGTCATGACCGCGGGGACCGACCCGGGGAGGCAGCGCCCCGGGCGTCCCGTGCCCTCCGTGCCCGGCTCCCGGCCCTGGCGCTCGGGGGCGGCGACGTCGTGGCCGGTCGCCTCCTGGCTAGCCTGGGCTCTTCTGGAACACAGCAAACGGGGAGATCGTTTGGAGATCGGGAAAGCGGAGCGTCAGTCGCTGTTTCTACCCTGGTCGGATTCCACGTGGAGGGTGAGGACCAAGGCGCCGGGCCTACGCCTCGGCTCTCGTAACTTGGCGGAAGTCTGCTTTCGCGCTTCAAGAACAACAGCTTTTAGCGGAGCCATCTCGAAGATCACATCACGTGTGTCTCGAAGTCACGCGCGCTCGCCGCTGGAGACGGCGGAGGACGGGCCTGCTCCCCGCCGTTGGGGACAGTGTGGACGCTTTCCCGCGGCGCCGAGGGCCCCTCATGAGTTAGATGCAGCTACGCTCGGCTCGGGGGCTCGGGGGTGGCCCTCCGTCCGCTCTGGAAGGTTCTCTGACCACTGACTTTCTACACCAACCCCCTCACCTCGCCAAGTGCCCAGATGGGGGCCACGTGGTCCAGCACCCCCCGGGGGCAGAGCAGGCCTTTAGCAGGGCAGGTCCCGGCGGAGAGCCCTGGGGGTGCCGTCCTGCCCTTGGCCTTGGCTGTGGGTCCTCCTGGGAGGTGGGCCTCCTGCCCTCTCGTGTCCCCTTCCCGTGGTTCGCACGGCCTTGTGTTGCTGCTTGGTCCCCTGCCCTCGGGGGTCTGAGGGCAGGGCCTGGGGGCACCAGGCGGGAGGGGAGGTCCTTCGGGGATGTGCTGGGTGGGGCCGAGTGGATGTCACCCCCACCCCAGGGCAGTGGGGACAGTTGGGACCAGCTCAGCATTCAGGAGGGAGCAGGCTCCCGGGCCCAGGGCTCCGGGCTTCTGGCCAACTCCTGTCCTCAGGCCAGCGCTGCCACTGCGCCCCCCCCCCCCAGGCCCCCTACACCCTGCTGGTCCCTGCGACCCGGGTCCGACGGGCTGTCCCGGGCCCATAGGGAGCACGTGTGGGGTCTTCCCTCGGGGAGGAAGGGGTGGGTGGACACGGCGGTGAACAAGGGCCCCTGGCTGCAGAGCAGCTGCCCCCCCCCCGGGCCTAGTCAGGCCATGTCGCAGCCCCCAGACCCCCAGACTCTGTTGTCAGGCTTCCAGGGCCCACGTGCCTACCCTGGGGTCTGGGGAGGTCTGCAGTGGCCGAGATGGGGACAGCATGCCTGAGCGACCCGGGAGGTGGCCTCCGCGCTGGTCACGGGGCGTCGCAGAGCACATCCCTGGGCTGCCTCGCCTGGGATCACGTGGGGGCGTTGGCCCTGTCAGGCCCCCGGACGCACCTGCAGATGCTGGGCCCCAGGCGGCACCTGGATCCCGCCGGGGCCCTGGGGGTGGGGACTGGGCGCAGCGGCGTCCTCCCGGTCTGACTGTCCCCTTCTGTCTCCCCACTGCTAGGTCCGGCCTCTTTGGCCTGCCCCTGTCGGCTCCGCTGCCCCAGCCAGAGGACCTGCCCGTCAACGGCTGCCACGGCCCGGCCCCCTTGGAGCAGGACGGAGAGGCGATGCAGCTGGGGACCGGCCCGCCGCCCCCTCCCTGCGGGGACCAGCCCCCCGAGACCACCGGCCCCGAGCCGCCCCCGCCCCTCGTGCCGCCGTTCCCGCCGTACTTTGAAGGCGCCCCCTTCCCTCCCCCGCTCTGGCTGAGAAGCACCTACCGGCAGTGGGTCCCGCAGCCGCCGCCCCGGACCATCAAGAGAACCCGCCGGCGCCTGTCCCGGAACCGCGACCCAGGTCGGCTCGCCCTGAGCCCCATTCGCCTGCGGCCGCGCCAAGTACTCTGTGAGAAGTGCAAGAGCACTCTGAGCCCCCCCGAGGCCAGCCCCGGCCCCCCGGCTGCCCCTCGGCCCCGCAGGAGGGGGGGCAGCGGCCCCGGCCCCGACAGGGAGCCCCAAAAGCTCGAGGACCCTGACGGCGGCGGTGGCGGCGATGCCACGGCCACAGCGAGGAGGAGCAAGAGAGAGAGGCGGGAGGAGGACGGGGCGCCGGTGGCCCGCAGCCCGGCCATCAAGATCTCGTACAGCACCCCGCAGGGCAAGGGCGAGGTGGTGGAGATCCCGTCGCGCGTGCACGGGTCCCTGGAGCCCTTCTGCCCGTCCCAGGCCCCCCACGGCACTGGCCACGACCCCCGCGGGCCCCCCGCCTGCATCCCCAAGCTGAAGCTGACGCGGCCCGGGCCCCCCGGCCCCGGCCTGCCGCCCCCCAAGATCCGCCTGAAGCCCCACCGCCCGGGGGCCGGGGCGCGGGAGCCCGTGTACCGGGCCGAGCTGGTGGAGGCGCTCAACGGGCGCGGGCGAGGCCCCCGGGCCGGCTCCCCGACGCTCCCGGGCCACGGCACTGCGGGCGGCGGGGCTGCCGACTCGTCCTCCGGGAGCTCTGGCGAGGACGAGGACTTCAAAGGGTGTCCCCAGGGTCCACGCGGGCCCGAGAGCCTGGCCTTCCTGGCCGCCTGCCCCAGGAGGGGCGCAGACTGTGCCAGCGAGTCCGTGTGGAGCAGCGACAGCCTGGACGAGTCCAAGTCGTCCAGCTCGGAAGTAACGTCACCAGACACCTGTGACCTTTCGTCCGGGGACGGCGCGTCCATGCGGTCCTCATCCAAGGACACGAGGCCGACCGTGCCGCCCCTCACGGTCCGGCTGCACACGCAGAGCGTCTCCAAGTGCGTGACTGAGGACGGGAGGACGGTGGCCGTAGGGGACATCGTGTGGGGTAAGATTCACGGCTTTCCTTGGTGGCCCGCACGCGTCCTGGACATCAGCCTCAGCCAGAAGGAGGACGGGGAGCCCTCGTGGCAAGAAGCGAAAGTCTCGTGGTTCGGCTCGCCCACTACGTCGTTCTTGTCCACTTCAAAGCTCTCGCCTTTCTCCGAGTTTTTCAAACTGAGATTTAACCGCAAGAAGAAGGGCATGTACCGGAAGGCGATCACGGAGGCCGCCAACGCCGCGCAGCACGTGGCCCCCGAGATCAGGGAGCTGCTAACGGAGTTTGAGACGTAACGCGGCCCAGCAGGTGAGTGTGCAGGCCGGGCGGGAGCCGCCCCGCCCAGGCCAGCGTGTGTCTGGGGGCCCTCGCCCGAGCGCCCTGAAAGATCTGCTCACCCTTGGATGCGCCCCCGAGAGAGGAGCAGGCTTAAGGATGGAGGTCGTGGGGAGTGTGGGGCGGGGGCTCCGCGGGTGCCCTGGGGCCGCTCGGTCCTCGGGGACGGGAAGGGGACTCACCCTCCTGTCTCCCCACACTGGAGCCGAGGCCCCCTCCGTCCTGTTCCCACGTGGTCCTGACTTGGCAGGACAAAGGAAGGGGGGAGGTTCCTGGACCCGCGGGTGCTCCGGGCTCCCGGGGTGGCTCTGGGGCCTGTCCCTGGGCTGGTGCCTGGCCCCCCGAGTCCCTGCGGGAGAACTTGTAGGCTCTCCAGCCACGGGCCTTAGGGAGGCAGCTGTCCCTCAGCAGGCCACGCGTGTCTGTGGTCACCGTGTGGGGGGGTTCGGGAAGTGGCCGGGGAGGTGGGGGCAGAGACACCCCCAGGCCCCAGGACAGGTAGGTGCTGGCTCTGAGTCATCAGACGGCTGTGGCGGGGGTGTCCAGGGGGTCGCTGGCCCTGCTGTGACCTCCCGGGGCCAACCCCCCTCCCTGCCCTCCCCCACAGACAGGGCGTGCGGTGGGGTCCCCCTGCCCACAGAGGCAGCGACAGGAGGGGCAGGGCTGTGTCCAGAGCAGCGGTCCTGCGCCCCACCTGGGCCTCTGCCTTGGTTTCCGTGGCCTTCAGCCGACCTGGGCCGCCTGGTCCCCTGCCCCTCCCCTGCCTGGTGCCAGGGTCCCCAGCCCAAGCCCCGGCCTCAGCAGGGCTGGCTGATGTGTGGCCAGGAAGGGCTTGGGAGGCACCTGGCGTGACCCTCACTGCTGTGCCACATGTACTGGGGGTTGCGGGATGGAGGGTTGACTTGCTGGTGCCCCCGGGCAGGTCGCTGCCAGTACTCGGGAAGCCCGGTCCCAGCCTTCCGTCCCCTGCTTCCCGGGTCAGCCCGGGTCACTGCCCTGCATGACTCCCAGGGGTCCACACAGGCCCCGTCCTCTCCTGAACCAGGCTCAGCCCCTGTGAGCTCGGGTCGTCACGTGTGGGGTGTCATGTCGGGGTCGTCACGTCGGGGTGGGGCATGCCACCAACCTGCTGGCATCCAGCCAGCGAGGGTCTCAAGTGGGGGCACCTGCGGGGCGGGCGGGCCTGACTGGGGAGGGATCCAGGGGGAGGTCAGAGTGTCGCCTTCCGCCTTCCTTCCGTGGGGTCCTGCCGGCCTGTGCACCCCCTGCCATCCCCACCAGGCCTGGCTGCTCACCGGCCCCTCCTGCCTCTGCACCCCTCCCGCAGGCGGGGGCGGTCGGCAGGGCAGTGGGGTGGGGACGCGGAGCACTGTGTCCTCAGGACTGACCTTGAGGTCCCCGGTCCCAGCGGGTACTTACTAGGGCGGCACTGGGGTCAGGGGGCCCACCCGGGGCCGTGGGGCCTGGGGGGCAGGGAGCCTCCCCTCCCCCTCCCCTGGAGAGTGCAGCCCCGTGGGGGGGTTGGGGGTTGGGGGTTGGGGCCGCCCTGTTTACAGGGAAGGAGGAAGAATCTCGCCAGACAGGTTTCACTGCTGCAGGGGCTGCGCCCACAGACTGGCCTCTCCTGGGCTCCTCCCTCCCCCCTCCTCCCTGCCTGCTCCCTCCCTCCCCCTCCCCCTCCCTCCCTCCCCCCTCCTCCTCTTCCCCCTCCCTCCCTCCCCCTCCTCTCCACCCCCTCCCTCCCTCTCCTCCTCCCTCCTCCCTCCCTCCCCTTGTCTCCTCCCTCCTCCCCCCTTCCCTCCTCCCCCCACCCCCCCTTCCTCTGGGTCTCTCTGTCTCTGTCCGTCTTCCTGTTCCTGTCTCTGTGTCTCTGGCCCCTGGGACAGGAGCTGGGGAGCCAGGACGCTGGATCGTTGCAGCACCAAAGCACAAGGCGGTTTTGCCTGATTGGCTTTTTAGTTGTTTTTTGAGGATCGAAGACTCTGCTGTGAGGTCCAGGCCAGCCAGGTGTTGGCGAGTGCAGGGCCGGTGGGGGGGGGTGTCCTTGCTTTCTGGGGTCAGTGGTGCTGTTTGGGGGCCTGGCCCCCTGGCCTGCTCCTTGAGAGGCAGACTGGGGACTGCTCCGTGGGCTGCAGGGTCTGCTGCAAGCTCCCGCGATGCTGAGGGGGCTCTTAGGCCACTGGGAGAGGTCGTGGTCGCTGGTACCTGGGGGGAGGGCTGGAGCTGGGGAAGGTCGTCCTGCAGGTCACGTCACCAGCTGGGGCTTGGGGACAGCCGGAGCCCCTCAGCCTTGGGGGCATCTGCACCGCCAACCAGCAGGGGTCAGAGAATCCAGCAGGCACCGTGGGGTCAGGGCCCTTCCAGGGCCCTCGTGTGCTGCATCTTGTCCCAGGGGCTCCCGCCCCACTTTGCAGAGGGGCTGGGGGCTGAGAGGGGACGGGGTGCCCAGGGACATTCTGGAGAAGCACCAAGCCACCTGCTGGGTTTGGGGGACCGGGCACGGAGGCTCCTGGCAGGGACAGCCCCCAGCGCACTGGGGCTATGGGCCCCCAGGACGGAGCTGACCCCCAGGGCCGCCCCAAGGCCGCCTGGCCCTGCCCCCTGGCCCCTGTGCTCTGGCCCCCGCAGCCTGGCCTCCCTGGGCCTCACTCCCCGCCTGTCTCCCAGTGACTGCGGCACTGGCTCCCGGGCTGGGTGGTGGGGGTGCCCGGGGGCCTGGTGATGACCTGTTGGCAGCCGCCGCTGTAAGTGGCCCCTACACCCTTTCTGAGTGGGGGGAGCTGTTCTTACGGGGCTCCTCCCACGCCCCCCCCCTCCGGGGCAGGGTCTCCGACCCACCGTTCCTGGGGTCAAGCTCCTGGCTGGAAGGGACGGGCACCCTCCTCCCGACTTCGACCTTAGGGGGCTCGGCTGGTCCTGCAGGCGGGGCAGGGACACCCAGGAGTGCGGGGCCAGTCCCCCAACCTGGTAGGTGATGGCAGCTCCTCCTGAGGCTGGCGTCCCGCCCCCGAGGGCTGAGAGCTCCACTAGATGGGGGACACCGCGGGCCTCACCCCGTGAATCCCAGCGCCCACATTTGTGCATAATCACACACAGGAACGTGCTGAGAAGGGACGAGGGCCCCACAGCGAGCATCTGGCGAGGAAGCTGACCTGGACTGGGGATCCGGGAAGGCTTCCTGGAAGAGGTGACATATGGCTGAGCGCGAACGGTGAGCTGATCATGAGCTAATAGGCTGGGGGGTGAGCGTCCTAAGCGAAAGGAGGGCGAGTGCCTGTGGCAGAAGGAAGCCTGCACGATCCGGGGTGGGGGAGGAGGCAGACGGGCGTGGGGGTTGGAGGCCGGACGGCCTTGTCCTCAGAGCAAAGGGCAGCACGGGGCGTGTTAGGCAGGGGGTGCATGGCCCTGTTCGTGGGTCAGCAGGCGAGGGATGGCAGGACAGAGGCTGAGGCCAGGATGGGGAGCCCATGGGGGGCAGAGAGAAGCGGGGCGCAGGGGTCTGAGCCCCAGAGGGGCCGACCCAGGGGTGCTGGGCATTGGCTCCTGGAGCGTGGGGACCACGGTGGCCCCCGCTGCGGCCCCAGCCGGCTGGGGTCTGGGTGCCTGAGTCTTGGCTGGGAGGTGACTCTGGGTCCAGTGCTCAGGGGAATGGGGGAGGGGGGTTGGGACAGGTGAGCCGGGCGGTGGGGCAGGTGCGCCCACAGGATGGGCCTTGTCCTGCCTGCAGGCCCCATGCGGAGGCTGGCCCGTGGGGGCGCTGTTACCCACGGGCATCGGGAGCGGCCCGAGCGGCCCCCAGCTGTCCCGGGAGCCCCCACGGCACCCCCTGCGCCACCCTCGGAGCCGGGGCCTGTCCTGGGCAGTGGGGGGGGGGGGCGTGGGCGGGGCTGCACCGGGGCCAGGTGGGGGCTGTGGCACCCGCCTCCCCGCCTCCCCCAATCCCCGTGAGCTGGGAGGGCCGCAGCGGTCCCATCCTGTGGAGCGGGGCGGGGGGGGGGGGGGCAGCGCTTCCCGCCCTGCCTCAGTGGGGGGTTTGGAGGGCAGGAGCTTTTTGGGGTCACACAGCCGCCCCTGTCGCAGTGCTAGCCGGCAGCCGCCCGGGGCTGGGGTCTTGTGTCGCTGGTCGCCCTTGGGTTCCCGGCGCTACCCTGAGTGCCACCCACCCGGACGGCCGGCCGCCTGAAGGAAGTTTGTTCTCCTGGTTCTGGGGCCCGGACCGCACACTCGAGGGGTCTCCGGGCTGCGCCCCCGCGGGAGGCTCCAGGGGTCCTTCCAGCCCCTGGTGGCCCCCAGAGGCCAGGGCTGGTGCGGGCATCACCCCGCTCTCCACCTCTGTGGTTGGGGACCCCCTCTGCCCCCCTCCCGTGGGGACCCCGGGCGGCCTCACGGGTGACCCTGTGGATCCTCATCCGAGTCCCGGTGCAATCGCTTGGCCCCAGGGTGGGGGCCTGAAGCCTGCGGGGCGCCCTCCACCCCTGCCTCCTCCTGTCTGCCCAGCACATGGCTTAGGGGCCCGCGTGTGCACCCCGCTCGGGCTGCCGGCCTCTTCCACGGGGGCTGGCTGGGCTCGGGGAGGGCTCAGCTGGTGGTGAGGTGGACTGGACCCTGCAGGGGCGGGCGCTGAGGGAGGGATCATCCTTCCAGAAGGGTCTGCTGCCCTGCCGGGGGGCTGTGCACAGGGGCCGTGGGTCCGGGCCGTGCTGGGGCCGCTTTGCCCTTTTAGCTTCGGGGTGCTCGCTTCTCGGGGATGTGGAGGTCCCCCCGGCAGGGCCAGCTTGCACCCCGAACCCCGAAGCCCCGGGCTGCTGGCCACGGCCTCCTGCAGTGGCTGTCGCCTGGGGAGGCGGGGTCGCCCCGGGGAGGCGGGGAGCTTACTGGTGGGGCGGTGCCCACGGTTTCACCTTCCTGCGGGGTCTCCCTTTGGGAGCAGGGTCCTTGAGCCGCAGGCGCCGAACCGGCTTTTCTCTCTCCCGAGTCTAAATAACAAGGTGCTTCCGCTCCTGAAGACGTGGCTCTCAGCCGACTTCCTGCGCTGCTTTCAGGGGACTCAGGTCCTCTGTGCAGCTTGTAATTATTTTGTTCCCGAAGGAAGCGAAGGCCTGTAATTCCGCGCCTGCCGTGGGCGCCCAGGCCCGGACCCGCCTCCCGCTGCCAGCGCCGTCCCTGCCACCTCCTCCGGCAGCGCCCGGGGTGCCGGGGGCGGCAGGAGCGCTGCTGGGAGACTCCGGGTGTTGGCAGCTGCCTCCTGGCACCGGGACCCGGGTGAGGGGGCTTCCGGGCGGGGGCGCCATCTGGCAGGTGCAGCCCCTCCCCTGGGGAGACGCCTGCGGGGCGGAACAGGGCGCTTTGCCCTGGTTTCACGGATTCCGTGCCGCCCTGAACACGCGACCCCGGGCCCCCCGGCCTCTGCACCCCTGGCCCCGGCACCCACCCCGGCTCCGAGGCCCGAGAGCCCACGGACAAGGACCCACACTCTGCACCCTGTCACAGGGCGGCCGCCCGTTGTGGGCCCCGTGACCCCGTCCCGTCCTTAGTGATCCCGCGGGGACACCCGGTCACCCGGGACTCTGAGGCTCAGTCTTAACAGGGCGAGGGCAGGACCGGGGGCTCTGTCCCTGTGCGTGTCACACGCACTCCGGGTCTTTCCGCGAACCCCACTCCCTGCTGCCCGGTGCCCGTGCGGTCGCATCCCCACGGGGTGTTCGGCAGGTGCGCTGGGCCCACCTCGGGGTTCCGGCTCACGGGGGGCATTTCCCGGGCCCGGCCAGCCCCTGGGGCCCGGGTCCTCCCGGGCTTCCCCGCTGCTCCCGGCCGCGCGTAGCCTCCCCGGCGCAGACCTGCGAAGCCCTTTAGCAGCGGATCGCGACTCTGTGACGGGTCTTTGTAGCGCAGCGCTCCCCCTTCTTCAGCTGTTAGAGTCGCGTTTCCGGTCTCCTACGCGGACAGTCTGGGTTCTTCGTGAGACTCCCGTGGAGTCGAGCTCCGACCAACACGGGGTTCACCTGCCCGCGTTCACTGTACCTGACAGGCTCTTCCCTAAACACGCGGCAGAACCGAGAATGTCTGTAGAGATGAAATCGCGCGTCCCTGGCGTGTCGTCCCGACCTCCCCTCTGCTCGGGCCGCCTCTGTCCTAGGACGGCGAACGGAGCACGTGTGAAGCGGCGACGCCGTCGGTCAGGCTTCCGGCCAACTGGGGGCTGTTGGCAGTTACGCTCCGGGGGAGTCAAAGTGACCGTGGGTCTTTGGGCATCGGGGGGTCGCGCCCCTGATCCCCGTAACCGTTATTCAAGGGTCAACCGTGTTAATTTTCTGCGTAAAAGTTAACGTGTGTATTAAACGCGTGTGCGCCGTCTGTTTGACGCGTGATGTGCCTCAGCCACCTCGCGTACAGGGGACGCGTCACACGCGTGATGCCTTCAGACCGACCACACCGCTAGCGTCCCCCGTGGGTGATGAGCGGGGACCCCGCGAGGCTCCCCATGGGTCTCCCCGACCCCGGGGCCTGGCCCTCCTGTGCCTCGGAGTCCGCCGCCAAAGGCATCGACCCGGTTCCTCTCTCTGCCGTCGCCGTGACCTCAAAGCACAGGGTCGTTGATTTGGCTGAACTTTCCATGGTTAGATGTTCCTGCCGTTTACATTTTGGGGCATGTTTCGTGATTCTGCGCACATTTCTGAGGGTCCCAGATTGCCGCGACCAGGCCCCTTAGGAGCACCCTGCAGGTGCCCGGCGTTGGCTTGGCCTTGGCCGATCCTCCTCCCTTTGGAACATAAGCAGACATGCGGGGGACCCCCTCTGCCCTCTGGGGCGTGAGCGGCATCCGCAGCCCCCCCGTGCCATGTACCCCATGACGCGCCCCAGGAAGGTGCTGGAGGCCGTGTGCAGCGAACGTGCTCGTCCCCGCGGAGCCGTGCGCAGCCTGTCCGTCAGCAGCCTTACGGACCCTGGGCTTCTAGGCTTTTCTAAGTCAAGGCAGCTGTGAGCGGGGGGTGGGGCAGGACTCCTGGAAGGAGGGTGCCCATGTCCTGCAGACCCCGGGGGACCCGGTGGTGGGGCTGCAGGCTCCAGGGCAGGGAGGCCCCAGAACCCCGGGGTTTTCGCCACGTGGTGGCTCCGTGTCTCCTCCTTGGGGAGGCTCCCCCGACTCCCTGCACACGCTGTGCCTGACGAACCCCAGCTCGGCACCCTCACCCCGCACGCTCCTGCCCCCCCACCCGTCCATTCTTGGCTGTTCTGTGTGGGGTCTCCCTTCAGGTAGGTGGGGCTCTGCAAGTTCAGACCCTGGCAGCCCGGCCCTGGGTCACTGGGGGGGTGGGGCTGGGGCACCCTGTCCCCCAGATGGGGACACCGGTTCAGGGGAGGCGCAGAGCCAGGGTGCAGTCCCAGGCCCAGCTCTGTGCATCCAGCACCCCTGCTGGGCGGACCCCTCAGAGGGGAGAGGAGAGGAGGGCAGGTGCCCACACCCCGGAGCACCCAGGGAGGAGAGAGGCTTCCCGGCTGTGGCTGGAGGGCAGCTGGGGGGGGCAGCCCGGGGATGGGGTCTGGGGAGCAGGCTGCTTGGCTCTCCCCGCGGCCTCTCCCCGCGGCCTCTCCCCGTGGAAACCCTCTGGATTCTGGGGAAACGGGACTTCAGACGGCCGTCTTCCAGCCGCATTCTGGAGGGTGGCATTTCCGACGCTGGCGTTCCTGGGCGCCCTGGCTTCCGGTGGGCGTGACCAAGGCCTCCTGCCGGGTCTCTGAGTGTCCCAGGGGGACGGGGCTGCACCCCCACTTCCCTGGCCCGGGGATCTCCAGCCCGGGCCGGGGTCTCTGGTGCAGCCTGCGCGTACGGGGCTACAGGAACCTCGGGGCCCGTCCTGCGGGGTGGGGGTGCCCGGGGGCCATAGCCAAGGCCACACTGGTCCCGGCAGGGTTGAGGGTGTGGCCGCGCGGAGGGACAGAGCCAGGCGGCAGGGCTCCTGTGCGTGTGGCCAGGTGCTGGGGCCCTTGGGTCACCCGGGGCACATCAGGCCGTGAGCGGGGCGGCCGCACAGCAGACCCGTAGGAGGCGCTGGGTCGTGGGGGGGCGTCTCCCCGCCGCGGGGGTCTGCACCGGAGGGGGCGTGAGCGCGGCCAGGCCAGCGGCTGCCTGCCTTTGCTTCGCCCCAGGATGCCGGGGGTCTCGCTCCTGATGCGGCCGCTGCTCGGCCGCCACCTGCCCCGATGGCTTTGGTTTAGGGACAGGCCACCTCCTGCGCCGAGTGTGAGACCAGCGGGTCCGGCCGCCGTCGTGGGGCCTGGGCCGGCCGTGCCTCCCGGGCTGTGCCCACCGGCCCGGCCCTGCGTGGGGCCGGGCGACCCCCCTGGTCACCCCATCTGCTCAGCTACCCCCCGTCACTGGGGCGCCCGCGGCTCAGCAAGCAGGGCGGCTTCGGAGGGCCGTGACTGCGGGGCCCATGTGGGGATCCCGGGGCCCCGTGGGGGACATGACCCCATGAGGTCGGTGGGGCCAGCGAGGGGCAGACCTGGGAAGGGGCCGTCGGAGCGTTTCCGTGGTGCACGCGGGCGCCGGGCCTCCCCAGAGACTCCAGGGAAGCCCATCCCCGGAGCTGGTGGGGCGTCCTCGCTGCTGCGCTGGTCCCGGCCAGTGGGGTGTCTCCCCGCCCAGGGAGCCCCGGAAACGGGCTTCTCTTGCTGCATCTGCCCCAGACCTGAGTAGTGACCTCACCTTTCCCTTTGTTTCCGACTTGGGCCGGGCCGCAGGGACGGCAGGGCTGGGGTGCTCTGGGACGAGTGTCCCCCCCAGGGGGGCGGGAGGAAGGGGTGGGGTGGCAGGGGCTGTGCTTATGCCGAGGGGTTTCCTGGCCACAAGGGCCCCCGGGCGCAAGGGACCTGCCCATCCGTCCCACCCGGGTTCCTAGGAGACCTGCTCTTCTCCGGAGGCCCTGAGGCCAGCAGCTGGTGCAGGGGGGCTCCCCACCTCTCCCCCATGCCCCTTCCTGTCTGCCAACGGGGCCCTCCTGGGGGTCCCAGCTGCCCCCGCTGGGAGAGCTGAAGTACTGGCGGGTCGGCTACGACCTGGGAACGTGTCTCCAGGAGGGACTGTTGGTCCTTGGGTGGGAACCTGCCGTCCTCGGCTGGCCGCGCCCGGGCCTGTCCTGCCCAGAGGGGGGTGGTGGCTGTAGGACGGGGATGGGGACTCCATCCAGCTCCTCTCCAGGAGGCAGCTGCCACCCTCACCCAGCGACCCTGAGGCTCCCCTGGCACAGCTTCCCATGACCCGCGACATTGGATCCACGTTCTGGGGGACACTCTCTCGGGACTCCGAGTCGGGGCCTCCAGCCAGGGGTGGGACAGGGAGCAGGTCAGGGCAGACACCTCGGAGGACCGGCCACCTGGAGCCAGTCTGGACCCAGCAGTCAGCCTTCCCCGCGGGGCGTGTGGTCAGGCCTGGACTCAGGGCACAGTGTTCCAGCTGCCCGTGTGCCACCCTGGGACGTGGGTTCACATCCTGGCCTCAAAGCTGAGTTGAGTGACCTCGGTCAGGGTCTGAGCCCCTCTGAGCCTCATCCCCTTGTCTGTGAGGAGGGAGGGGGTGACGGCACCCCCAGGGTGGTCATCACAATAGAAGTAACCTGGGGAAGCCGCCCTGGGCCCCCCTTGAGCCCCGACCACCAGGGCTGTGCTCACACCGACCTCACGCCCTCTGTGCCCACTGCCCCTCCTGCACCCTGGGGCCTGCAGGCTCTGGTTTGCCGCAGCCGCAGAGGATGATGGACTCCTGGCCGTGTCACATGGCGCGGAGGACGGCCAGTCCCTCCCTCCCCTCCAGCCAGGCCGCTTGCGGGTGGGGGGCGGGTGCCCTCTGCACCTCGGTCCCCGGGGCTTTCCTGGGCCCCCGGGAATGTGTCGTGGGTCTGGGCCTGGACGGGCTGTGTGCCCCCGCCTCGGTGACACCACAGGGGGGCCGTCCACCTGGTCGCACCCTGCCACGCAGCTGGCGGCCTCGCCCCCTCCACGCAGCCTCAACCCCTGCACAGGGTTGCTTTGGGGTCGGGCTCCTCCCAGGCACCCGCGGGCTTGCACCCCCTCTGTCCCCCTCGAGGGCTCGGGCAGCGGAGCGGGGCTGCGGTCAGGGTGGCTCTGTGTCGGGGTCTTATTATGTGTAAGTGGAGGGAGGCTTTGTCTTCACTTCCCGCGACAGGCGCTCCGGAACCCGGTTCTTTTCATTTAAGATTTATCCGTGTCAGTGGTGCGTATGCTCGCGTCGTCGCGGCCCAGCGACGGGAGACCTCGTCTCCCTCGGCCTCAATGATGCGCTCGCGCGCCGTCTCTTATTCCGTGATTGTCATCCGGGGCGTCGTCAGGACGCTGCTTCCAGCGGAGACGAACGCGGAGCCCCGTGCCCCTGCCACACGCACACGAGCGCCAGCCCTGGGCTCCGCGGGGGACAGGTGTGGCCCGTGCGCACCATTGGCAGGAGGGTCTCCTGTCTGCCCTGCTCTGCTCTGAATTGAATTTGCCTCGTTTTCTGGCTGCTTAGTTTTTATATTCTTATCACTTATTCCTCCTCGGTCTCCCGGGGCCTCAGGCACGGCGTCCGACCGCTGCGTGAACAGGCTCCCCAAACCGCCGCGGCCTCACACGTCGTGGCTGATCCTGCGGCGTCCAGGCCGCTGGACTGGACTGGGGCGGGGGCTCCCATCCTGCAGCCTTGGCTGCTGTGTCCGAGGGCAGGTGGCGTTGGGACACTGGGCTGAGGGCCCGTCTGCCCCACGGCTGGGTCCGCCTGCCCAGGGATGACCGTCTGGAGCCCTGGGTGGTCCCCTGGGAGGTGGGGATGCACGGAGAAGCAGGGCTGAAGCTCAACTGCCCACCAGCCAGGGGAGGGTTGCTTATGGGAGGGTCTGCCCCAACCCCAGAGGTTCCCCGAACCAGGAGGGCGTGTGTCTGCAGCGGGGCATCAGTCCCACACCCTGACGGTGACACGCGGGGGTCCCTCTGAGCCGTGAGCCCCAGGGCCGTGTGCACAGCCCGCCAGGCCAGGAGTGGCCGGAAAGATCTAGAACGGCAGGCCCCTCACGGAGAGCCCCGGGGTCTGGACTTCCAATTACTCGGATCCCTCACCTTTCTCTGGGAAACTCAGGGTCCTGTGGAGGTGGGTGGACACAGGTGGGGCGCAGGTCGGGGGCCCCACCTGGGAGGTGGGACGCCAGGGTGGCAAGGGCCCCTGGGGAGGCACGGAGCCCGAGGAGCCTGGCTCAGAAGACCCACAGTGGGCGCCCGACCCGGTGCTCGGACCCCGGGGCCTGTCCGCCAGCCCTGGCCCGAGGTGACCTCTTTCCCTCTCTGTTTCCTCAAGGTCGTCGACGATGAGGGCGCGGCCGTCCTGGAGCCTCCGACTTCGGGGGTGCCCTCCACACCCCCATTCTGCCCGAGGGACCCCGCGTGCCTTCTGGCCAGCCTGCTTCCGGGTGCCCCAGGGAGGAGCACAGAGCCCAGGAGCACCGCGGCTCCTCCCTCCCCACACGTCAGCTCTGGCTTGTGAAGTTCCAGGAGCCCCGCGACGACGACGGGCTTGCTCCGTGCGCTTGAGAACCAGGGGGCCCACCTCCCTGCATTCCTCCCAAAGTGGGGTCCCGCCTGGCGCCCAGCACCGCCGTCAGGACCCCTCGCGGGGGCTCCCCGGGCCACGGGCCTGCGACGGCGCCATGTGGAGCACGTTGAGACTCCGGAAGGAACGCAGCCTGGCTCCTCTCTCCTTTCTGTCACTTTAAAGACCAAAAACACCAAAAAGAAAATGAAAGAAACAGAAACCGGGTCGTGATCTTGCTTTGTTTAAACCGGAGAGAGCGAAGGGGGCGAGCGTAGGGGCGCAGTCCAAGCGCTGCTGGTGCAGCCAGGGGTCGCGGGTCGCGGGAGGGACGAGGGAGGGCGACCTCCCAGGGCTCCAGGAGGGTTGGCGGGCGGTGGGCTTCGGGGAAGGAGGGACAGTGCGGTCCTCCCTGGCCCTGCCTCCCGCCCCCTCCGTGCTCCAGCAGAGCCTCGGCCCCTGTGCCCTCCGCGGCCAGGAGGCCGGGCCCCCGCGGAGCCCGTGGGTGCAGGGGCTGCCGGGCCCTTTGAGGGGAGAAGTGGCTCCTGTGAGGTGATACCCACGTGTGGGGCGGTGCCAGGGCCCAGAGGCAGCTCCCCGGGGAACACGTGTCAGGCCGCGTGATGGGGACTCGGGCCCCCGAGCTGGACGCCGCGCGCCGCCCGCACTGGGCACTCACCTGCCGACTGCCCGGCCGGGCTCCCAGCCCAGGGCCTGCGGTCGGAGGGGCAAACCCCCGGGGGGCTGCGAGGTGGCTGCCAGCGTGTGGGGGCCCCACCCTCGCCCCGACTCCGGAGACCCTGCAGGCAGCCTGGCCCCCGCTGCCTCCCCCCCCGGCCCAATGGCCCCGAGCCACCTGGACCTGCCCGGGGAGGCGCCCCCCGATGTGCGGAGGCCCCTGCGCCCGAGAGGCTGGGCCAGAGCCGCGTCAGCCCCCCTCCCTGGGTGGGCGCTGGGCACAGACCGCACCGCTGATTAGAAGGGAGGGCGGCTGCTTTTCTTTTTTTTAAGTCGTTGTGACTGTCTCTTTAAGCAGCAAATTAATCACATTTTCCTGTCAGTTTGATTTCACGGGAGCCCAGCCCCTGTCCCTGTGATCCTCGTTCCTCCAGGACCTGGGGGAGCCTGGGTGCCCCGTAAGTCCCCCAGCCCCACCCTGGCCTGCCGGGCACAGAGGCCACAGGAAGAGAGTGGGCTTGGGGGGGAGCACTCTAGGGGGAGGAGGAAGGCCAGCTGGGAAGGGGGGGTCCTTGCCACGGAAGGACCCCACCCCGGAGCGTGGCCTGGGCAGGAGGGGCCAGCTCGCTGGGTGCACACGGTGTGCAGCAGTGAGGCTGGGGCTTCGGGGTGGCCTCGGGGTCGTCGGGGGCTTTCTCCCCTCTGGGGCCTGGCTCCTCCCGCGTCCCCTGCCCCAGCTGGTCCACTCCAGATCAGGGCCTGCTGGGCCCCGCAGGCTGTCCCCGTGACCCCTGTGGACAGAGTGGCCCCTGAGCCTCCAAGAGGCCTGGCGGGGGAGAGGGTGAGTGTGGCCCAGGAGCCAGCTGGGCCCAGCCTGACGCCTCCTGGGCCGGGATGGGGCCACCCCCGTGACCCCTTTAGGCAGCCCGGACTCCCCGGCGTCCTCACCTCTCAGAGGGCTGGTCCTCGCTCACTGGCCCCTTGGCCGGCAGGCACTGATTTTGACACGGAGGACACTGGCCTGGAGGGTGGCGGGTGGCAGGTGGACGGGAGGGTGTCACGTGCCCTGTCCCAGCATCAGCCCTGCTCTTCCGAGGCAGGGGCTCCCCATGTCCCTCTCCAAGGGCAGAGGCAGGGGCTGGCATGACAAGGAGCAGGGGCCCCTCTGCTCCGGGGGCTACCGTCCTGCTGCCTGTCGGAGGTCCTCCAGCCAGGCCACCCTGTCTGCCCGTCCCCTCACCCCGGAGGCCTCAGCCCGGGGACCGCCCATGGTCTGGCACAGGGCTGCAGGTGCGCGGCCGCCCAGGCCCACGTGGGCTCCTCAGCGTGGGCATCTCTGGGGGGACCTCACCTCGTGTTGAGGAGGGTGGAGCCCACAGCACATGGCGGCCTGGCTCCCACCTGACACCCCGGGTGATGGCTTCATTTTGGACCGTCCATGTCTATCCGGGCAAGCGGATCAGGGCAGAGGGGCGCTGCTGCCGGCTGGGGGGTCTGAGGAGAGGGCTGGGTCCGGGGCTGGAGGGACTTCCTTTGGGATGGGCGCGGCTGCCGATGGAGGGGGAGCCCCGGACTTGCCGAGCAGCCTCCGAACTCGCCGCCTGTGCCGTCCCCTCTCTGCGCCCCTCTCTGGTTCCTGTGGCATCCAGGGCACCACCCCGTTACCCTGTTGTTCGTTGGGGCACCAAGGGCTGGAGAGGCCATGGCTCGGCCAGGGTGTGGCTGAAGCCCCGAAGCTTGGGCTCCTTCTGCCCCCTGCCAGGGAGACTGCCCCCGCCCCCCGCCAGCCCTTGGACCCCACGGTTCCTGTGACCCAGCTGCACAGGGTCCTGGGCCTGGGGAGGCCTGGCCTTCCCTGCTGAGACGCAGGGGGGCTCTCAGCCCCAGGACACCCCGAGGGTGCAGGAATCCATCACACGCCCCTGCGCCGCTGCTCTTGGGCCGCAGGGGTGTGGGTGTCGAGCAGACACGGAGTCCTCGCCGCGGCCCAGGGTTTGCCACATGGACACTCACAAACCACAAGTGCCCGTATGTCATAGCCGGACAGATGGAGGCCGCCTGGCCATCACCCTCCCCGTCCCCCGCCCAGGGTCCTGCAGTGCGGGTCGCCACCCAGCACGCTCCCCCCACCCCGCCGGGCCCCGGTTGGCGCCTTCCCTCTTCTGCAAGGGCCCTGCATCCGGTGGTAGGAGATTGGTAAGATAAAGGAAAACGGCAAAGAAAATGAGAATCCCGTGCGGTGTCCCCACCATCCCCACCTGATGGGCCTTGGGCACACTTGTCCCTGCGTGACCTTTCCGGGCTCTGCACTCGGGGCCACTGGCCACCCAGGAGGTTTTACTTGTCTTCCTCTCGTGTCCTGGAGGTTCCCACCCGCCCCCTTTCTGCCCTGGGCCTGGGGTGTGTCCGGAGGAGGAGTCGACCCTCCTGCACACAGCAGGGCAGCGGTCAGCCGGCACGGGGTGGGGCTGTGTGGCCTTTCTGGGCCCTGGGTCCCGTCAGTGACGCTGTCACCAGGGCCTGCCTCCCTGCCTGCCCCCCGTGAGGGCTTCCCCCGCTGTCCTCCCTGGGGCCGGAGCCGGCCTCTTCACTTGGGGGTCGGAGTGTAAGGGCCTCCGCTCCCGCAGGGCGGTCGGCAGCGCTGCCCTGGGAGGGAGCAGGGCGGTGGGCTCCCCTCCTCCCTGGAGTGGCTGAGGGCAGAGGCCCAGGGGCCCCACACCTGGGGTGCGGCCTGAGGACCCAAGGAGGGTCAGGGTTCGGGGTCCTCACTGTGCAGGCGCGGAGGCTAAGGTCCACGGGGGGACTGAGTGGCCGTCCCGGGACGGCGGGGAGGACGGGCTGTGCGGGCCAGCTGGGCCAGCTCGAGCTGCCGTCACGGCGCCATGGACGTGTGTGTCGTGTTGTCCGGAGGCCGGGTGGCCCAGGCAGGGAGCTCACCAGTGATGGGGAAGGGTCCCCTGGGTTCACAGATGGCACCTTCCTCTGCGGTTGAGAGAGAAGGAGCCTGGCCTCATGCCAGCCCCACCGCGGGCCGCGCCTCGTCTAAGCGCTGCTGCCTCCCTGAGGCCCGTCTCCGAACATGCCGCCACCAGGGGCTAAGCTTCAGCACGTGGCTTCGGGGCACAAACGTCCAGTCCTCGTCAGGCGGGGGTGTCGACACGCAGAGGGCGCCCGGGTGGGGGTGACTGGGCCTCGGGAGCGGCGAGGAAGGCAGGTGGAGGACGTGCCAGGAGGCCCAGGAGCAGGTGCAGGGCCCTGGGGAGGCCTGGGGTGGGGCCCAGGACCGGGCCTGCAGAGGCGGGCGAGGCCGCGGACGGGGTGGGCGGCACCAGGGGTTCCGGGCGCGCTCGGGGAGAGCCTGACCCCCTCACGGTGGGGGCAGCGCTCTGCGGGCTGCAGACCCCCCGGCCGGGCTGCCGTCCTGCGCTGGGCCCAGGAGGAGGGGACCGTCCCCTCCAGGAGGGAGGCCGGGGGCGGCTGGGAGCAGACACACCAGGTCCTGCTTCGGAGGGTCACTGAGGCCCTGCCCAAACCACCAGCTCCCCCCAGTCCCCCACGCGTGGGTTCCGCTGGGGACAGTGTCCAGGGCCGGCACCCAGGGGGCAGCAGGAAGGGGAGATTTTGAGCCAACTGCAGCGATAGTGTCCTAGAGCTCAGGTCCCTAACCTGGGTGCTGTTTCCAGCATGAAGCTCCTAATGGTATTTGTCAGAGAGAATGGTCTTTTTTTTTTTTTTTAGATTTTATTTGCATTTATTTATTCATGAGAGACACAGAGAGAGAGAGAGAGGCAGAGACCCAGGCAGAGGGAGGAGCAGCTCCATGCAGGGAGCCCGACGTAGAACTCGATCCCGGGACCCTGGGGTCATGCCCTGAGCTGAAGGCAGATGCTCAACCTCTGAGCCCCCCAGGCCCCCCGAGCAAATGGTCTTAATGTCTCTCCAGAGACACCCCAAGAGTCTGGGAGGCCCTTCCGACCACCTGCCCCGGCCCCTCGGGGAGACAGGAAGCAAGTCCTCTCGGAAACCCACTCACTGCCCCACAAGCACGCGGCTCCAGGCCACCCTTTCACGGCGTGCAATGCAGTCTTTTTTAGAATATTCCAGAGCACACCCTTCGCCCCCCGACACTCGTCCGTCAGCCCCTGGCAACCTGTTTCTATGGGGTCATGTGTTGAGGACTTTTCATGCACGTGGACTTTGTGTCTGGCTTTTCTCACCGAGCCTGGCGTGTGCGGCGTCCGGCCACGTGCTAGCACGTGCAGCCCTTCGTTCCGTCTGCGAGAATCCTGTTCCGTCTGTGCACGCGCCACACTGTTTACGCATTTTTCTCTTGAGGGACGCTGGGCTGTGTCTTGTGGCCGCTGTGAGTGGCGCTGTTGGAGCATCCGCGTGCAGTCTCCGCGCGGGCAGAGGCCTGGGTGGTCGGGGTCCCGGAAACACCCCCCCCGGGAAGGTGTCGTGACGGGGATTTGCCACGTTGGGTGATGTGCTGAGGCCCCGGCTCCCAGCACGGCCTGGCCAGCAGCGAGACCCTGGCTTGTGGCCCCACCCGCAGGATGCGGGCCTCCCACCACCCGCCGGAGCGCCCCTGGGAGGGTGGCCTGCGGGGGGGGGCACTCGCACATGCACCGTTCAAGCTCCTCTCGGGCCACACAGCTAGCCGCTGCGCTCCACTTGCCAGCGGGTGCCCGTAGGATGAGTTGAGGCCTGCTGGCCTGTCACAGCCATCCCATGGACGCTGGAGAGGGTAGTGACAGGTGGCCATTCAGTGCCGCACCCCCACATGCCCCCGGCCCCACCAGGATGCCCGTCAGGTGAGCGCCGGGTCACCCCACAGGCACCTGTCCCCTGACGGGGCGCTCGTGCCACCCGCCTCTCTGGTCGGGCCTGCTGCATTTCAGAGCCCGTCCGTGTCCCCGCCGCCACCTGGCAGTGGGCATATCACGCAGGGACCTAGCAGGCGGCACTGGCGGGGACGGGTGCTCTGGTCGCAGTGCCCGCAGGGAGGGCGGCACAGGGCCGCATTCCCGGAGCCTCCTGCCGCCCGCCGGCGCGCCCCACGAGCAGCCGCCCCTGCTGGGGTTAGCTCCGACGAATCCCTGCTTTCCGATTCACACATTGTGCCTTTTTTCCTTGAAATATTGAACGTGTTACATTCCGACTTTAAACACATTAGCTCTGGAGAAGGCTAATCATTTAGCTTGTTAAACTGAACTTGGCTCTGAGATTTTAAAATGGAAAAAAAAAAAAAATCCTGCCCGAGCTGTACGTCTGAACAGCGCGGATGGCGTTTCACGAGAAAATGCATCTCTTGCCCAGGGGTCCGTGGCCTGGTCGCCTTTGCAGGGAGGGGGGACTGTTACCTAGACCGTGGGGGCGGATGGGAAGCATCGGCGCAGGGGCTCAAATACCTTGTCTCTGTTCAGAAGCGAGCGTTTTGGTTTAATGACTCTGGATGTGATGCTGAGATGAAACCGCGTGTGCGTGCAGAATGGGAGACGTCACGGGGGGCTTCCGGGTCTGCAAGGCCGGGAATGGAACGTTCCGGGCGCGTCCCGGGGCGCGGCTGTGCACTCTCCCCGTCACGGCTGCTTCCGACGGTCACCCCGGGGGTGCTCGCTGCCCCGAGGCCGTCGCTGGCGTGGAGCCCAGGCCCGCAGCGGCCCGGGGACGCTCACCAGCTGGCCGGGAGCTCGGCGGGATGCCCAGGTCCTGCCGTGCTGGGGGGGGGGTCGCCTGGGGATAAGTGTTTTCATAATTAACAGACTTTTAAAAATTAATGACCCTTATATTTTAGAGCAGTTTTGGGTTTACAGAAAACCGTAGGGGCAGGTGGAACAGAGTCGGCGGTGCAGGCCGCAGCCTCCCCATCCCTCGCCGGGCGCTACATCGTTGCAATCGACGGGCCAGCACCGGAACATTGTTACGAATCGTGTCCCAGTTTCCCAGTTTTACACATGCACGTGCCCTGCGTCCGCCCTGACGGTGTCGTGTCGTGGAACCGTTCCACTGCCCCGGAAATCCCCGGCGTGCCCCCTGTGGGTTAAGGCTCTAAAGAAATGAAGACACGGGGGCTCCCAATGGAAGCAGTTATTTTAAAATAATTATCGAAACTCCAGAAGCAGACATGTGACGTGGTGACGCGTGTGCTCCCAGCTCGCGAGAGGTGCCCTGGTTCAGGGGTTGTGATAAGGGGGGACGTTTGACGTGTCCGCCACAGGCGACGGCGACGCAGACACCGCCGTGCTTTGGGCCGGGCGCAAAACCTCCAGGGCCGCTGACGTTCCCAGCGGGAGGAAATGCTGCATTTCAGCTGCTGGAGGTCAGCGCAGATAAAGGAGCCGTCCTCGCCCGTCCAAGCTCCCGGACCCCGGGATTAAGGATCCCCGAGGCAGAAGAAACCCTGGAAGCTTGTGCCGCCAGAAGAACACGTGCAGGAATGGAAAAGGTGTTTTCAAAACCAAACATGTCATTTCTGGACCCTGCGCCATCCCAGCAGCCGCACAGGCCGGGGCCCGGGTCAGCACAGCCGCTCGACGGCCCCCGAGACCCGCGTGGACAGAAGACGGGCTGATGCGGGGAGTGGAGGAGGCTTTGCAAGAGTGAACGTAACGAACGTCCCTCCTCGGTCAGGCGCGAAGGCTGCACGTCAGTGTCCCCCCGAGCCTGTGGCTCCCCGAGGGCTGGGGGCCGTGTGTCCAGCCTGCAAGGGTCCCCGCAGCAGGTGGCAGGCCCAGGACCTTCATGCAGCTGCTCCGGGGTGGCCTCCACGCGGGTTTGTCCTGCGCACAGGCTACGGCGCCCCAGGGTGAACAGTGCCGTGCAAACTCCTGGGTGTTGTGTCGGGGACCCCCAAGCAGGCCCCGGGACGCGTGCACTGCCCCGAGGATGGGAGAGCGTCACCCTGCAGGGGGCTGTAGGGAGAGGCTTCCTGCAGGAGGGGCTCTGTGGGCTCCAAAGCACAAAACCTCACAGGGTGATCCCGTGCACACGATGCCCACGTGGTCGGCATCAGCCGCCCAGGGTCCCCACGCGCTGCTCCCGGGCTGGGCCTCGGGGCGCGGCTGGGCATCTGCCTCTCCGGCAACTTAGGCTCCAGGATGACTTGGTGGAGCTGCTCAGGGCCAGGCAGCGCACTCCCGACCTGACCTGCGGGGGAAGCCCCCTCGCTGCCACGGGGCCTCGCCTGCACCTGCCGCATGTCCCGTGTCGGGGGCTGGGACAGCAGGGGAGTGAAGGCGGACCCGGCTCCCTGCGCAGGGAGCCCTTTCCTGGGGGAGTAAAAAGCTCTGGTTTATAGCATTTTCCATTTTCCGCAGTGTAAATGCGCCCCCCGCGGCCCATGGCATGGTGCCTGTCACGGCCCCACGTGGAGCCGGGAAGGTGCACGTGCAATCGCGGGTGAGCCCCGTGCGCTCCCTGCCTGGGCCCGGGTGACCGCCCTCTGCAGCGCCTCCCCCGATGGCTCTCGGGCTCTCGGGCTCCCGGGCGAGGAGCTCCCCAGTGGCCAGCCCCCCAGCGGCCACGTTGCAGCCCCAGGACGGGATCCAGGTTCCCCCCGACTCTGCAGCCTTTGTCCCCAGAGCTGCCTGCCCAACCTCAGGGCCCACGGCGGTGCCCACCCCTTGGGGCCAGTGCCTCGGGCTCCGCACAGGCCTCTTCGGGGGTCTCTGGATCAGGGAGAGATTTGGGGCGTCCTACAGTCCTGGACACCGGCTCCGACCAAGGAGGGCAGCCCCTGCCCTCGCTACTCACAGCCCCACACCCCGCTGCCTCCCGCGCGGCCTTCTCTGTGGGGATCCCCGATGCCGAGCCCATACTGCCTTCGCCCCCAGAGCCCACAGCCCGCGGAACAGCGTGACCGCTGCCCTCTGCGTGGCCGGCCTCTCTCACCCTCCCGCCCCGCCTGCCTCCCGCCGTGGACAGCTGGGCCCACCCCATGCCGCTGGCCGCCCTCACGGGCCCTGGGCAGTGGCTCCCGTCTGGCTCTAGGGGAGGCGCGGACCAGGCCCTGCCCAGGAAGCAAGGCTCCTGTCCTGACTGCCCCCCGCCCCGTTCCTGGGGATGTCCCGTCGCCTCCTGTCCTGGGGGAGCCAGACCCCGTGGCCTGCTCTCCTCCTGGCTCCTCACTTTCTCTAGGAGGTGGCCTTGCCCCCAGAGAGCTGGCGTCTGAGGCAGGGGGTCCCACTGCGGGCCACGTGGCGGGCAAGGGCAGGGCCGGGCTCCGGGGCATCAGCCTTGGGCTCGTGGGGACTCTGTGGGGTCTCGGAGCCCGTCCCTGGCCCGCCGAGGCCCCTCTGCCCACTGGCATCTGTGCTGCATCCAGCCTGTGCCCGCCTGCAGCCTGCATCCCCCGCGGGCCCCCGGGGGCCTGTCTGGCACATGCTGGGGTCCCCGGAGGCTCTGTGACCATGATGGTGACTGGTTTCCTAGGAAACCACAGCCAGCTGCCAGGCCTGCCTGCCCGTGGGGGTGCAGCCGGGACGCCAGGTGGGAAGGGGTGTGTGTCCCTGTGTATGTGAGGGAGCAGGGCTGTGGGGCTGTGAGGGCGTCTGTGTGGGGAGCATCCGCGGGTGTGGGTCCTCGTGCACTGAGGCCCGGACTAAGGTGGCCGTGGGAAGGACTTCTCGCTGCTCGCCGCCTGCCCTGGGCCCCCCGGCAAGTGCCCAACAGTGGGGCGGCCTATGTGCTCCCTGCCCCCCCTGCCCCACCCGGGACCCGGCCTACCGGCCATGTGGGCCTCCAAGGAGCTGCACAGGCCCGGGCAGGGGCAGGGCCGTGGCCAGCTCTTGCAGGAAGCCGTGGGTCCTTCCAGTTCCTGGGGTGGTCCTCAGAGCCCGCACCCCCAGCTTCCGGGGGCCCCTCCCCTTCCCCCGTTCCCCAGGGAGGAGGCACAGAGGCCACCATTCTGGTCCCCGTGGGTGCTGGCCCAGGCCCCGGGCTCGGGGGAGGGGCTTTGGGGCACTGTGGGGGTCACAGAGGCAGGGGTGCAGGTCCCAGGCACCCCTCAGGACACACTGGAGAGGGGGGTGCATTCGTGCCACCCTCAGGCCCTCCCCGGCCTCCCCAGACCTGCATGTAAATGACGAGGCCGCTTGTCCACCCAGGAGGACCAAGCAGGAGGGACGACCGTGCCCTGGGCCGGGGCCTGATCTGTGGCCCGTGGGTGCACGCGGCTGGGCTGGGCGGCCCAGGAGCTTTGGCGGCCCCTCCCCTGGGGCCCTGGGGGCTGGGGGGCGGACCCAGGCCCGCCTGCAGTGTGGACCCTGGCAGGCCCTCTGGAGGCTCCTCGGCGACAGCAACGTGGGGACCGGCTTGGAGGCCGCGGGCAGGACGTGCAAGGGGCAGGGGTGTCAGAGGTGCCTAGGAACCCCAGCCTGCAGCCCACCCACCCCCACCCTGATGAGATGACCCTGGCTGGGCTCCTGGGCGCATCCGTGTCAAGGAGCCTGTGCGGAACACCGCGGAAGCTCTGTGGTCACTAAAACCCCGCCAGCACCCGGGCCTCCGTGGCCACTCTGTGCCTGGGACCTCTGGTCCCCCCCATGGCCGGCACCAGGGCGAGCAGCCCGCAGGCCCCCCGTCCTCCGGGCACGCGGACGCCCCAGCCAGCAGAGCCCCCGAAGGGCTGGCCCCAGCTGGGCGCCGGGAGGGAGCGGCCTCCCAGGCCGGGTCCGCAGTGCTCAAGGGGTCCGGCGGCTGACAACAACGACAAGTGTCCCAGGGGCCCTTGGTTCAGCAGCAGGTGTGGCGACCACCCTATGGCCTGGCCCCCAGGAAGAAGGGGGACCCGGAGGATCCAGGAGAGCTGGGCCAGGCGCCTGCTGGGGGCTGGGGGCTGGGGGGCTCTCCCTGCGGCTAGGCCCGTGCTTCAGGGGGCCCAGGCCCTCCTCGGGTGGCCCACGGAGCCCCGTCAGGTGTTACCCCACTGCCCTGGAGCCCCCGCTGTGTGGTGGGAGGGTTCAGCCCCGGCCTGGCTGGGCCACGTGCCCGACCGCGTGGTCAGACGACAGGCCAGCTGTCACGCGGGGTGTTCGAGGCGAGGGTCCGAGTGAAGCACAACACCCGCCCAGAAGAGCATCCCTGACCCCCGTTCCCGAGCTCCCCTAACGCCCCCTACACCGGCGCGTGAGCTTGTCCCTGTGGCACCCCTGGTGCCCGACGCTCAGCGGAGTTAGGGCTCCGGCCCGGGGGACCGCCCCCTCCTCAGGTGCCAGCAGCTGGTGCCCGGCTCCACACGGCCTCCGTCCACCTGGCTGCACCCCTGAGGCCCCCGGAGCGGCCCGGCCGGGGTTCACTCCCATGCTAGAACACCCCCCAGGATCGGGGCTCCCATGTGCGGGGGGCATGGGGCCTGTTTATTTGACCATAAAGGGGGGGGATGAAGGAGCTTCCATCGGGCGGGGCAGGGCTGTGCCCCCTGCGCACGCGGATGTGCTCCCCACCTGGAGCTCTCAGGACCGCGGCCCTTAGAGATTTCTCAAGGCTCCGCCGCGTGGCCTCGATGGACCATCACCTCCGTCCCGGCCTCTCCGCTGCCCAGAGGATGGCGGGGCTGCGGGGGCTGCGGGGGCGGCCTGGACGGTGGACGTCCGAGCTTCTAACCACAGCTTGGGCTTTCTGGTGACTGGCCCCCCACCGGGAGCCCAGCCAGGGTCACCTCATCAGGATGGAAGACGCTCCTGTCAGAGGACATTCCAAGGGACGTAGGCCCCGTGTCGGGATACGGAGGCCGATGAATCACTGTTCTCCGTCATGTGGTGGGCCTCCTCCAATCAGTTGAAGGCACCGAGGGGCAAAGACTGAGGTCTCCTTAGGGGAGGGAAGTCCGTCTCCAGGCTCCAGCTCTTCCCCGGGTGGGCAGCCTGTGCCCCCCCCCCGCCACCCCGAGATTTAGGGTCGTGTACAAAGGCGGCCAATAAATCAACCTCAGTTCCTGCTCACACGGGCCGGAGCCATCCTCGGGAGGACCTGCCGGCCAGCCCTTCCTCGTTCTGTCCTGCTCTGATGACAAAAATTGTAGCTGTTTATGCTATGTTATTAAGAAAATCGAGAAAAACATATAAAGAAGAAAATTAAGATTGCCTGTAATCACCCCCAGCAGAGATCATCATCGTCACGTCTGGTGTGTTTCTCCGGGAGGGCGATGCACGTGTGCACGGAGCTATGGAAATCATTCCGTACGCATCACCATTTCTTACACATTTTTTCTTAAGATTTTATTTATTTATTCATGAGAAACACACAGAGAGAGAGAAGCAGAGACACAGGCAGAGGGAGAAGCAGGCTCCGTGCAGGGAGCCCGGTGTGGGACTCGATTCTGGGACCCGAGGATCACGCCCTGGGCTGAAGGCGATGCTAAACCGCTGAGCCCCCCAGGCTGCCCAATTCTTTTTTTTTTTTTTTAAGATATTTTATTTATTTATTTATTTGACAGAGAGCATGAGCAGGGGGCGGGGAAGGAGAGGGAGACGCCCCCACGGAGCAGCGGGCAGGACTCGGGGCTCGATCCCAGGACCCCAAGATCACGACCTGAACCCAAGGCAGACGTTCCACCGACGGAGCCCCCCGGGCGCCCAAAACCCAAAGAACCCCCAGGGCTGCCTGGTGTCCCCTGAGCAGGACCCGTCAGGAATCTGCTCCCCTGGCTGGTGCCCGTGCTCCCTGCTGCCGCGACTATTTGCCAACGAGCCCTGATGAACGAGTCGGCCCTCGTGTGAAGCGGTCGCGCTCCCTGCGGGAGGACCCAAGCGTGAGGACACGTCCAAGGCTGTTGGTGCCAAGGGCCCAGCACGGGGGCGCCTGGGGGCTGGTTCTGCAGGCGCGCATGTCCACGCTCCACATGCTCCTCCACGGTGCCACGCGGCCCCTGTGCCCAGCCTGCCGACCGGCGGGACGGGGACCGCGCAGCCCCCGCAGGATGCAGCCCACTGTGGCCACCGCCGCGGCTCCCAGGCGCCTGCCCAGGGGCAGAGGCCCGCCCGCAGCCAGGCGCTCCGAGGCAGCGGATGACCTCGCACACGTTCCTCAGAATTGTGGAGGGTGCCCTGTTCTCTACCCTTTAAAAAACAGGGTTTTAGGGGCCCCTGGGGGGCTCAGCAGCTGAGCATCTGCCTTCGGCTCAGGGAGTGACCCCGGGTCCCGGGATCGAGGCCCATGTCAGGCTCCCTGCGTGGAGCCTGCTTCCCCCTCTGCCTGTGTCTCTGCCTCTCTCTTTCTCTCTCTGTCTGTCGTGAATAAATAAAATTTAAAACTAACTAACTAAATAAATAAATAAATAAATACAATCTTTTTTTAAAGAACATTGTATTTATGTATTCATGAGAGACACAGAGAGAGGCAGAGACACAGGCAGAGGGGGAAGCAGGCTCCATGCAGGGAGCCCTACGTGGGACTCGATCCCGAGACCCTGGGGTCACCCCTGAGCCAAAGGCAGATGCTCAACCACTGAGCCACCCAGGGACCCTGATCTCATATTTTTTAAAGCTTATTTTCTTTTTTCCTTATTACAAAAATAATCACAAAATAGCAAGAGTCGGAAAGCATCCAGGCCACCCCGTGCGCCCCGGGGTCCCTGCCGCCCCTGCCCTGGACCCCTGCGCTGCGGGTGGGCGAGGCGGGGCCGTGCCTGTGGGCGGCCGGGAGTTTTTACCAAAGCGGGTTCTTAGCAAAGCTGTGCTGTGAGCAGGGGTGTGAGCAGCGCCGAGGGCTGACCCGCAGGGTCTTCGCCAACATCCCCCAAATCCAGGCGGGAACGTGGAGGGGAAAAACGGGGAACAGACATGTCACAGGCCAGGGGACCTGGTGCCAGAGGAAGGCGCGGGCGCCACGGGCATGTCTGCTCTGCGCGACGGGCCACGCGGAGGGGCCAGGAACCGCCCGAGAGTCTGGACGGCGGCGGGCCGCACTCCTGGTCCCCCCACGTCCTCCCGGCCCACCTGCCCAAGGTCAGCGGAGAAGAGAGGGACCCAGACCCCAGCGGAGACCCAGGCCGGGGACGGCACCGGCCCAGCCTCCGGTTGGCATCCGGGACCTCGGTCCTGTCACAGCCACCTCTTGGTAGCGAGCAAATAAGTCCAGGATGGGCAACGAATGAGCTCATTAACGAGGCTTTGGGCTTTAAATGAATATTTATGAGCTGTTGCGGACCCTGGAAGTTCCTGAGCTGGAGGGTGAGGGGCTGGGTACCCGCCCGGGGTCTCAGCATCAGCGCCCCCTGACTCCCTGGAAGGACGAGCCGTGCCCTCCTGGGCTCCCCCAGCACAGGGTCCTCCATCCCCCGGACGCAGACCCCCCCTGCCAGCTGGGAGGGAGCCTGTGGGCTGACGTCCCCCAGCGACGCGGTGGCCGGGACCCGGGCTTTCTTCGCACGGTGCCGGGCCCTCGGGCCCCCGAGTCCTGGAGCGGCGGGCGGCCCTGGCCTCCAGCCTGTTCGGGGAAGGACTGGGCCTCCCGTGTCCCTGGGAGGGAAGGACACGCCCGGGTCCACGCCCCACCACCCTGTGCAGACACCTGCTGGGGTCCCTGGTGTGCATCCGGCCTGCTGACGAGAGGATGGCGCGCCCGGGGTTAGAGCTGTGCCCCCGGGCAGGTGTCCGAGGGCCTGGCACACGGGTGCCCACCCTGGGAACCTGCTGGAAGTGTGAGCTGCCGGCAGGAGGGAGAGCCCTGGTGGCAGGGTGGCGGCCGAGCCCCGTGAGACATTTGTGCTGCCGATGCCCCAAGGACCTCGTGGGTATGCCCGGTCAGGAAGTCGTGGGCCCCCACCGTGCCAGGGGTCCTGGGATCAACCTTGGGGTCCTGCCCCAGGCTCGCAGATCCCCGGGGCTTCGGCCGCAGGTGGAGCCAGCCCTGCCCCGGGGAGGAGGCTGCCCGCCGGGCGCCCAACGCACCCTGACGCCCCCATGTAGCTCCCTGAGGACACGAGCACGGCGCCCACTCTGCCCCCTCAAAGCTGGGAGTGCAGAGGTGCCCCCAAGACTGGAGGATCCCAGGCCAAGTATGCTTGGCTCGCCTCAGGGAAGCCCTGCTCACCCCCTCCTTCCCTGAGGTCCTGGGGCTGGACACAGGGCTGGGGGCCTGGGGGCGATGCCAGCAGAGTCCGGACACCCTCTGGGTCACAGGCCACCTATCACTGCCCACCTGCCGCTGTGCCCCAGCCTCACACAGATGCTCCCCAGCTCTGCCCGCCTCCTGGAGCCCGCGTGGCCCTCCCCTGCCCACAGGATCTGGGCGCAGGGCCCCCCAGGGCTGTGTCCGCAGGCATGAGGCCCCAGCCAGAGCCGCTCCACCCAGAGATGCCCAGTCCCTCCCGCCTCCCCCCTCCCAGGGCAGGTGGGGCCCCAGGGCCAGGGAAAGCCGAGGCCGGTCAGCCCCTGGGAGCCCCTGGGAGCCCCGGGGAGCTAGGCAGGCGGAGGGACAAGCTGGGGCCCAGGCTCCAGAGACTCTGCCTCCGGGTCCTGCCTCCTCCAGGGGCAGGAGCCCGGCTGAGTCAGGGGAGGGGTGGGGAGGGGTGGGGCTGGTGCGGAGGGAGCCTCAGGTGTGGAGCATTCCCGAAGCAGGGAAGCCTGCAAGCATGGGGAGGGCCATGGACAGACCTCAGAGATGGCCTCTGGGCTCCCCGCTGACTCACTAAGGAAGTGCAGGGGAGCTGGGAGAGGAGGGGAGGGAGGGGAGGGGAGGGGAGGGGAGGGGAGGGGAGGGGAGGGGAGGGAGGACAAGGCTCCACAGGGCCTCCAGAGCCTGCTCCCTCCTCCCTCCCAGGCCCTGGGCTGCAGCCACAGCTCTAGAGCGGGGGTGGGGCGCAGGGGTAGGGTGGGCTGCTGGGGAGGGTCCCATGGAGCCTGAGGGCAGCTGTGGGGTCCCTTGAGGCTGGGACTTCCTGAGACAACTTCCAGCCTCAGGCTTTGAATCAGCAGCTCGGGAGGGGCCTGCGGTTTGCCAGCTGGGCCGCATGGCCTGGGGCTGAGGGGGCAGGGCAGCCAGGGGACCCAGATGGGGGTCCACGTCCAGCCCAGGGCACAGTGTGGGGTGTGCCGGAGCCTAGTGGGCCCCCTCCCCGGGGTTGCAGGGAGGACACTGGTCTGGCCTTGGGCTCCCAGCACCTTGGGGGCGGCCTGGGGGCCGTGGGAGGCTGCGAGTGCTCACAAGTAGGGAGTGCAGGGAAGCGTCCCCCCACCCCCTCCCTCTCTAGCCCCCCCAATCAATCACCCTACACCCCTACACACACACACACACACACACACACACCCGCCCCCTGTTGGTCACAGGGGACCCTGAGCAGACCTCAGATGAGGCCTAGACAAGCAGGAGACCCGCCTTCCCCACCCCCAGCCTGAGCCTCTGCACCCCCAGGGCCCTGGTGCCTGGAAAAGCCTGTTCTGTGGGGCCGCCTGCCCCTCCCCTCCCAGGCCTGGGCCCTGTGCCTGCAGGTGGATCCCGGCATCCGGTGGGATTGGAGCAGGCTGGGGGCTGGGCTCACCCCAGGGAGGGAGAGGAGGCCTGGCCCCACCCTGCACCTCCCCACAGACCCTCAGGGCCAGGGTCTCCTGGGGCCTAGAGGAAGGGGGAGCAGGCCTGGGGGCCCGGGGACCCCGGGGAGAGCCGCAAGAGGGGCGGGGCGCTCCCCAAGAGGTGGGAGGTGGGCGAGCAGCGGGAGGGGTCAGAGGCCCCCAGGCAGAACCGGGCCCCCTCTGCGCCCCCCCCACCCGGCCCTTCCAGCCCTGCCCCTGCACCCCAGGCTCCCAAGCTCTCCTGGGAACCCACGGCTCTGCCTTACGCTTTCTATTTTTCAAATAAATTATACATTTTGATGAAATAGGGTTTTAGGGCAGCCCGGGTGGCCCAGCGGTTTAGCGGCACCTTCGGCCCGGGGTCCGGGTTCGAGTCCCGCATCGGGCTCCCCGCAGGGAGCCTGCTTCTCCCTCTGCCTGGGTCTCTGCCTCTCTCTCTGTCTCTCATGAATAAATAAATAAAATCTTTTTTAAAAAAAAGAAATATGTTTTTAAAAAGCTGTTCATTACAGAAAAGGTGAAAATACAAAAAGTTTCCTTTCGGGGAAGACACGGACAGGAGATCATGGGGGGGGGCGAAGGGGGTGAAGGGCCGGGGAGCCGTCTCTTTGGCCTGCAGCCCGGCTAACATGTGCTCCCACAAAGCAGGGGTGTGGGTCCCGCAAATCTGCGCTACGGGCCGGGGTGCAGTAAGGGCAGGGGTGCCGCATAGGCCGGGGTGCTGCAGCCCCGAGGACCCATCCCCACAGGCCACGTGGGCGCCCGGCGAGGACAGGTGGGGTCCACGGGGCACAGCGGGCAGCGGGTGGGTGGAGGTGCCAGAAGGGTGTGGCCTGCGCCCTGGGGTGCCCCCACCGGAAGCTCAGGGTGCCGTGTGGACGGAGGGGCCGTCTGTCACCGTGTGGATCCCCCGAGGTGGCCGGGCTTCGTTCTCTGACACGTTCACAGAGAACGCGACTTATCTCCAGCGCCCACCGTCCGCGGGGGAGCTCCGAGCCGCCCACTGGACGCCTGACGGGTGCCGGGGCCGCGCGGGGCCTTCCCGGTGCCCGAGGGTGTGGCCTGGACCACAGGGGCTCCGGGCCAGGGAGGCGCGTCCATCCCCACCCACGTCCCCTTCGGTGCCTGGGAGGTGAGACGTGGGCGGGAGACCCCCCTGGGGACCGGGCTGGGCTCTGGCGGAAGGGCCCGCCCTCCCTGCACCCCCAGGCACCCCCAGCCCACCTCCAGGGCTCCCGGGCCGGTCCAGCTTGTTTCCAGGGCCGGGGGTGGCCTCTGACAGTCAGGGCGGTGTGGTGGGCAGGAGGGGGCTCAGCAGAGACACGGCGTGGCCATTCCTGTGCATTTCCAGGTGGGGGAGCAGGTCACCCCGACGGGGTCCCTGCCCCCTCCCAGCCTGGCCCTGGAGGCCCCACCGCCGCTCCCCACCCATCAGCCCCCTGCCCAGGCAGCAGCTGAGAAGCGACGTGGGCCACACGTCCCAGGCGGCGGAGCTGGGGCAGCAAGAGTGCGTCCAGCGGAGGCCTGACCTGGGGCCCGGTGGTCCCCGTGGTTGGACACGTGTTTGGACCCTCGCCAGCCGGGAGGACACTGACCGTGGGACTCTGTCCTTTCCTGCGTGGACCCATCCTCCCGAGGCCCAGGCCATCCCGGCCCGCCTGCAGCAGGGGGGTCTCCGGTCCCCGGGGGCTGCAAGACCTCCTCCAGAGAGATGGACGGGCACCCCGGCCTCGGGGGGTGCAGCACGCCAGGACCCCGGGGCCCTCCCACACACGTGTGCCCTTCCTGGGAGGCAGGGGCCGTCCTTGCAGGTAGTGCCCTCCAGATCTGTGACCTGGATTTCTCAGAGGCCACTGCCGTGGAAGCCACCAGAACACACGCCAGCCCAGTCCATGAAGCAGGGGTGTGCACGGAAAACTGCGCGTGAGCGTGTGCACACACATGCAGGTGTGCGAGCGGGTATGTGCACACGCGTCTGGGCCGGCCGGAGGGTCAGCACGCCTGTGTGTGTGTGCGAATGACCAAAAGGTCCTCCTCACTGCTGCTCGAAGCTGCCATGGGGGCAGAGCGACACCGTGCAGGGGCCTTCCGGGCCTCCGAGGGCTGAGGGCGGGCTGCGAGGGAGGCCGCAGCCCTGGAGGGAGAAGCAGAGGGGAAGGAGGGGGGCAGGACGTCCTCGTCCCACACAGCCTGACACAGCCCGGACCTCCCTTCAGAGGACGAGGGGACCCCGGCCGAGCGCCGACCCTGGCACGACCTTCAGACTTGGGTGCTGGCCGCCAGCCTGGGGGGGGGCCTCACGCGCCTTCCAAGGGAACATTCTCCAGAGGGGACCGTGGAGGAGGGAGCCAACCTCGCCCCCAGTGCGTGTGGGCTGCTGGGCCCCCGGGGCCTGTGGTGTCCCCGCATGGCCCTGGGGGGATGGTGAGCCCAGGGGGGACAGCAGTGGGGAGGACGACGCCCCTGCACAGCCAAGTGCATACTGGGGGCTGCCTCCGCGGGGCCGCCGGGTCCCTGGAAGCAAGGGGAGGTGCCGTCGGGGCCCAGCCCCAGAGGGAGGCACATAGGGGGCACGGCCCTGGGACCCCAAGGCTTGCTGGGCGCCTCCACCTGGCCTCCGGGTGGTCCACGCAGCCACGCAGGGCACGGGGGCCCTCTCCTGGTCACTTTGCAGAAGACACAGCCACCAGCAGGCACGTGGTCCCTTGTACTCACTGCCCACGCTGTCCCCAGGCCCTCCCTGCCCCCCCTTTCTCCCTGCTCCCAGGGCCATGCTGTCCCCTGGGCCCTCCGTGCCCCCCCCCCGCTCCCCTGCCCTTCCCCCCCAGCCGCTCCCTGTCCCCTGGGCCCTCCCTGCCTCCAGGGCCTCCCTGCCCCCAGGCCCTTGCTGCCCCCCTTTCTTCCCTGCTCCAGGGCCATACTGTCCCCAGAGAGGCCCTGCCAGCCCCAGGCCAGCACCCTGTGGCCGTCTGTTGGTAGGAACCCAACCCCATGGAGCACAGAGGGGCTTCCATCCGCCCAAACCTCAGCCCAGGGGGACCCACACCCCCGCCAACTCCACATGGGCCATCAAGTGGCCGCAGTGGGAGGGGGGCTGGATGGGAATGGGCTCCAACCCCACCTTTCCCGGGATGCTGGCAGGGGCTGCTGCAGGCGGCAGGGGTGGGGGGCGAGGGAATGACACAGACACCCCCGAGACACCCCCGAGAGAGAGACACTCCCGCCATCGGCCATCGCTGCCAGGAGTCCGTCCTCCAGGGAAGGTCCTCCTGCCTTCTTAGCACAAGTCCCCGGGAACCATGGTTGGGGGGCGGCCAGGAGCAGGGGGAGGCAAGCCTGAGCAGGTGTGGCCCCCCAGGACCCACAGCTGCACCCACCTCTGTCAGCAGAGGGCGCCTACATGCTGGGGGCGGGGGGTGGGGGGTGGGCTGCACACCCGGCTGCTGCACTGCACCCCCGCCTTCACGCGGCCTACAGGCTGCCCCCGACCCCACAGCACCGAAGTTGCACCGAAGACCCTTCACTACAAACCCGCGGAGACACCACAGAAGACTTGAAAGTCTATTTTATTATTTTTTAAGACCTTTCATGTATTTAAGAAATCTCTACACCCAACGTGGGGCTCAAACTCACAACCCCTGAGATCAAGAGTTGCATGCTCTGCTGACTGAGCCGCCAGGCACCCAAGACTTGCAAGTTTAAAGAACAAAATGAAAAAAAAAAAAAAAGAACAAAATGAAACAATAAAAATAAAGAACAAGTGTCCCTCCCCACCCTCCAGCGGGAGACACCAGGGTGGCCCCCTCCTCCAGGGCCTCCCCCCAGGTGGTCTTCCCCAAGGCAGGTGCTTGTTTGCCCGCATCTCTCACCTTCCTTACCTGTGCCCTGGTGTCACTAGGGTCTTGTGAGCCCACAGCCACCGCCAAGCTCTCTGCAAGGATGCTGTGGCGACACCTTGGTGGCCGTGTGTGGGGGTTGCCATGTCACCAGCAGCAGCATCTCCATCACCTTCATCATCACCATCATCTCCATCATCAATCTCTATCCTCTTCATCATCCCTACCACCATCTTCATCTCCATCATCTCCACTGTCATCATCTCCACCACAACCATCATCATCACCATCATCCTCTCCACCACCACCATCCTCTCCACCACCACCATCCTCTCCACCATCTCCATCTTCATCTTCACCACCGTTGCCCCCTCTGCATGGAGTCTGGAGCCGAGCTGCGGGTCAGGAGGCAGCAGCCCTTTACAGACAACACGAGGGGCTTCTCCTCCGTGACATGGAAACGACCGGCTCCTAGCTCTGAACCCGGGAGGGTTTGGGTGCCAGGTGGGCGGCACAGGAAGGGATGCGGGACAGCCGCCCCCGGCCAGGCTCCCCGTATGACCTTGACCACAGACAGGCCCCTCCTACAAGGCCATATGGCCCCTGATGGTCTCCCGGGCTGAGCACCCATATTCGTGACCAGCATCCAGGAGCAGGGGCCGGCGCTCCAGGGTGGGGGTGTGGGGGCTGCACCGTGGCACCCGCGGGCCGGGCATGTCGCTTGGCGGTCCTTACGGGCTCTACGACCACCTCAGGCCGACTGTGGACACGCAGTGACACGGTGGCTTTGTGTGTGGCCTTGTGTGTGCACACGTGCGTGCGGGCTCCTCTCAGGCAGGACTCTTGCCTCCCGGAAGGAGGGTGAGCGAATTTCTTGTGGCCACTGTAACCAATGACCACAGCTCCGTGGCTTAGAAAATATAAATCTACCATCTCGCAGCCGGAGGTCAGAGGTCTGAAGTGGGCTAAGCACGGGGCGGGGGGGGGGGGGGTCCCACAAGGTGTCGGGGGGGAATCTGTTTCCTTGCCTCTTCCAGCTTCCAGAGGCGCCTGCACCCCGCGCTCATGGCCCCCCCATCTTTGAGCCAAAGGGCGCCCCTCTCTGACCCACCGGCTCTCCGGCCCCCTGCTCCCCGGCAAGGAGCCTCGAGAGGACGCTGGTCTGCCCGGATCAGCCCGGCGCCTCCCACCCTAACACTGGCCGTGTGTCAGCCTTCGTCCCGTTGGCCACCGGAGTCCCCCGGCCGTGCACGGGGACGACCCACGGGTCGTGGGGGTAGGGGTCCGGACGTGGACATCTTGGGGGCCTTCATCTTCCCACCACGTGGGGCCTCTTCCCGGGAAGCCAGGCCGCGTGCCTGGAGTTGAGGTGGGCGCCCCACGCGGTGAGCCCCTGCCGGGTGCCCGGGGCGCAGGTGCGAATAGCGGTCTCGGTGGCAGGCGGCAGGCGGCGGTCACCTGCCCGGGCCCGGCGGAGGGGGGGCGTCGGCAGGTCCTCCTCCCTGCAGACGGGCGGGACATCCCAGGAGGGAGGACAAGGACAGGGCGCTGTCACCGAGGCCCGGCTCAGGGGTTTTGGCCGCAGGGCAGGTTGGGAACCCCTCGGAACCTTTCAGCGGACGCCCCACGAGGGACAGCGAGGAACGGCCTGTGTGCTTCGTGGGGCAGGACGACCAGCGCCCTCGAGCTCCGCCTGACTGTGGGCCGTCCCCGACGCCGTCCCCGTCTGCTGGCAGCCTCAGGGGAAGCCGGACATGCGGGGACAGCGGCCCACGAGGGACCAGGTGTGTCCTGCGCCCGCCCGCCTGGCTGAGGAGGGCAGAGCAGGCGCCATCGGCCCCCGGGGCCCCTGTCCCCTGTGAGCCGGGGGCAGCCGCAGGGAAGGGCCCTCCTGGCTTCCTGCTCAGCCCGGGCCTGAGCGCAGTTCCGACTCTGGGCGGGGCCCGCCTGGGACGGGGCCGTGGGGACCCCGGGACCCTGCCCTCACCTGCCCGGCTCCTGTTCTGAGGCCCCGGGCGTCCCCCCATCCCGCCCCTTCCGTCCCCCGACCTCACCTCCTCCCTGGAGCCCTCCTGGCCCCTCCCTCTCCTTCCCAGGCCGGCCTCTCCCGCGGCTTGTGTCCCCGGCACTACCCTTGCTCCTCGCGTGGGGGCGCTTCGGGACACTAGATGGGGGACGAGGCAGCGAGGGAGGAAGAAGGGCGGGAGGGGCTCCACGCGCCTGGCTAGGACGTCCCGGCCGCGGGGTGGCGCCGGCGCTGCACATGGGCCTGGGGACCCAGGGACGCGCTGCAGGGCCCGCCTGGGGCAAGGGGCTGCCCGCGGGGCTGGCGGCCCAGGTGCCTCGGGGCTGCCGGCGACCCCTCGGTTGGACACAGCCCAGAATCGCTGTCTTGTGTTTCGGGGGGCCTGTGTGTCCTGCCTCCCGGGTGGGGGTCCCGGCGCAGGGCTGGGGCCTCCCAGGAGCGATGCTGCGGGCGTGACTGCGCTGCCCGGGAACTTGCCCTCCCTCTGGCTTGAGCGGCAGCCGCCTCCTGGAGGCACCGGTGGGCTCCCCTGGGACGGCCCCTGCCTCCTGCCTGCAGGCCCCTGGGCCCCGGGGCGCCCCCCGCCCTGACGGAGGGTGAAGTGGGGCACCCGCAGCTCTTCCTCGCAGGGTACGGAGGAGCCCTAAGACCAGCACCTTTGACAGGGCTCCCCCGGGGGCGTGGGCTCGTGGGACGTTGTGGGGTCCTGGGGACCCGCGCAGTCACCTTCCAGCCAAGCGGGAGGCCTGCTGCTGCTGCTGAGGCCACCTTGGAAATGGATGCTGGGAGCTTGGGGACAGAAGTGACGGGGGGCCTTCAGCCCAGGACCACAGGGCTTGGTCAAGCCTCTCCGTCCAGCGGCCGGCAGCGCTCTTGGCCAAGGCCGAGGGTCCGCGCCACGCTCCTTCCAAGCGGGCGGCCGTCGGAACCCCGGCAAAGCCCAGGCCTTCTTCTGGAGCCGTGTCTACCGGCAGGGGGGCAGCAGGGAGCGGACTACCTGCAGGCCCCCCCGGGCCCAGGAGCAGTGGCCCAGGAAGCCAGGACACCGGGGCTGACACTGGGCCTGGATTCCCGGGGGGTAAGCCAGAGCCCTGCACCCACACCGGGGGGCGCCCAGGGGCCGCTTCGCCTTAGCCTCCTGCTTGCCCTGCAGACCCGGGAAGCTTCTAGAAAGTTCTCTTCTGGGAGGGGAGAGCCTGCTGTAGGGGCCTCTGGGAAAGGGCAGTGGGCTAGGGAGTGACCCAGGCTGCCCCTAGCACGCCCCGGGGGGACCCAGGGGGCAGCACCCCAGCCTCCCTCTCATGGCTCGGGCTGCTCCAGGTCTCCTCTTAGTGAGGGCTGGGTGGGGGCAGGCGGAGCTGCAGCTGGACCAGGCGGGGCTGGCAGGGGGCCGGCCGGGAGGCCCCAGAGCCGACGCAGACACTTAGAGCTCGGGCGCCGGCCCCGGCACCCCCACAGGCGGTACAGGCCTGAGTCTGGGGCCCAGCGCCGGGACGGGCCCGGGGTACAGGACGAGAGCCAGGCTTGTGTTCCGGCCGCAGAAGCGGAGCGTTCAGGGCTGGGATGGGCCTCGGGATGGTGATGTCCCCTCACCAGGCGTCAGCGTGAGCGTCTGGGGGCAGCACCGTCCCCTGGGAGCTGCCTCCCTGCGTCTGCTGGAGCCCGAGGCCAGGCCTGGGCCCAGCCCTTCCTTTGCGGCGTTGGCAGAGGCCTCGCAGACAGGCCCCTCCCGCCCCACGCACCACGAGACTGAAGCGTCCCCAGCGGCGCCCAGGGGCCAGCACGGAGACGCAGGTGGACATCGTGCCCGGGCCGCCCTGCCCTGTGCCCCCACAGAGACCCCCTTCTCCAGCCCCCCATCGGTGTCCCCTGGGCCCCTCTCCTCCGACGGGCTCTGTGCTCCCCAGGGCGGGGCGCACTCGCGGGGCAGGAGGTCGGTGCGCAGCTTCGGAGATGACCGGTGGTCGGGAGCAAGGGCAGGGGCCCTCTCCGCACCTGCAGCCCCGGCCGTCTCCCCGAGAAGCGGGCGGGGGGCGGCGGCCGGGCTGAGGAATGGGTCGGGCCCCACAGAGGGTCATCACCCCCTGCTCACCAGCTCCCACTGCACCTCTAGGCACGTCGGTCGGGCCCAGGCCACAGATGCGGAACGGAGGCCAGGAGGGCTGGGTCCCCTGCCAAGGTCACCCTGCCTTCAGCAGCAGCACTGGACGCTGACCAGGAGGCCCTAACGTGAGGCCCCCTGAGCCCCCCCGCCAGAGGCTGGAGCTCCAGGCCCCACGCCCCCGGCAGGCTCCGCAGCACCCCCAGGGCGCCCAGCAGCCCCACAGACGGACCAGGAGCCCTGCCCGCCCGCCCTGGAAGGGCCGCCCGCCGCCCGCGGCCAGAGCCTCATGTTTTCTGGCTGCAGCAAACAGCAGCTTGCGGCGTCCAAGCTGGCCCTGGCCCGGCGTCCGGAGGGGGCGCAGCCAAGCCTGAGGCAGGGCCTCTTGTCCAGCATTCCAGGGATCCTGGTGTCCGCCCGTCGCCCTGGGCGGGGTGCTCGTGCCGGGCTGGGTGAAGGGACACAGGGGGTCACCTGCTCTGTGGCCAAGCTGGACCCGGGCTCTGGCGTATGGTCCCGGGTCGGTGGGGCCCCTCCCCCAGGGAGCAGCAGGGCTGGGTGGGCCGGGGGTGGCTGGGGGTGGGCGCCAGGTCCCCAGGGGTGCCCCCCCGCGACACCCCCCCCGGGCCTCCTGGGGGCAGGATGGAGGCTCTTCCTTCTCAGAGCAGCGCGTGCCGGCTGGAGGTGGGAGCGGCGGAGCCGGCCTGGCTCCGGACAAGCCCATCTGGAGTTCTGGTCTGGCTGGACTCCAGGGAGCCGGGCCTGTCCCACCCCGACCCGGAAGCGTCCAGGACACCCCGGGGGCCGAGCCAGGGCCCGCCCACTGGCCCGCGGGAGGAGGAGCCGGCCGCAGGCCCGGGGCACCGTGGGTCCTGACCCCCGAGGTGGTGCCCGGCGTCCCAGGAACGGGCAGGCGGCACCCCCAGCCCAGCAGACACCCCCAGGGCTGGGTCAGGGGCCCCCCAGTGGGGTCAGAGGTCACGTCTGCGCTGGGCTCCCCGGCTGCCGGCCCCGGCCCCGGCCCTGCGTGGAGCTGCCGCACTTCTGCACGTGTCCTCCTGGGGTCTGGGGGTCCCCCTTGGGCTCCCCCCGGGGCTCCTGCCCCGGCCCTCGGGGCCCCCAGAGCCGGAGGATTGGGGCCCCACCCCCCACCGCTGTGTAATTCAAAACAGAAACAGTGCTAAGCTGTCAAGTACGTGGAAGGAGGTCAAGGTTCTGCTCTTTCCCATAGAGACTCCTTGGATGCCGTTTTGGAAATAACAAATACCAAATCCTTTCTAAAAATGTCACTGGTGGCCTGGCCCAGCTGCGGGCAACCCCCAAGGCCCTCCCTCCACCTACTGCTGGCTGCCTGCCGCCCTAATCCGCCCAGAAGAAAAGCCCATTGCTGGAGCGGCAGCGAGGGCTGCCGGCTTCTCCCGGGGCCGGGCTGCGGGTGGGCGGGGGGCTCAGCCTCCTTCCCCCCAGGACCTGCCCCTGGGCAGTAGGGACGCCCTGGGGGGTCTGCACTGTCCCGGCTCCAGACCCGAGGCTCCGGAGGAGGACGCTTTCGTGGAGCGCCTGCTGGGGCTCATCCCTCCCCGAGCCAGCCCTGGGCCGCCTGCCCACCCCGCGCCGGGACAGCCGAGTGCCAGGTCCACTGGGAGTGGCCCCCAGGACGGAGGGCCACCCTCCTGGCTGGGACGGAGGCGACCGGCCTGCAGGAGCGGCGCTCCACCTGCTGCCGGCCTCTAGGTCAGGCCACTCGCCTCCCCCACCTGCTGGTCCTAGAGGTGGCCGGCAGGTCCCTGCTCCTCGGAGCACAGCTACACGTGGGGACACTGAGGCCAGGAGAGGTCAGTCGTGCCTGAGGACACGGGCCGCTGTGGAAGCCCAGAGTGTGGGAGGGAATGAAAGACCCTCGCCACCCGGCCGCCGCCGGCAACTTCCTGTGGTGTCCGCCGCCGAGCCGGGGCCACTTGCAGGCAGGGACAGGGTGGGGCACACTGCGGTGACGCCTCAGTGACCACTGGAGATCCAGGCCCCAGCGGTGACCGCAGCACCCAGCGCTGGCCACTTCCCAGTGAAGGAAGCATCCAGGAGGGGTGGCCCAGAGGGCAGGAGGGTCTGCGGGCTCCCTGCTCCCAGGGTCGCCCCCGGGCGGTGCTCCGCAGGAGGGGGGCCCCAGCGTGTCCCCGGGCCCGCCAGTTCGGAGGAGCGTGATGGGAACTGCGGAGGGAGAGGCCCCCCCGGCCTCGCTGCCTCCCCTCAGACCTGCTCTCCTCACCGTGGCCCAGATTCCGCTTCTGGAAATACACTCCCAATTAAACCGAAAAGCCCGGAGAGAGCAGCGGGGAGTTATACAACACCTCGTTACCGGGGCTCCCAGCGGGCTGCGGGGCGCGCCTGCCCCTGCCGTGGCCCACCCAGGCCCAGCGGCACGGAGGGAGCAGGGAGGCGGTGCGGCCACCAGGGCCTGGCCTCTGTCCTGGGAGGGTGACCTGGGCGCCTGCAGGCCCCCGTCTGCAGAGGGGGGATGTGGCCCCTCCCAGGGCAGCCTAGTGGCAGTGCTCGGGTCAGTAGGGACTCGCCAGCAGCCGGCTCTGCCCTCCAGGTGGCTCACGCACGGGGCGTGCAGGGGGGCCGCAGGCCGCCAGGCTGAGCTCGGGCATCCCAGGCTTGGAGGGGCCCCAGGAGCAGCAGCACCAGCTCCGTCCTGCCCGGGGTGGGGGGGCCTGGGTGCTGTCCCTCACACCCTCCTGCCCGGGGGGGGCCCTGGGTGCTGACCCTCACGCCATCCTGCCCGGTGGCTCCTCCTGACGGCTGGGCAATGGCTCGGTGTGCCTGGGGCGGGCAGGGCTGTCATCAAGCCGCATCACAGCCCAGAAAGTTCTGGCAGAGCTGAGTACTGGCCCTGTGCTGGAGCAGGAGGTGTTTATGGCCCCTTGGCCCGGAGGAGCCCAGCCAGATCCAGTTCCTCAGCCTGAGCCCAGCGGCAGGTCCCCCTCCCGGCCCCACACGCAGTCCCCTCAGCCGCGGGCTCAGTTCCTCAGCCCAGAGGCTCACCCACGTCCGCCTCCTCCTAAACCGCGGGCGCTGCCTCCCGCAAGCATAGGTGTCGGGACGTCCGTGAACCGGGGACAGCCCCGTCCCCCACACGCCCAGAGCCCGAGGGAACCGGGGTCCTGCAGCCGCGTCCTCGTGTCCTGGCCCCAGGACTGCTCCTGGCCGCAGAGCTCACCCCAGGGCCCCCAGGCCCAGATGCAGGTGGAGGGGGGTCAGGGTGGGCGGGGGCTTCCCGTGAGGCGGGGCGCTGGCAGGCAGGGGGCTGGGGGGAGCCCTGGCTCTCTTTCAGCCCTCCTTCCTGGGGGGGGTGCACTTTGTCTCCAGGGGAAACTGCTTATTTGTTTAGGAAAATATGTTAATGGGCCTTTCAGATCTGAAGGGAAAGTCCTGGAATCCTGGGGCACAGGCTGGGCCCAGAATGGGGGGGCTCTGCAGGAAGCCCGCCTCCCCCCACCCCCCGGGGTCCTGCGGGGCAGCTGACCCCAGGACCAGGACCAGGACTGGGCGGTCTGGGGGGGATTAGGCCTACCTGGGTTTCGTCTGATTCCTCTGGTGCTCAGAGGCACCAGGCATGTTCCCTGCAGACATTTGATTTATTTTATTGAAACCCTTGGGTCCTAGTCTTTCCCATTTTCCACTTTCTGTTAGTTTTGGAGCTCTTCTCCTATCGCCAATGTTTTTTCCTGTTTGTCACTAGGCTTCTAATTTACTGAAGACATTTACGTATAGAAATGGGAGGATGGGGGATCCCTGGGTGGCGCAGCGGTTTGGCGCCTGCCTGTGGCCCAGGGCGCGATCCTGGAGACCCGGGATCGAATCCCACGTCGGGCTCCCGGTGCATGGAGCCTGCTTCTCCCTCTGCCTATGTCTCTGCCTCTCTCTGTCTCTCTGTGTGTGACTATCATAAATAAAAAAATAATAAAATCAAAAAAAAAAAAGAAATGGGAGGATGGTACATGATGTGGGGAAAGACGTCAGGGCTCGAAGCCGAGGCCAAGAGAGGGTTCTTGAGACGTCCTTGGTGCCAGAAGGTGGTTTGATTGGAGCCCGGGGACAGGACCGGGGGCAGGAAGAGCTGTGTCAGGGTGGGGGGGGGTGAGGAGGGGCCCCGCGTATCCTTCCCAGTTGGGAGGCGTCAGGGAGCTCATGAGTCTCTAAGGAATTGGGAAGCGGGGTCTGCAGGACCTGGAGCTGCTGTCAGGAGTCACGAGTCACAAGAGCCTCCGCACGGGGGGCCCTGGGCTGGGGGGTGGTCGCCAGCACGGGTCTCGGGCCTTTAGAGGTGAAGTCTCTAAAGGAATGTTTATGTGTTGAAGGAGACTCACGGGGTCCCGGGGTCGGGGTCGGGCTCCGATTGCCTGTCGCCTCAGCAGGTGCTAAGGCAGCCGAGTCCCTGGAGGAGGAGGACGCGTCAGCGGGTGGCCCGGAGCCAGGAGATCTAATCATTTCTCTCCTGCCTTTGTTTCCCACCCAGTGCTCACTGAGTTAGCCACAGTTTCCTTTGATGACGTCTTCGGGTTTATGCTCAGACAGTTCTTATCAAATTCAAAATTGGCGCGATGCTTACATATGCCTCTTTCATTTACGGCATGATTTTCTGTCCTCATTTTTTTCATACTTCTCTAGCCCATCTGGAATCAATTTATATGGATGCTTGGCCAGGGCTACAGCTTTATTCTCCTCTCCCAATAATTAGCCAATTATCCCAACGAGGCTGGTCGGATACTCCTTACGGTCCTGGCCCGGGACTGGGGCTACCTGGCTGCGGGCGGGTCTCAGAGCGAACCCAGGAGGCGAGCGCTGGGCTCGAGGGGTCCCACGGGGAGGGACCGCTGCACCCCCGCCCCCCGCCCCGGAGCCAGGGACCCAGCCTGCCCCGGCCTCCCCCTCCTCCCGCCTCTCTGACCTGCCCTCCCTCCCTCTGCCAAAGCTCATCCCGGGTGGAGAGCTCAGTGCAACAGGATGACGTCCAACTGCAGCAATGGAAAGCCACGAGACTGAAGGTAGAACTCCGTCCTCGAAACTCGGAGCCAGAATTCTTTCCCCAGTGAGATCATGGGTGAGTGGGAGGGCCGCGTGGGCGGGTGTCGCTTCCGGGGAGCCCCAGAGGAGAGGGTCCAGGGGAGGCTGGCGTACCGCGGGGGCCTTGGAGCAGAAGCTGGCCACAGGGCCCACAGGGTGCCCACAGTGCACACGGAGCCCCCACGTCCGGGTGGGAGGCTGGGGGTCACGGCAGGCCCACGCTTCTGGGCCAGCACCGAAGGCCGGAGAAAGCACAAAACTCAAGGTGTTGAGGGCGGCAGAGAGCCATGGAGGCAGCGAAGAGAAGCACATGAAATCCGTGGGGGTGGGAGCCTCGGGTCTTTACCCAAGACCCTTGCCCACCTGGGTCTGGCCCAGCACCGGGGGCCCAGATGAGAGGCCCTGCTGAGGAGAGAGAAGCCAGCTCCACAGGCAGTCTTGCACCAAGGCCAGGCGGGACCCTGGGGGCACCTCAAACACACCACGAGGGTTCTCTGAGCGGAGGCCTCAGGGGAGGCCGGGGGCCAGGCTGAGCGATTCTGAAAGGCAGAGGGAATCCCTGGCAGTCCCCCCGCGGGCAGGGAGCTCTGCAAGCTCGCCCTGGCCTCTTCCTCAAGACGTCGCTAGAAGGGAGGCTGGAATCAAGAGGCTGGAGGGTGGGCGAGAACCACAGAGAGGTAGTCAGGGCCCTCGGCCTCAGACCAGCGAGGCGTACAGGCCCTGCCTGGGCAGCCCGGCCAGCTCCAGCCCTGACCCCCGCCTGACACCTGCAAGGTGGGACTGCTGTGAGGTAGCCTTCCCTGGATCTCACCGGTCCTGGGACGCACAGTGTGAAGCATATAACGAACACTTATCACACATGGAGGAGGCAAGAAAATATGACCCATAACTGACAGGAAAAATGGACAATGGAATTAGACCCAAAGATGATCCGGACATCGGGGGTTGACAGGCAAGGACTTCAAAATAACTATGATGAATACATTAAAGGAAATTGAGGAAAAGATGGAAAGTTTCACCAGAGAATTGAAATCTTTTCTTAAAAAAACTATCATTGAAATTATAAGGGGCACCCGGGTGGCTCAGTCAGTTAAGTGTCCGAGTCTTGGTCTCAGGGTCATGAGTTCAAGAATGACATTGGGCTCCATGTTGGGTATGAAGCCTACTTAAAAAAATTATAAAAAGATCAAATAGATGTTCTATAACCATATATTCAACATCTGAAATTAATTACTCAACCAATGCCCTAGGCAGCAGAACACAGGAATGAGGAACCAGACTCCAGGCTAACAGAAAATTCTGAAGCACAGAGAATAAAGATGTATAAGGGGAAAAGCCAGAGAAACATGTAAGACATATGAAGCATGCTCAAAAGTTCTAATGTACTAATACTTAGAGTTTCAGAAAGAGATGAAAGAAATGGGGCAGAAGTAATGTGCAAAGAGATAATGGCTAAAAATTTCCAGAACAAATGAAAAACATCAGCCCGTGGATTCTAGACCTTTGGCAGAAGAATCAAGCTAATGAATAACAAGGCAATTATTAACTCTGGGAAAACATAAAGTTACATAATAAAGGAAATATAATTAAAGTACATTTCATAGCTCAGATTTTTTTCATTTTCTTTTTAAATTTTTATTTATTTATGATAGTCACAGAGAGAGAGAGAGAGAGAGGCAGAGACACAGGCAGAGGGAGAAGCAGGCTCCATGCACCGGGAGCCCGACATGGGACTCGATCCCGGGTCTCCAGGATCGCGCCCTGGGCCAAGGGCAGGCGCCAAACCACTGAGCCACCCAGGGATCCCTCATAGCTCAGATCTGAATGACATTTGCCTTATCTAATAACACAAACACAATTTTGATTTAATAAAAATTGTGATATATCCCATAAAATAAAGAGGAGAGGGGGGATCCCTGGGTGGCGCAGCGGTTTGGCGCCTGCCTTTGGCCCAGGGCGCGATCCTGGAGACCCGGGATCGAATCCCACGTCGGGCTCCCGGTGCATGGAGCCTGCTTCTCCTTCTGCCTATGTCTCTGCCTCTCTCTCTCTCTGTGACTATCATAAAAAAAAAAAAAAAAAAAAAAAAGAGGAGAGGAGAGGGAGAAGCTCATGGGTGTGTATAATGGTGGAGGCAATGAAAGAGAAGTTCAAACTTCCAAACTAAGAACCCAGTTGATAATACCTAAAAATGAAAAACTCAAGCAATGATAGGAGAAATGTGTTATTTAGAAATTTGTGAGGTATGAAGAAATTTTTTTAAAAGGGCTATAAGTGGTCACCTCTGGGGAGCAGAAAATTTCTAGAAGTAAGAAGAATTAAGGGACTAGAGCATTATGCTATAAACCTTGACTAACAATTCTGAATTTTAAAATGAATCATATATCACTTTGATTAAAGTCAAGGTCAATGGATATTAATTATTATCAAATGCCTTTTGTGGTATTTATTAATAAATTATATTTCTCATTTACTTGTAGACACGATTAAATTATTGATATAGCTTGGATTTTATGATTCTAGCTGATTATTGTCTTCAAAGGATGAATCCCATGCACTCAATGCATTGTTAACTTAAGATAAATGTTAACTGCATTTAACTTGCTAGAAATTTATTTGGAATTCTTAGATCTGTATTCATATTTGAGACTGTACCATACTTTTTCTTTTTTTCTTTTCTCTTATTTCTGTCTTTTTTTTTTTTTTTTTTTTTTTGAGAGTGGGATGAGGGGAAGGGGCAGAGGGAGGGGGAGAGAGAATCTTAAGCAGATTCCATGCTGGGCATGGAGCCCGATGTGGGGCTCATTCTCACAACCCTGGGATCATGACCTGAGCCAAAATCAAGAGTCAGACACTTAGCCAGTGGAGCCACCCAGGTGACCCACCACAGTTTTTCTTTTAATGCTGTCTTTGCCAAGCTTTAGTATCACGGTTAAAGGAGATTCATGGAGGGATGCCTAGGTGGCTTGGCAGTTGAGTGTCTGCCTTCAGCCCAGGTTGTGACCCCGGGGTCTTGGGATCGAGTCCCACATCGGGCTTCCTGCATGGAGCCTGCTTCTCCCTCTGCCTGTGTCTCTGCCTCTCTCTCTCTCTCTCTCTCTCTCTCTGTGTGTGTGTGTGTGTGTCTCATGAACAAATAAAAAAGATCTTTTTTATTTTTTTAAATTTTTTTTATTTATTTATGATAGAGAGAGAGAGAGAGAGAGAGAGAGAGAGAGAGAGGCAGAGACACAGGCAGAGGGAGAAGCAGGCTCCATGCACCGGGAGCCCGATGTGGGATTCGATCCCGGGTCTCCAGGATCGCGCCCTGGGCCAAAAGATCTTTTTTATAAAAAAAAGAAAAAACTAGATTCATAAAATTAATTGAGAAGATTTTGTCTTTTCTTTTTTTTTTTTTAAATAGGCTCCATGCCCAACATGGGGCTTGAACTCAACCCTGAGATCAAGAGTCACACACTCTACTGACTGAGCCACCCTGAGAAGGTATTCATATGTTTTTTAAGATTGATTATCAGTTTATATGGCATTGGAAATAACCGTTGCTTAAAATTTTGAAATATCCACGCTTAAAAATGTATTGATCTGCCACCACTTATGCAAACTTTCAAATTCATTCCATGGTTATTCACCTAACAAACTTTTCAAATTTTCTCTTAATACAGCTTTGGAAAATCCTATTTTCTTGGAAAATCACCCTTTTCTTTTAGAGGTATAAATTTATTTTGATGTATGTTTTTCACTTATTATTCTTATGTGTTTTTTTTTTTAAGAATTGTTTTTGATACTTAATTCTGCATTGGAATGAAGCACATGTAGATTTGTTCTACTTGTAAAATGTTTCAAAACTCACTAATGTTTTTTTTTCTAATTTCGAGCTGTCCCTCATCACAGTGTCTTTCGTTCGGCATCCTCCCTCCGACTCCGGCGTTGGGAAGCAGGAATGCACGCTCCCCCCACTTCTGGTGCATAGTCCATTCCTCCAGTTTACTTCCAGTTTCTCTATGACCTTCCCTTTGTTGTCTTTCCATCCATCAATCTTTCTATTTTCATCTGATATTTAGGCCTCAGCTCTCCTTTTAAAATCTTATGATTCCACCAAGACCTCGTTTGTCCTCTTGTTTCTTTAGCATGTTGATTCTTGATTTTCTTTTTAAAGATTTTATTTATTTATTTATAATAGACACAGACAGAGACAGAGAGAGGCAGAGACACAGGCAGAGGGAGGAGCAGGATCCCTGCAGGGAGCCCGATGCAGAACTCGATCCCGGGACCCCGGGGTCATGCCCTGGGCTGAAGGCAGATGCTCACCCATTGAGCCACCCAGGCGCCCTTGATTCTTGATTTTTAATGAAAGCTCAAAGCACACAGTTTGAAAGACGTACTTCTCTGTTAGAAAATCTTTTGTAAAATATGTTTTTTATCTTCATCTTGGTTGTTAGATTCTCTACTTTTATTTCTATTTTTTTAAGATTTTATTTATTTATTTGACAGAGAGAGAGAGAGAGAGAGAGAGAGAGAGAGAATGAGCCCGAGCAGGGGGAGCTGTAGCAAGAGAGGGAGGAGCAGACTCCCCACTGAGCAGGGGGCTTGACCCCAGGACCCCAGGATCGTGACCTGAGCCAAAGGCAGGTGCTGACCCCACTGAGCCCCCAGGTGCCCCTATTCTCTACTTTTGGAAGGAAAGATTTCTTTTTTTAAACTTTTTTTTTTTTTTTTTTTTATGATAGTCACAGAGAGAGAGAGAGAGAGGCAGAGACACAGGCAGAGGGAGAAGCAGGCTCCATGCACCGGGAGCCCGACGTGGGATTCGATCCCGGGCCTCCAGGATCACGCCCTGGGCCAAAGGCAGGCGCCAAACCACTGCACCACCCTGGGATCCCCGAAAGATTTCTTATAGGCCCTAAGTGGGTTTTATTTGGGATGTGTGCGTGCATGTATGTGTACAGATGTGCTCCCATGTGAACGTACATGCATGTGTGCACATGTGCGCCTGTGGGAACCGACATGTGTCTGTGCGGGGCCCATGTGCACACACGTGCAGGTGTGTGCACAAGTGCATGTACACTCTTGTGTGTTTGTGGATGTGTGTGTGCGTGCATGGGGGTGTTCCCTGCTCGTCGTCCTGGAGCGGCACGAGGCTTCGCAGGCCCAGGGAGCAGAGACCGTGTGAGCAGAGGCTTCTTGACTGCCCTCATGCCCGTTTGCTGTGTGATGTCCTGGGAGGAGGCCGCTGCCCCCAGCGCCTGGCCGCCCCTGGTGTGCGCCGTCACCACCCCTGCGGTCACCCAGTGCAGCTCTGTCCCTAGAGCGGGTGCCGGAGAGCCCGCGCTCTGGGCGCCCTGGCTGACTCACGCTGTGTCGGTCACAGCCCCGGGTCTGCATGCGAAGCTCCCCCTCGTGTCCGCGTCCAGCGGGGCTGTGTCCGGGGACCCACGTCCCAGAGTGGACGCAGGCCGGGTGGCGCTCTCGGGGCTCATGCTCAGGCCTGTCTGGGCCCGGGTGGGGACAGGCCCCAGCCTCAGCCGGCTGCCGCCGTGTCTGAGCTCCTGGGGGAGCGAGTCTCTGGCCTCTGCTCTGGGAGCCTCCACAGGCCACCCGTAGGCCACCTGCAGCCGCGGGCGAGGCAGCTCACCTGTCTGACGGCCCACAGCGGTTGGTAGCCCGGAGGCCACCAGCGGCAGCCTTGGCGCGATCGCCTGGCCACATGTGCACCCCCGGCAGGGCCTGACATCCGTCCGTGTCACCAGCAGGGGCTTGGGGCCCCCTACCCACCCCCTGCCCTCGCCCAGGAGGCCGAGGTCCGAATCCAGGTGTGGTGGCCGCGTCCCCTCCGGAGGCCTGGGGCGGGGGGCTCCCGTCTCCCGTCCGCCTCCCTCCAGGCCCGAAAGGTCGGGTCACGGGCTGTGGTTCCAGGAGCAGGAGAGCTTGGGGTGACCGCCTGGCCGGGCAGGGCCGCCTGGGTCTGGGCAGGGGGTCGGGAGCCCTGCCTGCTGCCTCTGGGGGCCTCCACGCGGAGGACACCCGGGCAGGGCCACCTCCCCTGGAGGGCTCCCAGCGAGTCGCTGCCCGAGCAGCCTGAGTGGCTCCCGTGGTCCTCGGGCTCAGAGGCCACCATGTCCATGAGGACCGCAGGGACCCCCACGACCGAGCTGCCACCCCTCGTGACACGTGGGTCCAGGCTATAGGTGGACCCAGAAGCATCTGCTCGCCGGGCTTCCCCAGCACACGGGACGCGCTGACGGCAGCCACTGTGGGGACGGGCCAGCATGTCCTCACCCTCCGTCACCCACTGTCCCCTCGCTCATCCCTCCCTCCCTCTCATTCACTCGCCCCTCATTCATTCTCTTGTTCATTTATTCATCCCCTCATCCACTCCTTCACTCATTCACTCATCCCCTCATTCATTCATTCATCCCCTCACTCATTCATTTGTCCCCTCCCCCACTCACTCATTCATCCCTTTATCCCTTCGTTCTTCATCCCCTCACTCACTCACTCTCTCATGAATGAATGAATGAATGAATGATTGCAGACGACTTGTGCCCTGGACAGGCCTTCGCAGGGCTCCGCTTCTCTCTGTGGACCCGAGACTCAAAGCTCCACGCCGCGGGCCCCCCACGCCGCTGACTTGCCTTTTGAACGCCCGCGGCCAGTGAAGGAGCGCGAGCCCGGCAGGAGGCTGGGAGTCCTGGGGACCCCGCGTCCTTTCCTGAGCCCAGGTATCACCTGCGCCTGTGGAGGCCCCTGTCCACGTGGGTCCCGGGCCCGGGACAGGGCCGTGTGCTTCGCCACGGCAGCGAGGCCGGCGGACAGAGGGGGCTCTTCAGGGCAGAGCCGCTTCCACACCCCCTCCGCCCGGGGAGCCTGGCAGGGCCGCCGAGTGTCTTCTCACCCTCCTCAGAGGGACAACTGTGTGCGGTAATGTCACGCGTCTGAGGGACGTCCTCACTGGAGCCCACCTGCAAGCTCAGAAGGTTCTAGAAACCCCATCTGGAGCACAGCAAGGGGGAGGGCCTCCCACAGGCCCCGGAGAGGGACTCAGGACCCTGGGGCGGGCATCCAGGGGTCCAGCTCCTGCAGGTGGTGGGCATCGCTGGCCCACGGGCGCCTCGTCGGGGAGCAGGGGTGCTGTGGGAGGAGCGCCGGCGCGGCCCTTCCGCAGAGGCTGTGTGGGGCTGCATCACGAGCAAGGATACCCTGGAGCTCGCTGGACGGTGCTCCTGGTCCTGACGCCTGGGGAGGGAGGGTCCTGAACCTGCATTTCTAACAGGCTCCCTGGTGATGCTGGGCGTGCGGGACACGGGGTCTGGCGGGGGTGGGAGGGTGCAGAGGGGGACCAGCCGCGCCCTGAGGAGGGACACAGGTGGGAGCCAGGCCAGCGGCCGTCCCGGAGAGAAGGGGTCCCCTCCGAGGACTGCTGCCTGGCCACCGGCTTCCGGGGGGGGCGCTGGAGGGAGAGAGGTCACCGGAGCGTGCTGAGGCGTCGGGGTCCCCCTCTGTCTTCCTTGGCAGGTGGGAGCCGGCCTGGCAGGGTGCGGGGGGAGCCCCAGGACAGGGCCCCGCAGCGGCCGTTGCCTGCCGGGAGCCCCGGCCTGGCCTCCACCGTGCTGTGTGATGTCCACACCCGCGTCCCCCCCGAGGCTCCTCACCGTGGCGCTGGCTGGAGGGACCCTGGGACCCTCCCCTCCTTCCGAGGAGGGTCTGTGTGGCCGCCTCGTCTACAGCCCGGCGGGCGGCGCATCCCTGCCCCTCTTCCCTGGGCCCCGGGATTCCCCACCCCCGGCGCAGCCCCCGCCGCCAGGCTGCTGCGGCTCACGGGGTGCTGCTGGGGGAACTTCGGTTCCAGGGTACGTGTGGGCTACCGGAGGAGGGTGGGAGGGCCGGGTGCGGGCCCGCTGCTCCTGAGCCTGCCCCCTGGGCTCACAGGAGGTCAGCCAGGCCCCTAGGCCCCACCTCGCCTCGGGGCTTTCCTCGACGCAGATGGTGCCCCCCCACCCCCCGGTCCACCCTCTTGAAGACAGGTCACCCTTGGTGACGATCCTGGCTGCGATGATCCCCAGCGGGTGGCCTCTAGGCAGGTCCTTGGGCTCCCTGAGCCCCGAGCTCCTCTGCACAGAGCTGGGCCCCCCACTGGACGTGTGTCCCCCCTCCACGTTCCTGTCCACTCGGCGGTGCCGCTGGGCACGGGGCTGCAGGATGCTGCTTGCCGTGGCCACGCTGCGCCCGGGTAGCACGTCCGCCGGGCCTCGTGCGGACCCAGAGCCCGGCCTCCTCCCGGGGGGCCGCCCATCTCGGGGCAGAGCGAAGGTGGACAGCCCGCTTCTGGGAGGTGCCCCAGCAGGAGGAGCAGCAGCCACCACTTGGGGTGTGAGGGGTCCCTCTCGGGCAAGCGCCACAGGCTGGGACTGTTCAGGGCCTCCTGGAGATGAGTCTACTGGAACGTTCCATGAGCCTGTCACCACGTGTGCTGCACACGACTGCAGGGTCGCAGGGCCAGAGACGCACACACAGTGGACACAGACGTTCAAATCCATCTTCCAGTGGGGGCCCAAGTTTGCATTTCATCCAAGTGACATGGGCCTGCTTCACTCAGGGCACAGCCACAGCCACAGGGACACGGGGACAGAGAGCAAGCCAAGGGGACACACGGCCACAGGGACACACGGCCACGGGGACACAGACTCAAGGGGACACAGAGCTAAGGGGACACAGAGCCAAGGGGACACAGACTCAAGGGGACATAAAGCCAAGGGGACACGGCCACGGGGACACACTGCCACGAGGACACACAGCAACGGGGACATGGAGACATGGGGACAAATACAGTCACACAGACACAGTCACACGCACACTTCGGGCCAAGCCCAACCACTGAGGTCCCCCATCTGTCACCCCAAAGGGAATGTCCGTGGAATCCTCTCCTGGGGACTGCGGGCCAAGGGACCAGCACGGCCATCAGAGGCCAGGAGACGGGGCAGCGATCCAGCAGGGACTGTGACCTCTCAGGTCACACCTCGATGTCACGTCTTCCAAAAGGCTCTGTGGGCCTCCAGCCAGGCCCTCCCCGGGTCCCCGCTGTGATTCTCCTCTGTCCATCTGTCCCTCTGGACCATGAGTGCCGGCGGGCAGGGACGCGTGTGGGCTCTGGCCCTGGCCTGTCCGTCGTGGGTGAGCTGCGTGCCGTGGGGGCGGGAGGTGAGGCTGGAGGGCACAGCCTGGGCCCTTCATGGGCGCCGACCGGTGCTTCCTGTCCGGTGGTTGGTGGGAACCAGTGGGAACCTGGCTTGCAGCGCGGCGAGCAGGCCCCGATTCCTCGGCCGCTCCTTAATGCCAGGGCCACGTGGCGCCATGCGACCACTCAGGAAGTGGGAAGGGGAGCACAGCCCTAGAAATCTCTGGAAGCAAGCCTGCAAAGTTGGGGACCCTGGGGAAGGGGACCCTGGGGAAGCTGTGCAGCCAGGCTGCAAGCAGGTCCAGCAGCCCCGTCGGGACCACGTCCCCAGGGAGCCACGGGGGGAGGTCGCCAAGTGAGGTTCAGCAACCCTGGGGTGGCGGCAGGGGCCTGGCCAGGGTGCCTCGCTCCTCTCGGGCCCACAGCTCCCTGTGCCTCTGGGCCGGCCCGTTTGATGCTTCCCTGCAGAAATTCTGGGTTCCCCGACAGGAACGGGGTGTGAGCCGAGCCTCGGGTGTGGAGGAAACAGCACGGCTGAGCGGGCGTTACCTCCAGCCCCGGGACATCCCCACCTAAGGGGTCCCGTCCTCCCCCAGACGGAAGCGCAGGCCCAGGGGGGCGAGGGCCACACTCCGGGAGTGGCCTGCAGGTGTGGACAGTGTCCAGCCTGGCGCTGACCCACAGGGAGCTGATCTAACTTCGCCCCAAGGCCCGCGTGCTCTCCGAGGACCCCGGGTGCACACGGCTGAGCGTGGGGGCCACTGCGTCCCTGTCAGCTGCTGACCCCAGCGCGGGCGCGGCTCCTGATACGGGGAAGGCAGCGGGTGCCTCTGTCAACAGCTTTGAAACAAATCAGATGTGCTGCGATTTACTGTCAGAGTCTATGCCAGCGAGCGCGGCCCAGACGTCCCGAGCCCGAAATGGGGCGCGTCTACTGTGACCCAGTTTCATCTTTCAAAAGCTGCCAGGGTTGATCCTGGGTCCACCTTGGCTCAGCCTGGCTCCATCCTCAGCTGAGCCTGGCTCCATCCTTGGCTGAGCCTGGGCCTCCCTGGGCTGAGCCTGGCTCCATCCTCAGCTGAGCCTGGCTCCATCCTTGGCTGAGCCTGGGCCTCCCTGGGCTGAGCCTGGCTCCATCCTCAGCTAAGCCTGGCTCCATCCTTGGCTGAGCCTGGGTCCCCCTGGGCTGAGCCTGGCTCCATCCTCAGCTGAGCCTGGCTCCATCCTTGGCTGAGCCTGGGCCTCCCTGGGCTGAGCCTGGCTCCATCCTCAGCTGAGCCTGGCTCCATCCTTGGCTGAGCCTGGGCCTCCCTGGGCTGAGCCTGGCTCCATCCTCAGCTGAGCCTGGCTCCATCAAGGCCTGAGCCTGGGTCCACTGTGGGAGACTGCATATCCTCAAGTCTTGGCCGGCCCTGCTTGCTCTTCCGCCACCTGGGGAGGTAGGGCACTGTTTCCTCCTGGATGCTGCCCCCATGAGCCCGGGGCCCTACTCTCTCACTCATTCTTGTCTTTCAGAACGAGCTACTGTAGAGGACTCGTGTTTAAGTCAAAACCCCCAGGAACTAACTTTGTGATGTTTCATTTGTCCAAGGACCAGTCTTGCCAGCCTTGGCCAGACTATGGTCATTTAGGCGGCAGTAGCCCCCAGTGCCACCGTCCCCAGCTCAGAGCACTCTTCCCCCTTGGGTGTGACCCGTTCCTTTGGGCCATGACATCCTCAAAACCAGAAGGTGGTGACAGTGGGGGCCAGCACGTCTGTCCATCTGTTCTCTGAAGCTTTCTAACTGAAACCAGCAAATTGTGGACAAGAAAAAATAACAATTTAAATTAACACTTTGGGTTTGATTCTCTGAAAACATTTCTATACTTAGCTATGCCTCTTCCCACTGCTGATGGTGCCGAGCCTGCGTGCTGGGAGGCAGCGGGACCCCTGTCATCGAGGCCTGCTGTGGGGCTCCTCCCAGGGTGGCCCGTCCACACACGCCTGGCCTCCCCGCCCTGGTGACCCTGGTCGTCCAAGCACAGGCTGCGCATTGATCTCTTTGGCTCTGAAATTATTTAAACATAAAGAGTTGGTTAAAATATCTTTTTTTTCCCCCCGTCTGTTTGGACCTCACAACTCAGCTGCTGAAATGTCCTGTGGTTGCCATGTGCCTGGCTAGTGGCTTTGTGGGCTGTGTGCACCGGCTCGTGAGCTAGCTTTTCCTCCAGGGGAGCAGAGCCGAGAGCAGGAGGCCCAGGGCAGGACGGCAGGGCTTGGGGCCGGGGCCGGAGCCGGGGCAGCTTGGTGTGGGCCTCGGAGCTTGGGAAGAGCCACCAACAGCCGGGACGTTTGCTAAGGGAAGGCGGCTGCCCCTCCCCGGGGGGACAAGGGACCGGGGAGCCAGCACCCAGCGGGGAGGGCGAGGTCCCGCAGGCATCAAGGCCTCCGCAGGGCCCGGGCGTCTGTGGTCCGGTGTCCCCTGCACCCCGGCCTCTGACCTCGTGCAGAGAAGCAGGTCTTCCGTAACGCCCCGGAGCTGAACTCATTCTTGGAACTCAGAGGAAGACTTGAGCGTCCGTCCCCCAGACGCAGGCCGCCCCCACTCAGAGGGGCGTGGAGACAGGGGCCCCCGCATCGGCTGTTCCAATCCCGTGAACTCCCCCGCGCATCGGAGGCGCCGACGCGTGGCTGCTCGGGGTGGGGGGCAGGTCGAGTCGGGAGCGGGATCCCCCGAGGTCAGGAAGTGTCCTCGCGTTGCCTGTGTGAGCAGCCCCACGTCCCCGCGGGCACGCCAAGCCGCCGCACGGTGCGCTCACGGGTGAAGTGTAAGTGCGTGAGCTCGGCCTCAGGAAAGCTTTGGAAAAACAGGAACAGCCCAGCGGGGGGGGGGGGTTCTCGGAAGACATTTCTACAGGCCAACGTGGGCGAGGGCTGGGCCCCCGCCAGGACCGCGTCTCCGAGCCGCCCCGCAGCCCCCCGCGGCCCCCACCCGCCCCCTGGGAGCTTCGCTGCCCCACGGGCGCCCACACCCCGCGCGGGACTCCGCGGCGCTCCTGTCGGGCGAGAAGCTGTGGAAATTTCCCACGGAATGTAGGCCAAGATGAGTCAATGACAAAGGAAATCTCTTTTTAGATCAATCTCTGGTGAGGATGACTTGTAAGGTCAGCTTTAAGGATCTGCCCAGACCCTGTTTCCAGGCGTCTTCAGGCCGAGGAGACCTGGTCCCGCATCCCCACACGGCCCGGGCGGGGGCGCGGGGGCTTCGGGCTTCGTCCCTCTCCTGTTACAACACAGCGAAGGGCCTCGGCACCGTCCTGCGGCCCCCAGGCTCCTGCCCCCTGCGCGCCCCTCAGGCCTCAGGCCGGGCGGTTTCCAGGGCAGCTGCTCTCAGGCCAGGGCTGCAGCGGCTCCGGCCCGACGTCCGCGGCGGGTCTCCCGCAGCCTTCCTCACCGGCCCGGAGGGTCCCTGCCGCCACCGTGGCGACGCGCTGTCATTCCCCCGCCTCTGAGCCCTGGTGCCGGCCCACCCCGCGGTCGGGTGGGCTCTGGACGGCCCCGCGCACCCCCCCCGGGAAGGCCCAGCCGAGGCCCGGGTCGGGGTGACAGAGGCACGTCCCACAGGAGCGGCAGGAGCAGCTCGGCCAGCGGACACAGGGAGGGGCGCACCCCAGCCACGCGCCCGGGTGACCTGTAACCACGGCCTGAGGCCCCAGAACAGCAGCTCCCAAGCAGCGGACATTTCCGGGGAGATGTGCTGCCCCGCGTCCCCGGCTGGGCCTACCCAGGACTGGTCAGCGCAGGACACAGGCCCGGGCCAGGCCGAGACCCAGGCAGCTCCAGTGGCCCTGCGGCCCGGAGCGCCCAGCCGGTCAGCACCCCGACCCCCCGGCACGTGAATGTCCCTCTGCCCCTGGCTGTTCCCTCCCTCGGACCCGGGTTCCCCAGGAGCTGTCCTGCGAGCCCCACCTGCACCTCCCGGGGGCCTCCCAGATGCGGGGCTCTTTGCATCCCTGCTGGCAGGTGGCAGAGGGAGCGCACGGTCTGTGCCCCTTCTGGAAACATCCCCGGCCTTCAGACACAGTCGGAACTTGTTCTTGGTGGACATTCTTGGATCTTTGATAAAAATGGTGAATGGTCCGATATCCCTGGGGGTTGGCTCCCCAAAGGCTAAAGGTAGCCGCTGTGTTCGGGCTGGTTAGTGCAGGAGATGGAACAGAGGGGCCTGTGGGGGCGGATCGTGCACCCCAAGCGCATCCCACGGAGGCCCCAGGTTGAGTCCCCACCACCCAACACACTTGGTTCCTCCTCAAACCCCGCTGGCCCACGAAGTCCTGCGGGAGCCCTATAAGGGTGCATGAGCGGAGAGGGCCCGGCGAGGTCCGGGCGGTGGTGACATGTGCCCCCGGAGCTGCACTGCCAGATGAGCCCCTGTGACCCTCATGCCCTGCACCCGGGGGGTGAGGGGAGCATCCTTAGCCATGAGCTCGTACCTGGAGGGACCGGCCCGGGAAAAGTCCCCCAACCCAGTGTCCCCCCGGACCGAGGAGGGGCCTGCATCTGCACAGGGGCCACTCGGTGCTGCGACAGAGCTGAGTCGTGGGGTCCGTCCGGGCACCCTCTGGAGGCAGCTGGCCTCCCGCTGGCCCTCGGGGTCCTGGAAGGACGGCGGGCCAGGACGCAGGCCGGGCCGGGAGGAGCTCTCGCGTGCGACCGGACATGGGGGACCGCGCCTCCAAGTGGGCCTCAGCCCGTCCTCGGGCGGCCCCTGGGACTCGGCAGCTCCCATCCTGGCCCCAGAGCCCCCGGCCCTGTCCTGACGCGGACGCAGACGTGCCTTCAAGGGAGCGACGGAACCGTCCTTCCCAAGATCAAGGGAGCTCGTCCCGCGCCGAGTGCTCTGATTGTAAGTAGGTGGCTCACATTTCAATTTGGCGAGGATATTAAAACACATCCCAGAGGGGCCGTCAGACGCTGGGCGAAGGAGCAGGGGCTCCTGTGGAAACTCCCAGAAAGAGGCCGCAGAGCGATGGCCGCGGGCTTCAGCGGGTGCCCGGGGGCAGCTGCTCTGGGGACACTGGGCCTGCGAGCCTGCCAGAGGTCCCCCCTGCCCCCGCACATCTGCCAGTGACCCCCCCAGCCCCCGGGGCCTCTTGGGCTCCGGCTCGCTCCCGGGTCGGCACCCCCGGCCCTGCGGGGTACAGCCTGATGGCTTGAGTGGGCCTGTCATTCCCGGATGGTCCTGGGCCCACGGACGGATCCAGACGGGGATCTGCAGGGGCTTAGGGAAGGCCGGGAGGCCCCGAGGGCCCTGGGAGGTGGGCGCCCCATGACGGCAGCCTGGGCTTCCCGGCCGCGGCCCCCCCCCCCGCAGCAGGCGTGCGTGAGCCCCGCCGAGCGTGCAGCGTCCGTCGGCTCCTGGCCGCGCAGGGCCTGTGGCTGAACCGAGGATGCCGGACCGCTGGACAGATGGAGCCCTTCCAGCGGACGGGAAGCGCTCATGTTCTGGAACGAGAGATGGAAAAAAGTCATTTTTCACGCAAGTGTCACATGTGCAACAAAAACCCTCTGGAAGGCACGTCACATGCTCGCTTCTCCCAGCCTGCAGGCACAGCTGAGCACACGCGACACGCGGGAGGCTGGGTCCTGGGGGTCGTCCCCGGGGTCCCGAGCGCACTTCCCACGAAGGAGAAAAGCTGCTGCTTCTCACAAGCACGTCTGGGGCAGCCCCGGCGTGTCCGTGGGCACAGACCTCCGCGGGGCTGGGGCTCCTCGGGCGGCCCGACCTCGTAGAATGAACGGACGGTCCCCCACACGTCTTTCGAAAGTCTTCTGTAGTCATTGATCGGCCCGTATAGTTTTTCTTGTGCTGCTTTTTAAATTTTTTTAGATTTAAATTCAATTAATTAACATGTACTGTCAGTCTCGGAGGCAGAGGTCAGTGACCCATGCGTTTCGCTGCATCTGTATCTTTGGGGTGAATCCCCAGCAGGGCAATTGCCGGGTCGTAGGGCAGGTCATTGTTTAACTCTTTGAGGAACCTCCCCGGTGTTGTCCAGAGGGGCTGCACCAGGTCACATCCCCAGCGGCAGTGCAGGAGGCTCCCCTTCCTCCACATCCTCGCCAACACCGGCTGCTTCCTGTCTTATTCTCCCCATTCCCACTGGGGTGAGGTGGGATCTCATCGTGGTTTTGATCTCTATTTCCTTGAGGACACGTGATGTGGAGCACGTTCCCACGTGCTTGGTGGCCGCGTCTATGTCCTCCTCCGTCTTCTGCCCATTTCATGACTGGATTGTTTCTGTCTTGGGTGTTGAGTTGGATAAGTTCTTTATAGATCTTGGATCCTAGCCCTTGATCTGATAAGACATTTGCAAATATCTTCTCCCATCCTGTCAGTTGTCTTCTGGTTTCGTGACTATTTCCTTTGCTGTGCAGAAGCTTTTTATCTCGATGAAGTCCCAACAGTTCATTTTTGCTTCTGTTTCCCCTGCCAGTAAAGATGTGTCTTGCAAGAAGTTGCTGTGCCCAAGGTCACAGAGGTCGCTGCCTGTGTTCTCCTCTGGGATTTTCTTGGACCCCTGTCTCACATTTAGGTCTTTCACCCATTTTGAGTCTATCTTTGTGTGCGGTGTGAGGAAACGGTCCAGTTTCATCCTCCTGCCCCTGGCTGGCCAGTGTTCCCAGCACCATTTGTTGAAGGGACTGTCCTTGTTCCAGTGGATATTCCTTTCTGCTTTGTTGAAGATGAGTTGACCGCAGAGTTGAGGGTCCGCGTCTGGGTTCTCTGCTCTGTTCCATTGATCTCTGTGTCTGTTCTTGTGCCAGGACCACACTGTCTTGATGACCACAGCTTCGTAGTACACCCTGAAATCCGGCACTGTGATGCCCCCGGCTCTGGCTTTCTTTTTCAACATTCCTTTGGATGCTCGGGGTCTTTTCTGGTTCTAGATAAACTTTAGGATTATTTGTTCCACCTCTGTGAAATAAGTTGATGGCATTTTGACAGAGATTGAATGGACGGTGTAGATGGCTCTGGCTAGCAAGGCGTTTTAACAATATTTATTCTTCAATCCATGAGCATGGACTGTGTCCATTTTCTTGTGTCTTCCTCAATTTCTCCCATGAGTGTTCTATTTTCTCATGCTTCTTGAGGCCATTTTGTTGACATATATATATATATATATATATATATATATATATATATATATAAAAGATTTCATTTATTTATTCATGAGAGACACAGAGAGAGCAAGAGGCAGAGACTCAGGCAGAGGGAGAAGCAGGCTCCATGTGGGGAGCCCGATGCAGGACTCGATCCCGGGTCTCCAGGATTACGCCCTGGGCTGAAGGCAGATGCTCAGCCGCTGAGCCATCCAGGGATCCCCTGTTAACTTATATTTTATAAAATTATTTTTGTTGGGATTTTCATGCATTAACTGTGTGTCTTTTGTTATACGATTTTGCTTATTTCCATTTTTGCTCTTTTTCCAGATTCTGTTTGCCACCGATCTCTTTCTTTGTTGCCATTCCTTTCCACGGAGCGGGAGTTGGATGTACTGATCAGTTTTGATCGTTTTTCTAATTCTTTAGTTTTTGCTTACAAGATACTTAGTTCTTCCCCCCAGTTTGCTTTCAAAATTGATATAGTTGAGAAATGCTCAGATGCTCGCGCTTCCTCCCAAGGACAACATCGAAGACCTCCCAGTTTGGGTCTGGGAAGAGAAGTTGACACGTCCCATAACCATTAACAGGTAGCACCAGCAATTCCACGATGTCCCAGTATCTGAGCGTGCCCTGCTATAGGGGGGATCTGCTTTCCTTCCTAGTGGCTGGGGTCTCCAGGCAAGCCAGGAGGGCTGCCCGGCCCAGCCTGAGGAGAGGCCGTCCTGTGTCCCCCGGCCATTGGCCGTCAGGGAAGCCACAGGCTCGTGCACGCGCCCCACGCAGCCAGACGTGTAGGGTCCTTGTCGTACCTGTCGTTCCCTTCCAGCGTATTTCATCGAGGTGGAAAAGCGTGGCCGCTACAGAAACATATTCTGGGAGGCTTGAGGTTTCACGAGGTCCGGTACATGAGCAAATTCGAGGAAGATGTGACACACGCTCACCAACAAGTGCATTCTTCACGTGACACCCGGCATTCTGTAACACGGTCACTTCAACCGTGCCGCCGAAGGTCTCGACTCCCTTCACGTGTCCAAACCCGGCAGCTGGTGCGTGATTCTCTCTCAACACGGACACGCTCCTGCAGACGTGGCTCGGCACCCGCAGCTCCTGCACACCAACACCCGCAGCCTGGCACTCGGAGCCGGGGAGCCACACTTCCCCCGCCCCATGCGCGCCCCTGCCGCCCCTGCTCTTGGCTCACGGAAGCCCCGCTCCTCCTCCGGCTCGGACTCCTGGGCTGCCTCAGTTTCCTTCCTGTCCAAAGATTAGTGCTTTCATGTTGTTGTCGGAGGGGAGCCATTTCACTTCCCTTACACAGGACCGGCGTATGGGCTCTGGGATGTGTGCTCTGTGCGTGTGTGTGGTGTGTGTGCATGCATGTGGCTAGCGTGTGTGTGTCTGTCGTGGGCGTATTTGTGTGCAGGTGCACGTGTGGGCACGCAGGAGGCCATCCGTGTCCACCCCCGTAGGACTGGGGACTGGTTTTCCTCTGTTCCCAGGGGGTGCAGCACCCTGTCCCACAAAGGCTGCAGCAGGGAGCCTGGGGGGGCCCACGTCTAGGGGTCCTCTGTCCTCCGATCACCTTTGTCCCAGGCCCTGTGCCCTTGGCTCCCACTGGCCTGGCCCTGAGCCCCCGTGGGGGCCCCCAGGCAGGATCCACATGCACCAAGGGGACGTCCCCTGCCGTCCACCGCATCCTGAATTTTTTTGGGGGGGGCGAGAGCCTCGGGGGGCTCTTGGGAACCAGCACAGCTGCCTCAGAGCAGCCCCACGGCCGAGAGGGCCTTGCAGGCTCCTGGTGTGCCCAGGCTGGCGCTCCTGAGCGGGAGGCTGCAGGCAGCATGGGGCCAGCAGAGGGCAGGGGACCCCCGCTTGATGCCACCAGCCGGCAGGAACCCGGCCCGGCCTCGCACGAGGACTGGACGGCCTGGCTCCCCACGTGCGGTGGGCTTCTGGGGTCGTAGCGGGACCTGAAGAGGAAGCCTGTGACGGGCGGGTAGCCGTATCCTGTCCGGGAAAACCTTTCCTGGGTGATCCCGAAGTTAATGAAAAACAGCAAAATGCTTTCATTCCAGAAAATGGCTTTTAATTCTTCTTTACTTCATTGAAGACAGACGTGGGGCCGGAAGACGCAGGACGGGCCAGGTGTAATTACTGTCATTATCCATCTTTGGGAAGCAACACCGTCCCTAAATAGTCCGCGTCCTGACGCTCCGAGCAGAGAAAACAAACAGCGGCCGACCCAAAGGCTGTGCGTCCAAGGTGAACGCCGGCACGTTGGCTTTCTGGGGAATAAACAACAGATGCCTCACAGCTGGACCGCAGCTGGGCACCGGGGGTGCCTGGGAAGAGCGAGCAGGAGGGGCCGGGACACTAGCAGGCCCCCGGGGCGCGGGAGGCTGCGCACGCCAGGCTGCTGCCCTTCCCTGCCGGCTGTAGGGCGGCCCAAAGCCACGGACCTGCCAGGAAAGGGGGGCCAGGCCTCGTAGGACCTGCCCTCTCCGGCTGGGATCCTCCCCGAGGGCATCCCCCCCACAGCTCCTCAGTGTCTCCCTGATTCTTCAGGGGGCCCCAATGCACAGGGATCTCTCCCCGCCCAGAGACCCAGGTCCCCACAGACCTCGCCCTCACCCCGTCCTCTCCCTTAGCTGGGGGCACAGCTCCCACTGGGGGGAAGGGACCGGGCAGCAGGCGGGAACAGCTGTCGGCGTGCCTCCACTTGACCAGAAGGTGCTGCGGGAACTCCGCGTACTTCCAAGGGAGCAAAGCTCCTACATATGCACGTGTGCACACACACACGTACTTTTGTGTACATGTGAACACACGTGTCTCACACACAGAGCGTCTGGCATGCACATGTGTACCCATACACCTATGCTCGTGTGCCCGTGCCCACAAGGACACGTTTGCATACATGTGCATGCACGAGACACGAGCACACGCGTGTACAGACGTGCATACACTCACGTGCACATGCCGTAACACACGAGCGTGCTCACATGCATGTACACTGCTCTCTTGCTGGTCCCACCACCCTCCCCACATCCTGCCGACACTCCTTGAGGTGTGGACAGGACCAGGGGCCTCAGCACTGCAGGCAGTGCGGGGAGCCGGGAGCCCGGAGCCGGGCAGGGGTTCGCCACCCAGCCTGGGGGAGCCGCTCTGGAAACCCTTCCTGGAACAAATGGCCTGGCGGGCCACCCACACGTCCGGGCCTGCGGGGGCAGGGCCAGCCTGGAGCGGGACCAGCCTGGGACACACCGGGGGGTGCCTTGGGGGGGGCTCCGTGCCCGGAGAGCCCCCCTGGGCCGGTGGGGCCAGGGCCGCACTGGAGGTCAGACAGGGGAAGGGGCGGCAGTCCCAGGGCCCCTGGGGGCCTGGGGGGGAGCCTGGGCTCTGGCTCCGGGAGGTGAAGGTCAGCCGCATTCCTTGCCAATGCTGGAATTCTGACATCAGATTTTCCATGCTCGGCTGGGGGCGGAGCCGGCGCGGAGGGGGCGGCGGGAGGGCTCCTCACCTCCCGGCTGGGGGGGGCCCCCACTGCCCGCGGCCGCCTGAGCACCCTGGCCCCGGGCCACCCTCCGACTTTCTCATCCCGGCTGAGGTCTTGCTGAGTCACGTGGGGGCTGGGTTAGGGGCTCTAAAAATAGCCGGCCCCTGGGGCCAGGCCCGCAGTTATTATTAGGCCGGATGGAGCCCCTTGGGGGGGGTGGGGGGGTCCGCCTCTCAGAGCCCCTGGAAGAGAAGGGTCGGGCGGCAGGCAGCGCTACCTGGCCCCCCAGCCCTGGACACGGAAGCCCACCCCCTCCCCGGGCCCAGGGGTGGAGCCCCCCACCCCCCTCCCACCCAGACAGCCTAATCCTGGCACCCATGGTGGCCCCGTGGCAGCTCCTGGCCCTTCACACAGGCCGGGGTGCCCCCTGCAGAGCCCGGGATGTGGGGCCCGAATGAAAACGTGGCCCCTTGTGGGAGAAGGATTCAGAATTTCAGGACCAGTAGGGGGTCCTTCTACCTTGCTGTCCAGCCCGCAGCCTGGGAAGCTGGCCCCGCACCTGTCCCCAGAGGTCGTTTTGGTTTCCCGAGGAGAGAGGTCACATCCTCAGAGCCTGTGGGGGGAGCAGGGGTCTGTTTCCATGGGAAAAACAGCCGTCAGGCTTCCTCTCCAGGTGACTTGAGCCGTTCGTTCGTGTGACATCATGGCCCTCGGGTTGGTCATCCTGCTGCTGAGGAGGCAGGTGGCCCCTGGGTGCTGCTCCGGGGGAGCTCAGGCTCCCTCAGAAACTCTCCAGTTAACCCCGAGCTCCCGGACGGGACACTGCCCCCGGGCAGGCGTGCAGGGCCCTCCACCCACTCCAGCCCCCTGCCCCCCACGCGACCCAGGACTTCAGACCCAGCCAGCAGCCTCCAGCCGGGGCCTCAACCCCAGCGGCCTCCAGGGCCAGAGACCGTTGGGGGAGAGCTGGCCCCAGGGGCAGGCCTGCCGCTGCCGTGTGGGGTCTTCCTCCCGCGTGGGGTCACCTCTCGTGGTAAAGCGGCTCCACGCAGCAGCAGGGCAAGAAGCTGTGCCAGCACTAGCTAACTTCTGGACTTCGCGCGGGCAAGCGGACGTCCTGGGGCAGAGCCACCCACTCCCTCTCCGGGTGAGCGCCACGGGGCGGGGGCCCGGCCTCAGGAAGCCCCTAGGGAAACAGGAACTTCCCGAGTGAGCGCTCTGCGCCCGGCTGTCCCGGGCTGGGGGCGGGCGCCGTGACCTACCCACACCAACCAGGACGGCGCCTCACTTGGATCGTCAAAGTGGCACTTAGGCTGGGGATGACCCGTGACGCCCAGAGGGGTGCCGGCTCATGGGGCACCCGACAGCATCAGCGTCATCCAGTCACCCACGGGGCTCAGCCCAAAGCAGAGGCGTCCCTGAGCACCGCGAGCACCCAGTAGCCACTCAGCGAGGCTGGGACTCCACCCTCAAGTGCAGGGACCCGGTCCCTTGGGGCTTCCGGAGGAGGGAGCAAGGCCGGCCAGGCCCGGGAGGGCCACGTGCTCAGCTCTGACCCGCAGTGGGGCCTTTGCAGGCGCTCCCCCCAGGCCAGAAGGAGCCACTGCCATGCTGGCCTCCAGACCTATGGCGAAGACAAGCCCTTTCCTCCTGAAAAGGTGATTCATGGGCTGGAAGGACATGAGCCAGGGCTCACCTGTCGGGGTCGCACAGCCCCCCGAGGTCTCCAGGACCAGGGTCCCCAGCACCCACTCCCCGGGGCTGCGCACGTGGGGAGAACGTGGAGCCTTCTCTCTAGGCAGCAAGCGCTCCCCGGAACCCCCTCAGGGGACAGATCTTCGGGGGAAACCGTGTAGTCCTGTGAGCGCTGACAAGCAGCTGACCCGAGGAGCTGGGCAGCTGCCGCCGTGGCGCATAGGCACCCAGCTGCAGTCCCCGGCTGCCGGGACGCCGGTCGGTCACTGGGGACCAGTCCACCCAGGGGCCTGAAGCTGCCCACGGTGCAGGTGCACTGCTGACGTCACCCGCTAGTGCAGCCGCCTGCGGGTGTCCCCTCCACCCGCCGTCGCACGTCACTAACGGGCCGAATTTCCCAGGAAGCCAAGAAAAAAGCAGGAATCTTGCACCCGATTTCCAGCTGGGGCTCTGACCTTCCCAGGTGTCCCGCTCCACACCCGGAGCCCTGGGCCCCTCGGACTCGCTCCCCCGGCTGGAACCTACCGTGCGGCAGAGGCCGGGGAACGGGTATGGCCCCTTCACCAGGGCCCGCAGACTCAGTGACCCCGAAAGTGATGCCACCGCATGTGAGCCGCCGGCATCGGGGCCGAGTGGAGATGACGCCCCAGGCTGATGGACGGCCCCTTGGTGCTGGAGTCCAAGTCTGGACCTGGCTTGCGGGGGACACAGGTGCACACAGGTGAGCTGGCTGAGCACTTGCTTCAGGAGAGAGGGGTGCCCGGCCCCAGAGGGAGCGTGGCTGCGGAGTCAGGGCTGAGGAGGGCCACGGGTAAACGGGGCAGCGGGTGCCCACGCCACCCTAATGGGGAAATAAAGATCCACATTTATCTCTTTGCTCAAAGTAAGAGCTGACCTTTGAGAGCAGACATCTGATTTGCGGTGATGGGAGCCAGGCATTTGTGCAGCCCAGGCCGGGTCTGGCCTCCGCACACTCACATCCCAGGTGGGTGGCGGCGATGGAGAGAAGACAGGGGGGCCGACAGCCATTGCTGCCAGCTGGAGGGCGTCCTCCATGGGCCCTCCGCCCCCCGGCACCGTCAGCAGCAGCAGCCGCCCCTCACTGCGTCGTGCAGGGCTGGAGCACGGGCGCCGGGTGCCCCCAGGGAAGAAGGATGGAGGGTGGCTGGGCTCCCCTGCAACTGTCGGGGGCGGGGGGCTCTGCACAGCAGCCTGGAGAGCAGGGAGGACATGGACGAGGTAACACCCCCGGGGACCTGCAGACTCACTGCCTCCCTCCCTGCACTTGATTCATTTCTAGAAGCCCCACGTTAGGACCAGAGCCCTGGGATGTCTGTGGTCCCCTCCCTCCCTCCCTCCCTCCCTCCCTCCCTCCCTCCCTCCCTCCTCTCTCCTGGGGGGCCGGCCCCCATGGCTGTGGTGGTGCTTGGATTCCCCAGGACGTGGCCGGCAGCTGCCCACCAGGCCGTGAGTGCTGCGCGTCCCTCCCCAGGATGGGGCCCCGGTCCTGGGAGCAGACCACGTCCAGGTCCCTCTGGGCGCCCTGGGTCGGGATGGGACAGAGGAGCCCGCTCCCCACGAGAGTCAAGAAGCCAACAGTCAGGCCCGAGACAGGTCAGCCCGGGGCTGGAGGCAGGACTGTCCCTGGCCCAGGAGCAGTGACCCGTAGGGAGAGAGGCCTTCAAGGGTCCCACCTGTTGGGCGCCCCCTGTGAGCAGGGCGGGTGGGAACGCCCGGGGGTGCACCTGCAGGAGCCCTTCAGACCCAGACACCGCCCGCCTCCGGACGCTCCTGCTGGGGGCGGCCCCTACGCCGGGCCCTGTGCTCTGTGTGCAGGTGCAGCCCCATCGACGACGCTGGACACAGCCAGGCCTGCCAGGGGGCCTTCCGGCGGGGGGCGAGGGGCGCACAGAGGGAGAGGGAGACCGAGGATGCAGACCAGGAGGTGGAGAGCCACCTGCGTGACCACCCTGCTGGGTGTCCCCAGCCTAGGACTGAGGGGGCCGATGGAGGGGCCCCCCACAGGGCTGGGTCTGGGCGGGTCAGGGCCGGGCGTCGTCCGCTCCTCCCCCGCCTGTGCTGCGCCCGGGGCCACGCCCGCTGCGGCCTTTGCCCTGCGCCACCCACCCGGATGAGTCACCGGAACCTCGACCCACAGACCCGGCGGCGGCCCGAGGCCGGGCGGGCGATCCCCGAAGCCGGCCCGGCTGGCGCAGGCCTGGACGCCTCGCCTCTGCCGCAGGGGACCCTGCCGCCGGGCCGCGGGCCGGGCTCTGCGCGCCATCGCTGCAGGAAATGGAAATGTTCCTAAAACTTTTCACTTCACAGCTGCTTTTACTTTTTAAGTCCGCGCTTAAAATAGCCTGGAGCGGGGCCTCTGGTTGGCCTCCGCCGAGGTTCAGGCGGCCGTCAGGAGGCGGCTCGGCCCACAGCGCTTCTCCTTTTCGTGTGACTCTGGGAGCAACGCTGCGTTTGCAGTCAGGTGACGGCCAGGCCCCTTCCCTGAGGTCGCTGCCCTCACGGCGCTGGGCACACTGGGGTGAGGCCCGCACACCCCGGCGCCCGGGCCAGGACCGGGCTGCGTCCTCCCCACGCGGTGCCCTCCTCACTGCGGCCCCACGACCGGGCGCCAGGCGCACACGGGGAGGCTGCAGCGGGGACGTGCAGGCGTGTGCCCGAGCTCACGCTGGGGCCAAGGGACAGGCCAGGACCGCCAGCCTCCCAGACGACAAGAGGGAGAGCGGCGGACCCCAGCCACCCTGAGTGCCCACTGCCAGCGCGGCCTCCTTGTCCACCAAACGTGGATGAGGCTGCATCTGGGCCTCAGGTGGAGCCCCGCAGAGGTCTGGGGTGCCCCCTGGCAGCCCCGCATCTGGCCTGTATGGAAGCGGGCCTGTGGGCTCTGCAGGTGCAGGCAGCAGGTGAGCTGCCCCCTGGGGCCACCGTGAGCTCGAGCCCCTGACTGCGCTGGTCGTGGTGGCCCTGGACGGCACCCGGGAGTCGCCCCAGGCTGCCTGGAAGTGGTGACACCCAGAGCCAGTTTAGAGTGGGTGCACTCAGGCCGACCACTCTCTGGCCAGCCCCGGGCGTGGGGGACACGATGAGGGTCTGCGCAGGCCTGACCGACACCCTCAGAGCAGCAACCACACGGGGCCCAGAGTCTCCTCAGGGTGGCTCACCAGGCCCCGGGGTCCTGGGCCCGCCCTCCCTGTGCCCCTCCTGCCCTCAGGCCCAAGACCCAGAGGCAGGGGTCGGTGCCAGGACACTCCTCAGCCCCTCCCCGAGCCCGCTTCCTCCCCCTCCACCCTCTGCACTCTGCGGCTCGGGGGCTGACCGCAGCCAGGTCCTCCCAGGTCATGCACTGAGCCCGGTGGCACAGCCCGTATGGCTGGTGCTGCCCAGCCCTGGGCCTGTCCTCTGCTCTCCGCTGGCGCTGCCCCAGGGGCTGTGCTCCCAGGTCCTGGCAAAGCCGCCAGGCTGCAGGACCCTGAGGCTCCGCCGGGAGGGAGAGGGAGGCCATGCTGACCGGGAGGCAGCAAGGCCCTCCCATGACTCAGTGACACGGCGCCTGCGGGTGCCAAGAGGGACTCCAAGAACCAGGACATCAGAGTGTCACCCGGGAGCCCCCCAGAGAGGGCCGCGCCTGCCAACCCACTCGCCGTGAGGACGGGACGGCCCCAGCAGCCCAGAGGAGTAGGATCCCCGCAGGAGAAGCCTGGCTTGGGAACGGGGTCCTGCCAGGGGGGCAGGGAAGTGCCTGACCCCGAGCGGGGTTCGGGGCCCCCAGCAGCTGAGTCCTATAGGACAGGCCATCCTCACCCTCGCCCGGGGCAGTCCTGTGGCTGTGCTCGACTCTATTTGGCTTCCTGGCAGACGGTCTGCAGGGAAATGAATGCAGTCACATTGGCTCTTTGAGGGGGGCACTGGACGGGATGAGCCCTGGGTGTCACACCATATGTTGGCAAATGGAACTTCAATTAAAAAAAAAAAAAAAAGAATGAATTCGTCATTATGTCTTTCTGCCAAGGGAGGAAGCTCCTAGGCTGATTCCGTAAGAAAAGCCTTGGCCTGGGGGCGGCTGACCCCGTGACCCCTTGGGGGGAAGGGAGGGGCTTCCCCAGCGGGGTGCAGCCTGGCTGCCTCCCTCCCCTCCTCCAGGGGCCCGGCCCACCTCCTCCTGGGCAGGTGTGGGAAGCCTGGAAGCTGAGCAGCCTCTCCCTGCCCAATCCAGGACAACTTAAGGATCTTGGGGTGGGGGATCCCTGGGTGGCGCAGCGGTTTGGCGCGTGCCTTTGGCCCGGGGCGCGATCCTGGAGACCCGGGATCGAATCCCACGTCGGGCTCCCGGTGCATGGAGCCTGCTTCTCCCTCTGCCTGTGTCTCTGCCTCTCTCTCTTTCTCTCTCTGTGACTATCATAAATAAATTAAAAAAAAAAAAAGGATCTTGGGGTGGAAGTGACGCTCACTCTGCACCTATCTGACCCCTGCCTGCCCTCTGCCCTCTCTGCTGTGGCCCCGAGGCTGAGCCCAGGCTTGCCTATTGGCCTCTCTTTGGGTAGAGGCAGGAAGGGCCAGGGAGAGGACAGCCGGGGCGTGTCCTCCGTCCTTCCTGGGCTGTGTGACCATGATCCGCACAGGCCGTCCCCTCCCCTCGTCCTGCAGGTCTGGTCACGCTCCCTGCCCTGCCACCTGCCAGCACCGGGGACGCCGTGCAGGGCCTGAGCCGAGACTCCTAGCGCTGATGGCACACTTTTGGCAGGTCCCTTCCCTCGGCTCCAATTCTGTTCTGGTGAACGTGTCGTTCTCGGTCTCGTGGGTGACATACCTCTTGAATACGGGTCCTCTACTTCTGGCCCAAGGCCCGCATGGCACGTGCTCTGACGGCCGCTGCCCTCCACCCCTTCCAGCCTGGTTTTGTCCCCACAGGACACTCCAGCGTCATACTGTCCCTCGTCCTCGTGCTCCCAGCTTGCACGAGGAGCCCCGTGGGCGACGGGGCCGCCGTCACAGCCTCGCACTGGGCTGCGTTGTCTGAGGCGGGGACTGACTCGGGGACTGACTCGTGGGAGCTGTCCGGGTGCGGCCGACCCCGACAGAGGTCAGCTCAGGGTCCCTGGGCCTCAGTTTCCCTCTTTGCCTCGGCTTTCTCAGGCTCCGTGGGCCTGTCTGTGTCTGTCTGTCCCTCCAGCTCCTGCTTTGCTGTCTTTGCTTGCGGCCCGGGTCTTCTGGGCTCCTCTGCACGTGGGGAAGCTGGTGGAGGGCACCCCAGCCCCTCTCGCCCCCCAGCCCACGGCCCCCGCACCCCCAGGCCTGGGCAGCCAAGCCTCCTGGCCCCTGCACAGCCCTGCGGAAACAATGAGCTCCGTGTGAGTGGGAGCAGCCGACCAGGGGGCGGGCCCCCCAGGAAAGGGGAGTCTGCTGGGCTGGAGGGAAGTGGGACGTGAGTATGCCTTCGTCCCACAGGCATGGGGCCCTGGCCCTGCTTCCCCAGCCTGCCCAAGCCGAGTCTGTGTCCCCTGCCAGCGGGGTGTGGCCCCCCTCCCGTGGCCTCCGCGTCCCGGTGGAGGAGGACGGGGTACTGGGAGGCAAGCAGGGGCGCAGGGGAAGCGTGTCCTCTCGGGAGGGGGTTCGGCCCGGCGCCGAAGCCCCGAGGGACTGCGGAGAGAAGCCGGTCTATGCTTCCTGAAGCCCCGGGGACTCCTGCCTCAGTTGTTCCCCGGGATTTGGTTGGAAGGGGCAAAAGCTGCAGTTCCTAAGCAGGCTTTGAGTTTAGGGTGAATCTTTTGATTAAGGCAGCTGTTGCACTAACTGATCCAGACTCAACGTCCCGGTCAAGGGGGTGACAAGCCAGCTGCTGAGCGGGTGGTGGTCCCACCTGCCATTGTGCAGCTGGAATTCGGGCCAATGACTCCTGCCAGCCTCCGCCAGCACCGGCAGGAGGAACGCGCCACCCGAGCAAAGCAAACTCGAAAGACACGGGTGCCGCGGGGCGTCGTCTCCACGGGCAGAGCCTCCGTCGCCGGGCCGGGCCCGCTGGGTGGCCCTCCCGCACACACACACGGATGCTTGACACGGCTTTACCCTTCAAGGTATATCATTCAAAAAATTGTGATAGGCCACGTCGTTAAGTAAATATTTTACTTGACTCATATGTCAAAAACCAAACAGTTCGATCAAATCTACTTGTGGTTTGAAAGAAAATCTGTCCGGTACTTTCCATTTTCGGGTGCGTCTCAGCTCAGCTTCAGCATCACACGTGTTAGTGAGTCAGCTGCCCGGTTCGTGGAGAGAACGCCGGGAAGTCACGACGGAGAGGAAACCAGAAGTGAGAGTTTTCAAGTGTTAAACGCACATTTAGATCGCGGCGGGCTTCTGCGTGCAGACCCCGCTCGTTTGAGACGTGTGAGAGAAGACGGTCCTAGTCCTCACGACAGTCCAGACGCCCAGGAATACATTTGGAAACTACGTATGACGCGTCTTGAAAGAAAGGGAATTGGGCTGAAGGGAGGACGTATTAAGAATCGTTGCGTTAGTGGAAAGGCCTCTTTCGAGACGAACGTATTTTAATTTTATGATTGAAAGGCTGATAAATAATTCCTGCCGGGTGAAAGAGTGTATCGTACAGTATCAGAATTCTCTTAATAGGGCAGCCCCCCCCCCCCCGCCCCGTGGCTCAGCGGTTTAGCGCCTGCCTTCGGCCCAGGGCGTGATCCTGGAGTCCCGGGATCGAGTCCTGCATCGGGTCCCTGCATGGAGCCTGCTTCTCCCTCTGCCTGTGTCTCTGCCTCTCTCTCTCTCTCTCTCTCTCTCTCTCATGAATAAATAAATTAAAAAAATCTTTAAAAAAAAGAGTTCTCTTAATATCAGTAATGATATACCTCTATTTAATGGAGGAGGCTAAAATCCATACATAGATATAACCAGAAAATGAAATATTTGGCTGCTCCTAATTCTCCTCATTAGACTCCAGTTACCCTCAGTTACGCACAAATGGTGAATCAACGTGGCTCGTGTAAGCGAGCGAGGTGGTGTTTCTCGCTGTCTCGTCATTACACCGCAGTCATTAGTGTTGCCACGAGCAAACCTGTTTTATAAGGTATTACTGGTCGGAAATAAGTAAATATTTTAAACAGCAGGAGATCTGAAAACACACCGTGTGTGTAATAAGGGTGAGGTCTGGCGTCCCGGATCGTCCCGGGGATGGCCCGTACCAGGGACAAGGCCAGGATGGCAGTCGGCCACGAGCAGGGGCAGCTCCGGGGGCGACTGGAAAGCCCAGTCGTATGGGCTTTCCATATGGGAGCGTATGGAAAAACGTATGAAACCCTAATTCAGAGGGCGTGGTGATGAGCCCTTTGTTTTCCTTTCCTCGCTTCCATAAACTCAGGAAAACCAGCTCTAGAACACAGTCGGAGGGACTTTATCCCGAACCCAAGGACACCTCCCTTGTTAAACACGCTGAGAGGCGGCACAGACAGACACACACGCTCCCTTCACGGACCGGCTGTTCCCAGCGCCCACGGCGTTCCCCTCGGGACCCGACGGCTGGCGGGCTGTACCCGGGCCTGGCCGGAGGTGGGGGCGTGCTGGGCCACCCGCCTGCCCCCTGAGTCTGCTCAGGACACCTGTCCCCATCATGGGACGGACCCTGCTGCCGCTCTGTTTTGCACTTGGGGGAACCAGTGTCCCCCACGCTGCCCCAAACCCCCCAGCTCTGACGCCCCACTCCGCTAGGAGGAAGGGCCGCCAGGCCCCCCCCACCCCACGTCCCCACGCCGCCACTGGCCTCCTGCCGCCCTCACTCCCGAGTCCGGGTCCTCGAGGACAGGGCCCCAGGGAGGTGGCCTCGCCTCCGCGCCCACATCCCGGCCCCCTGCGCTGTCGCAGGAACTGCTCTCCCCGCCAACAGGAGCCCTTCGGGGCCAGCGTGTGGCCCTCGGCGCCACGCTGCCCGGCCGTGAGCAGCGCCCGGAGCGCTCGGCCGACCTAGACCCCTGGAACTTCAGCCACTTCCCTTTACAACGAAGGAGCAATCCTGCTGACCGTACGGGGTCGGCGAGGATGTGCCAAAGCAAAGGCGTGCTCGGCGCCAAACACAAATCATTGCAAGTTGTTTTACTAGAAACGGTGCTGTTATCAGTAGAGGGGCTTGGTGGCACGGCCGCTGCTCACAGCGACGACGCAAAAACGTCATAGAATGTATCTTCTTTTTTTTTTTAGAATGTATCTTCTTAGTGAATTACTGAGCCCAGTGAGGTCACTTGTTCCTGCGTGCTGGCTTGTTTGCACGCCCACTCGCCGCTGCTTGGGTTCTCGCGTGCAGCAGCGTGTCATGTCTGCGTGTGCCTACGTCACACTGGCAGGACCTGCTCCACGTGGAGGTCAGAGAGAATGGGAAGGAGACGCACCCTCACCAAGTGCTGTTGATTAAGGACTTATCGACGCCAACGTGTATGTGGGGGTTCTTTTAAAATACCGTCGGGACACGCTTGGTCCTCTGAAGCTTCAAACAACGGACGGCAGACCTGAATCTCTGCAAAGCTGATTTCGTAAACACAAACTTGCAAAATAGAAACTACACCTGAGTTGAGGATCCTTGGAAGCGGAGGCTGGATTGCCAGCACCAGCCACGCCGGATGTTGGAGCAAGAGCTGGCGCTTCTTCAAACACGGTCACCAGGAGAAAATCGTGGCGCTCGGGCTTTATCCTCAGAGCGAACGGACACCATGTCGGGAGCCTTGACCGCTTCATTTTATTTTAGTTTTTTAAAAGATTTTATTTATTCATGAGAGACACACAGAGAGAGGCAGGGACACAGGCAGAGGGAGAAGCAGCCTCCCTGCAGGGAGCCTGATACAGGACTCGATCCCGGGACCCCGGGGTCACGCCCTGAGCTGAAGGCAGATGCTCCACCGCTGAGTGACCCAGGGGCCCCTGGTCACTTTAAAAGAGCGCTGCTGACTCAGAGACTGATCTCCCTTGTATAATTTTCCTGACTTTGGGGCAGCCCCGGTGGCCCAGCGATTTAGCGCCGCCTGCAGCCCAGGGTGTGATCCTGGGGTCCTGGGATCGAGTCCCACATTGGCTCCCTGCATGGAGCCTGCTTCTCCCTCTGCCTGGTCTCTGCCTCTCTCTCTGTGTCTCTCATGAATAAATAAATGAAATCTTTAAAAAAAAAATTTCCTGACTTTGTCTTAGTTATCACTTGGGACTCTTGGTGATTTTGGAAACTGTCTCCTTTCGCCACAAAGGGCTAGCGCCGGGGGTCCCGTGTCCCCTGAGGCCTACGGCGGGCAGCCCGCGGCCGTCTGGTGCGCACTTGCCTGCCTGCATCGCGGACCTGCCAACACGCTCTGCCTGCGTCATTTACGTGGATGACTGGCCATGTCGACGCCTGTTTCTGCCAAAGGAGAGGAGCTCACTGTCCTACCAGAAGGGCGGGCCTGTGCTCGCACACACATCTCACCAACACGGTGCCGTGGGAGACCCACGACCGCCCTTTGATATCCTCCAAAGTCCAGTGGAATGAAAGCAGCTCTGAGCAGGGCCACCAGGAAATGTGGGGAAAGGCCAGCGCCCCCGGAGGACTGCAAGGCCCGGGCTGGATGGGCCAACCCTGTTGGGAGCAATTTTGGGTGCCACTAATTTTACAGAGCTAAGAACAAATCACACAGGAGAAACCCAAGGTCTCTGAAGTGGAATGGGAAGCCCTCCGCACGGCGTCCGGCCTGACTCGGGCTTCCTCTCCCAGAGCCGCGCATCCTCATGGTCGGGGATCTGTGACCCTTACGGTGACAGCATGCCCCCGCCCCTGCTTAGCGACTCATTTCCATGGAGGATTGTGGTTCATTAGGTGGAGCAGGGGGGACAAGACGTGAGCCGATGCCGCCGCCACCCCTGTCCGTGCCTGGCAGAGGATGCTCGGTGCTCTTTGGGGCAGGGGACCGCTGCCCGGGGCCCAGGCCTCTTCCCAGCACGGTGCCCCCCGTGTCTCCCCCGGCTCCCTCCCCGAGTGGGTTCCACGGGGAAGCCTGCCGCAGGCCACACACGGCCCAGGCCAGGTGGTGACAGCTGTGCAGGCTGGGATGAGGACGAAGCCTGTCACAGCAGCCTCTTGCTGTTACGTTTCAAGGGCGCTTTTTCTAGGGAATAAAACGTACAGATCTGAATGTGGTCTCCTTTCTCGTGTACTGATTGCTCCAATTAAAGCTCCACAATCTCTCACCTGAAACCCTTGGGACCAGATATAATTTAGAGCTCAGAATTCCCCCCTGGGCTTTTAGGGAGATGGCAGGCGGCCTACCCCCCGTATGATGGGGCACAGACGGCGGGTCCCGTAGAGAACCCGTACCCACGTGTTCCGATGTTTCAGAAACAGCACATGATTTTCACAATAAGCTGGCACCCGAGGACCCTAAGTCAGTTCAGGTCACGCCAACAAACAGGTTTAAAACCGACTTTCTGACGTTGGAGGATTTGGGCTTACGTCGTCATGCGTGAGAAATAGCAGATGCCCATGAACATCACCATCGATTCAGTTCCTTCTTCAAGCACGTAAGGTCCGCCTTGAAGTGCGATTTTTGCACAAGGAAATCCAACTGTGTTGAACGGGCAGTTCCGTGAGTTTCGACAAACACCTACCCCCGTGTCACTCCTCCGCCGTCCAGATGCCGGGTACGTCCCGCCAAACTCCAGCCCCCCCCCCCCCGCTGCTTGCGCCTCAGCCTGCTCCCCGCCACCTTCCAGAACGTTCTGTGCGTGGAGGCGGAGGCTACATCCTCCTCGTGTCCGGCTTCTTTCACGCAGCGTGGAGTTTCCGAGGCGGAGCCGTGTTGTTTCTAGGGCCACATGCATTCGTCGTGCGCGCAGGCCGCTATCCTCGTTCGCCCTCCACTCCCGTGGCGGGCATCGGCGTGACAAAGGCATAGTTTTAAAGTGTTGATAAAGCGCAACTCACCCTTTTTTCCCCATTTGTGGGCCGTGCGTTTGCCATCCTCTCTGAGAAATCTGTTCCTGCTTCAGGGTCTCAAAAATACTCTCCTATGTTTCCAGAAGTATTATAGCTTTAGCTTTTGCGTGTGGGTCTCCGACCCGTGTTTGTTGATTTTGACGTTGTGCGTGTAGAGGGCCAATCAGGGTTCGCGGCGCTCCGCGTGGACGGCCACTGATCCCAGCGGCGCTCGTCGAAAAGGCAGTTCTGTCCCCTGGAAACCGCTGGAGACCGCGTGCGTGTGGGCCGGCCTCGGGGCTCTGTTCTGCTCCCCTGATCCGCACGCCCACCCTGACGCCAGCCAAACACTGTCTTGGCTACTACGGCTTTAGAAGTCTCGAAATCAGGCAGTGTGAGTCCCCCGGCTTTGTTTTTCTGTTTCAAAACTCTTTGGCTATTCTAGGGACTTTGCATTTCCGTATATATTTTAGAAGGAACCGGTTAATTTCTGAAACATAAAAACAAAGCCAGCTGAGCTTAGAGTGGGATGGCGCTAAATCCAAAGCTCCGTCGAGGAGAACTGACATCGTAGCTTCACTGAATCTGACATCACACCACGAACACGGGGTGCCGCCCCATTTCCACGGATCTCCTCTAGATTCAACCGCCATGTCCTGAGGTTTTCGTCACAGAATCTTCTCGTCCTTTATTATGTTTATTCATAAACATTCTAATCTTTTTTTTTTAAAGATTTTATTTATTTATCCATGAGAGACACAGAGAGAGAAAGAGAGAGAGGCAGAGACACAGGCAGAGGGAGCAGCAGGCTCCGTGCAGGGAGCCCGACGCGGGACTCGATCTCGGGACCCTGGGATCATGCCCTGGGCCGAAGGCAGATGCTCACCCGCTGAGCCCCCCAGGTGCCCCTCCGATGCTCATTTCTAATATACAGCAATACAATTGATTTCTGAATATTGACTTGTATTCTGCGACCTTGTTAAATTCATTTATTTGGTTGTACTTTTTGTAGATTCTTCAGGATTTTCTATGTCAGTGATCACGTTGCCTGAAACCAAAGGCAGTTTTACTTCTTCCCTTCCAATCTGTAGGCAGTTTCTTATTTTGTTGCACAGACAGACCTTCAGCCCAAGATTGACCAGGAGGAGTGAGAGTGGATACTCTTGCCTTGCCCTGAAACTCAGAAAGCGAGTGGTGTCTGTCAGCACTCACATGGTGCTCGCACACATTTTCCATAGATGCAATTTATGAGGTTTAGGAGGTTCTCTTTATTTTTACTTTGCAGAGTTTTTTAATCACAGAAAGGATGCTAGATTTTGCCGAATGCCTTTTCTGAACCCACTGACCTGATGGGCAGACATGGAAACAACCTGACCTGGCAACAGAATGCGTCCATCGGGTGTCTGAGACTCAGGCACTGAAAGCCTCCAGGGAGGGCTCTCAGTCGTATCAGAAAGCACTGACGTTACAACGCCCGGTTTTAAACGGAGGAGCCAGGACTGTGTGTATGGCCTGATCAGCTAGGTGAAGAGCTAAGCGTAAACGGTACTTGACACAAGTACTGTGAAAATAGTAACAGTGCTTGATTTGTTTGGAGTGAAATTATGAGCCACGCTCCTCCTTACCAGACTCTGTGTGCAACTCCTACGGACTACAATATGCTCTGATGAGCACGTGACTCTGCTGAGGAGACTCTCAGTGAGCCGGCACAATGCCACCTAATCACACTGACCGTGTGTGCAATTCTCGCCTGCTCTCCCGCTGTGATCTCAGCTTCCCGAGGGCATTAACCATCCCCGCCCTGGTAGTGCACAGCACGGGGGAGGCACCCGATAGGCTTGCCGAACGAACGAGTAAGCGAGTGAGAAAAGGAATGAACGAATGGACGCAGGGTAAGGCCACCCATGCTGCTGAGGGGCGCCGGGGCTCGGGCCTGGTGTCCTGGCCCTGCCCCTGCTGACTGCGTGGAGTTGGCCAGCTTTTCTCTCCGGAAGCTCGGTTTTCTTACCTATAAAACAGAGCTGCGTCCCACACGCGACTGCTGACGAGGAGTAGAAATACGAATGGTAAAGCACCTCACGCACAATTGGTGCCTGCAAAGTGATAGCTGTTACTGGAGCTGATTCATGAAGAAAGAATCCAAATAATTCAGAAGGAAAGAAGCCTCCCTTGCTCAGATGAGTGTGGAGTAACAAGCGGCCCACTAACTTACTAATGGCCAATAATATGCCTCTGGCTAAAGCAACCGAGTCCAGCCCCTCCCCCAGAGGACGGAGCCCTGGGTTTCTCCAGCGTGTGTCTGGCCAGGCTGTAAGCAGAGTCAATCAACTTGAGTGAGACCTTGAACCCAGTGCGCCACAGATAATGGACTAAGCGTGACCCACCTGGCAGGAGTATTGAGAATTAATGACTATAGGATTAAAACACACTTAGCAACCTCAGAGTGCCGTCCGTCTATCCATCTAGCTGCTGAAGGAGCCTTTTAAGCACGCTTGTGGGTAAGGAATCCCAGCTGTGAGCCTCTCAAGCATCAGGTGATCCGAAGTCATAGATTGGTTGCTGTCTTAAACTAAGTAATGATACGATATTAGTGGCTAACGTGCGTGTCCTTTTTAAAACAACAGCTGACAACATATTGTTGTTTAATAAAAGACTTGGCTAAACTCTCTCTTGGGAGCCCAGAGGGCACGTGGCCAAGCAGGCCAGGTCCAAGCGTGCGGGCTTCTGCCGAAGAATCCTTGTCACGCCGCTGGCTGCTCCACCTCACTTCCTCTGCCCTGCTCCTTTGAGGGGGATCCAGACCCAGATGCCAGGGGGGCCAGGGCTCTCCTGAAGCCAGGTAAGTGGGCTTTGCAAAACTTAGAATAAGTTGCGGAACTTAAAAAACGGTATCACTATTTTGGCAAAGGGAACAACCAGACACGGGACAAGATTCCAAAGGCAAAAAAAGGACACGCAAAGAAAGAGAAAGTAAGCCTCCCTTTCTGCCATGACTTTATGAACGTGGCTTTAACATAGGTGGTGCCAGTGTTCCTATGCCTCTGAAAGTCCCACCCTGGACCCAGGCACGGTGACGGCTCTGCCGTGGCTTGGGTTTGCATGGTGCGTATTTGTCGTTTCCCTGGGGCAGGCTGCACTCTGCATCTTGACGGCAGAGAAGGGGAAAGGAAAGCTGATGTGATGGTGTGTGTGGCAACTGGTGGGTGGGCGGGCCGGTGTGTGGGGGAGGAAGCAGCCTCTGGGAGGCCTGAGGGGCAGAAGAAGCCAGTGAAGTCGCCTCTGGGGCACAGAGACAAACGAGGCTGCCCGTGGCTGGAGGTGGCCACAGGCCCCATGCATCGGTAAGTGGGCACTTTGGAGTGTGAGCCTCAGAAGGAAGGAGTGAATTTGGAATCTGTTGCCATCTGCCAGCTTCGAGGAAGCCGTTCCCAGGGCAGCAGCAGGCACATGGACAAAGTCTGAGGACACTGGCTAGCAGGTGGTTCCCACAAAGGAAGGAGGAGCCAGAACCCAGCCTGGGGACTACAACACAAGGGAAGTGCAAGCAAAGGAGGCTGAGCGGGTTGGCAGCCAGGGGGAGGACGGAGATCGCCAATGTCATGGTCACCAGGGCAGACCCTGTTTCTGGGGGCAAGTCAGGGGGGCCGAAGCCGGTGCTAACCATGAGGATGCCCCATTGGGGTGCAGGCGCAAGAAGCACAGTGGGAAGAGTGGTCCATTGGCACTCGGGGTGGACTGGTCACTTCTAGGGGAAGGTTTGCAGCAAAGGGAGCAGAGGGGGGGGGAGCAAGGAGGGGCAGAGGACAAAGGGGAACTTTATAGGATTTGAGGCAGTGCAGATGTTTGTGAGCTGATGGCATGACCCAGCGAGGGGTGGTGGTGGGCTGGGGAGGGGCGCATGCTGGTGGGCAAGCATGTCCACCAGATGGTAGGGCCTGCTGGCGGCTTGGAGGCGGCAGGAGGGCTCAAACAGGGAAGCCAGGAGGATGGGTGTTGTGCGAGGGCGCCAGGGCACGGGGTTGGGTGTTCCCTGATTCGGGCACCGTCTCGGAATAAGCAGGCTGATGTGCGTGCAGGTGTGCTTCCTCCCGAGGCCAGGGAGTGCGGACGGACGTGCGAGGGGAGATGTGGCCTGAGGACGGGGGAGGAGGCGATGCTCTTCTCAGGCACCAGGTCCTGGAGTCAGATGCCTCTTCCCCTCTTCGTTTGCTTTCTATGAAGGCTGTCCTTAGCATGCACGGATTTTGCAAAAGGGTAACCAGGGGATGCTGTTATGGGTCAGCTTGGGCTGCCCCGACAAAATACTGCACAACAGGCGCCTTAAACAGAACTTTGTTTCTCACAGTCAGGACGCCCAAATTCTGAGATCAAGTTCCCCCGGGGTCTGGTTCTGCTGCAAGCTCTGCCTTCCTGGCTCATCGGTGGCCAGCCTCTGTCCATTCACATGACCTCCCCTTTGTTCTCTGTTGGGAGCGGGAGGGTGTGGGGACAGCCTGTGCGCTGGGGGGGGAAGTGTCCTTCTTAGGAAGGACACTAACTCTCCTGGAAAGGGGACACACCCTCAAGGGCTCACCTAACCTTAAGGATCTCCCTGTAGGGCCCCTCGCCCTCCCCACGTGGGACACCCGGCGGGGGGGGGCTTGGCCTTGCCAATTCTGAGTCCAGCCCCGCTGGATGAACTGGACCTTGGTTTCTAGGTCAGAGGGGTTCTGGGGCGAGGAGGTGGTCGTGGCAAGCAGGATGCCCCAGGGAAGCCCTCCCTGGCGAGGGCGCACAGGCCTGCAGACCCACCCACCCTGCGGGTTAAGGGCGGCCGGGCCCTGGCACCCCCGCCCCCGCCCGGCCACGTGGGCACAGCTGGGGCGCTGGCCTGGCAGGGGGAGCGGGGCGCAGGGGCCTGCAGGACCCGCCTGCGCCCCCGCCCCGAGCCCCGCCCCCGTCCCGAGGCCCCGCCCCCGCCGGCCCGAGGCCCCGCCCCCACCGCAGGCCACGCCCCCCAGAGGCGCGTCCGCAGCCCGCCCCGCGTCCCCGGCCCGAGCCCACCGTTCCGCCCAGGCCTCCACGCCTCGTTGAGCCCGACCTTAGGCGGGGGCTCCCACGGCCTGCGTGAGAGCTGACTCCGTGTCCCGGGCCGCCGGCTCCCACCTGCGCGGCCGCACGACCGCCCCCGGCAGCCCCCCTGCTCCAGACTAGCGAGCGGCCCCTTTAAGAGGCTCGGGCGCCGCGGAGCCGTGACGTCAGAGGAGTGCGGGGGGCGGAGACAGCGCGCCGCCGGGCGGGGCGGGGCGGCCGGGAGCCGACGGGAGGGCGGTGGCACGCGCAGCCCCGCCCACCGCAGGCCCCGCCCCCGCCGAGGCCCCGCCCCCGCACGCACGCCCGCCCCGCGCACGCCCCGCTCCGCCCCGCGCACGCCCCGCCCCCCGGCTCCGGGCGGGACTCGCCTCGGCGGCGGCGGCGGCGGCGGCGGCGGCGGCCTGCGGGAACTTCGGCGGCGGCGATCCTAATGGCTGCGCGCGGGCCGCGGTGAGGCGCGGGCAGAGAGCGACGGGCGCGGGGCCGCGGAGCAGCGAGGGCGAGCGAGTGCGCGCGCGGCCGGACCCCGGCCAGGCCCGGCCCGACCCGCCGAGCCCGCGATGCGCCCCGGGGCCGCCCCCCGGCGCAGCTGACGCCGCGGCCCGCGGAGACCCCGGCCGGCCGGCCCCGCGCGAGCGCCCGCCGCCCGCCCAGGCCGCGATGGCGGGGAAGGCGGCCGCCCCGGGCACCGCGGTGCTGCTGGTCACGGCCAACGTGGGCTCGCTGTTCGACGACGTAAGTGCGACCCCGCGACCCCGCCACCCCGAGCCTCTGAGCCCCCGGCGTGGACCGAAGCCCCGCGGCTGCCCGGGGGCCCCGGAGCCCGAGGCCCTGCCCCCGGCCCGGCCCGGCCCGGCCCGGCCCCGAACCTTGGACTCCCGGCCCCCGCCGCCGGCCTCCGGGCTGCACAGGCTGAACCCCGACCCCAGGGCGCAGCCCCGGAGCGCAGGCCCCGGCCTCGGTGTCCCCCCCCCCCCCCCCGCCCCCGGGGCCCGGATCCCCGCCGAGGACCCCGGGCCGGCCGCGGGTGGGCTGCCGGCCGCGGGGTGCGGGCGCCCTGGCTTCACCTTTTGCAACTTAGTATGTCTAGTTCTCAGCGAGGGCGGCCGTGGGAGCCCTGGAGGACCCTCTGCGCCTGTTTATTCAAGAGAAAGATGCCGGGAAGCCGTTCAAGGCCGGACAAGGGATGTGCCCGCCGCGGCCTCTGCCTCCAGCCCGGGGGGCCTCCCCCGCCCGGCCCGGCCCGGCCCGGCCCGGCCGGCCTGCAAGCCGGGGAGCGGCCCCCGAGGCAGGCCCGGGCTGACCTAGTTCGCCGTGTGCGCGCGGTGCCACCCCGCTGTCGGCGCTGGCACTGCCGACCCAAGTAGAGCAGCATGCAGCTCCGAGTGGCACGCTTGTCGGGAGCAGAGGGCGATGGCACAGGCGCAGCCTGTGGCGGCCTCGCTAGGTGAGCGGTGGGTGTGGGCCCGTCCACCGGTGCAAGCATGACTCGGATTCCCGGAGAAGGTTCTGGCGTCCTGCCGAGCCTTCCCTTGCCGGCAGCAGGCACGGGTGAAGCGTCTCAGTAAGCTGAGGTCACGTAGGGGCTCGGCTCGGCTCGCCTTCCTCGGCAAAAAGTGGGTGCTATTTTTGTGTTTTTCTTATTTTAACTTCCAGGCGTCCGTGTATTCTGCTTCCCTGCCGGAGACGGACTGTGTGGCCCCCCCCACCCCACCCCTCCCCGCTGTTTCCCCCGGACAACTTTATCTAGTTTCTCGTTTGATCGCTTTTCTACAAAAGTGCCCTGTATGGGTGTGTGTCTGTATATTTAGCGTTCTATTCTCGGCTTTCCAGTAACATGCCACTATAACATGGTTTTTGCTCAGATGATTCAGATCCGTTAGCTGAGGCTTCAAAGCCTCAGAAATGTCAGGAAAATTAAGCGTGGTGGGGCATTTTAGTCTCAGAGGGAAAAGAATTCTGCTGTGCAAACGTTCTTTCCAGTAATCTTTGATTCTGAGTTCTGGCGTTTTTGTTGTGTCTCGGTCGTATGTGCACGCTTCTCTCCGTTGACGTTAAAACTGAATTTACTTCTGTTTGCCAACCTGTTCTTCCCTGAATTTTCGTTTTTCTTAGAGGCTGTATGGAGTTCTGCCTTCTGTTTACACCTGGAAGGAACATTTGTTTTGGTAAACGGTACGCAGGTTAAACTTGCGGGACGTCTTTCGACTTGAAGGCCAGCGGAGGGGTAGCTGCCCAACCTGCAGGTGGAGTTCGGCCTGGAGGGGGCAGCCGTCCTCCCTCGAGGCCTGGAGAGCGGCAGGGGTGGGCGTCAGCCGGGCTGTGGCTGGGATGTGCTGGTGCCTGAGGCGGGGAAGCCTGGTGGCGAGCGCTGCGGCGCCTCGAGTGAAGGGCGAGTGGATTCCTTGGTGTATGGGAGGTCTCAGATCCGCCCGGCGACTGTCCGCAGGACGTGTGCCCATGCTGAGGGACACACTCTTGAGAAGGTGGCAAGGCCTGGGGAGGAACGCTTGTTGCCTGGCTTTGTCATCGTGGGGAGGGGCGTCTGGGTGAGACCCAGGCATGGCCTGCAGGGAGGGACGCAGGAGGTAGGTGATGCACCTGGGCTTCTGGAGCCCTCCGCCCCCCCCTTATTACCTGCCCCCATCTGGAGGTGACACCGTCAAGAGGCGTCCGGCAGGCTGCTCTTTTCTCGCCAGCACCCCTGGCTCGTGTCCGCCCCGCTGGCTGGCGCGGTGGCCCTCCCCGAGGGCCCTTGGGTTGCTCCTCCCCTGCGGCGTTACCCCTGAGGGTGTGGGAACGGCTGCCCTTCAGCGGTTCCCACACTGTCACCCTTCTGTTATGGAGAGTCGTGGGGGACCCTGGACAGTTCTTGGTCCCATAGGTTGCGACTATCAGCGTTCGCCACATCGGAAGGTTACAGTCCGGGAGACCTGCAGACCCGGCGGCGGCGCGTTAGCTGTCAGGACGGTGATGCCATCCCACGTCACGGCCCTCCGGAGAGCCCCTGGTCCCTCGGGACACGGAGGCCGGGGGGAGGAGACCCTAGTGTTATCGTGAGCATGGCTGTGACCCGCAGACCCAGCCGGGCCTCCTGGGCGTGAGGCCCAGGCCCTCCGTCCTCGCTGGTGGCCCTGTGCACGCGCGTCTCCCCGGCTGGGGCCTGGGGGCGGCTTTTCCCGGCTCACGGCCGCGGCCAGATTGCGTCAGGAGAGCCCTGCGGCTCTTCTGTGGTCCCCGGTTAGCCTCCGGGTGTCACTACGCGTGCTCCTGGAAAGGGGTGGCCAGGGCTGCACCCCTAATCGTTTTGCTTCAGATGGCTGGATTTCTAGCGTTTGCTTCTTTACATTGTTGCTGGAAGCGAACTCAGAAGGTGAATTCCTGCCCTGCGGTTTCTGAGCTCGGCCCACCCGTGCGGGGCCCACCCGTGCCGGCAGGGCTGTTGCTTGGGAAAGGCGCTTGGCCGGGGGCAGGGTTCTGAGCAGGGCTTGCCCTTGGGGATCTGCCTGTGGGCTCGTCCTGCGCATATTCAGAGTTGTGTCACTTTTGAGCTGGTTTCCCTTTTCGCTGGGCCAACGGCTGGGCCCTCTCCCCGGGGCTTGCGGAACCTCGCGCAGGAGCTCTGCAGAGCTGTGAGCTGGCTGCAGTCGCCAGGGCCTTCCCGGCAGCAGGTGCCCCTGGGCCCCGCCCGCCCAGCCCTGTCTCTCCTGTCTCTCCTGTCCCTCGCGTGGCCCTCCTTGCCCTTGTTCCCATCCCAGCCTGAAAGGGCACGTCCCCAGCTGGCGCTGCGTGCGGGCCACGTGTACCCGCTGCCTTGCCCCCTCTCCTCCCGGCCCCTGTCCAGCTCCGGGTCACACGGGCTTGGTGGAGGGAGTCCACGGGGACCTGGAGCCCGAGGGCTGCTGTCGTGCCTGTCCTCACGTGCTCCGGGGGGCCTCTGATGCCGTGGATCGGTCTAGTGCTTCAAGGACTTTGGTGATGGCTTCGAGGACACATCATTCTGGTGTCTTACGTGTCGCCCCTCCACGTGTCACGAGCCCGTGGTTTTCACTGTGTTTGCAGACTTGGGCAGCTGTCGCCACGGCCCATTTTAGAGCCTGTTGTGTGCCAAAACAAGAGGTGCCTAGCGGCCCCCTCCCCGAGCCCCCAGCCCCAGGCGGTCACCAGGCGACTTCCTGCCCCCAGGAACTCCCTTATTCTGGGCGTTTCATGTAACTGGAGTCGCACACGTGGCCTTTTGTATCTGGCTGCCCTCACCGGGCGTGAAGTACCCGAGTACCACGTGGCGGGTGCTGGTGCTTCGTCCCTTCCTCTGCCCGAGCCCTGTCCCCCCGTGGACTCAGCGTAGTCTGTTGATCCGTCGGTCAGCTGGTGGACATTGGAGCAGTTTCCACGTTTTGGCTGTTGCGGACGGTGCTGCTCTGAGCATTTCTGTGCCCCGTCCTCATTTCTCCCAGGCACATGCCTCGGAGGGGAACTGCTAGGTCCTTGGCGACTCTGTGCCCCACCTTTGGAGCCGCTGCCCGCTACTGCCCAGCGTCTGCACGATTTTACCTTCTGTTAGATGCGTTCCGGTGTTCTGGTTGCTTCCCATCTTCCTGGCCTTGTCCTCTTTCTTCAAAGGGTTTTTCTTCTTGGGCTGTTTGGACACCCCTGCTTTGGGCTCTCCTCCTCACCCCCACCTCCCAGCACCAGCTGCCTTTTTCTGGCCACACTCACTCCCTTGGGGCTGGTCTGGACTCGGGCCTCGAAGGACTGTATCCGTGCAGATGCCCAGGGGGCAGGAGGGAGACCCAGGCCCAGGACTCGGCCCGTAGCGCAGTGGGAGCGGCTCAGTGACTCCTGCTGTGGCTTGGGAAAGTCCGGGGCTCAAGGCCGGTGCAGGGACGTGGTGGAGAGTTCCCCTCAAAGTGCCGGGCTGCCCGATGGGTCGTGCACCGTCTCTGCAGCCCCTGACGCAGGCTGTGTGTGCTAGGTGCAGGGTGGGGGCTGGCGGGCAGGGCCTCCCAGCGGGCCCCCTGCGTACTCTGCAGCCCCTGAGCCCCCCGGGAGAGCTCAAGGCTCGAGGTGACTCAATACACGTGGGTAATTTTTGCATTGCTGCCTCTGACCTGAGGTCTCAGGTTACTTTCTCCGTAGGAATTTGGTCTCTTTGCCAGGGTGGGGGCCTCTAGACGTGGACCTACCCGTTCCCCCCGCAGTAGCATCCCACAGCACGGTGGTCCAGAGCCCGGTGTGGCTCTGGTGCTGCTGCTTCTGCTCCGGAAACCGCATCCACGCCCCGTGTACCTCCTCTCACTCTGGACAAACGGCGTGTCGTGCCGGCCTTGGACGTGGTCTGGGACTGGGACTCGACCCGCCGAGCGCCTGCGTGCAGGCTGTGCGGGCCTCCCGTCCCTCCTGCCGACGGCTGGGTCTCATCGCTGTCCGGCAGCCTCTGAGCACGCGGTGTCCTCTGCCCACACGGGCGTGCTCAGCGTTTCCTGTCTCCGTCAGCTCTAGAGCTGCCGAGAGAGGCTTTCAAGCACACGGGGAGGCACGTCTTCCATTCAAAGTGTTAAATATTTTGCGTGCTTTGAATCTAGCGAGGTGAGCGCTGCAGGTGGGCTTGCTGGCTGTTTGTACCGAGATGCATCTGCGTCCACTGCCTCTTGGCCTGGATGACCCGGAGATGTTACACTCGTGGGCCATCACCGGTCAGGTCCCTGCATCACACACACTGTCACGCAGACAAGGTGCCCTCCGCGGAGTGGGAGCAGGGGTGGGGCTAGCGCTGCCCTGGGTCCATCTCCGGCGGTCTGCAGGTTTTGAGGGAAAGAGGCCCGTCTGGGTGTGATTCCGTGACACGTTGGGTCCAGTTTGGAAGTTACAGAAGTTGGACCCAAGCCTGCCTCCTGGCAGATCGCCCTTAGGGGAGCCCCCTGTCTGACCTGGGTGGGGGGCGATGAAGCAGCTGGAGGGGGGCTTGCTAAGGCACAGCGGAGTGCTGGTCCCTTGAATGCTGACCATCTCCGAGTCAGCCCCTGCAGGTGGGGGGGGGGTGGACGGCAGGAGGGTCTCCTGTTGGGAGGCGGGCTGTGTCTAGGAACGGGGCCCAGAGGTGGGGGGTCAGCACAGGGCCAGGAGGGCAGGGGACGTCTGGGCAGTGTGTTGGTCACCATTTGTCGGTGTTTGTTGGGATGCAGCCCTGCTGCCCCCGTGCCTCCCGGGGCCCTTCCAACATGCGTGAGCTCGAGGACGGTGGTCGTGGGGGCTGGGGAAGAGAGGGGCAGAGATGTTCCTCAGCTGAACATAAAGTGCCTGGGACTTCTCTCTTCTGTTGCTGCCTCATTAATTAGGGCATTTGGAACTGTCCAGCCTCGACCTGCTCCCTAGACACGCGGGGTGGCAGCTGGCCCACCGGCTCGAGGCCTGGCTCCTGGCTTGGAGCGTAGGCAGTGAACTTCGAGGCCTCGGCCCCCTTCCCAGGGCCCCCCCCGTGTGTGTTGGAACCTGCGAGGTGTCCCGATACAGAGGACTTCCGTAGGGCAGGTGCAGAGCTGGTCCTCTGGGTGCCGGCGTGGGCCGTGGGTGAGCGCACACAGTCGTGCGCGTCCTGACGGAGCCACCGATGGGGAAGCCGTTGGGGTTTGACCTTAAGCCGTGGATGAGGCTAGAGCAGCGGCTCGTCCAGCTGCAGTGAAAATGGAGCCAGTGTGAAAGGGGCCTTTTCAGTGGGCGAGGACGTTGGTCCAGGAACATGACTGTGTGATGGTTGCGCCAACTTGGGGTGGGGGTTGGGGCGGCCTGCTGTGGGTGCAGACGGGCCGGGCTGCATGCGCGGGGCTGTGTTTAGGGCCTGCCCCTCGCAGCCTCTGCTCCCCGTGCCCGCCTCTGCCGGGCTCTGGCCGTGGGAATGGAGGGGGGCCTGCACTGTTCACATCTGCAGTTTGGGCGCACGGGTGTGTTTTGGGAGACGGAAGAGGCCCTGGAGCATCCGCCTGGACCTGCCCTGAGTAGGCCGGGCCGGGCGGTGCTGTGTGCCGAGGCGCGCTGCCCACCCGTGGGTCCAGTGCCGGCGGGTGGCCCGACGACCTGGGAGCTGGTCTGGCCCCCGGGGGCGGCTCGGGGGTGCCCGGGGCTCTGCCGGGGGCTGCTCTTGCTGCCCTCACACGGCACCGCTGTTCCGGGCTGACGATGTGCCCCGGCTGAGCGGGAGCCCACGGGTGACGAAGTCCCAGGGAAGCGCTCTGGGCTGGTCTTCCCTGGGGAATAGTCGGCCCCGCCCCCAGGAGGGTGGCCTCAGGGTCACCTGTTACTTGAATCTTGACCCACTGGGGGGTTGTTGTGGCCTCAGGCCCCTTGTCTTCTCCCTCCTGAGCTCTGACGAGGGCCTAGGGCCCTTCTTTGGGGTTCGGGCTTGGTTGGGACGCGGGGACTGGGGCCACACCCCCTCACCTATTTGAGCCAAACGTGCTGGTGTGGGGGTGGCTTTCTCAGAGTTCCTGCCCTGACCGACCTGCCCCAAGGTGCATCCGCCTGCACCCCGGCCCGCCCCGCCTCTGCGCCGGAGCCTGGCCCCGGGCCTTCCATCGGGCCCTGCCCTCCCTGGCCGCGCGCGGGAGCGGAGTCCAGGACTGCTTCCTGGAGGCGGGGGCCCCTCTTCCCCGTGGTGGAGTCCGGGCCTGGCTCTGGTTCAGCCTGCGGGCCTGGGCTCAGGCACCTGCCGTCTCCGCCCCCCTCCCGGCCCCTGAGCCATCGCTGTTACCCTAGGACCTGGAGGTTTACGAGGGCGAGGGCGGCATGGCCCGGCCTGGGTCTCGGGGGAGGGATCCTGCCTCCGTGCGAGCGCCAGGCCACGTGGCGGAGTCCGCAGGGACACGGGGGACGGGAAGATGTGGAGGCTGCGGTGTGCTGTTTATCACCCGCGCCAGGGCCGTGCCGGCCCACCCTTGTTTGCTCGGTGCGTCAGGAGGCGGGCATGCCATCTGGCACGGGCCGCGGCGCCCGTGGAGGGGAGCAGCAGCCCTGGCTTCCTGGGGGGTGCTGGGGCTGCCGGCGATCCCCCCGCGCCTTCCTCCCAAGACCTCGTCCCCTCCTGCCCAGCCAAGGCGTCCTTACCACGTCCAGGGCTGAGCAGCGCCGCGGACGTCGGGTTGGTCCATCGCGGTCCCCTGGACGCGGGCTCCTGTGTCGGGCTGTGGGGCGGCCTTGGGGTGGCTGCCCGGGCTCTTGCCCCTCGGCCTGCGGGCTCCCCGCCAGGCGTCCGGGACGCGTGTAGCTGTCCCTTCACTCCCCACTCGCCTTCCCGACCCCCTTCCCCACCAAGCCCCCGTGGCAGGTCGGTCCTCCGTGGTCTGCACAGTGCGTGCTTCTGCAGCTGCTCTGTCCCCAGGGTCCCTTTGGCCTCCTGCTGCTTACCGTCCCTTCTGGGGACAGCGCGCTGTGACCAGCTCCGTGCCGTGCTGTCCCGCCCTCCCCCTTCCCCACCTGAATCCCTCAGCTTTGTGCTTTCGTGCGCACGTGGCTGTCGTCACCGTCCCGTCCGTGGTGTTGAGGGGTGTGGGCCTCAGGGCAGCCACTGCGGGGTGGGATTTGGGGTTCTGCTGGGGGGGGTGGAGGGCGGAGCAGTCAGGGCTGGAGGGAATCGGAAGGCGGCCGGCCTGCGGACCCCGGGCGTGTCAGAGCCAGGTGGTGCCCCCCAGGGCCGTGGGGGTGCGGTGGGGCCCCTGTGGGCGCGGCGACAAGGCTCTGGGCGCCAGCCTGTCCTCTCTGCGCTTTTGTTGAGGGACAGTTGTGTGTCGCACGGCTCACCCTGCACAAGCGTGTGGCTTAGTGACTTAGGGCAGCGCTGGCAGTTGTGTGACTCTCCCCATGCTCATTTTACGGTAGGTGCCCCCTGCCCGTGGCAGCCCTCGGTGCCACGGCTCTGCATCCTGTCTCCAGAACTTCGCCCCCAGCACCCACCTCGTGTGGTGGAACCGCACGGCCTGTGGTCCTTGGGCCTGGCATCGGTGTCCTGCCCGTGCAGCTGTTTGTCTCAGCAGTTCTGTGCCTTCTTAGGGTCGAGTGGGTTCTGGAAGGTGTGCACCCTGCAGCGTGTCCGCTCCCCGGTTGATGGATGTGGTTTCTGATTTGAGCTGCGAGAGCGATCGTCTCCGCTTCTGGTTGTGTGGTCAGCGGACACTGGTTTTGTGGGCAGTGCCCACCTGTTCCAAGCAGCTGCACCATTCCACGTGCCCTGGCCGCGTGGGGCTGAGGCTCTCCGTGTGGGTCAGCCACTGCAGGTGTGGTGGAGACGGCCTGTGCACTTTCTGGCCCCTGGCTTTAAAAACAGGTGACTGCGGTGGTCGGTGGTCGTGTGGGTACCGTGATTATGATGGTAATGGTACTCGGCAGGCTGTTGACTGGGAGCGGCTCCTCTGGGGCTCTTGCACTTCTGCTCACCCCCTTGGGGCAGGCACACCGGATGCCGGGACCTCCCCAGAGGGCCCCACTTTGCCTGGATGGCAGGTACCTGTGATAGTGTCGTGCCCTCCAGCGTGGTTATGCAGGTGAGGCAGGGGCAAGAACAGGTGCACTGGGGCTTGGCTCCTGGGACTTAGCCTCTACCCCACAGCCTGCCCCCCATGGGGGGATGGCGCGGAGTCGTGTGCTCAGCAATCAGTCTGGTGGTATTAGTCTTGGGGAGCTGGGCTGTGGTGGCATCTGCAGCCTCCCCTCCACTGCCCGGGCATGCAGGACACCGCCCCCAGTGAGGGGCAGGGAGTGCCTCTGGCAGGTGAGTTCCTGTCTCCCAGCCTCTGGGTGTCTGCCCCCTCCGCCCCCCGTGTACCTTTATCTCCTGGGGGTCTGGGATCTTTTATAGTCCTGCTGGTGAGGGGACACTGTTCCACGGTGCACCCAGCTGGTCAGCAAGGACTCTCTCAGGTGGACGGTTCAGGGAGTCGGCAGCTGTTCCCGAAGTTGCACTAGAATGCTGGCCCGCGGGAGGGGCCTGGCCATCCTTACGTGGGGACGCGCCCGCCCCGTGCTCAGGTCCCTGTGGTTCGCCTGCACCGGGATCCGCATGGGCCCGGAGCTTCCTTTGGCCACACTCGCACTAGTCCTGGGACTCTGCCTAGGCCCACAGAGCAGATGGGTGGGGGAGTTCTGAGGACCCCTGTGGGAAGCGGCTGCCCGACCCCAGCTCTGAGCTGTCGGTGGCCCCAGAAGACGACCCATTAGAGGGTTGGGCTCGGGTGAGCTCTCACTTGCTGGGGGAGCTTGAGCTGAGATTTGGGGTGAGGGGTCAGTGCTCTTAAAACCACGTTGAGGCCTCTTTGTGCAGAGCCCGTGGGGCTGCTGCACTGAGAGGTGCCCACGGAGGAGCTGAGTGGACAGAGCCGCCCGTCCCGGTTTGCCTTGGGTGCCCTCTAGACCCTCTTGGGGCCTGTACCAGTTCCGGGTCCAGGCTTCGTTGGGGTGCGCCGGCGGGCGCTGGCTTCATCCGCTTCAGCGGGTGGTTGCCCAGCACCTGTGTGCAGAGCATGCTCTTCGTTTGTTGAGTTGTGATTTGGGGTGATTTGGGATTTATGTCAAGATGGAGTCATTCTGTTAAGAATGACATGTGTCCAAGTGGCAGACAGATCTGTGGGGACGCCTGTTTTGCTTTTTTCTCCTTCATCACTTACGGTTTTTCAGATCTTTTGCAACTTCCTGTTTTTGCTGTAACGCCGTCACCGCCCTCAGCGTTGCATCGAGGCTGCATCGAGGCAGCTCGCGCCGTGCACGCTGTCCAGGTGGGAGGGGGTCGTGCTTGCTGATGCCGCGAGCAGAGTGTGCAGAGTGGCAGGAACTGACCAACCGGGGCCACCAAGGCCGGGCCCCAGCGGCCGATCCGAGGACTGGCCAGGACGGTCACTGGGCCAGGTGGGGTCTTGCCGAAGTTTCTGAAGCCCCCGGGCCCTGTCCGCCCAGGCGCTTGGTGCTATTGGAGAGGAGCTCTGGGGCCAGGAGGTCTGGGCTCCCTGTTGTGGGTGGTTCTGCTGAGTTGCCCCGGTTCAGCCTCAGCTGGGCTTGCAGGTGTGTGGGCGAAGAGGGCCCAGGGAAGCTCATTTTTAGGGGCTGTTACTAGCGTGGTTCCGGTGGCCTTGGTCTTAGTGAGTGTCTCCCCAGAGCTGGGCCCTTGTCCAGGGGCTGGAACCTTGGCAGGGAGCACCAGGGAGCACCAGGGAGCAGCCCAGCTCCCCCACACCGGTGCTCCCAGCAGCACACTCGCCCTGCCCGCCTCTGTGGGCAGTTCCTTGAATTGACTGGGCAGGTGGCTGAGTGCTGGAGGTCTTGGGGTCCCCCGGGGGCGGTCCCTGCGGCCCCGCGTGCTGCCTTCCCTGCCCCCATTTCCCACGCCCACCCTACCATGTCTCATCTGAGGCATGAGGGACTGTAGGAGAAGAGGGCGGCGGGTGATGGGCCAGCAGAGAAGGGAGTATCCTTGGGCTGAGGTGAGGAGGCCGGAGGGGGCCTGGGTTGGGGGAGGAGCATTTCAAGTTGGTGTGCTGGGGTGTGGGGTGCAGGGCTGCAGGAGCCAGCAGGCAGGAGCCAGGGTTCATCGTCTGTGGCACCTGCGCGTGGTCGAGGCCTCACTGCCCAAAGGGGGGCTCCCGCTCTGTCCTGCTGCGGGGACGCACAGCGCACTCTCAGGGCCGAGGGGCTCCTGCGGGGCAGCCTGGCTCGCGGCTCACACTCCAGGCCCCCAGCTGCCGGTGTGGCAGGAGGTGGACTCGAGGGGGCCTAGGATGCCCAGAAATACGTGCCCTGGGCCCTGGGCCCACAGACCGCCTCTTGGGCAAATGGCTGGGGTCAGGACCTGAAGTCCATGGGGCCTGGGAGCTGGCTGGAGAAGTGAGCAAGAGGTGGCCTCCGGGGCCACTGCCAAGCAGGAGCGGAGGCAGGAAATCGGGGGCCGAGCCCGCGTGGGAAGCCGTGCGGCTGGTGTGGGCGGTGTGGTCAGCAGGCCCGGCGGGGCCAGTGGGTGGCGGAAGCCAGGCGCTGTGGGCCGAGGGGTGGCGTGGCTCGGAGGGCCTTTGAGCCCCTGCTCCTTCGGGCCGCGGGGGCTGTGGACAATGACCCCACTCCCGCGGCCAGTGAGGTGTGGGTGCACTGTCACCCCCAGGCGTGGCCTTGAGTCCGGGTACCCGGGCCATCGGGGCTGCCGCGCCCCGTCTGGGTTTTCACTGCTGATAAGTGAGTCAGTCCGGAAGGGGAAGGGGGGGTGCTCGGGGCGGGCTGGAGAGCGAGGTGGTGGCGAGGGTCGGTGCCCCGGGGGGGTGCCCCGAGGTCCTCACGGACGGGATGGCAGGTGGGAGGGCACCGAGGAGTGTGCTTCCCGTGTCTGTTCTCCATGGCAGGAAAGTGTATGAGGGGCCTTAGGGATTTGGGTTCCAGGAGAAAGCTGCCGGCTGAGAGCCTGGGTACTTCTAGTTTTCTGTAATGAAAAAATCAGGTAGAGTGACCCCAAAGGCTTCCTGCCACGCTTTGCCCGGACCCCGTGCGACACTTTGAATCGCCTGACAAGCCAGTGGCACGGACCGACCATAGAACGATTGCAGTGTTTTATGGGAATTGCTGCGTTAGGAATCTCCACTTGGGACGAGAAACAAAGTCTTACCATTTTTTTAAAATTTTTTTATTTATTCATGATAGGCACACAGTGAAGAGAGAGGCAGAGACACAGGCAGAGGGAGAAGCAGGCTCCAGGCACCGGGAGCCCGACGTGGGATTCGATCCCGGGTCTCCAGGATCGCGCCCTGGGCCAAAGGCAGGCGCTAAACCGCTGCGCCACTCAGGGATCCCAAAGTTTTACCATTTTGTAAAAGTAAATCCCGCTGGCTCCGGCGGGGTTGCTTTCACGGAGCGAGTCCAGTTCCCAGGGCGGGGGAGCCGCCGTGGGGTCTGTGCAGCGGGGGCGTGTGGCAGGGTGCAGGGCACCGCGGAGGGAGCCCCGGCCAGCCCTGCCTTGTCGCACACAGGCCTCCTCCGGGTGCTGAAGTTACACGCAGGCGGGTCCTGGCCACCGCGCACTCGTGGTCGGGGTCACCCTGCTCCCGGGACTCGCGCGGGGCCAGGCCGGGGCAGCCTCGCTGGTGCGCGGGACTCCCGCATGGGTTGAGTCTGCAGTCTCTTCTGGTTGGGTGGCAGGAGGCTTGGGCGGGGGGTCGCTCCTGGCAGCACACGCGTCCTCAGCCGGGCACTGGCAGTGGGTGGCCCCCGTGGTCACAGAAACCTCAGAAACTCTTTAGTAGGAACGAGGGCCCCGGGTGCCGAAATCGGAGGAAATAGCCATTTGTACATTTGGTGGAAGGCCAAGGAGGCTCTTCTTGCATGTCTGAGTTGGCGTGACCGTGAGTGGAGAGGGTCTCCGGGGCGCGGGCCCGGGCCTCCTGCCATCTCGGGGCTCCTGGTGCAAGTGGACGCTGCGCCGCCGAGTGCCAGGAGTGCCCCGGCCTCACGGGACGGATGGTGACGCGCACGGGGGCAGCGTGTCCTGGCCTTTGTGCCTAGAGGGCACGTGGCCGCCGGGCAGGTCCCCCTGCGTCTTTCCTTAGGGCCAGGCTCCCACCAGTCCTGGCACCCTGGCTGCGGCCATGCGTTGCAGAGTGCCCCGTGGGGGAGAGTGAGTCGCTCCAGCTGGCGGCGTGCGCGGCTGCGTTTACGTGGCTCTCGTTATTGAAAAATGGAGACGGTTCAGCTGCCCCGAGACTCTCTCTTGCAGCGTGTAGTTCGGGGTCTACAAAGGTCACACAATCCTAGAGCGTGTTCGTCACCCCTACGAAATCCTGCACCCATCAGCGGGTACCCCCGAATGCTGGAAACCACTTATCAATCTGTGTTTATGAATTTGCCTCTTCTGGAGGTTTTCTAGAGGGAATCCGACAACACGTGTCTTTTTTGTGTGGCTTCAAGGCTTGTCCGCGCTGTGGGTGCATCAGGGCGCCGTTCGTCCTCGGCTGCTCCTCCGTTGTGGGGCTGGACCGCCCCGTGTCCCCTCCTCCGCTGGTGGGCACCTGGCCGTCCCTGGTAGTGTTGCCAGGAACGTTTGTGTGATGTAGGCTTCTGACTCCCCCGGGCGTGGACCTAGGACTGCCCCCTGGGTCGTGTGGTAGCAGGGTTACTGTCGTCCAGAGTGGCTGCTCCGTGTTGCCCCCCGCCCCCCGCACACGGGGGCCCCAGGGTCTCCGTGTCTGAAAACGCGAGTCCATCTTTCTGATCCTGACTTCCCCGTTGCTGTGACGTGGTTTTGACTTGCGTTGCCCGATGACTGGCGGCGTCGCCTGTCTGTCCGTCCGCTGAGGTATCCGTAGGTCTACTCTGGACACATGTTCATTTACATCCTTTGCCTGCTAAACATTTTTTTCTTAAATTGTTGAGTTTTTCTTCATGTATTCTAGGTCCTGGGTTCTTATCAGATGCAAGGCCTGCAAATACTTTCTCCCGTTCTGTGTGTTGTCCTGTCTTGTTCCTGCTGGTGTCCTTGGAAGCACAGACGTCTGGAACTTTGGTGAAGGCCACGTTATCTGTCTTGGGTTTCTTGTGCTTCAGGTTGTATCTGAGAAACCACTGCCCAACCCAACGTTACAGGGGGACTTACCCCGATCTTTTCCTCTAAGTCTGTACTTTCAGCTGTCGTCTGTTTCAAGTTAATTTTTATATTTATTTAAAATAAGAGATTTTATGTATTTATTCATGAGAGACACAGAGACAGAGCAGAGACACAGGCGGAGGGAGAGGCAGGCTCCCCGCGGGGAGCCCAACGCAGGACTCGATCCAGGACCCTGGGATCACGCCCTGAGCCGCAGGCAGACGCCCACCCGCTGAGCCCCCAGGCGTCCCATATTTCAAGTTAATTTTTATATATGGTGTGAGTTAAGGGTTCTTGTTTGTTCTTTTGCCCGTGGACACTTGGCTGTCTCAGCACCACTTGTTGAAAAGACCGTTTTCTGCCACCGAATTGTCTTGGCGGAAATGAATTGGAATTTGTCGGAAATTAATTGGCCATAAAGATGCAGATTTCTCTCGGTTCTGTTCCCTTGACCTCTGCGTCTGCCCTCGTGGGGGGACCACGCCGAGTTGGTGATGGTAGCCTTGTAGCAAGTGTTGAAATCAGGAAGCACGAGTCCTGCCCTTTGTTGGGCTTCGTTGCTCTGGGTGTCTTCCCCTTGCACGCGGATTCTGGGAGGAGCCTGTCCGGGGCCACCGAGGCGCCCGCGGGAGTGTCCGTAGGGATCGCTTGGGGAAGCGCGGCCCGTTAGCGTGGCGTCTTCAATCCAGGGCCACAGGAGAGCCCTCTGTTTATTTAGGTCCTCTTCGGTGTCTGTCAGGGATGTTCTATGGGTTTCAGTACGAGTCTGGCACTTGTTTTGTTTAATTTATCCCCCGTCTTTCTGCTGGTCTGTTTAGATTTTCTGTTTCTTTGGGTTTGGTTCTTGCTAGTTTGTGTCCTTCACGTAGGTTTCCAGCCTGGCCCGTGGCCCCCGTGGTCTGCCCGTAGTCCTTCTGGGTTCAGGCTGGCAGTGATGTTCCCCTTCCGTCCCACTTTAGCCACCTGAGTCATCTGTGTGTGTCAGTCCAGCCAAAGGTTGTCAGTTCTGTTGGTTTTTCTCAAAAGAGCAGCTTTTTGGTTTCATCAGTTTTTCTCTGCTATTTTTCTGGTCTCAGTGTTGGCCGCATTTAGAATTAAATCCCACAGAAACCGTTCTTGAAAAACTCCTGATGATAGAATCTCATTCTTTGCCTTCCACTTTGTGTTTGTAGTTGACACCGAGCCACTGTCCTGCTTTTCCCCGAGCAGAGACGGCATTTGTGACGCAGGCCGACGTGGCCTTCTGAGTCACCTGTGCTGGGCACCCGGTGGTGGCTTTTGGTCCTCGCTCCGGACGACTGCACTCCGGGGCCTTCCCCTGTATGCCGGGCACCAGGGCCGGGAGAGGTGGCCCTTAGGGCAGATGTGTTGACTTCTTTGTTGCTTCGTTAAAGGCAAACCGGGCACGAGTGAGCCTCCAGCCAGATGCTCCTCTGAGCACTGACGTCTCTGGGCACCAGTCTGCAGCTCTGAGAGCCAGAGGGCCGTGGCCACTAGCACCCTGGAGCCTGCGACTTCTTCTGCTCCCGCGGGCTCCCTTCTCTCCCACCACGGGACTGATAGTAGGAAGAAGCAGGAAGTACCTAGAATAGTCTTCAGAAGTGGGGCTGGGAAGAAATGCCCTTCGGGACCTGTCCGCTTGGCCTCAGGGGTGAGGAGTGCATTGCAGGGGTGACACAGTCCTTACTGACCTAGGTCCTGGGCTGTGGGATCGCCTGCCCTCGGGATGTCGCAGTTTGGAGTGGAAGATGCGGGCGAGATTACAGCTGTATCTTGTTTGTCAGCCTCAGGGCTCTAGGGAGACACAGCTCCTCGGGCTAGTTGAAGCACAGAAGGAAGTTTTAAAAAGAGGTGGCTCCGGGAAGGGCCGGGAGTCAGGCTTGCTGGGCCCAGGGAGGGGGTGTCCGTGTGTATCCCCGCCTCTGGGGGCCCTCGCTGCTGTTGGGCAGGGGATCCGCCCCGCGGCTTCTGAGCCCTCCCCACCCGCCCTGCCCCTGCCCTTGCCCCTGCCCCTGCCAGGAAGGGTGCCTGCTGCTGCCCCTGGTGCGCACTGCGCGGCGGGCCGGGCCTGGGGCCTGGGGAGCCCGTCCTGCTGCCGGGCCGCGGTGCTGGAGGCGCCGAGGGGCCCACGCCATCCTCCCCGGCCCGGCCGCTGGGGGTGTGCGAAGTGCCCCCGGCTGCTGTCGAGGGCGATCATGGTTCTGCTTAAAGTGTACTTTCCTAACAGCTTGCTGTTTGCCGTCTGAAAACGGATGGTTTTTTTTAAAAAAAAAAAAGGCTGAGAGGGTGAGGACTGATTCCTGGGACTTGGGCAGGACGAACCTCGAGGTGCCGAGGGCGCTCCGGGCCGGGTGGGTGGGAGCCGGGGCCCCCGCCGTCGCGCTCTTCGCCACTGGGTTCCATGGAATGCAGTATATTTGTATGTTCCTTGAGCTTTTTAAAAATGGCATTAGCTAGAATTTTTATAGCTCCAAGTTGGACACCAGATGTGTGTGTGTGTGTGTGTGTGTGTGTGTCTGGGTGTAAGTTTAACACGTCTGTGTAAGTTTAAATGGGTGTTTTAATATAAACTACTTCCACTTATTGGCCTTTGAAGCACCCCCGGGTTAGGGGCATGACCCCCCACTCAGAAGTTCCCCGTAATAAATTTTGACTCCAAACCTTACGGCGCTCGGGTGCCGTCGACTGGGAGGGAAGCCTTACCAGCGGCTTAGTTAGCCCGGGTTTATACGTCATGTGTGTTAAATACTGTTCTGACAGTAAACCAAGCTAAGGAAAGAAAGTGTCGTCAAGAGAACCGTGAGAAACAGAAAATACATGCACGACACTGCAGTGTACTTGTCGGAAGGAACCGCGTCTACGTGGCCCCGGAGTCCAAACCTGCTGGTGCACCGGTCGGCCGAGCGTTGGTTTCAGACCCTTCTGCTCAGTACAGTTACAGTTTCCTTTCGGGGTAAGAAAGGGCACAGAGCATAGTGCCGATCGTAGAGGGGGCTGTGTGGCTTCCCGGGGCCCCGAGGGTGGGAAGTGTCTGCGTCTCACCCCGGGTCCCCCAGTTCTGAGTTCTGCCCCAGAAAGGAGCAGCGTGACAGGCCTCACGGGGATTGTTGTTTCTGGGTTCAAATGTGCGGAGGAGACGGGGCCTGGGACTTGTTTTCACAGGTAATTGCCCCAAAGGAGGGAAAAGGGAGGTCACCCAGCTCCTGGGCTACAGGTGCGGAGGCCCCGGCAGGTCTGCTCTGTCTTGAGCGTGGGGTCTTCAGCAGGAGCGGGAGCTGCTCCCTGTGGGCCCCGCGTCCACAGAGCTTGGCCCCCGTGCCTTCTCCCCTCCTGCTCCCGCCATGTCTTCTGGGCCCTCCTGCTTGTGTGCCAGGAGACCTTTCCCAGGCAGCCCGACTCTTCCCAGCCTGTCCCCACTAAGGGCAGCGGGGCGACCGTGAGAGCTGCGGACACCTCACCGCACCTGTTGGGGGTCCTGTGCTCATCAGGGGACTGGCTAGTCCACCGCCCACCCTCCAGGAAAAGGACATAGGAGGGGTCGGGGGTGGTGTCCCCGAGGGAGAAGGGCGCTCCACGCAGCTGTCGTGGCAGCCATACAGCCGTGGGCTGATCTGGGGCCTTTCTCCCCATGCTTCACTGAGCTGTGCGAGCTCTGGCCTGCGGGCTGGCCCCGTGGGGCTGGTGCCCACTATCCGGATGGGGTGGGCTGGTGGGCTCGAGAGCCAGTTGGGAAGCCCTGTCTTGTGAGGTTGGGAGCTTTGACTTTTGAAGTGGATGTGAGATGTGATGTCAGCAAGTGGCAGGAGTAGACACACTTGAACTCGCGTATGTGGCCAGCCCTCACGCCCGTGGCCGCCTGTGGCTGCCTGTGGACCAGCTCTCCCGTCCCTGGGTGTCAGTAAACCAGCTCTCACATCTGTGGATGTCCATGGGCTAAGTCCCACGTCTGGGACCGCTCTCACATCCGTGGTTGGGCCTCAGTGGACCAGCTCTCACATGCCTCATACTCCCAGTGGCCAGATGCGCCGAGCGCTCGGCGCGCATCCAGGCTGGGAAGCATGGTTGGGCCGGTCTGGGGGCCTCAGCTGCCATCTGTCCCATCAGGATCGCTGATGCCACAGGATCAGTAGTTTGTGGGCTAGTTTGGGGGCTGTGGGAACTGGACAGTAACTCCTGGCTCTGCTTGCTGGTCACAGCTATTTTTTTCTTGAGGGAACAAATCACAGATTTGGATGTTTTGCATCTGCATTTGTAAGTCTAGCCTGCGGAGCTCGCCATCCCCTGTGGGAGTCCTGCTGACCTCGGGCCAGTGGACTGTTCCCGATGCACTGGTCCTTCTACCTCTTACCCCGAGTATGGCCTCAGCCTGGTGGCCAGTCTGCCCCTCCCTACCCTGACCCCATGTCTTGTTCCTCATCCCTTATCCTGAAGGTGGGCAGCCCCAGACAGGTTCCTGGGGACGTAGGAGGGCGGCACCTGGAGCAGTACCTGCCGCTCTCCTGCAGGCCGGTCCCCCCCATCCTGACCTCCTCCCAGGCTCCTGCTGGACTGTCCCGCCGCCTCTGGAGGCATCTCTGCCAGCCCACCCTGGAGGTCTGGGTCCAGCGGTACGCAGCCCAGGCCATACCCATGAGTCTTGCATGTAGGAGCAGACTGCTTGCGGTCTGCAGCTGTCACCCCAGAGCCAGCCTCAGAGCCATTGTCTGCCTGGGACTCGGGGCCGCAGGGGCCACCGTTGAGGTAGTCAGGTGGACCCTCTTCTCCCTGGAACCTATTGAGATGCAGGATTCTTGGGCCCCTTTTCTTGCTGTCTCTGTGGCTCCTGCCCTGGCCCCAGGACAGCCTGTGACCTGGCATCAGTGGCCCAGTGTGTCCCTTGCAGAGGGAGTCTTTGTGTGGGCCCGGGCACCGGTGTCATCAGGGGCTCACACACAAACCACAGGACCAGGGGCCCGGAACAGGTCTCGGAATTCACTTTGTAAGAGAGAAGTCCTTAGAGGTTGGCCATGTCACCTCTCTGTCTTGTCTTCTGTCCTTGAGAAGAAAACCCGAGTCAGAGATGGCGGCTGGCAGACCGGGAACCACTGACTCGGGGCTGACTTCTCACTGTGACGAGGGAGTAGGAGGGGGTTAAGGCCCGCCTCTGGAAAGCACGTCTGAGGAGTTGGGACGGAGGAGGGTCCTGGCAGCGAGCTGTTGGTGATGCCCACCCCCCGATTCTGTCCTTCACTGCACACTCCTTGGCCCGTGGGCCCCCGATGGCCTGGTTGGCAGTGTAGTGGGGTAGTGGCCTTTCCTGGTGGCCCCAAGTAGGCTGCCCCAGGGCTGCTTATCTCCACGTGGCATGGGCTCCTGGCCTTCCTTCTGAGCCTCAGCTCAGCCGGGACTCACCTCCTCCTCGCGCTCATGCTGCCCCCTGCCCATGCCCATTGAGATGAAGCAGAACCTTCTGGAATGTTTTCAAAGGAGTGGTTGTCAGACTGGAACAATATGTAGTTGAAGTTGTGTTTTAAATATGTGGTGCCGGCCACACTGAGCTGGGACCCCTTCTAGTGGGCGTCACTGCAAGCCCCCAGGCGGCCGTGCTCACATCTGGAGACACGGCCAACTGGACTAGATCCAGAGTCACAGAAGTGGTGGGAGCCGCCCTGCCACAGGGGGTCTGTGGGGGAGGAGGGGCCATGGGAGGACCCGAGGAGACCCTCCCCCCCCGCCCAGGCAGAGGAGCCATAGGAGCAGAGGACGGGAGGTACAAGGAGGGGCCAGAGGGGATGGGGTCAGGATGGAGGGCACTGGGGGCAGGCCTGCAGGGCGCGGGGTGGCTGAGTGTGGGGGGGTCCTTCAGGCCGTGGGGAGGAATGACCAGGCCGCCGGCGCTGCACCCCGGAGATGGGGAGGGGGCTTCAGAAGGTGGAGTCTCCTTGGCCCACGTGGACCAGGGCACCCTTGTCTGAGGGCTGGTGCTCCAGCTGGGTGTGGGGCGCGCTGGCTCCAGGACACGATGCCACGAGAAGGGGGAGTGGGTGCAGATGATCATGGGACCCCCGTCCTTTCGATTTCTATATGGTTTTCTATTTAAAGCTTTCACCAGACTCTTACTTTGGGTTAAGAGAGGCTGAATTTGGGAATTGGGCAAGACTGGAAAGCAGCTTGATGTGTTGTTCAGAGTCTAGGCTGTGAAGCCAGAGCGAGCAGCGTCCCCAGCCCCAGGGGCCAGCCGAGGGTCACAGCGCCACGGGGCTCCCCCCGTGTCTCCGTGCACCTGCCCTGCCCCTGCCCGTAGCCCGCCCGGCCCACGGGTCCGGCTCTGGCCTCTGTCCCGGGCTCATGCGGCCCCCGGAGAGAGGTCCCGGAGTGGAGCATGGGTGGCTGCGGTGATTCCGCATGGCCGCTGCGGTCCCAGCGCTTCCAGGGCGACTCCGCGTGTCGGAGTGGGAGCGTGGCTGTGCTTTCCCGTCGCGAGAGTGAGGCACAGGCATGTTGACGCCCGTGAGTTTACACAAGCGGGTGCAGGGCAGGAAAGCAGGTGCGCGTGTCGGTAGGTTCGCCGAGGGTAGTTGTGGGTCCCCGTGCCGAGTGACTCTGCGGCCCAGAGCAGTTCCTCCTCGGGCCTGCTGTGACAGCTGCAGTGTGGAGTGGGCGTGCCCCGGGGAAAGGACGCAGAGAAGTGACGGGGAGGTGGGGGAGCGACGCCCGGACTCCCCCTGGCGCTCGGGTGGCGCCGGTTGCCCTCTGCCTGCTGCTGAGGCCGGCCTGGTCGGGGCCCCGAGACTGGATTTTGTCCAGTCTGTGTGTATGGGACCTGTCGTCAGGGAAGCACACGCGTGGGAGGGGTCTCCGTCCCCACCCTGAGGGTGAGGCCAGGCAGCGGCCGGGAACGGCCCTGGAACCTGCCTCCGGGGCCACGCACAGCTGGCGGGGGCTCGCCGTCCGCAGCCTTCGCGGCCTGGCCTCCGCCGGGTGGCCGCAGCCCCCTCTCGCTCTCCTTGCGTGTGACTTCGCCCCGGCTGCTGCCGTCCCGTTGGCGTGGCTGCCATCCTCCCCGGGAAGGCTGCGCTGGGGCCTGGAGCGGCGGGGGACCGGTGGGTGCTGGACGCCCGGGGCCGCCTCCTGGGGCTGTGCAGTGTCGGGCGCGTCTGAGAGGCTTTGACCCAGCGCTGCTGTGGTGGCCGTGGTGGCCCGGCACCTGTCTCCGTGCGCCCCCCCCCAGCAGTGGCCGTGAAGTAGCCCCCGCAGTGCAGGCCGGGTCCAAACGCTCAGGTCTCGTTAGGAGGAGGATGTGTCCCTCGGGTGTTTTCTAAATGGCCGAGGACTCGAGGATGGAGATGATGGTGGCACGAAGGCAGTGTGGCGATGTCCGTGGGTCTCGGGTCGTGTTTGCAGCTCCTGACCGTGCTGGGACTTTCCATGTGGTCTGAGAGCTCTAGACTTGAAGACGGCTACGTCTGGGGTTACTTGGTGCCCGCGGAGGTGTTTGTCGAGCGCCTGCTGTGTGCCCGGCCCCACGCTGGCTGTGGGAGCTGCATGTGTGGGCCCTGAGCTGTGCGGGAGAGGCCTCCTGGAGAGGCCCGGGCTGAGCCTCGCGGAGACGGGACTGGCCGCGGCTGACCCAGAGATGGGGGCCCCTTCGGCCCCAGGCTGGAGCCCCTGCTCCCGGGAGCTCCTCTGCCCGGCGTCGCACAGACACCAGCGAGCCACTTCCACGGTGCCGTTTTACAGCCTCTGTGCTGAGCAGAAATGTCACCGCTTATTGTATAGAGTGTATGTGAAGTGGTGCACATTTGAACATTTATTTTAATTCCAAACCTAAGCCACTTAGGGAATAAGCCAAAGTCGCCTAGAGCACTTTCCATTCTTCACGTTTAACCTACAGCGTGTGGGAGTGCACCTGTGGCGTGGACGGCACGTAAGCTGTGTGGGGCTTGTGGTCGATCAGAGCTCGGCGTCCCAGGTGGCTCTGGCTGGAGGGTGAGAGGGAGGCTGGGCCCGAGGCGTTGCTCCGCGGCCTGGACCTGAGGCCCGCCGCGCAGCCCGTTTTCTGTGTGCACGTACGTGGCTGCTGCCTCCTCCCTCGGTCTCTGGATCGGGGCTTGGGTCCTTAGTGGGGTCGTAGGACAGAAGACCACTGTCCTCCACGTTCCACCCAGGTCAGTGGCTGACCGGGCGGCCGTGGGGCGTGGGGAGGGGGCCGTGAGGCCTCAGCAGCCTGGCCCCCTGCCCTGCGTTCCCTGGTTCTCCAAGGGAACTTGTCAAAGTTAAGTCCGTTTCAAGACATGAATTTGTACAGCTGTGCTCAAATAACTGAAAAAATTAACAAAATGGATAAATTTCTAGCAACATTTGCACAACCCCCCTGACTGAGGAGGAGAAAGTGAAGTTGTCCTGTTATCAGAGGAAAAAGGAGTGATGGGCTTATCAACACTGCCCCGCAGAAGTGCCGGGGGTGGGGGGTGGGGTGGGGGGCATCTAGGCTGCCGGGGAACCGCCCACTCCAGGCCTGCGTGGCCTCTCGCTGCTCCAGGGAGGTTAAGAGCCGTCGGGGCCCGCAGAGCCCTGGAGTCAGCACCCCGGACGCTGCCCGGGCGTCTTCGTGCAAGGGTCCGTGGAGGGCCGGCAGCAAACGCAGACAGTCGAGTGTATTTGTATTAGACACGTAAGTGTAGTTTGCGTTTGGAAAAACTGGGCCACATAATTCAGCTTGTTAATAATTTGTCAATAGGAAAATATTCCTTTTTTGGTCATCTCTCTAGATGCCGAGAATGTATTTGATAAAATTCAACATCTCTTTGAGTAAACAGTGGTTACTTTTTTTTTTAAAGATTGTATTTATTCACGAGAGACAGAGAGAGAGAGAGAGAGAGAGGGAGAGAGAGAGGGGCAGAGACCCAGGCAGAGGGAGGAGCAGGCTCCACACAGGGACCCCGACATGGGACTCGATCCTGGGTCTCTAGGATCACACCCTGGGCTGAAGACAGGCGCCAAACTGTTGAGCCACCCAGGGATCCCCAACAGTGGTTAATGTTAATAAAATTGATATAGGCACGTATTTCCTTAATAGTATTTATTTATTTTTAAGATTTTAATGTATTTATTAGAGAGCGCACGAGTACAGGGAGGGAGAGGGAGAAGCAGACTCCCCGCTGAGCAGGGAGCCCCACGACGTGGAGCTGGATCCCAGGACCCCGAGATTATGACCTGAGCCAAAGGCTGAAGATTCACAGACTGAGCCACCCAGGCATCCTTCCTTAATATTATTTTAAAACTCGAAAATAAAACATTTCTGTTAAAGTCACGGACAAGGGAAAGAAACCTGACATAAATGTGATTGAATAGTTCTAGAAGCTTTAGCTACTGCAGTTAGTAATTAAACAAGAAAGACTATAGATACTGAAATATTGGAATGGGGAGAGAATTATTCACAAACGTGATTATGCTTCTGGGGAAAAGCGAATTTACCGAAAACCTGTGATATGCAGTGAAAGCACGTGGTGATGAATACGTAAGAGTCCACAGCGTTCCTATATATACAGGCAGGAAACAAGACGTCCGCCGTGGTCGTGAAACCTGCCCGTGAATTCAGGCGCCGAGATCTGCGCGTGGAGCGGAGCTGCAGTCAGTGGAGACGATGCGCCTGTTGATGAGCGCAGACGCCTCACGTCTGTAGAACAGAGACGTTTGCTGATCTTTAAATCTAACTCATCTCCTGGGAAATACACTGTGTCAGTTGGGATGCTGGGGGCGAGCCGCAGAGTCCCAGCGTCCCCTTCCGACCGGGCTGCCACCGGCCGCCGTGCGGTCACACACGTAGCAGGAAGCTTGGGGAGTTGGTGGGCGCGCCTGGGCAGCTCCGTGTGCCATCAGGGACCAGCCCTCCCGTCTCCGTTCTGCCGCCGCCCTGTCCTCTGATAAGGGCTGGGTGCCGCCCTCCGATCCTCAGGGCACACTCTGTAGGCAGAGGGAGGGGCGCTGGGTGGGGGCGGGAGCACAGCCCTGTCCCCCACCAAAGAAAACTTCAAACAAGAACCCCATTCTTTTCCCCAAAAATGTGAAAACGCTCATTTGGAAGGACGTGTGCACCCCTGGGTTCCCCGCAGCGTTGTGCACGACAGCCAAGACGCCGACGCGAACCCCGCGTCGCCCATCAGAGGTGGGTGGTGAAGCACGTGTGCGCGTCTGTGCCCACGACGAGGTATTACTCCGCCGTGAACAAAAGGAAGTCTTGCCATCTGCGCCGGCACGGGCGGCCCCAGGGAGCAGTGTGCTCGGGCGCTGATCAGAGGCGGAGGCCATGTCATCTCCCCCTGTGTGGACCTTAAAAATCACAACAGGGGACGCCCCGGGGGCTCAGCGGGCGAGCGGCTGCCTGCGGCCCAGGGCGTGACCCCGGGGTCCCCGGATCGAGTCCCGCGTCGGGCTCCCTGCGTGGAGCCTGCTCTGCCTGGGCCTCTGCCTCTCTCTGTGTCTCTCATGAATCAGTAAATAAAATCTTAAAAATAGAAATCCGAACAACTGGACAAAACGTAAGTGGCCTCAGACACAGACTTAACTTGTGGTTGCCAGAGGGCAGGGGGTGGGGGGCAGGATAGGAGAACCCCCCCCAGCACTTCCTGGGGTACCTTTTAGACAACTTGTTATCAGTTTTGGGAGGTTTAGGTTTACAGCCAGGTGGCAGGGAGGACGCTGGCGTCCCCGTGCTGCCCTTCCGATGAGCCGCCGGCACCTCCGTCCCAGCTGAGAAAGTCTCGGTGGCCCAACGCCGTGGGCTGAGCCGCAGTCTGGGTCTTACCAGGTTTCCCGCAGATGCGTCTCTGCCGTCCCCAGACCCGGTCCCGCATCCTGCCCTGCCTCCCCTACCCCTCGTGACCCTGGCAGCTTCTCGCTCTTGTTTTATACGTTCCTGACGCATGGAGGAGCCTCTCGGGCGTTCTGTGGGTGCCCCTGTACTTGGGTCTGCCGGGCGCCTTCTCGTGATTAGCCTGGGGTTATGGGTTTTTGGAGGAAGACCGAGAAGTGAACGCGGCGCCTGCCAGGTCTCCACGTCCCCTCCCTGCCCTGCGGGGGGCCGGGCATCCGTGCACCCCAGCCTCGTGGGTAAACCAGGCCGCGCCCGGGGCACCGACACGTGCTGCTTGGGGTTTTCCCAGAATTGTTCCTGGTGGGTGACTCGGGGGTGCCCTCCGGTGCCGGGTGCAGGCCCACGCGTGGCGGGTAGAGGTCGAGGACGCCGGCCTTGGCTGCTGAGTCCTCCGTCTGGCTCCCGTGTACACGCCCGTCCTGCGGGCTTTTTTGAGCGCTTCCTGACTCATCTCGTGTTTCCCCTGCCCCCTCCCTGGAGCCAGCCAGTTCTCCCGGGCCTGGCTCTTCTATTGGAGCACGGTATTTAGAAACAGGATCTGGGTGCTTGTGTGCTCATTACCCCTCGAGGGGTCACACGCAGCTTTCCTGTCAGGGAGGGCATCCTCCGGGAAGGCTCAGCAGTGTCCCCGGGCTGTGTCCGGTCGGAGCCTCTGGCTGCCAGGCCGGACGGGAGGGGAGCAGGATGGTGTGGCCGGCTCCCCGGGCCTGGGCCCCCGCGGCGGGTGCCTGTGCTGCCGCGGACCCCTGGAGTCTCGGTCCCAGACCATTTGCACTGCTCTGGAGCTCGACAAGCCAGGGAGTGTGTGAGTGGCAGCCAGGAAAAATCTGAGAAAGGAGAGCAAGGCAGAGGCTGCTTCAGCAGGGAGCCCGGCCGGGCCACCAGGCTGGGGGTCAGAGCGGCCTGGAGGTGATGCGCAGTGTGGAGGTCGCCGAGGGGTCTCCGGAGGCCTCGTCGCGGGGACAGCGTCTGTAGCCGGGGGGTGGTGGACGTCCACTGACTCACGCGGTGCTTGCGTGACACACACGCATCGAGTCACACGGCACGCCTCCAGCTTCTCAGCGTTTTGTGTCCGTTACACCTCGGCAAGGCCGGGGGACGGGGGCACGCTGGGAGCACGCGCGAGACAGGCCTCGGGAGGTTGGCGTGGGCCGGGGAGCCAGGCCGCGCGGCGCCGGTGGGGCAGTGTGGACGCCCTGCCCGACACGACAGCCCGTCGCCTCCCAGGCCCCGTGGCAGGTCCGCGCTGGGAGCCAGCGTCCCCGCGTTTCCTCGGGTCCAGGGGTGTCCGCTGCAGGACACACACTATTGTCCTACTCAGAAAGGAAAGAGAAACCGCTGCCAGCACAGAAGCAGGAAGCCTTCCGTGCGGAGGCGGGTCCGGGTTTCAGAAACGTGGACGGTTTCCGTGTGAAGATAGAAAAGCAGAAACAGTACTACAGGAGTTAAAAGTAAAACGTGTCTTCGCACCTGCACGCAGATCTGCACACACACGGGATCCAAGGTCGGAGGACGGGGTGACTCCCCGCTGCAAACAGTGGTGCCGCTGCTACGGTCCAGACGCGGGGCTGGCCTCTGAGGAGATGCTGCCGAACAGGACGAAGCAGCTCCGAGCAGCTCCCCTTCCACCTGCCCTCGAAGTGACGCGCTGCGCTGTTCCTTTGTGAAGCGTGGGTGTCCGCGCGGGACGGGCTGCGGGGGGGCGGGCGCAGGCCTGGGTGTGCTGCTCCAGCCACCTGTGCGCCCGGGCCCCGCTCACCTCCCGGCTTCATCATTAAGGCCCCAGGTATTTAACGCTGTTTTATTTTCTCTCAACGTACCATGGTGATTCTCCCACTTTTTAAATCATTGCACGGGAACTTGGCGTTCTGTCACAGCTTCTGGAACCAGCGTTGGGAAGTTCTGGCCGAGTCGGCGGGCATCCTGGCCTTCACCCAAGGCCGCCTGTGCAGCATCCAGTCAGGAGTTCGCACGCTCACCGCTCACTGAAACCCTTTTCACAGGCGCCGATAGCAGAGTCCGCTCTGACACCTCCAGAGTGTCCCCGGCAGCGTCAGCAGAGCAACCCAGTTATTAGCTTGTCTGTAATTAAGTCCTTGAGTTTCCCATCCCAAGCAAATTGTTAAGAATCTTTCTGAAATAGGGATCCCTGGGTGGCGCAGTGGTTTGGCGCCTGCCTTTGGCCCGGGGCGCGATCCTGGAGACCCGGGATCGAATCCCACGTCGGGCTCCCGGTGCATGGAGCCTGCTTCTCCCTCTGCCTGTGTCTCTGCCTCTCTCTCTCTCTCTCTGTATCATAAATAAATATAAAAATAATTAAAAAAAAGGTGCTCTATCAAAAAAAAAAGAATCTTTCTGAAATAATTGAAACTTTCAATAAAGATTGAATTTTATTACCAAAGATGTGTAACTTTGTTATGTGTATTTGGAAAAAATATAAATTAAAAGGCAATAAATATAGATTGTGATGATGTTATTTGTGTTTTTTGAAATGCTTTATTAAATACAGGACATCCGACCCGTGCCCAGATCCGATCTCACGAAGACAGCACCAGACTCTCATACTCGCGCATCTTCTTCTGGTTGTTGTCACTTCTCTCTGGTTAACAATTTAAGTTTTATTTAAAAGTCTCCCGAGGCTGCGAGGGGGGATTTACGTCGGCGTGCTCTCCCTGACCGCAGGGCGGTGCCACGGCTGCGCTTGAGGCGGACGGAGGGATTTCCTGGCAGATTCTGTTGGTAGAGCCTCCTGGTAGCCTGCCTTCTGTGCAGTGCACCACACCACCGGCTTTTCCCTCGGGCTCCCTGCTGCACCCCCGTCTCCACCCCCCACCACCCGGGGCTTCGGGGGAAGAGTCGCCTTTGTCCTCACGTGGAACAGCCTTCAGTCCCCCGTCATCTTAGGAGCTTGTTTTTTATACCACGTGACATGTTTTTGTGTTTGCGGGTGCCAACACCCTTGCTTCTGTTTCCCCAAGAATTCCGGTGCACCAGCAACGGGACAAGGAGGCGGTGAAACCACTGGGAAGCATCAGTGGCTGTAGCTTGGGGACCCCGGTGGCGGGTGTTCCGGAGGAGCAGGGCGCCTGCCGGGCCCTGGGTGTTTCTCAGCGTCAGGACAGCGGAGGCCGACGCCTGCCGCACTGCGCCTGATGGAAGGGTGTGGCCTCACATCCTCATGTGCAGGCGGGTGGGGGGGGGCCCTCGGTGCTGTTGCTCTGGGCCCCCTCCCACTGCTAGGGAGCATGTCGGCCTTCCAGCTGCTGGCTGGGCCGGCTGAGGAGTGGAGACCAGGTACCACCACGTGGGTGCCTCGGGCCTGTTCAGGTCAGGCCACGCACCTGCTGGGCCCACCTGCCCCAGGCCCAGGTGCCCCGAGCGCGGGGAGACAGGTGGGATGAGGTGAGGGACAGGTGGTGAGGGTGGACAGCACAGGCTGGAGACCCGGGCTCCTGCCCGGTGGGTCTGAAGGTGCGCATGGAGGGGCAGGGAGGGGAGGCCTGCCTGGCCAGCCCCCCATCACTGGCTTTCTGGGTGCTGCCCACCGACTGCCTGCTGGTGGCCTACTCCCCACCCACCACCACTGCGTGTGGTTGTGAGCAGGCCTGGTAGTAACGAGACCATCGCCACTGTGGACCTAAGCAGAGCTGTCCGGGGCGTAGCTAACTTAACAAATCACAGTCGGGTGGAGTGCGTACTGGGAGAACCAGCAGCCCCGGGGAGCGTGTGCTGTGTCCATCCCGTGTCCACATGGAAACAGGGCCCCAGAGCTGAGCACACGGCGAGGGAGGCCAAGGTTTGAGCCCAGCCCCGGGCTCCGGGCTCCTTCCTTACTGCTGAGTGTGGGGTCCCGATGGGGCTGCACCTGCACCTGGGACAGCCCTCCCCTCCATGCTGCTGGGGCTCCCGGGGCAGTGTCCTTGGGGAACTGGACAGGCCTCGCTGGCTGATCCATGGGGCTCTGAGGCCCTTCTGTGCTTAGCATGGTGGGAGGGCCTGGTGAGTAGGCATTCGAGGCGGGTCCCACGTGGAATCACAATTGGGAAGTGCCAACTGAGCAGTCATCCACAGGGAGCCATGTGACTCACCTGAGGAGCAAGGGCTCTGGAAACCCCCAGGTGTGCTGGCCCAGGTGTGCTCACCCAGGTGCCTCCCCCAGGTGTGCCGGCCCACCTGCACTGACCCAGGAGGGCTGACCAGGTGTGCCGAGAGGCTGGCCTTCAGCGTGTGAGAGTCTGCAGACTTTGATGGAGAGAGTTACTGATGGGGAGACACTCTTGGTCCAGGGATGTGTCCTTCAGGTTGTTGTACGTGCCTTAGCTGGAGACACTTCTGGTGTGGCTCGGGTGGTGGAGGGGGTCCGCTCACGTGTGGATGGAGCGGTTTTCCCGGCGGGTCGTCTGCATCCAGGAGGAAGCCGGGATTTGGGCTGGGGAGAGCAGGCCGCCGGGTGTGCCCAGCCCCGCCCCGCGTCGTGATCAGGGGACGGTGTGTTGGGGGCACTCAAACACTCGTGGGAGCCCAGGGCTCGCGGTGGGGTTGCCTTTTGTTTGCCCTGTTTGGTTTGTGTGGCTCCCACAGAGTATTTTTGCTGTTGCTCCTCGTGGTCTGGTCGCACGTGCCGGCTTGTTGTCGCCCCTGCCGCCAGGAGACGCCCGGGCTGCGGGAGGGCCCCATGCGCCTTGCCCTCAGTGTCTGGGAGCTGGGGTCTGGGGTCTGTCCTGGGCCGCCGAGGGCCGAACCATCCACATGGGGTCGTTTCCAGAATCAGAGCGAGAGCACCTTGAAGACACGGCAGCAGAGCTGATCGGTATATCTGGCTGCTTTTCGCAGAGACTCGGGTTTGTTGGGATGTCGCCGACGGTGTAGGAGCCCGCGAGGACGGGGCCTGTTTCCCGCCGCGGCGGGGCGGGCCGGGGCGAGCGAGCGAGGCTCAGGGAGGCTGTTCTTGCCCCTCATCTCACGGGGCCCGTTAAAGGGACCGTACCGGTCGTTACCCGACGTTCTAGGGAAGGGAAGAGCCTCCGTGGGTGGCGTCGGAACGCGGAGCAGCGACGCTGGTTTCCCGGGCCGGCAGCCGTACCGCTGAACGGAGGATGGGAGGTGCGTGTGCTTCCAGGGCCTGCGCGGACACGCGCCGTGAAGTCGGCCGTGTGACGGGGAGGCTTCTCAGCACGTGCACGGGACTGGTTCCGGGCCCTGGAATTTGAAAAGCCCGGTCGGCACTTTGCCGACTTTAGGAGCACGACGTTGAGGCGTGAGATCCCAGCAGAGGTGGGTTCCAGGCTCATTGCCGGCTCTTTGGATAATCTGTGCATCAGGTAAACACGCGCGCTCTTCCTTGGGGCCTGGTGTTGGCACATCTCTGAAGGATTGCCCGGACCCCTGCTGGGGTTGCCGCCTGGACGTTGGCACTTTGCACCTGACACCCCGCCCCCTGCCGAGAGGCCCGTGCACAGCCCAGGAGCTGACGGTGGGGTGGCCTCATCCCGGGGGGCCTCGCTCCCAGGAGGCCCCTCTGCTCAGAGGGGAGGGGAGGGTTGCACAGACGGGGCAGCGGGAAACCCACAGGAAGGAGCGTGCCTGGCGGGCTCTCACCGCAGCAGAGTGGCAGTCGGGCTGGAAATTGTAAAATTAGTAACCAGCCATCTAACCACACCCACAGTCACTTGGGAACTAGTGAAAGAGGAGAAGGCCGTGGCCCCCACTCCCCTAAGCAGACCACAAGCACTTGAGTGCATTTACTTTTAGGCTCTTTCCTGGGTAGAAATCCGTTTATTTGAAATTCTGTAAACTATGTTTACATTGGCCAGAAGGAATCCAGTACGAAGTTAAACAGTTGGCTCATGGGGCGCCCCTGCTCTTGGCCCCCGAGTGGCCCTTCCCGCCAGCCTCGCTGGTGCCCAGGGCCCTTGAGCTTCTGTGTGGCTGTGTGGCCGCGGCCCTGGGTGTGGGGTTCGGAGGACCCTGTCACGCTGCCTCTCTTTGGCTTCTTTCTCATACTTGCTGCCGAAGAGCCATCTGACTACTGTTGTGGCTCTGGTGACCTCTGGACCCCGGGGCCCGTCCGTCCCTGTACCACCGTCCCTTCTAGGGAGATGGTCTGTCCCTGCTGCCACCGCCGGCGCGCACTGCTCCCAAGCTGCTGGCCCCACCCCACGTGCTCCAGGCCCGCCCTGCTCTGCACATCCGTGGCCACGTTGGCGGAGGCTGCATGCACGGCCGAGGTGCTTGCAGCATCGGGACGCAGGGCAGAGGTGGGGGCGCCCAGGGTCCATCCCCTCCCCGTGAGGTCCGGCACTTGCCCTGTGCTGTCCAGAGTGGGGCTCCGGGTGTGTAGGTTTGGCCGTGTTTGCAGGGTGGACGGCAGGTTCAGATTGGGGTGACGTGTAAGTGTGGACGGTGCCCTGGGGTTCTGGGGCCCAGCCCTGGGTCAAACGTCCCCCGAGGCCTGGATGGCGGGGCAGGGCCTGCGCTGGGACATCCTCCTTCTCCGCTCCATTCCTCTCCGACCCACACTCTCCCACCCTCGGGCCTACCTGCACACAGTGCGGGTATTTACCGACTCACCTGACTGGCAGCGTGCAACTTAGAGTGTTCTAGATTCTCCTGGGTTATTTTGCAGCACTGCGCGTTTGCCTCTCCACGAAGTAGATCTCTTGATGACTCACGCCCGTGCCGTGCGAGCACGCGCTCTATGGGAGTGTGGGTTCCGTCCTGAGGCCTGAGTGGGCCCGGCCGGCCACCTGTGCCTGGCACCGTGCCTCCCGGTGCTGCTGGCGTGGGGCCTCCTGGGGCTGCCCTCTTCTTCCTGCTGCCCACCTGCCAGAGGCATATGGGCCCCCTGGGCCTGCACCTGCAGTTGGAGAGACTCTGTCATGTGTGTTGCAGACCCTGGGGGGCTCTGGGACCTGGGAGGGGGTCCTCAAGGTTGGGAAGGGCGTTGAGGTGTGTGTGGGGGGTTCCGGCCGAGGCAGGAGCAAAGCGGCGAGGTGGAAGGCGTGAGGGCGGGCCAGGCAGGGCCGCGGTGCCTGGGGACAAGCTGGGAGGACCAGGTCGGCGGGCCCCGCCCTCGGTGCCCGTAGAGCCCAGCACTGCTGCAGCCGGGCTTCGTGAAGTCACTCGGCTGCTGCGTGGTTCGGGGGCCCTCTGGCCGCCCTGCACACTGGCCTCGTTACTCACCTCTGCATCTGAGATTGAATGTACGGGAGGCGCGGGGCCTGCGAGGCGCGGGGCTGGACTTCCTGCCGGTGTGTTCTCTGGTCTGCGACCCTGTGCATCACACGTCTCTCTGCAGCCCGGGCCCTGGGTGGATGTGACCGGGAGAAGCCTGCATTTCTGTGGGAAGAGTGCCTCTGACCTGGGGGCCGGGGTGGGGCAGCGACCCAAGGGGCCCGTGGGGCTCTGACGTGTGGACGAGGGTTGTGGCCCACACGTGTCTCGAGATGGAGAGTCCACGTCAGTGAAGACAAACTCTCGCGTTGTGAGTGCTTCCGGTGCAGTGGAACGTGGCCCGTGGGCGGCCGTGCCTCCCTCCGAACGGGGTCTCCGAGCACCGGCCGGTGTGCAGCTGCCCCCGCTTCGCCCGGCCCCCGTCGGGCCAGCTCCGCCTTCCTCAGCCTGGGGAGCCTCGGCCTCCGCGGGCGGCTGGGGGTCGCACGGCCAGGCACCCGCCCCGCGTGGCCCCAGCACACGCTCCGCGCCCGCTCCTTACTCACTGCCGCTCCGCCTTTGCCCTTAACAGTGGTTTTGCAGAGGGTGTGCTTCAGGAGGTCACTTACGCGGTCTTTGCAGGAAAACGTGTTTTAGCTTTTGCCTTGGGCGTCTCATGAGACTTGTGAACGGCGTGTGCGTCAGGTAGGGGGAGTATCGAGAGCCTCCAGCCCTCACCCGCCCCTCCTCCACGCTCAGAGCCGCTGTGCTGCCCTGGCCCTCGGGCCCCGCCAACCCCTGTCCTGCCTCCTCCAGCCACGTCGGAGGCGGCCCTGCCGTGCGTCTGTCCCGTGTCCTCCGGCTCAGCCGTTGCCGCAGCCGGGCCGGGCCTGTGGGGCAGGTGTAGTGACCCCGTGACCCCGCGGCGCCAGGTCCAGTGTCTAGGACCCTGTGCCCTCAGGCACGTGTCGGTGACCCTACAGCCCATGGGTCAGGTGTCCGTGACCCCATGGTCCACTGGCACGCTGCCAGTGACCCTGTACTCCACAGGCCAGGTGTGGTGACCCCATGACCTAGGAACGCAGCGTTCATACCTCCTGCTCCCCAGCCCGGGCTCCAGTTGCCCCAGACCCCGGATGGCTTGGAGCTGGAGGACTCGGGTGGTTGGCTCCGCCCCCCCAGGGCCCCCTCTGCAGGTCCGTGTGCCTCGCTCCTGTCCCAGAGCACGAGGGCTGCCTCTGCGTCCCTCGGGGCCACCACCGTGCCTCGGCTGTTACATGTTTCTGGGGCCCCGGGCGGAGGCCCTGTGCTCTCCCTGCAGCCTGGCCAGAGGCTTCGGAGGGGGCCCGGGTGTGGGCCAGCCTTGCCTGCAGCTGGGGGGCTTGCGTTCGTCCCCGGCCCCCGTCCTGCCCCCCTCCTGCCCTCCTCCTGCCCCCCTCCTGCCGCATAGGGACCTGCGAGGCTCCGGGAAGGTGTGACATCAGTGCAGCCCTGGGTGTGGCCAGTGAAAAGGGAAGGAGCTGGAAGGATTTCACATGTGTTTACTTTACAAGGGCCCTATTTTTAGACTTCAGTTATTTTGGACTTGAATTTTAAGATTAAAAAATACCTGCGACTGAGAATTAGCATGTCTGATTGTTGGAGAAGGGGTGTTTTGGGCTTTCCTGCCCGCCCCTCTGTGGCTCCTGACGCTTGGCCGTCTGCGGGGCCCTACGGCTGTCCAGGGTCACAGAGGACAGCTCCCTCCCTGTCCCCGGCACGGGCTGCGGGGGGGGTCACGCTCTCCCCGTGGCCACTCTCCCGCTGGTGGGGCTCCCTGTCCGCCCCGGGGTGGGGCTGGAGCGGCCCCTTCCTGAGGCTCACGGCTGGGAGTGGGGGGCGCGGGAGCGGGGTCTGGGGCAGCCGGCCGTGGATCCTGCCGGGGGAGGAGCAAAGCCAAACCCGTGGCCTCCTGGAGCTCCTGCAGCTGGCCACGCTTCGTGGAAAAAGTCACGGAAAGGGCCTCACGGACCGTCAACTTCGGCCCTTTCTTGTTTATTTTTAAACTCTTTCCCAACATTTATTACAAAATTTCCAGCATATGATAAAGTTGAAGGAATTTTTCCATTAGTGCTGCGTGTCCGCCACCTGGGTTCTGTCGTTAACTTTCTGCCGCATTTGTTTCATGGCGCTGATCCGTCGCCCTGCCCGCGGGTCACTCGTGGCTTCCGTGCACCTCGGGGTCGGTGGCGGGCGGCAGGCAGGACGCTCCCCTCCAAGCTCTCCGGGGCGTGTCGCCAGCGGGCTCAGCGGGCTCAGCGGGGCTTTCGGTGTTTCTGTTGGTGGAACAGTTCCGCGTGGTCGCTGGACGGGGTTAACTGTTCGTTTGCTGAGTTCTGACAAGGCCCTTTTTTTTTTCTTTAATGGTTTCCCCCATTTTTAAAAAAGATTTACTTATTCATGAGACACGGAGAGAGGGAGAAGCAGGCTCCCTGCGGGGCACCCAGTGCCGACTCGATCACGCCCTGAGCCGCCCAGTGCCCCTGAGTTTTGACAAGTTCTTACATTTGGCCCAAACCTTCATCAAGGTGTAGACCGCGACCGCCCACCCAGAGGGTTCTGTCCCCTCCCCCGCCGGGGAGCCGGCCCGGTTCCCTCCTGCGCACTTCAGCTGCCCTGGCCGTCCCGCCAGTGGGTCCACGTGGGCTCTGGTCTGTCCTGTCCGTCTGTCCCGTTGGTCCTGTTGGCAGCACAGTTTGCTCCTTTTTCCCGTACCTCGGGGGAGTTTCTGGCCGTACCTGGGGGGGTCTAGCTCGTCTCCCGCCCACATATCCTGGGCTCTGCCCGCGTTTCCGTTGTGAGCGTCGCTCTGAACATTCGAGTGCAGGTGCTTGTGTGGCCACGTTTCCGTCTCTCAGGTAATTCCACCTGGGAGTGCAGTTGGTGCGTCACGGGCGGGACTTGCCCCGGAGGCCCCAGCCCCCGGTGTCTGGTTGCTCCCCGCTGCCAGCGGAGGTGGAGGTGGAGGTGGAGGTGGAGGTGGAGGTCGGCGTTTCCATCTCAGCCACACGGTGGCCCCTCCGGTGGCCCCTCCTTCGGGACTGCTGGTACTCAGCTTCTTTCAACTGCTTGTTGGCCATTTGTGCGTCTTTTAATTTTTTTTTTTTTTGTTTTTTGGTAAAGTTATCAGTTGCTGTGCTGTCCTTTGCCCCTTTCTCGTGAATTGTTTGTTTTCGTAACTGGGTTGTAGGAGCTCTACGTGTCGGGGACCAGTCTTTGGTTGACTTCTGTTTTGCAGATACTTTCCCCCAGACTGTGGCTTGTCTGTTCATTTTCTCGGTGGTGATTCAGTGACCTGCAGTGTCTAATTGTGATTTTTTTTTCATGATTATTGCTTTCTGTGCCCTCAGAAATCTGCCTGCCACCAGGTTGTGAAGACCTTCTTCCCTTTGCCTCCTCGAGCAGAACGGTTTTATCTGTTATCTTGAGGTTTTCCATTCATCTCAGGTAATCTTCGTGTGTGATGCGGTAGTGGTGGCGTGAGTTCTCCCCGGGGCGTCACCCGCCCTCCGCCCGTGGATCGCGCTGGCACCTTGTTGACGTGAATCAAGGTGCGAGTGTGCGTCCCTCCCCAGGTCGATCTGTTCGTCCACTTTACCTCCAGGACCGGCTGCCTTCGCCCTGGGGGCTTTCTGGGGAGGCCTGACGCCCGCCTCGGCTTTCACAGTCTGCAGCGTCTGCCTCGGGATCCGTGGCCGGCTGCGTTTCTGCCCGGGCCTCTGAGTCTGCGGGTCCGTGGGTCAGAAAGTCCGTGGGTGCGGCCGGGGCTCCCGGGGCCCACAGGAGAGCGGGAGCTGCCGTCCTGGCCCTGCTGGCTCTCGGCTCCTGTCGCTCAGCCCTGCTTTGTGGTGTCAGCTGGAGGCCTGCCTGCCGGTTGTTAGGCGTGTTGCCCAGTAACTTGTGTTCTTGGTGCTCGTAAGTAGTCAGCATCTCACTGTGCACTTGTCTGCTCTGGTTGGGGGGACACGCAGGTGAGGGTTCCCGTGCGGGTCTGGTGGCCTGTGTGGCCCAGCCAGCAGAGCTCCCCCCACCCCAGGTCCCAGCAGAGCCTGCCCTGGTCCCAGCCCCTGCCCGGTCCCAGCACAGAACCCCCCAAGGTCCCAGCACAGTCCCCCCAGGTCCCCAGCATAGTCCCCCGCCCCGGTCCCCAGCATAGTCCCCCCCCCAGGCCCTAGCACAGTCCCCCCAGGCCCCAGCACAGTCCCCCCCAGGTCCCCAGCACAGTCCGCCCCAGGGCCCCAGCACAGTCCCCCCAGGCCCCAGCATAGTCCCCCCCCCAAGTCCCCAGCACAGTCCCCCCAGGTCCCAGCACAGTCCCCCTACCAGGCCCGCACATCCCCCAGTCCCCACAGTCCCCCCAGGCCCCAGCACAGTCCCCCAGGCCCACACGTCCCCCCACCCAGCCCTGCACAGTCCCCCAGCCCAGCACAGTCCCCCCCAGGTCCCAGCACAGTCCCCCCCAGGGCCCCAGCACAGTCCCCCCCCAGGCCCCGCACAGTCCCCCCAGCCCCAGCACAGTCCCCCCCAGGTCCCAGCACAGTCCCCCCACCCAGGCCCCTGCACAGTCCCCCAGGCCCCAGCATAGTCCCCCCCCAAGTCCCTAGCATAGTCCCCCCAGGCCCCAGCATAGTCCCCCCCCCCAAGTCCCCCAGCCACAGTCCCCCCAGGTCCCAGCACAGTCCCCCCCAGGGCCCCAGCACAGTCCCCCCCCACCCCAGGTCCCCAGCACAGTCCCGCCCCAGGCCCCAGCACAGTCCCCCCCAGGTCCCAGCACAGCCCCCCAGGCCCGGCCAGCCCCTGCTCTTCTCGCAGGGAAGCGGCGGGGGCGGCGAGCTGCAGGCTGGGGTTCACCACCTTTTCTTTAGAGCCTTTTGCAAACTGGGGAAGTTTCCTTCTCTTTCTTTGCTGCAAGGTCTTGTGTTCTGTTTCCCAGCTTTCGAGGATGTTCCGTGTCTCTGGCAGCGATGGCATCATTTCCTCGGGGACGACACGGGTCTCTCCAGCGTCCGACAGGCGTCCCTGAGCCGACTCTCCGGGCCACACGGGCCTTTCTCTCATGTGCTCGTGCACGTGGCTCGGGGACACACGGGTGTGCGGTGTCCCTCCCTCGCCGTGGGGCTGGCTTCCTGGGACAGACCGTGGGGTTGACGCGTGTTGTCCGTTGGTGGCCGTGCGGCTCAGCAGGGAGCCCGGCCGCGTCCTGTGGCGCGGCTTTCGGTTCGAATGCAACTAATTCCGTGGATGAACGTTTTCTGTTTCATCCTGTGTCCGTTGGCTTCTCAGGGGTTTGCGCTTCGTCTGAGTTGTCAGGTCTGTTGGCGCATGTTCGCGGCCTCTCCTTGCTCTTTCCAGGTCTGTGTTGGTGACTTCCCATGATTCCCTTGGTCCCTTGTGTCCTTGACTTCTCGATCGTTCTGCCCGGGGTTTATCAGTTTTATCCCCGTGTGTTGAAGAGCCTGCGTGGGCACCCGGCTCCCACCTGGGTGGGGGCGCTTCCCTGTCACGCTCACCGGCCTCCTTCTTCAGACACTCCCTGGCCCTGCCGTTCTGGGACTTCCCGTCCCCTCCCAGGGCTCGTGTTTACCCCCAGGAGCCGCGTAGAGTTGGCCTCTGTCTCGGGGCCGCACACAGTGAGGGAGGCGGCGCCGCGGTCGCCTGCTCAGCCTTCGTGGGGATCACAGCTGGGGACGAGCCGCGTGGCCCTGAAACCCGGCCTCTGCCTCCGCGTGTGGACGAGCCGTGGCGTGTGGGAGCGTGGAAGGCCTGGCCGCAGGGAGTGCCGGTGGGCCCCGGGCGGAGGACAGGGCGCCGCGGCTGCGTCGCTGTGCGGAGGCCGGGCGGTGACCCTCCGCGGGACGCGCGCCGTGCCTGCCGCTCAGCTGCGGCCTGTGGGTTTCTCGTCCCATGGAAGTGAGAGCAGCGGGGCGCGTGCGGGGCTCACGTCCTCGTGGGCATGCGGGGTGGGCCGCCCCCGACTCCGTACCCTGTCACGGCAGCGTGCGGCCGCGTCTGCTGCTCGGGTGCTCAGTGTCGCGCCGTGGGCCGCTCGGCTGAGAGCCACGTGTGCGGCCACCAGTCATCTGCTCCTCCCGGGCGCACTGCTTGCGGTTGCAGGTTCAGCCTCCGTCGTGCGTGGGCCCCGACCCCGTCCCGCGTGAGAGCTGGTCGCAGGCGCTGCTGGGTTGTCTCCATGGGGCAGCCTGCCACTGCGCTCCCGGCCTCCATGGGCACACCCACGCCGCCAGCCCTGGTGGAGGGGACGGGCGGGCCCGTGCTGGCCCCGTGCTGGCCCCTCGGCGGGCGCTCAACGGGACGGGGGCCGTTGCTGCGTCTCCAGGCTGTGCTGCCTCAGTATTTACGGACGCGCAGAGAGATTCGCTTCCGTGTGAAAGGAAACGGTTGTCTGCGGGGAGGAGCGTGGGGCGTGGGGCGGGTGTCCCGGGGAGCCGGGCGCGTCCGGGCAGCCCTGGCCCACTCTGTGCCCGGGGGAGCCCCCGCTGCTCCTTTGTCTTCAGTGACTCGTATTTGAAAGGTTAAAGGGTTTCCAGGTGGCGCACAGGTCGGGGACCCGGAGCTGCCGCCGCCGCAGGATGCCACGGTCGTGGCATCTGAGCCACGCCTGCCCCGAGCCGGTCCCTGGAGCGAGGACCCCCACGGCCGCTGCGCCCGAGCCCCAGCAGCCGGCTGGCAGGGTGCGCGGCCCGGGCCAGAGCAGGGGCTTCCGCCGCCATCCTAACCCCCAAGGCCTGCCTCCCGCCCGGGGGCTCCGCGAGGGGCTCCCTCCCGTGGCAGCTGCCCTTGTGTCGCGCACGCTCTTCCCCCACGGCCCGGCCTCGGCTCCTTCCTAAGGAAGTCCTGCCTCGACGCCTGTTTGGGTTCTGACCACACCCGCGGCGAGTGCTGGCCGCCCGGGCCAGGCGGTGAGGACATGGGCAGGAGGGAGGCAGACACAGGACGGGGGTCCCCGTGTCCCCTCTCCCCACACGGGTCCCCGCCCGGGAGGCCGGCCAGGGCCTGCCCCCATCTCCGCCCCCCGGGCTGACAGGGCGCCCACGGTACTGGGGGCCCCGCGTGACTGTGTCCCGGGCGCCCCCATGCTGGGTGCCCTGCAGCCCCCACCGAGGGCCGAGACCAGAGTGCGGGTGGGCGCGCTGAGCGCAGGCCACTTTCCCAGCCCCCCGGGCTCGCACTCGGCAGTCATGTGGGTTTTATGGATTAGGAAGTACGTTTTACTGTATTTTGTAGGTTTGAACGTGTACTTTTTGCCTCAGTTTATAGATTCCAGGAAGTGGATTTTCTGCTTTGCAGGGCCCCTGACCTGAGAAGGGCCTTTGGAGTTGGAGGCCGGGGCCGACGAGCGCCCGCATGGGCCCCATGAGCCGTGGGCCTAGCCTGTGGACGGCGCCATGGGGCGCGGACTCAGGGCTGCACTTTCTGTGCTGCGCTCGTGTCCTGAGCTGTCGCCTGTCTTCCGCCAGAGCCCCCGGGGTCGGTCCCACGAGTGCCCTGTGGCGCCCACTTCCTCCTGGCAGCCGTGGGCCGCTGCGTGAGGGGGACGGGCCAGGGCTGAGCTTGGCAGGGGCAGGCCCGCTCGGGGTGGCGGCGGCCGCTGGGCCAGGCCGTGGGGACGGTGACAGTGTGGGGTGCAGCCGTGTTCCCTGAGCGGCCGGGTGGCCCTGCCTCGCCTGCCAGGCCCGCGGTCACGGCGAGCATCACCACGGTCGGCCCTCCCCGCGGCCCCTGCTCCCGGAGAACAACGGGTGCCTTCGCTCGCCTGGCGCGCCCGCTGTGTGCCCAGGCCCAGCTGGCCAGCTCCTGCCCGGGGACAGGGCGACCGTCTTGCCGACGTGTCCGCGGACTTGGAGGCCTTTTCTGGATTCCCCAGGCGGGGTCTCTGCTGGCGGTGACTTTCCCATCAGACCTCTGAAGACGTGCTGGGTGTGGAAGGTCAGCCGTGGGTGTGTGGCTGCTGGCGCCCACTCCCCGGTCAGCCTGGCATCCGTCCCTCTGTGCCCGGTTCCGGCTGCGGGGAGCGTGTTGTCTGCCTTGGGAATGGGGTGTAGACTCCGACTCAGGGTGTGCTTTGCCGCGTGAACCTGACGGTCGAGTGCGGAGCTCGGGGTGCGGAGTCTACACCCGCTGGCGCTGGCGGGGGTGTGGGCCGCCCTCCCTGTGGGCCGGGGGTCGCCTCTGCCGGGGCTCGCGCTCGTTCCTGCTGCCATTGCCCGTGGTCACCTCGTGACGGTGCTGCGCTAAACGGGGTTTCTCCCTGGGCGGCCTCCGACGGCTTCTCGGCGAGGGGGGCCGTCGAGGTTGCGTCTTGATTTCACATCCTGCCCCTGGGCACACAGGCGGGGCGCTTGCCGGCGCTGCAGGCCTCGGCGGGCACTTCCCGGCTCGCCAGAGCTTGGTCCCTAATGGTTGCAGACTTTCCCTGGAGAACTTGCATTTGTTTCTTCTCCATCTTTTCTTCATGTAAATGCACAATTTTGACCTGTTTGGTTTTGCTTTTTGCTGAACTTTTTACATACCTTACCCTTGGGGCAGGTCTGCTGGTGAGGAGTTTCCTGTCTTGTGTGTCTGAGAACGTCTTCGTTTCTCCTTCACTTTTGGGAGATCCTTTTACTAGAAGCAGAGTCCTGGGTGGGTCCCTCAGCCCCGGTGACTCTCCTGCTTGCCTGCCTGTCAGAAGGTGCTGGCCCCTGGCCCCTGGCCCCTCTGTGTCTCCCCCCTTCCCCGATGCTCTGTTGCTGGGTTTCAGCAGGGGGAGCATCGGGTGCCTGCAAGGAGGTTTTCCGGGATTTACGCCACCGCGCGTTGCCCCAGCTTCCTGCACCTGTGGCTCGGGCTCGTGGCTCATTCTGAAGGACCCTCCCGTTGGTGCCTCACGAGCGCTGGCCACGCGGTCTTCTCGGGCCCTCGTCGTGTGACAGTGTCTGTGGGCTCTGGGACGCTCTGTAGCTTCTCCAGTGTTTCTCTCTGCATCTTTGTTGTGGGGGTTTGTGTGACGGTCTTCGGGCTCGCCGGTCGTTACCGCAGCCGCGTCCAGTGTGTTGATGAGCCATTCAGGGCCTTGCTCGTTTCTGCTACGGTGTCTTGGATTTTAGTATTTCCTTTGGAGTCTAGAGTTCCCGTCACACTGCCTGTGCGGCTCCTCCGTCCTGTGCTCCCCACGTTCCCATCACAGCCCGTGCTGCACTCTAATTCCCTTCCTGACAGTTCCGGAGTCTGGGTCATGGCAGAGTCTGCGTCTGATGCCCTTTGTACACAGGTATCTCCGCCTTGCCTCTGGGCCGTGTTTCCTGCGTGCTGTGGCTGTGGTGTCGGGGTCCTCGTGCTTGTGTTTGGGGCTCCCTGAGGACCCCTCAGCCCTCTTGTGCTGGCGCCTGCCGTCGCGGCACCGGTGCCCTGTTGCCGTCGGGGAGGGGAGCGCTCTGCAGCCTGTGGCTAAATCTCAGACCCGTGGTGCGCCTTGTCCCTGTCCTGGGCGCCCCACACGTGTTTTTCAGCTCCCCCTTGCCCATCCTTCCATGTGGTAGACAGGTGGGTTGGGGGAAGCACCCTTTCCAGGGGTGGGCTCGGGCGCCCGTGAGGTCTCTTCCCAGCAAGATGGACCTGGGTGTGTTTCTCTGGGCTCCTCCTCCCGTCCCCCGGCCGGAGCCGAGAGGGCGTCTTTCTCCAGGGATCCTCTCTCACGTGGACACTGAGTACCTGCTAAGTCCCGGGAGGTAAACCCACCCAGACGTGGGAGCCTCCTCGCATCGTGGTCCTGGTCTCATCATTCTTGTTTGGGTGTCTGTATTGACAGCCGTCGGTGGGATAGGGGTGGCCCCTAGGTTTCTGTCCCTTTTTTTTTTTTTAAGATTTTATTTATCCATGAGAGACCCAGAGAGAGAGGCAGAGACACAGGCAGAGGGAGAAGCAGGCTCCTCACAAGGACCCCGATGCAGGACCCCGGGGTCACACCCTGAGCCAAAAGCAGGTGCTCATCCCCTGAGCCCCCCGGGCATCCTGGTTTCTGCCCTGTTGCACGTGCCGTGTTCATCACGTCTGTACGTCAGTATTACATTCGCTTCATTGTGGGACCTAGAAGCTTCCCTCTTTTTCCTCCCGAGCTGGGTTTCTGCAGCCGTGTGACTGCTCAGGGTTAAGCGACAGTAGAAATTCAGGCCCTCAGTCACACCGGCCACATCTCCGGTGCAGACCTGGCACGCACTGTCCCCACGGACGGTTCTGCTCGATGGTGCTGAGCCTGTGTCGCTGGAGACGTGTAATCTGCACCGTCCAGCCCTGGGGCCTGCAGCTTCCAAGCCGGCGTGCGCGTGTGCGTGTGCACACGGTGGGGGCACGTGTGAGTCGTTGCTCTTGGTCTGGCCTGTTGGTAGCAGCTTCTCATGCAGTAAAGTTAGCGGCTGTCACGGTGCGGCTCCCACCCCGCAGGCTCGGCCGCTCTCGTCTCACCCGTGAGTGGCTTCCCTGGTCATCCCTTGCCTCTTCCTGTTGCTTGCGGTGACCAGTGTTATTGGAGGGGTTGTCGCGGCGTCCTGAGCACCTCGTTGTTTGTCTCTGGCTTAAGCTTTTAAGATTAAGTTAGAAAATGGGAGAGTAAGGTGTGGCGATTGCCAGCGCAGTAGAGAGGAGCAAGAGGAAGAGGAGGGAGCAGGGGGCCCGCCCCCCCGCGGCGCCTGAGCCTGGTGCTCTCCACAGTCCCCGCGGGCCCTTGGGGGCGGTGGCGGGGCTGCATCAGGCCACGTCAGGGCACGGGCCGGGCCGCTGGCGCTTCTCCCTCACTCAGGGCCGTGAAAGGCGGCGGTCATGGGTGTGCCTAGGCACCTCCCCAGAGGGGCAGCTCTGCCCCCCGCCCCCCTGCTCCTGCGGGACTGGGCCGGGGTCGGGCAGGGCTATGGCCCCGCTGTCCCGCGGCCGTTCGTTGGCTACGCCGCCCCTGTCCAGGCCGTGGCTCCTGCCCGCGGTGTCGCTGCTCCGTGCAGCGGGGGCGTGGCCTCACGGGGTGCTGCAGCCACCGGGCTCGTCCATCGCCCGGCACTCCTGTCACCCCACGGAGGGCTGGTGGCCCCTCACTGCCACGGCCCCCGCAACAGTCCGCTTCCCCCTGTGGACTGTCCAAGCGTCGAGTTTGAGGCTCCCCCACGTGGGGCAGGTGTCCCTGCTTTGTTCCCTTCAAGGTGGAGTGACGTCCTGTCTGTGGGCGGATGTTTGGGCCACTCCCTCCTCTTGTGACTCCCACCAGTACCTCTGGCAGTGGTGGCGCCTGTCCCTGGGGACGGGTGTCCTCAGGATCCCGTGCACACTCCGCCCGCCCGTTCGGGACCCGCTGGACTGTTTTCCTCAGTGGCCCTGGGCCGCCCATTGCTCCACCCCACACCTGTCTTCTCCCTTTTGGTTTTGGGGTCCCAGGGCTGTGCCGTGGCCCTGTGGCCGGGTCTGTACGCCGACGCCCCGCGATGCGCTGCCCCTTGCCCTGGTGGCTCGTTCGGCCCAGCCCACCCGGTCTTTGTCTTTTGGGGCAGCTTCCCCCTCACTCCTCCGCAGGGAAGACGGGGTCCGGGTGGCTTGCCGAGTCGGAGAGGGCTGCCGGCCTGGGCCCAGCCCCCTGAGCTTGGTCCTGGGGTGGGCAGGCCCACACCTGCTGCAGCCCGGGCACTGCCTCTGCTCCCCCGGTGGCCTGCAGGCCCTCGCTCCGCAGCCCGGCTTCTTCCCGCCGGGACCTCGTGGGCAGTTCCGTCTTCCCGTGTGTCAGGATGCTGGCAGCCAGCACCTGCTTGGGGGGCCGGCCGCGGGTTGCCATGACTTTGGGTCGCGGGGGCGTCTGGGCTCAGGGCAGAAGCTCAGTCCCCGTGGGGAAGGGTGTGGACACCGGGCGCTGCGGGCCTGCCTGTCGCCTGGAGAGCTGTGTCTGCGGGGGGCCTGCACGTGGTTCCCCCTCGCGGAGCCGGGGCCTCTCCTGGGCGCCAGGAGGGTCCCCCCCGGACTGTGCTCCCCGCTGACGCCCCCAGTGAGGCCTGCAAGGGCCTGATGAAGACCGTTAGCTTCTGCTCGTGGCTCTCTGGGGCTGTGCCAATGGTCTGACTGTCTTTTTTTCTTCTTAATTTATAGCCAGAAAACCTACAGAAGAACTGGCTTCGGGAGTTCTATCAGGTAAGAAGTACTTGTGACAGCAGCTCTCTCAGATGAAGTATTTACGTCGTGAGTATTTTATTTCTGTGGGAACCGTGTTCTGTCCGAGTCGTGCGTGGCTGTGATGGGCGTCCCGTTCCCCTCAGAGGCTCCTGCTCAGATTCCCGCTCGGGCCAGGATTCAGAGGGGGAGGCCACTGGAAGCTGCTGGGGACATGAGGATGCCTCTGGGGAGCACACAGCTGGCACGGCCGCCGGAGGGGCCGTGATGGCGTCTGGGCAGAAAGCAGGGGAGCCCGGGCCAGGGGAGGTGGCCCAGTCACAGGCTCCAGGGGACGCGTCACCAGCACAAGGGGCCAGACTCCAGCCCTGGGTGTGGAGCGGGTATTGGTGGGACCCCCGGTGTGTGGTGATTCCTGTGCCGGATGCTGGGGGCGGGTTTGGAGCAGCAGACAGTGAGGATGACCGGTGCCAGAGGGCTGAGCATGTGACACGTGGGGGGCCCCCGGGTGGGGGTCGGAGAGGCCGCTCTGAGGCGGGATGCTCGGGGACTTCTGTGGGTGAGGGGAGCCCAGCGGCCTGGCACCAGCTTGGCTGGGGCAGTGGCTGACTGGCCCGCCAGGAGGTGAGGGCCAGCAGCCCAGAGGGCAGCTGGGAGCAGGATGGCACAGGTGGGGCCCTGGGGGAGGGGCGGCTGGGGCACGGCCCGCTGCCCTCCTGCAGCTCTGTGAGCAGGAGCCGCAGGAGGTACCGCCGATGGCCCTGGGCCTCCCTCCCTCCTGGCCTCAGGGTCCACGGGCCGAGGGGCTGCGGGGCTGCGGGGCTGTCCCAGCAGTGGGTCCCTTGGGCGTGGGCTGCGTCCGGCCGGCTCTGTGCAAGGTCCTGGCTCGGGACGGGGGTGGCCTGAGCACGGGGCTGTGAGAACAGGCCAGTGGGCTGCTCTAGGTCCCGCTGCCTATGCCGGCGGTGGAGGGCGGCTGGGTGGTGCGTCAGCGGGTGCTGAGCTGTCCTCTACAGGCTCAGGGTGCAGTGGCAGCGGGTGGCCGATCCTGCTCCCACGCTGGAGGGAAGAGCCTCGGGTGGGCCTTTTCATCCTGGTGTCCAGCGACGCGTGTCCCCCTGGGTGCTTGGAGGTGGGGTCCCTCCCTCAGCCATCCCACGTGTTGTCACCAGGTGCTGTGCTTGGTTCTTGGAGGGAAGGCAGATCCCTGGGACATCTGGGATGCTCTGGAGGGAGCGTCCCTTGGGATGGACAGGTGGGAGGCTGTCGGGAGGGCCTCTGGCAGCAGGGCTGGTGGGCGGTCAGCCCTTCGTCCTCTAACACTCTGCCCCGCCCAGGGCTCCCCGGTGCGGCTCCAGGTAGGAGGCTGGCTCGGGGGCAGGACGGGCCCCGGGGTCCCCTCCAGCCTGCTCTCCGGGCTCCTGGGTCTGTGTCAGTTTGGCTGGAGCAGCTGCCACGGGAAGCTACAGCTCCTCTTTGTTTTTCAGAGGCAGGTCTTGGGGGCGGGGGGGACCTGGAGCTGCGAGGAGCAGGTGTAGGAGGGCGAGCGCGGCTGTCCTGGCTCCGGGCCGGGAAGGGTGCGGGTGTGTCCCTGGTGAGGGGCCCTGTGGGGGCCCCGACTGTTCCCCTTCCTACTCTGCTTATGACGCGGTTGCCGGGACGTGTGAGTGAGTCCAGAGCTGGGCAGTGTGGTCTCTGGACGCTGACCCCGGACGACTGCGGACCTCAGGGCTGTCGCCCTCCCTGAGCCTCCTCGCTGCACACGAGCCCAGAGGGCGGGGGACCAGGGTGCCCCTCAGGCTGTCGGCAGAGCCCCGGGTGCTGCTCCGGGTCCTGCTCGGAGCGTTGAGCCATTGCCGGGAGAAGGGCTCGTGCGTGAGGGTCGTGCTGGTGCCCGTGAGCGCTTCCTGCTTTGTTGGCGGGAGTCTCTTCAGAAGGAGAAGTTCCAGCGACACTTAGGGAATTTTCTGCGACGATTGTTGTAAGTAAGGGCTTAACACCAGCGCCCTGACACGGCGGGCTGAGCTGGTCGGTGAGGTGATCGGCCAGCCGCCCGCAGCTCCGCGGAGGGAGCGGGTCCTGCCTGCCGGACTCGGGAAGGAGGGCGTCGGGGCCCAGGGCCACTGCCTTTTCCAAAAATGTTTAATCCTGGAGTTCCTACGTGCAGTTACTTTGTTTTTTTTCAGAGTAGCCTTTGATGGGCTGCTTGTATAAACACAGGAACTGAATATGACATTCATGCCTTTAAACCTTTGGATTAATTTTTGCTTTTTCTGTAATCTTCGTTTGCCATAAAAATGCAGGGAGGAGAAAGTATTGCTGGCGTTTCCATCCTTCATCCTGACGAGCCCCTGGTGCTTTTGGCATCCAGGACTTTCACCTTTTGGGTCCTGGATGTGGCCGTGGCACCAGAGGGGGTGCACTGTCTGGCGTCACCCCAGCTGGCCGCCCTGCGCCCCTCCCTATCCAGCCTCCCTGAGCACCCTGGGCCCCAGGCCGGTCACAAGCATGACCCCCTTGCATGACCCCCTTGTTGGGGTGCGTTGGCCCCAAGTACAGGCCAGTCCTGCTCTCCTCCTCTGGAGCAGCCCCAGGCCTTCCGAGCCCCTGCTCGGTCTGCCCAGAACCTCCCCCAGGGCGGGCCACATCCCTGTTCTCTCTCTGGGCCGCATGGTGCTCCCTGAAACCAGCTCAGGTCGGTGGCTGTCCTGCTCCCGGCCCCCCGGGGGAGACCCAGGGTCCGTATGTGGCTTCTGCTCTGTCCTCTGACACACCAGGTGTTCCAGGTCCCCACTTCCCCACCTCCCACCCCTGGGTCCCCTGCCCCCAGTTCCAGTCATGGGCCCGGCCACCCCCCCACCGTCCGGGTCACTCTTGGCCTCCCTCCCACACTCGTGCTCCAAGGATTCATCGTCACCGCCTGAACTTGCAGTCTGTCTGTCCGGTGCTTATTTACCTCTGCCCCTGGGAAGGCAGGCTCTGCACCTGCCGCGGGCCGGGTCCTCATGGCCCCCACGGTCCTGCACTGAAGCAGGTGTGTGAGGCGGGGCCTTGGGAGGAGACTAGGGTTGGAAGAGGTCATGAGGCCTGCCCGTGACGGCATCACTGCCCCTGCAAGGAGAGGGAGAGGCCACAGCCAGGGCGGTCAGACACCCTGCCCTCGGGAGCGCCCGTCACGCGGGAGACACAGCGGGAGAGCCTACGGGGCCTGGGGTGGTGCCGGGAAGGGAGCGGCCTGCCTGGAGCTGGGGGTGCAGGCCCCTGCTGGCGGGGTGCTCAGGAAGGCTCTTGAGGAGCCGTGGCCACACCTGGGCTGTCCTGCTGCCCGGGTCACCCTGGACTCTCCGGACCACGGGGGAGGCTGCTGGGAGCTCAGGCTGGACCTTCCTCGCTCTGTGACGGTGGCGTGTCCGCGAGTCGCTCCGGGGCCAGGTTGCCGCCCCGCTCGCTGCCTCTCCTGAGCGTCAGGGGTGTGTCTGGCGCGTGGTGTGCGTTCAGCACTTCTTTCTCGGGTAACAGTCCGGGGCAGTTGTACAAAGCAGAACGGATGAATCAGTCGGTTCCCCCCACCCCGTAGCGCCCGTGGTTCCCACGCTCATGCCCGGCGCCTCGCTGGCTGTGTGCCCGGCGCAGGGCACCTTCCCTGGCACGTTGCAGATACATGTATTTTGACAGCTTACTCTCTTCTCCGGTAAGCTGGGAAGTCTCTCTGTGTCACCGAGCGCACACCATCTGTCTTCTTGGCTCCACAGTGTTTCATTAGCCGGACAGGCCATCGCTTTTCAAGTCATTGTTCCGTTGATGGATTTCTAGGTTGTTCGGAGTTCACTGTGATGTGTGGATACATTTTACAACAGATGGGCTGTCTCTCATGCAAATATAAGTTGAGCAAGTATTGAAGATTCTAAAAATCGTGGTAATAAGTATTTATTATTAGCCAGACAAGTAAGTTAAGTAGCACTTTATGCCTGCTGCGCACAAGACTCCTGTAGAGCAAGCCCGGATTCTCCCAGCAGCGGATTTGCCTCAAAGGCAGGTAATCCGTTCTCCCCTCCAGACGCTGTGCTCTTGCGGCCGCACGTCATTGCGTCGCTCTTAAGTTTTAGAATCCACGGAATCGGGGATCCCTGGGTGGCGCAGCGGTTTGGCGCCTGCCTTTGGCCCAGGGCGCGATCCTGGAGACCTGGGATCGAATCCCACGTCGGGCTCCCGGTGCATGGAGCCTGCTTCTCCCTCTGCCTGTGTCTCTGCCTCTCTCTCTCTCTCTCTTCTCTGTGACTATCATAAATATATAAAAACTAAGAAAAAAATTTAAAAAAAGAAAATAGAATTCACAGAATCGTAAAACAGCTCAGTGATTAGTAAGGAAGAGATGACTCAAATCAGGGAGCTCAGCTTTTCCTGACAGCAGCAGTAAAAGGAACGTGATGAGCAACACCTGCTTCCAGGTCACCTGGAGGAACGGGCAGGAAACTTCCCCTCCCTCCTTAAAATAGAAACGTCTGTGAAACTGTGGTTTTTAAACCTCAGACCTCAGGCTGGGCTGGGTGGTGACCACGGAGAGGGTCAGAGCTGCCTTGAGGCCTCCCCACCTGCCTCCAGGGATGGGGGCGCCTGGACGGGCACCCAGCGAGGTTGGGGGTACAGTCACTGTGTACCCCCCATCGAAGGTTAGCAGGCGGCAAGGATGCAGGAAAACAGGCCCTAAGGAGGGGAAAACCAGTTGGGAGTGTGGCTGGAGGACTATTAGTTTTACCATCTTGGAGAACCTCCTTTGGGTTTCATTACATCTGTTTTTCTGTTTTTTCATCCACTGTTTTCTGATTTTATTTTATTTCTTCATCTAATTTTTTTTTAAGATTTTATTTATTCATGAGAGACACACACAGAGAGAGGCAGAGACAGAGGCAGAGGGAGAAGCAGGCTCCACGCAAGGAGCTCAACATGGGACTCGATCCCGGGTCCCCAGGATCACGCCCTGGGCTGAAGGCGGTGCTGAACCGCTGAGCCACCCGGGCTGCCCTCTACATCTAATTTTTGAAGGTAGAAGACAAAATCACCAATTTCAGAAATCCGACAGGGGCATCATCCCTAAAAATCCTGTAGATGTCAAAGAAAGAGACGAGAAGGGAGTATCATAAGCAACTTTATGCTAATAAATTTATCTTTTATATGAAAGGAACATATTGGTGAAAATGTCCAGCTTCAAAGCTTACGGTCAAGAAGAAGTGAATTCAGTAGCTCTCTTTCTGTTAAATCAAAATTAAAATTTGCCCAGCTCTTCACAACAAAGAACTCCAGGACCATGTGGCTTCCCCGGCCAGTTCCGTCACACGTTTGAGCAGGAAACAATCACAGTTGTCCAGAAACTTCCAGGAGGCGCTGCTGCCTCCTCTTCCTGCGACGCCGGTCCCGACACCACGGCAGGCGGAGGCTTTAGTCCTGAGAGTACACGCACCAGCGTCTCCCACATGCGTGAAGGAGAAAACGCTGACATCCACCGTGTGGACCGGTGCACGCGACCCCGTCACACGCGCACGCGTGCCACATAAACAGTACGTATCAGAGGGCAGCGCATCGTCAACAACAAATGGAGATCGGAAATCAATCAGTAAAATCTGCGTCGACAGAGTAATGAAGAAAAGCCAACAGTCATCTCAATGGACGCACACAGAGCATCTGGCAAAATTCTAGAACCATTTCTGATGAGAAGTCTCAGGAAACGAAGAAGTGAGGGACCTGCCCCGGGCCGCAGGGGGCCTTCAGCCCGCACCAGCGCTGGCGGCCCCCTCCCGCTCCCTGTGGCCCCGGGGGTCCTGGCAGGTGCAGACAGACGAGGAGAGGAAAGGAAAGGAAGGAACAAAACCGCGTGTGTGGGTGAAGGTATGAGGCGCTGCTGGGGCGCCACGGGGAGTCCGCGGAGGCCTTGCTAACGTGAGCCCAGGTATTCGGTCGGCAGCACACGGGGCTGAGTGGAAGCATCTCCCTCCTGTTCGCTGTGCAAAGTGGGACAGGTCGCACGTGACCCTGACAGTCGTGCTGGAGCGAGGGACGAGGCCGGGGCGTGGCAGGGGCGCCCCGAGACTGGCGACCCGCCTGCGAGGGAGAGACAGGGAGGCAGGCCCGGTTCGTGGCGTGGGGACGCCGTGGTGCCAGCACGTGGCCCCCGCCGGCCGAGGTCCCGTGTGGTGTCCTTCCCCGTGACGCCTCCGCCTGCTGTTTGGTAGAAGCCTGCGAGGCACATCTGCAGCTACCTGGGAGGACAAGGGGACAGGGTCCGCCAGGAGGTTAGGGACTCACACGGTCTCATCTGAGGATTTATTGTAAAGTCGTAGCAGTGGGGACGGTGTTCTGTGTCGGGACAGAGCTACACATCAGTGGAGCCGAAGAGGGACCCAGAGACCCGGGAGCACGGCAGGCGGGGGACGAGGGCTGACCGCAGTTCACGAGGGCACGGGACGTGTGTTCGCAGACGGTGCTGGGAAATTGGCGTCCGTCTGTCCACCTGCAGATGCAGAATTTCTGTACTTGGCACCCCACGCGGAGGTTAAAGTAAGCTGCGGACCCAAATACAAAACTTAAAATCATGGAAGTTCTAGAAGAAATCTTAGGAGAAAATCGTTGTGATCCTGAATTAGGCAACGACGTCTTAGACACACCGAAAGCATCATTCATAAGAGAAAAATATGGAGGAATCAGGATTTATCATAATTAGGAACTGGCCAAACCCCAGAGCTGCTTGTCAGTCGGAAGAAGTGGGAGTCACGGTGAGCGGCAAGACTCCGCTCGGGGAGCAGGCTCGGGGCTGGGGCTCGGGCACCAGGGTTCCCACGACACGGCCCAGGCCCTCTGCCCTCTGGCCCTCGGTGAGGTCGCTCGTGGAGGCCATTGGCTGCAGGCAGCTGGTTGGGAGAAGCCGGGTGTGGGGCGAGCAGACGGGGACGGACACAGTCGGGATACGGACGGCCCGCGTGCCCGGGGGCTGCGTTGCTGGTGCAGTGGAGACCGTCGCCATTGCTGTCCTGTGGGTCACGTGCCCTGCGGACCCGCAGTTCCCGCTCCGGGGAGGGCGCTCCGGGGAGGGCCTCGGGCCTGGGTGAGCGCTGTTCTAGAAGGCACTCTCAGATCCAGAGCTGATGACGGGCCTCACCTCCTGAGGACGTTTCTTTGTGAACGTCTGTGGACACAGCCTGCAGCTCAGACCCTCGCGCCACCCCTCCGGGGCCTGAGGACCACGAAGGCCTAAGGAAGGACAGAGTCGCTGCTCTCACGTGCCAACACCCTGCGTGGCCTGTGGGCCCTGGCCGCCGGCCGCTGTGCACCGTGGACGCCAGTGCCCGCCGGACCGCGGTGAGCTGAGCGGGCCCTGCCGCCCGGCCTGTCCCCCGTGTGCAGGGAGCGCTGGGGAGGGGGACGAGCCTCATCGTGTCTTCTCTGGGTGCACGGGGCGGCGCTTCGGAGTTCCCGATGGCTGAAGGGATCACTGAGGAAAGGGCGATGAAGCTGACTCTGTAAAGGTGCAGTCTTAGAACTTAGAAACTTCATGAAGAAGTCTTACAAACGAAGAAGAACGTGTAAAACTCGAGCAGAAGCGTGGCCAGAGTGCGTCCTGTAGGATCGAGCCCGTGAGAGCACGTGGTCCCAGTTGTCTGGGAGCCACGGTGGAACAGGACGGAGGAGGAGCTGAAACGGCTTCAGTAACGCGTCCCACCCCTCACCCCGCACGTCCTGGGACACCTCCCCCCTGTCCTTCCGTGCCGCCTGCTGTACTCCACCCCCTCGGCACGTCGCCATGTGCCTGGGTGCGTTTTGAGTGGCACCGTGGCAGACACAGAGGACAGACATGGCGAGCTGCCCCTTGTCACCTCTACAGCCGCTGACCACGACGGAGACCCCTGTGGCCGCCGGCACCCACGGACGCCTGCAGGTTGGCCATACATGCGGGGACCAGAGTCGCTCCGACCCCCAGCCCTGGCCCTCTCCCCTCCCAGGTGGGCCAGGGAGTGCAGGCCCTCGCCTCCACAGGCCCGTCGTTGCACTGCCGGGCCCGCCTCTCAGCCTCAGGCCCACGGAAGGTGGTCTGGCACCTGTGGCGACTGCAGTGACCTGGGAGGGAGCTCACGGCGCCGTGCCCTTGCAGGCCCTGGCGGCGGTGCAGGCAACACTTGGCTGCAGATCCAGGTGATGGGGGAGTTCATGCTCCAACGCACCTGCGTTTCCTCCGTCTCAAGGGCTCGTCCAGAGCCGGCCCTGGGCTAAGCCATGGGTGCTTGCCGCCAGCCGCAGCCCAGTGGAGCCTCTGCGGTGGCCCCACTCTACAGATGAGGAAACTGAGGCGTGCAGGGGTCCCGAGGCTGTGCAGCCACAGGACGGGAGCCCCAGCCTCTGCAGGGCCAACGGCCCAGCTGGCCCCTGAGGGGGAGCCCTGGGGCGAGAGGCGGTGGTGCCAGGAGCGGGGGTCCAGTGGCAGGGCGGCCTTGGAAGGGGCTTGGGCGTGGCTTCCTGGCAGCAGGCAGGGGCGGGGGGGCTGCAGGCGGGGGGCTCAGGAGGGAACTGGGGTCTCGGGGTCGAGGGGGCCGCCTGCTGCAGGGCAGGCGGCAGATGTGAGGAGGGAGGAAGGAGGAGGGCGGTGGGCCCAGGAGGAGAGGGGAGTCCACTGTGCCCTGGGTCAGATCCGGGGTTCCCCATGGGGTTGGTGGTAACTCCTGTGGGGCTGGAAGTGGGTCCTTCGGGCCCCGTGTGGGTGGACGTCGCTGGGCTCTGGAGGGACGGGCTGGGAGTTCAGGCCAGGCCGATTCCCTGGGGGGACTGGGGAGGTGGAGGGGTCAGAGGGCAGCCGAGGGGAAGGCCAGGGCCAGGTGTGGGCCCTGGGATCACAAGAAGGGGCCGTGTGGGTGTGCGTGGTGGGTGGGCGTCGGGCAGGGGCCTTCTGGAAGGTGCGCCGCGGTGTGTTGGGCGGGGCCCCCGCCAGCCCTGCGGTCAGCCCGAAGCAGGTGGGAGGCCTCACCGTATGGGCCAGGGCCCCGGCGTGGTCCTGCTCCCCCTCACTTGGGGAAAAGTGCTGCTTAAGTGAAAATCCACCCGTGCCGGGAGAGCTTTGATGTCCCGGAGCAGCAAGTTGTGTTAAAATGGAGCCATGGTGCGCGTTGCTGGCCTGTAACAGGAGCGGCCTCCTGCTCACCCGCATACGCGCACGCACACCGCGCAGCTTGGTGGCCCGTCCGGCCTCCAGGAGCTGCAGCTTCGGCGTTCGCGGTCGGCTGTGCGCACGGCGGGGCCGGACCCATCCTGGACGCCGAGCGGGGGCCCGGCTCCACGCTGGCCCCGAAGAGCCACCGCCGCCGGCCGCTGGGGCCACGGAGGCTTGTGGCCTTCCGCGCGCTGGCCCGTGGGGAGATGGGCTGCTAGCGGCCGGGCGGCGGTCGCGGGGTGTGGACTGGGCAGCGGAGTGTGGGCTCCCTCCAGGGGGCAGGCCTCCGCCTCCAGCCTCCAGCCTCGCCCGCCCGGCGCGGTCCCGGCCTGCAGAGTGGAGGCCCGGCTGCCCCGGCCCGGGTGGGCAGAGCGTCTCCCCGAGGAGCGTGCTCTCGCAGCCGACGTGTAAAGAGCAGTAGCTTTTCTCTCGAGAAGTTCCTTTGTCCCCTTTCCACGCCTTATCTTGGCTCCCAGGCTTCCAGGGCCTGTGTGCAGGACGTAATTCCTTTTTAGGTCACTCCGCTGCTCCTCTCTGCAGAAAGCCTAACAAGGCCTGGCTGCTGCTATTTTTAGCGTTGCCTCCTGGCGCGGAGGGGCCGGGCCGGTGCGCTGGGCGCGGCCGCCTCCCTGCTTGGTGGGCGAGGCCACCTCCGGAGGCCACCTGCGCGGGGCCGAGGCTGCCCTGTGTGCTGGGGCGTCCTCCTGCGTTTTCTTGCCCACGTTTCCAATTCCCTCTTTTCCGGAATATTTTTCTTGATCCTCTGATGAAGGAACCGTGTATTTTTATCAGAAGGTGTTTTGTTGTTGCTGTTTTTTGTCTTGTAGAACTTGGGCGGTGACTTGCTCGCTGCCCCAGGTGAGGACACGCCAGCGTCCCCGTCGGGCAGGACCCAGCTGAGTGAAGGCCCGGGGCCTGGAGACCACCCGCCCCCTGGTCGTGCCCTGAGTGTTTCCGACCAGAAGAGGCCTGCGCTGCCCCACACGTCCCCCGTGGTGCAGGGCTTTTCCTGTCCATCCTCAGGGTGTCCCTGTCGTCGGCCCCTGGGGAATCCGTGCCCAGGGTCACCGTGGTCCCCAGCCCTCCCCAAGGGCTGGGGAACGACCAGAGTTCTCCCAGCGCCTCCGCCACACTGATCCATGCAGTGCATCGAGCTCCTGCCACCCGTCGGCTTGTGCTGAGGGCCCGGGCCCAGCGTCCTCACCGATGGCTCTCGGTGACTGTCCAAGGCAGGCTGCCCAGGAAATGGACACCCAGGCGGCCCAGGGCGCTGGGCACGGGGTCTCCGCCAGGCAGGACGGAGCAGGACCCCTCTGGCAGATGTGCCTCCTGCAGAGCCCGCGCCGCCACCCCGCCTGCCCCCCGCCTGCCCCTGCCAGCTGTGCAAGCCCTCTGCTCTCAGGCCCCGGCTGCTCCGTGCGGCGTCACTGACCATCTGGTTCTGTTAACCTGTGACCCCGTAAATGATACAAAACCAGAGAGGACAGCTGCCCCACGCTCACCGCGCCCTGGTTACTTCACAGCATCTTACTCCTGGGATCTGGGCTATTAGTGTCTGCAGGAGGGGATAGACTGTGGCCGCGTGTCCCTGAGCGTCTCCCAAACTCCTGGTCCAGGGCCGTCCCGTCAGGAGCTCAGCGGGGGCTTAGAGGGCAGTGCTGTCGTGGAAACGGGTCAGTTCAACCAGTCGGGGCTCTGCCCCCGAGAGCCAGTTGTCAGGCCTCCCAGCACACCCGCCAGGCAGCTGCTGGCCCAGACCCTAGGACACCCGTCCCCCCGGGCGGCAGTTCCTGGGATGCGTCAGAAACTGGACAGGTGCTTTCTGTCAGTTGAGGACATCGCAGAGGGGTGGCACCTGGCTGCGGGGTGTGGTTGGGTAAGTGTGCACGATGGAGGGCGTGCGCTGGCATCATCCACGCGGGGTGAGCACAGCCCCTCGCCGGATGCCCCCCACCCGTGCGACTCAGGGCGCTGTCCGGGCGAGCTGACATTTGCCCCATACAGCTTCACTCAGCTGCAAAGGAAACATTTTCCTTAGCAAAAATTTTCACAGCATGTCACTAAAATGATCATTTTCTAATGAGTTATTTTGGATTTTTCCCCACGTGCCATAATTAAATCTGTCTTCACACAAAGTCCTTAGTTGCTGTGTCTGCTTTGAGTGACATGGCGACGGGTCCCACGCCCTGCGCACAGGCACCTGCCCTCCCCTGGGCGCTGCAGGCAGACTTGCAGCAGAGGACGCCGACACGAGCCGTGGGGTCCTGCCGTGAAGGAACCGGGGAGATGGGACGCCAGAGGTCCCCTCGCCCTCGTCCCTCAGGCCCCCTGACCAGCTCCGGAGTCCAGGGGGCGGGCAGCTGAGCCCTGCTACCTCCGACTCAGACGATGAACGTGTTGAACACGCTTTATAAATGATGAGTTTAAAACGTGTGTGAAGTAGAGGGACCACGACGACGTCCCTCGGTGCCCGCTACCCTCGCTCGTGGTTTCCAGCTCCCGCTGGTCCTGCTGTGGTCGTGCCCCCCGCCCCCCGTCACTTGGAGCAAAGTCCAGGCAGCACGACATCAGATGTCAGCACAGAGCACCCTCCGCGTCACGGTGCCCCCTACAAAGATTGGCAGGAGCTCCGTCACGTCCTGAGCGTCGGGTCTGCGTTCAGGTGTCCCCCATCGTCCCGATTCATGAGGACTTCCTGTCCCGCGGCGCATCACTGGGTAGAAACGAACATGTTTTCCTGACTGTATGGAGGTGTAAGTGGTGTAGACTGGGCCTCGCGTGCTCGAAGCGAGTGGTGCGGCGCATCCTGTCCACCCTGGAGGTGTGCCCGTCCGCCGGTGGCGCCCGGGCCCGTGCCAGGTGGCCACTGGTTTGCTTTCCATCCCCTGCTATCCATGGGTTTGCATTTCTAGGTTTCCGTGTCGGTGGAATCACGTGGGGTGGCCTTGCTTGTGGGCTGCCCTCGCCAGTGCACTCCACGTGCCCTGTCTCGGGAGTCCCGGAGACCCGGCCATGACCGCCCTGCAGTGCGTACAGAGGACTGCGTGCAGCTGTCACCCGGGCTCTTGTTACGTCAGGGTGCTTGGCTGTGTCACTTGGTCTTGTGTGTGTGCTCATGTGCCCGTGTATGTGCATGAATATGCACGCACATTGTGTGTGGGTGTGTGCATGCACGCACATGCTGGTATTTGTACACGTGTATGGGCACGTATGCATGCATGTGCTCATGTGGGTGTGGCTGGGTGCATGTGGGTTTGCACACGCATGTGCACATGGCTGTAAATGTGCACTTGTGTTTGCATGTGCACACGTGTAGGCTCATGGGTGGCTGTGTGCGTGCATGCTCGTGTGCGTGTGTACACGTGTGCTGTTGTCTACACTGACACCTTGGAGCTGTTGCCGTGTAGACGCCATGGCCTCCCAAGCTGAGAGCCTTGGCGTGGCTCTCTGCACGGAAAACGTCTGCCCGCATGTGCTCCGGGCGGAATTCCCTAGATTTCTGTCTAAAAGTCGTTTTCCGAGCCTTTGAGGTTTGAAGGACCCTTAGTCCTTGGCTCACACTTGATCCAAGGGATCAAGGTTTGCAGAGCGGCCGTCCTGTTGCCCCCCTTGGTTCCTGTGTGGTTCTGACCCTCGGTTTTCCTCGCTGACCTGTGACCTGGAGGCCTGGAGGTCGCCCCTGCAAGGTCGCCTCCCTCTGCGGGGATGTTGGGGGGGGCTCTGGGGTACACCTCAGGTCTCTGTGTTCTGGGGTTGCCTCGGATTAGGATTGTAAGGGTTAGTTCTGATCTGCTGACTCTCCCCTCCCCTCCGCGCTGTTCCGCCTCCCTTTGCCCATCCCCCCCGGCCCCCTCATTGCAGCTTGACCTGTCAGTAGAGCCTCCCTCCCTTGGTACTTTGTCCTCTGTTCCTCTTTTCTGTGAAGATTTTGTCTTTTTTCTATTTCTCCCCTGAGGGTAATGCCATCTTTCCTTTTTTGTTTTTGGCCCATTTCTGGTTTAGTTTTGTGTTTCTGATTTCAGGTGTTCCTCCCGTGGTCAGATGGGGTCTGGGTGGATTCAGCTCTGTCGCTGCGGGGCTGCGGGACGCCTGTCCTTGGGCAGGAGCTGGAGCAGGCCTGTGCGAGTCCCGGCCCGACAGCACCCCCTTCTGCCCGCCCGGCGAGGTGCAGGCACCGCGGGGCTCCCCACCCTTCCGGCCTGTGAGCCCGGCTCCCCCTTGCCTCCCTTTCTGCGGGTCCGCAGCTGCCGGGGGCTGCCTCCCCTCGCTTGTGCCCCTTCTCTGGCGGCCCCGTCCCTCTGGGCCACGTGCCCTGTGGCCTCTGCTGCTGGGGCCGCGGGGTCGCCGCAGAGACTGTCGCTGTCAGGGAAGGTCACACAGATAAAGTCAAGTCACAGGAGCCATTGTCTTGGCTGTTTTTTTAAACTTACAATCAGTTAAAGTTTAGTTTCAAATATGAATTTAATTTGGAAGGTGGCTGTGTTTTCCGTCCGGTGCACATCGAGCTGAGGCCTCTCCTGGCCCAGAAGCTCGGCTCGGTCAGGGCGCGCCCTGTGCACTAGCCGTCGCGCCTGGAGACCAGGGGGCGCAGGGGCCGCACTGTGGGCAGGAGAGGCTCCTCCTGAGGAGCCGGGCAGCGGTGCGGCCCTGGGACACAGCGCCGGGCGTTTGGGTGTCAGACCCGGAGCCAAGTGCAGGCGCAGGAGGCGGAGAGCCGGAGGGTGGCTGCCCGGCTGCCGGCTGGGGTGCGTCAAGGCGGGCTTGCAGGTGCCGGGGCGGAGGTGGAAGGCCTGAGACCCCACGGCCCCATCCTAAGTGCCCCGCACCCTCGTGAATTTGAGGCTGCAGCCAACCCCACGGCGAGGCGTAGGGTCGGGACCAGTGCTCCCCGGACATGTCACAGCCATGCTGAGGCCCTGTCGCCTGGGACAGGTGCACGGCGTGGCAGCCCGGCCGTGCTGGAGAGGGGGAGTCCCCAGGCAGCGAGATCAAGCAGCCAGGCCCTGCCCAGAGCAGCGGGGGCAGGCAGAGGGGGCGGAAGGATGGTCAGGATGCTCCCCGGAGAGCGTGAGCTGCTGTGGGACGGACGGCTGGACGGCGTCAGGGCAGGGACTCGGGCCTGGCTCTCGGGGTTCTGGCCTGGGCCTGCCCTTGAGGGCCTGTGCTCAGAGCGCCTGCAGCACACCCGGGCTCCTCGGGACCCCGCGTCCTTGGGCGGGCGGCAGGGCCTGGGGAGGGGCGGCCAGGGCAGCTCCCGGGACCCTGCACGCCCTGCCCTCCCCGCCGCCAGCCTCAGCCCCCACGGGGGCCTGTCCTACATCCCGAGCACCCTTCAGGACCCATCCGGGCTGACGAGGCCTCCCGGGGGGTGTGGTGCGTGGAGAGGCGGCCCCCGGGTCAGAACGAGGGGAAAGCAGGTTCCCTTCATCAGCGTCCTTAGCTGGTGCCGAGGGCTTTGCTAACCCATGGGCTTTGGAGACCGTGACCTGGGCTGCCCCGGATCATGACCCCCTGGTCCGGCTCACGGCCGAGGCTCGGCCTGGCAGGGTGGGGCGCCTGCGGGTGGAGGGGCAGCCGGGGGGCCGGTGCCCGTGGACACCCCCGCTGCCCTCTGCACGCCCCGAAGCACCTGCTGCTCGAGTCCATCCCACCAGTGCCTTTCAGAGCCCGTGGCCCCCGAGGGCGGGCCTGTCAGGGACGTGTCCAGAGCCCCTGGTGCCTGCAGACATCTTCCCTTCCGGATCCTGGGTGGTGGGGGCGAGTGGAGGCCGCTCTCGTCCAGGCAGAGCGCTGCGGGGTGGCTGGGGTCCGGCCTGGGGCGGCGCCGTCAGGGTAGGGGGCCTGCACGGCGGCTCCGTTGTCCAGCAGGCCTGGTCCGTGGTCGGAAGTCCGTGGGCAGTTCTGGAGCCTGACGCAGGCCTCGGCCACCGTGGCAGCCCAAGACCGACACGGCGTTGGGCGTCGCAGGGCCGCGCGGCCAGCACGTTCTCTGCCGCCCGCCACCGCGGAGCTGCCTGTTCTGAGAAGGTTTGTGTTGCCCCAGGCCCGGCCGAGCAGCCTGGGGAAGGCCTGGGGTGCGCTAAGGAGGGGTGCGCTGGCGGGGCGGGCCCAGAGCACGGAGGGTAGGTACGGGGCGCCAGCGGCCCCAGGCTGTCACTCCTCAGTCAGGTGATGCCGGGGAGCAGGGAGCGCTGAGGGCCTGGCCCTGCACCCCACCGTCCTGGGTCCCGTGGTCCCGCCCCCAGCCCTGGCCCCATCCCCCGTCCCTCCCCCAGCCCTGAGGCCCCATCCTGGGTCCCCTGGTCCCGCCCCCGAGCCCTGGGGCCTGGGTTGTGGCCTATTCGTGGCCCAGGGGAGGACAAGGGGGCTGCGCTGCTGGGCGCCTGCCGGTGGACGGAGGGGCAGCCGCTGCCTGTGGAGCCTCCCGGCCCACTGTGGGCCGCGTGTCCCCTGACACGTGCCTGCGTCCCTGGCGCCTGCAGCCTCCGTCCCGCGTGGCGCCCTCCTCCTCCTCCCGTGCTCTGGGCCCGGCTCAGTCCTAGAGGCAGCTGCTGTCCGCTGGGGCTGCACGCGCCGGTCTGGCCGCCAGACCCTGCAGGAGACCGCGTCCGAGGCTGGGGTCCAGGTGACCTCACAGATATGTGCAGGGGTGCCCCTGGGGTGCTGTGTTTGGGGAAGGGGAACTTCGGTGTCGGGGAGAGAAGAGGAGCCGCACGACACCCGGAAGACGGCCCTGGCAGCCACAGGCACGTGCACTTAGTGCGACGGGTGCCCGGGATGGGGGGATGGGCCCCCGCACCCCTGCCCCACTGCCCTCGGCCCTCTGGTTCCCGTGGTCCCCGCGGCCCTTGCCCCTGCCCCAAGCCCGGGCTTAGTGGCCTGGCCGCCTCACGGGCCCAGGAGTGACACGCTGTCCCCGGGCCCAGGAGAGCAGGGCGGCTGTGCCCCGTCGCTGCCGTGAACGCGTGCCATGGTCGCCCCGAGACTCCAGCGTGGGTCAGTGCTGGGAGCTGGAGCCCCTGTGCTGGGCTGGGCTGGGGCGTGGCTGCAGGGCTTCCGGACAGTGACCACACTTCCTGACGGCGTCGCCGGGCAGCTCAGGAAACCGTACCGTCGGGGATGTTTGCTTGTGTTGTCCGGTAACAAAGGCCCGGGGCGGGCCCGCGGCTCACCGAGCCCTGGCGCCAGAGGATGCCGTGGCCGCCGCGCAGCCGCCCCCAGCCCCTGTGTCCTCTGGCTGCAGGGCAGCGGCTCTGTGGCCGTGCCACCTCCGCTGCCGCGTGGCCCTGGGCCTGGGGGCAGTCCTGCTGGCGGCCGCGTGCCCCGCGGGGACATGGACGCTGGGCACCTGCTCCCTGGCGATGTCGGGAGCCGGTGCGCACACTGCGCGTAGGGCAGGGCCAGCCCCGGGCGAGCACGCAGTTGGCTTTCTCCGGGCAGCTTAGAAGCGTGTGCGTGCCCACACGTGCTTACATGCACGTACACGCCCACGCGTGCGGTGTTTGCACACACACTCGGCATGGGCGCCAGCTGGGCTTGCAGCCGCCGTGGGGGACGTGCCCCGGTGTCAGCAGTGGGATGATAACTGGGGTGTTTGTTCCTCTGGGGTTTAACAGCTGCTCCACGCTGGCACGTACGTGTGTTTGTAACGGGAGGGGACGAACCTCGAGGTTACAGAAGCGGGTTCTGGTCATTCTGAACCCACGTGGGGACTAGGATCAGGAGAACAGAAGACACGGGGCCAGAAGGACTGCATGCAGGAGCCCTAGAAACCGTTCAGGTGGCTTGTTGGGGGTGCGGGGCCCCTAGTCCTGGCCGCCTTCCCCGCGTGGCTGTGCAGTGCGGAGCCTCTGACCGTGTCCTGCGCTTCCCTCCCCAGGTCGTGCACACACACAAGCCTCACTTCATGGCCCTGCACTGCCAGGAGTTCGGAGGGAAGAACTACGAGGCCTCCATGTCACACGTGGACAAGTTCGTCAAGTAAGTCCTGGTGCGCGCCACGGCCCTGCGCCTCTTCCCCGGATGCCCTGCCCCTTGGGGGGAACCAGGGGCGACAGCCTGTCCCGGGGCGGGGGGATCAGGGGTGACAGCCTGTCCCCGGGGGGGGGGGACCAGGGGCAACAACCTGTCCCTGGGGAGGGGGGACCAGAGGTGACAGCCTGTCCCTGGGGAGGGGGGACCAGGGGTGACAGCCTGTCCCTGGGGAGGGGGGACCAGGGGTGACAGCCTGTCCCTGGGGAGGGGGGACCAGAGGTGACAGCCTGTTCCCGGGGGGGGGACCAGGGGCGACAACCTGTCCCTGGGGAGGGGGGACCAGGGGTGACAGCCTGTCCCTGGGGAGGGGGGACCAGGGGTGACAGCCTGTCCCTGGGGAGGGGGGACCAGGGGTGACAGCCTGTCCCTGGGGAGGGGACCACAGGGTGACAGTCTATCCCTGGGAGTGGATCACAAGGTGACAGCCTGTCCCCGGCGGGGGGGGGGGAACCGGGGGCAACAACCTGTCTCTGCAGAGGGGGGACCAGGGGTGATAGCCTGTCCCCGGGAGGGACCACAAGGTGACAGCCTGTCCCCGGGGCGGGGACCAGGAGCAACAGCCTGTCCTGGGGAGGTGGGACCAGGGTGCCCACCTTCTGCGCTGCCTCCCGCCTGAGGGGCCAGGACGTCGTCTCTGCTGCCGGCCCCGCTGTGTGTGCCCCCCTGAGCCCCAGGTGTGGCCCGGGCCTCCCCCAGCTGGGACCTGCGCACCAACTGCCCGCCGAGCGCGGCCGGAGCTTCCTGCCCTCGGAGGCGGCCAGCGGGGGCCCCGTGCCGGCGGGGGTGTGGGCCGCGGGCTCCCTGCCTAGAGCCCCAGCCGCGTGGCCGCCGGGGGTCAGCTGCCGGCCGCCCCCTCACCCGCGCTCGGGGCCCCTGACGTGCTGGGTGGACGCGAGGCTCCGTGTTCTCTGTGGTTAAGCTGGGCGGTGATCTGTTAAGGGCCATACTGTTTTTAAAAGAGTGGCCGTATTTTCCCAAAACAATGTACTTTTATTTTTTAAATTTTTCTTAAAGATCTTATTTGTCTGTTTATGAGAAACACCAAGGCACAGAGAGAGAGAGAGAGAGAGACAGGGAGAAGCAGGCCCCATGTGGGGAGCCCGACGTGGGACGCGATCCCAGGACCCCGGGGTCACGCCCTGGGCTGAAGACACCCAGGGGTCCCCAAAAATGTACTTTTAAAGCAATCAAAGAGTTTTTATGTTTAAACTAGTACGAAGGTCACTGGGGGAGAGCGAGGGGCGTAGCTGAAGAGCCAGGAGTAGCCACAGGGATACTGAGGAGGCGTGAGGTGGGCGCCGTCCCCGCGCCCCGCTGGGCTGCGGCCTCCCTGGGGAGCGGGGGGGCGGGGCCGGGCTGTGGGGGTGGGGAGGGTGCTCAGGAGGTCCCCGCCCCGCGTCGCCCTGCCCTCTGCAGCCGAGGACCGGCCACTGGTGTCTGCGTGAGAACAGGACACTGGGCCTCCCCCCATCCCCGCACCCGGGACGAGTGGTCACGCGTGTCAGTAGACGTGACAGGGTGACGACGCTGAGACCACAGGAGAGGTGTCTGCGGCTCAGCGGCAGGGAGAGATTTCTTTTGAAAAGGTGCAAAATGTGTCACGTGCTAAAGATGGAGAAGTTTGAGTGGATGGAAGGGCGAAAGTCGGCTGTTTATCAACACACTGTGCCACACACCTTCGGGCAGAAGCCAGGGCGTGACCTGCGGAGCCCTGGGGAGGCCGCGAGCGGGCCTGTGGGGGCCGGGGGTTCCCAGAGGGGCCCTGCAGGTGCGCAGCCGGCAGGTGCAGGGAGGCCACTCGCGGCCCCGCGGCCCCGTCCCTGAACCCCTGCCCCACGTCCCTGCTCCAGGTCCCCCCACATCCTCCCACCCCAGTCCCTAACGCCCACCCTGTGTCCCCACCCCATGTCCCCGCCCCATGTCCCCCCCGGGTCCTGTTCCCCCACCCCAGGCCCTAACCTCTGCCCTGTGTCCACACCCCATGTCCCCGCCCCATGTCCCCCCACTCCAGTCCCTGAACCCCCACCCCGTGTCTGCACCTTGCATCCACTCTCTGCGTCCCCACCCTGTGTCCCCACCCCGTGTCCCCGCCCTGTGTTCCCTCCACGTCTGTTCCCCCCCCAGTCCCTAACCCCTGCCCCACATCCGCACCCCATGTCCCTGCCCCGCGTCCCCGCCCTGCGTGTGGACGGCCGCTACTGCGGTCCCCTTGCCTGTCCCGGCGCTGCCATCGGGTCGGTCTCCTACCCGCACCATGTGTGACACACGCTATCATGTTTGCTTTGAGCCGTTACCTTATAAGAAGATCAAAAAGCGAGAGAAGAGGCCGTTTATTTCCGGCAGCGCAGGTTTCCCGGCTGCGGCCCACAGCAGGTGTCCGTGCGGCGCCCCCTCCCCGAGCCGTGTGCGTCGCGTCAGCACGAGTCACCGCTGACACGTTCTCTCCCTTCTGTTTGCCTGAAGAAAGTCTGCAGCGTCGGAAGGTGTTTTGTCGTGGCCAGAAGCGCAGCGGCCCGTCCCCCGGCAGGACGTCGCTGTGCTGTGCTGGGCCGTGCCGTGGCGGGCGCGCCTGGCCGTGGGCCTCGTCCCTGCGGTGCGCCCGTCCCCGCTGTAGGTGGGGGTGGTTTTCCTCGGTGGTTCCCTGTCCCTGGGTGTCTAATTTAATCGGATTTGGGAAAGGCCGTCAGCTGTCCTCCCCGTGTCCCCGCGTCCTGGCCGTGTCCTGCATCCGGCGTGTCCCGGGCGCCGTCCTGGGGTCGCCCTGTGCTGTCTCCCGGGCCCCACGCTTCCGGCTGCGTCGCCGCGGTGCGGGTTCCCGTCACCATGTCCCATAGTGACCGTGGGTTTACTTGTTTCCCTGGGTTTTCACCTGCTTTCACGGCCACCCCCGGATTCTGCTTTCAGCTGGAGAAGTGTCCCTTTCGGTGTGAATTTTTATCTCTGGTCACGTTCATGGTCTCCCGGAGACCTTTGATGTTTGACCCGCTTGGGGCTCGCCGGCCGTCCCTGCTCACACTGTGCCACGCACCGAGTCAGTTTTTGACTTGGCCGCAGACGTGACGACCGTTGCGTGGGGCGCTGCGCGGTCGGTTAGGTCCCCTCTCCTGCTTCCTAGAGCAGAGGCCTCTGCCGTGTGGCCCACGGGCCGGTGGCTCGGGGCACCGTGTCCCCTCCCCTGTGGCCGCCGAGCTGCGGGGGCTCCGCGCTGCGACCGTCGGCTGAGCAGGGAGGCCCCTCACTTCCCGTCGCTGCTCTGGGGCGTTCGCGGGGCTCGGGGCGCACACTGGCTCCCTTTCCGGCCACATTTGCCAAGATGACGGCGAGGCACCCACTTAGGTCTTCTTGTTGTGAAATGAGACCGTGGCCCAGCGGGACGGTGTCAAGAGACGCTTCCTCCTCCGTGTCCTGAGGAGGAGGACACGCCGGCAGCTGCGCACGGTGCTCAGCCTCCCGGGGGGGCAGGCAGCGAGGGAGTGGCCGGGCCGGGGATTGTGAGTCTGCTGTCCCCGCCCCCGCCCGCGCACAAGCAGCCGGGAGACCCCAGGGTCCCGGGGGTCGTGCCGTCGCGGTGCATGGCCCTGGCCGAGCCCCCGTGCCACCGCACCCCTGCGTCTCCGGTCCCCAGCGTCCCCCGGGTGTCGGGGCACCGCCAGGACGCGTAGCCCTCGCCTGCCTCCAGCACACGGGGCGCCTGAGTTTCTGCTGCCCTTGCCTCCCCACCGCTGGCTGGGGGCGTTTCCAGGGCGACACAGCACAGTGCGCCCGCCGGGAGCCCGGGCCGTACAACACCTGCTCGTGTGGCTCTTCACTAAAGGACTCCCCTCTCCCTTCCAGAGAGCTGCTGTCCAGTGACGCGATGAAGGAGTACAACAGGGCCCGCGTCTACCTGGACGAGAACTTCAAATCCCAGGAGCACTTCACGGTGAGTGTCCGCGGGGTCTGCTCCTGACAAGGCGGCCACTGGGGTCCCCTCCATGGGGACACTCCCTGTCGTCAGCGGCACCGACCAGCTCCATGGGGGAGGGGTCGCTGCCAAGGGGGGTCCAGGGCCATGGCCCGCGGGCTGATGGGGGAGTTGGGGCTCCGTGCGGAGGCGAGGGGTTGCACCGTCCCTGGGTCTGCTCTGCAGAGTTGCTCGTGCCAGTCCTGTCCGTAGGATGCAGGCCAGTCCCTTCGTGGGCCCGCACAGCCCTGCTCGGGGGCCTGGCCTCCTGTCCCTTCTCTGCGAGGGGCCCTGGTGGGGGGACGGTGGACACCTGGAGAGGGGCCCCCGCTGGGGTGCAGCGGCCACACGTGGTACTGGTGACAGACGGGGCTGGAGGCTTCTGGGAGGTGCAGATGTCAGATGGGTCTTGAGTAGCTGCTCGTCGGCTCCCATCTCAGGGACGCCTCGGGGCTGCTCAGGGCCTCCAGGTTCTGTTCCCCGCGTCCTTCCCCCCACATCCCTCACGTTGCCGGGCGCCTGGGGTGCTGCAGGCGCGGAGCCCCCGATGGCTGGTGGTGTGCAGCGGCAGGTGCCTGTGTGCCAGGTGGGCAGGGCCGGGGAGCACGTCCTGAGTGGGGAGCAGCCTCGGAGACCGTCTGCGGTGGGAAGGACGCCTGTCAGTTCTCAGTCTTTCCGGGCATCAGTGCTAGCTCTGCGGTGTCTCCTGTGGCCCAGATGGTCACCGGGGCCTGGCTGCCCCGCGATCTGCTGCTGTCCTGGCTGCCCAGCCACACGTGCCCCCACGGCCTTCCCGCCACTGACCGCTGGCCATTTGCTCTCAGCCCGTCCTTTGCATAAATGCACTCCTGAGCCTCCTGTGTCCCTGAGCCGTCCCCTGTCGGGACTTGAGATGAAGAGCACGGTGCCTGGAGTGCAAATCTGTCGGTTGGGGCGAGCGGCTTGCAGGCCGCTGCAGAGGACCAGGGTGGATAGTTGACCTGGGGTCCTAGCAACGGGGACCCTTCAGAATAAGACGTGAAAGGGGTTAACGGGATGTCCCTGCCGGGATAGAGCATCCGGGGCGCCAGAGTGCGTGTCGCTGCAGCCCCAGGAGGAGAGGGAGCAGGACACGGGCCGATACCTGAAGGATGATAGAGAAAGTTTTAAAAATTTGATGAACCGGGGATCCCTGGGTGGCGCAGCGGTTTAGCACCTGCCTTTGGCCCAGGGCGCGATCCTGGAGACCCGGGATCGAGTCCCACGTCGGGCTCCCGGTGCATGGAGCCTGCTTCTCCCTCTGCCTGTGTCTCTGCCTCTCTCTCTCTCTCTCTCTGTGTGTGATTATCATAAATAAATTTAAAAAAATTAAAAAACTTATAAAAAAAATTTGATGAAACGTGTGGATGCGCAGATGCAGTCATCACGCAGGCTTCCTGCAGACGACCTGTGAGCAGCAGAGGTTCATCCTGATGAGGCCAAGGCGATGGTTCCGGATCCTCCACCCCCGTCACCCTCAGGCGCTGGTCTCCCCGCACGCTCTGCTCAGCCCCGGAGGCCGCCGCCTTCCACGGCGGTCACGGGGGTCGGTCACCCCCTCCTCACGTCTGCACGGCCTCCTTTCACCGGGAGGCTCCGTGTCGTAGCAGGAAAAGGTGCAGGAAAACAGGCCCCACAGACACACGCTGAGGAAGTGAGTGTGTCAGAGTCGCCACTGGGCTCCGAGCGCGGAGCATCACAGGTGGAGGAGGCCAGGCCCCCAAGAGGACGTACGGGGACGGGGTGGTGCCCAGAGTCGGGAATCGTGCCCCCGCCGTGACTGCTGACGGCCGGGGACAGGGCAGGGGACAGATCAGGGGCAGCAGAGACTTCGACGGCTCCTCCCACAGACTGCTGCTGCAGGGGGACCAAGGATCGTCGGCGGGACACCGACTGGAGGGGCAGTCCCACAGGGCTGGGCGTGCGCCACGGGGTCTGGGCCTGCGCCAGAAGATGCTCGGTGGCCATGGGGCGGGCAGGGTGGCTGCCGGCTGCTGCTGTTTCCTGAAAAATGTCTAAAAACGAAGGGCAAGGAGACTTGGGAGAAGGCTGGGTCAGGCTCAGGTGGGTGCAGAGCGGCCCCGTGAGCTCCGGGCCGCCCCGAGGCCGCCTGCCGAGGACTCTGCGTGTGCACCCGCCGCTCCCTCCCCGGCCGCGGGGGTGTCGGACCATGTCCCCGGGGACGCTCGCATGCTCGTGGAAATCCAGCATGAGGCGAGACCCCTTGTGTTTCTGAGCACAGAGTGCACAGACTGGAAGTAAACCACGTGTGGACGACTCCCAAATGCGTGGAAATAAACAGTCAACTTGCAAATATCTCCGGAATCTGAGAGAATCTCACAGAGCAGACTGGCTCGTGGGTCCGATGAACGAAAGACTGAACCCTTCGGGATTCATGAGATGCACCTAGAGTGGCGCATCCATGGGAATTTTTAGCATTAAGTGCTTGCATTAGAAAACTTAAAAATAAGTGAATTAACCCGAAGCGAGTAGAGGAACGGAAATAAAAACTAAGAGCTGAAAGGAGTGACGAGGAAAATAGGGTAGAAGCAACCAGTGACCTCGTTCTGGCAGCACACGGTCGGCGGGCGGGTCCGCGCGTCCCGGGGCCTCCTGGCGGGGCAGCACAGTGTGGGGGACGGGGCCAGGCCGTCGGGGCCAGGAGCTCCCGGCGCTGGGCAGGGCCCGGCAGACGCCATCCGCGGCCACTCGGGGCCGGGCCCTGCCATCCGCGCCGCCGTCCTGTGCCCCCACAGCTGCATGTGTCCCACGTGAGCACGTGGCCGACAAGACGAGGGGCGCGGTGTCGGCAGTCGCCCGGGAGCGTGTTTCTGTCCCCCTCGTCCCCTGGGACGCAGCTCTGGCTGCCGCGGTGCAGCCTGTGGTGGAGAACAAACACCCGGCAGCGGGCTCGCCCGCGGCGCCGCAGCCTCCTGGGAGAAGAGCCGTTCTCCGGACAGCTGTGCACACGGCGGTCATCGAAAACTATTCGACGGCAAAAATTGGAAATAACCGTAAATACCAGAGAGATTTTCACCCCATGGAACAGCCACGTGACAGGTCGCCTGGTGCAGGGCGTCGGGGGGGACCCGCCTGCAGGCCCCAGGAGGAGGCGCAGAGGCCGGAGCCCGGGCTCTCCACGCTGGGCGAGCTTTGCCGTCCGATGGGTGCGGCCAAGTGTCCAACGAGGACGTCGCGTCTGGTTCCTCAGCGCCCGGGTTTTCACACTGGAGCGTCGGCAAGCCGGGAGGTCCCGGGCCGAGGCAGATCAGGGTAAGGGGCCGCACTTTCGTCTCTGGGGCGGAAGCACGGAAACGGCGCTGGCGGGACACGCGGCCGTGGAGCCTGAGACGCGCTCCAGTCGGTCCCCGCGGCGGGGCTCACCCGGGCCGGGCGGCACAGGGCGGCTGCGGTGTGGGTGCTGTCCCGGGGCCGCAGTCGTGGGAGGCCTGCCGGTGGCCACGGGACAGCCCGACAGCCGGCGTGGCGGGTGGGGAATGGTCGCTGCAGCTCATCCCGGAGTTGGCGCGGAGGCCCGTGTGCGTCCGTCTTCTCACCTCCTGACTCAGATGCCCGTGGTTTGTGATAAAATCCTACTGGACCTGGGGCCCGTGGGGGCCGGGCCTCCGTGTGCCGCGTGTGGGACCGTCTCTGCGGGGGGCCTGTGACGTCCTGGTGGAGGGGACCCGGCACCGCCAGCGTCGGGCAGGACTCGGCTCCGCGGGCCAGCTGGGTGGCCACCCTCCCGCCCCCGCCTGGTGGCCTCTGGCTGTCAGAGGGAGGAAAATTTAATTTTTACAAGATTAATAGTATTGGAGCGGTATTTTTAGCTGAGTGTGGTTCAAATAATAGGCCATTAATTGAAAAAGAAAATTGAAATGAATTTATCTTGTACATAAATGCTGTCACGGGTATTAATAGGGATCAGAAAATAGTGGTCTGTTCCCAGAAAGAGGCTGAAGCTGCAGCTGCACCTGGCGTGAGCGTGACCGCGGGGGTCTGCCCTGCCGCAGGAGCGTGGGGGCCGCGCCGGGGGCTCCACCTGGGAGGGGCCTGCGGACTGGGGGACTCGACGGGGCCCTGGATCTAGGGGACTCGATCCAGGGGCGCCGCTGCCTGGGGTCTCTGAGCTGAGGGGCCCACGGCTGGGGGGTGCTCTGGGCCTGGGGGCTCGACCTCGGGGGCCTGGATCTGGGGGGGGCCGCGGCCGGGGGTCCCCACCCCGGGGGCTCAGTAGGGCGCCCGCGCACGGAGGCAGGAGCCCACAGGTGCTCCTTGTCACCAGGAGATGGCGCCAGAGCAGCGTGTGGGACCTTGAGCTCTGGTTCAGGAGATGCTCCCGCCTTCGCGGACCTGGATCAGCGAGGATGCTAAGGTTGCTCCTGAGGTTGCTCCTGAGGATCGCGCGGGGCCCGCTGTCCCTGTCCCTGCGCCTGCGCCTGCGCCGTGACCTGGCTGCTGACAGGGTCACCGCCTGTTTGCATTTTGCTCCGGGCTGGCCGTTGTGTTTGGCCCCGGATGGCGGCCCGACCTGCCCCCGGGACCTCTGGGGACGCCCCCGGGGCAGGCTGAGGACCCTGCCCGAGCTGGAGCGCCCGCCAGGACTGTTCTGGGCACCGGGCGCCCCGAAGCCCGTCCCTCTGCGGGGCTGCTCCAGAGGCGCTCCTGCTGCTGACCTCGTCTGGCGCCCCACCACCCTGAGCCCCCCAACCCCCGACTGTGCCCTGGTTGCCCACTCTGGCCCGGGGCTGCAGCAAACCTGCTCCGAGTCTGTGAGCGAGTGGGGCCCCAGGGACGGGAGAGCCCGGGTGAGACGTGGGCGCCCCTGGTCCGTCCCTGCAGGTCCACCGGTGTGAGCTCGGGACGGGGGTTTAAGTCTACCTAGAGCACGGATCGGGCGAGCTCCCCCGGCCTGGAGGGGTGCAGGGCTGAGGCCCCTGAGCCTGGGCCGTGCATGTGGAGTTTGGGAAGATGAGGTGTGCTCTTGCGGGGCGTCGAGGGGACGCGGGGGGAAGGCAGGGCGAGCTGTGCTGGAAGCCATGTGGCAGCAAGGAAAGACCCCACGAGGGAGGGGGCTTGTCCCCGAGGTGCCCGGGTGCAGACCCCCGCGGGGGGCACACGGACTCCCAGCTGACCCTCCCTGAGGGACGTGTTCTCCTCCACAGACACTGGGCCCTTCGGTGTCCTCGCGCTTTGAGGTCTCGACATCCCGTTAGGGTTTGTGGACTTGCCCACAGGGAACCGGGATGACCGGAGTTAACCACCCGCTGTTTGAAGGCGCCTTGTCCTGTTCTTGCCACTTGGGGGGGACGCAGCAGGGACGGACAGGAGGCCACTGTCGATGGCCCTGCAGAGGACACTCGGAGCGGGTGCCCCCAAGGGGCCTGTCCCTGCAGCCCCGGAGGCCCAGCGGCATCTGGTCCAGGAGCCGGCGGTCCCTGCGTACCCCTGGCTGAGCCTCAGCGTCTGGAAGGTCCTTGGGAGGAGGTGGACATTGCTGTCGCCGGGTGGTCCCTCCCCTGGCGCCCATCTTCTGGGGGGTGGGGGCGGCCACGCTCATGCACGTCCTGCCCAAATCCGTCCTCCAGCACCTGCGCCCAGCTCCCCGCCTGCCCCCTGTGGGACCCTCCCTCCGTTGAAGCACCACGTGTGTTCACGCGCGCCCCTGCCCTTTGCCAGCACCCCATCCTGCCGTCTTGTTGGCCCCGCGAGGACATGGCCCGCATGGCCTGTCCGTCCCCGGGGTCAGTGATGGAGCCCGTGGGGAAGGGCGTCGTAGTCGGGCCGTGATGTGTCTGGTGATTCATTGAGCTGCTCGGTGACAAGCACGGGCTCCGGGGTAGGCAGGACTTTGCAGACCGTCCGGCTTCCTGGGACCTGCCCGCTCAGGCCCTTCCCTGCCGCGTGCACCGGGCCCTGCTGCCCAGGAGGCGTGTGGAGGCTGCCGCGCGGCCTCGCCTGCCCAGGGCCCCAGGCTTAGGGAGGAGGGTCCCTAGAGGACACCCGGGGCTCTGCACCTGCTCCGAGGCACCTGCTATCGTCTGCATTACAGCGAGCGCCCAGCGCTGCGGGGTGCACCTGGACCCCCATAACGCCCTGAGATGCCTCCTGCAGGAAGCCCCCCGGGATTTGCCCCCTGGGAAGCTCCCCCTGGGTTCTCAGGTGCCCCCTTATTGGCCACAGTTGACTTCGCAGCAGCCCAGGGCACGGCCATGCAGGCCTTGACGCTGAGGGAGTGGCTGCGGAAGTTTTCCAGGGCTTTCGAGTGTCTATTGATCCAAGACCCAATAGCACAGGAATCGTGTCTCATTTCACGGGAGGAACATAGAAAGCTCATCACTTACCACCTGAAAAGCCTGGATGTCGATAGGGGGACGTGAAGGTAACGGCTTTCCTGTACTCTGGCTTCAGAAATGGCTAAATGAGGAAGAAATTGCAAATTTATTTTGGTGTAATTTCCTCGTCTCCTCTCACTGCTGGCGCGGAGCGTGTCTTGCTGTCCTGCTGCTCGTTTGTGTGACGCGCGGGCCCGGAGGTGGGGGCGGAGCGGGCCGTTCATCTGTGTGAACTCCTGGCTGCCCGGGCTGCTGAGGCCCCGGGAGCCACGGCCGGAGGCCCCCACGTTCCCTGCCCTCCCTGGGTGACGCGTGCGCAGGACGAAGGAGAGGAGGATGGGGGTGCCTGGCTCCCGGGCAGCGACCGGGCTGTCAGGGCCCCTCGACCCGCAGGCTGATCGATGCCCAGTGCCCCGAGGAGCCCTCGGGATTCGGGGACCGCCTTGTGCCAGGGACGTCGGGTGGGGTGAACGGGCGTGTGCAGCGGTGTTTCTCCTGCGGCACCGGCTCCATGGAGACGCAGGCCGTGGCTTTGGTGGGGCAGCTGGAGGCCCCCACACCGCGGCCCGGCGCGGAGCCTGTGCCAGTCTGCACGCCGCAGGACGGCTGCGCGGATGGCCAGGCGGGGAAGGGTGCAGGTGGCACGGACGCGGGGCTGCGGCGCGTCCCCACAGGCAGCCCCAGCCATGGCTGCTGCGGGAAGGGAGCCACAGCAGCCAGCTTTGCCTGTCCTTGCCCGGGGCTGGGGGCCCCAGACGTGTGCGCGGCAGCGGGACCCACAGGTGGGCAGGGCTGTCTGCCGGGCCGGGCGGGTGTGGGCAGGGCTGGCACCGGCTGTCGTGTGGGTGCTGGGCAGGTGCCTGCGGAGCTCGTCCTTGGGACCTCGCTGCCCGGAGAGCGCATGGGCCCGTGTGACCGTGGGGCTCCCTAGCGCCGGAAGCTCTGGCTGCTTGAAGCTCTAGGACTGGGGTTCCTTCTGGGCAGAGGGGTCTGGAGCCACAGACGTGTCTGTGTCCTTTAGTGCCTGGGACTTGGTGTCACCGAGGCCCCAGGAAGGTGGGCGGGCCGTGGAGTGGGCTCCCAGGGTGCAGAGCCCACTGCGGGGAGGCCCCGAAGCCTCCGCTGCCCGCGGGGTCCCAGCAGCATCTTCAGCCCTCGGCCGATGAGGCTCCTGGAAAGAGGTGCGCAGCTGAGTTTCATTTCTGGGAGGCAAGAGGTGGGGTCGAGCCAGCACCTTGCGGATGTGGCCCAGGGACGCTGGGGCAGCCCGGAGCGTGGCGTCGTCTGCATGTGTGCCGGGCAAGCCATGCGACAGCGACCCCCGACCTCCAGGGGAGACTCTCCTCCCGAGGCACCTCCCCCGGCCTACTTGGGGGCAGGGGCTGGGGCCTGGGGGGCGGCCTCCGGCCTGGCCTGCAGGTGCGTTCCCACAGCCCCGCTGCAGTGCCCGCGCTGCTGGCCCCCGGCCCCGCGACACCTCCGCTGCTGGTCGCCAGCAAGCGTGCTCCTTCCTCTTCCGTCCCCCGTCCTGGGGGCTCCCTGCCGAGAGGAGGGTCCTCACGGGGAGCACAGCCCAACGGCCTCCATGCTGACCCCGGCCCACTTCTCTGGGAGGGTCTGGGCCTGCGTGCCCCGACCCCATCTGCGGGGTGAGGAGGGGCGGGGGGAGGCGAAGGCAGCTGCTGTCTCGCTTCCCTCTCGTCCCGGCCCCTCCCCGCCCCCTCGGTGCTCCTGGAGGAGGTGCCCTCCCGCCTCCCCCGTGCTCCCCCCATGACCAGCCCCTCATCCTGCCTCTGCTCTCCTGAGTAAGATTTTAGGGGAAATTTATGGAAAATTAATGGAGTTTACGGATGTTCTTTGATCTGAGGAAGGAGAAGGAAGGCAAATGCATTTCTGATGAGGGAACTAATCTGCTCCGGGAGCGGCTCCCCTCCCGGTGGCTCGCCTGCCTCCGCGCCCTGCCTGTGGGCCGACAGGCCTGATGGAGTGCGGGAAGCAAGATTGGTTTTCCGAGGGCACCGGGCCCTCCGCGCTCCGCTAAATCACACTGTCTGCTCTGCTGGCGGTAACGACCGGCTCCCCTCGGCGGCACCTGCAGCCCCGCGGGACGCGGTGATGTGCGGCCGGGCGGCGGCGGGGGCCCGCAGTGAAGGTGAAGCTGTCATATCGATCTTTTTAGCACTAAAATATGAGCCACTTTACTCCGCTCCCCGCTGCTGTGATGTGAAAAATAATAACTCGGATCCAAATTAAAAATATTGATCTCTGGAAGGTGCTGAAAGTAAATAAACACCTCCCGAAGTTTTCGGGTCAGCCGAGAAACGGTCTCAGCAATAAATGTGTCGGCACGTCAGGGTCCAGGGTTCTTGATCTGTTTTTTCTTTGAATTGATTTTTCATTATTTACTTCCTAAAAGTGTTGAAATTTGGTCTTCCACTGTTAAATCCCAGTGTTTGGGCAAATTATTTCTTTGGGGCTTATGAGGTGCTTCTGATCCACTCGCTCATTGATTGATTGATTTTTGACTCAATAAGCTTGCAGTCCCTGCCTTATTTAGGGCTTCTATCATAATTTTTTATACATTTAGACTTGACTTTTTTATTTGCCTCTAACAGATGAGGTGGCGTGGGGCTATTGAGCGGGGAAGGACGGTTGCCACAAGGTTAATTTTATCCGGCTCCGTGCGTTCCGAGGAGGCGCCGGGTGTGTCCTGGCACAGCAGGCCCTCCCGAGCCCTGGAGTCCCCTGCACCCGAGAGGCCCAGGCCCCCGGCGTCCAGCAGCAGCCCGCGGCCGGCTCAGGTGCGGCTGTGGTTCTCGGCGGCGTCGGGGAACCATGTGCTTCTGGAGAAGAGGCTCTCGGGGGGCCCCCAGAGCTCAGGCACGGTCCCCAAGGCCACACGGTGTGTGTGGGTCCACGTGGCCCAGCGGGATGGGGCGTGAGGGTGCCAGTGAGGGACGCAGTGAATGGTGGGGTGGCCACTTCTGGGTGGCTGCTTGTGGGGGCTAAGAGTTGCCAGGAAGACGCGGGACTTCAAGCACGTGGGGCCGACAGCACGCCTCGTGGCCCTGAGCCAGGGTCCCCTGTGACCATTTCCCACTCGCTGTGTGTGGACTGAGCCGCTGCCAGGCACAGGGCCCCCCGGCTGCACCCTGGGGGCGGCAGGAAGAGGGGTCCTGTCCCTGGGCCTCCCGGGGGACGCCAGCCCTGTGCCGGGCCTCCCCGCCCACGTGCCCCTCCTGCTCGGCGCCCTGCTCCTGAGCCACGAGAAGCGACGGCCCGGTGTTTTCCACGCACGTGGTCTGCCCCTAACACCGCGTGGACAGAGCAGGACGCTTGTGGTGCCTGTGCCACTCTGGCCACAGCGCTTAATGAGAGGTGTCGCGTGCATGTGGCCGTGGTCCCCACCGGATGGAGGAGGCCGAGGCACACACGGGCTCCTCTGCGGTCACTGAGATGCACAGCCCGACGGACACATTCCTTCCGTGCCTCACACGAGGGCCGACGGTTCTGACCGATTGGAGTCGGCATAGGTCCGGGAGACTGACGGGCGTTTCCGGGGAGCTGGTGTGCTGGCAGGACAGAAGGAGGGCCACCAGCCAGGGCGCGGATGGGCCTCTCTGGGAGGGTTGGGGGTCACGCAGGAAGGAACCGCTGTCGTCCAGCCTGGCTCGGCAGCAGGGGTGGAACGAGGTGGATGTGGTCAGGGCCGACCACACTGGCGGGACTGTGGTGTGTGGGGCCCAGTGTGGCACGCTGGCCCTGTGGGGGCTGTCACCCTGCTCCACGGTTTGGGGCAGGAGGTAGGAGGAGCCAGCTCCCCTGGGACGGAGATGACCGCTGCCCGGAAGAGAGCTCGTCTCTGAGCGCCACATATCCACGAGCGTCCAGTCCTTCAGTCCTGTTTACTGACATTTCTCTTTGCTCTAGGCACCATTCTTGCCTCTAGAAATAATATTTCACATAAGAATGCACACGGGACGCATGCTGCCTGCATTAAGAAGCTTGAGAGGTTGCCACTCCGGTTCCTCCCAAGGACCGGGACAAGGCTGTGCGGGGGGCTGCAGGAGGCTCCCGATGGGAATGCCAGGCCACGGTCCTGTCTGTGCCTCGGTTGGTGCAGAGCTGAGGCCGTGAGCTGGCCTCCTTCCTAAGAGCCGGGGTCTGTTCCCAGCAGAGGCTTCGTCTGGCTTCCCAGGCGTGAAGGTGACTCAAAGTCGTTCCATTTAGCTGCAGGAACGTGGGTGGTTGCACCTGACCTCTGCCCCGGGCGCCCACGCTCCAGGCTGCCGGGCACGGGGAGGGCCTCCACCAGGACAAGGACGTGCTGAGAAAGGCCCCTCACATCATCCCATCGTACACGTTAAGTGCACGCAATTCTAAGAAAAAGAGCTCCCTCGGGGGCGCCTGGGCCACTCCGTCAGTTAGGCGTCTGACTCCTAGTTTTCAGCTCAGGTCGTGATCTCAGGGTCCTGAGATCAAGCCCAGTGTCTCCAGGCCCTGCATGGAGCGCGGAGACTGCTTCTCTCCTCTTCCTCTGCCCTGACCCCCACTCGTGTGTGCTCTTTTTCTCTAAAATAAATAAAAGAGCTCCCTGAGAAGAATCCAGAACCAGAGAGGCAAAGGGCTGCTGTGGCTTGTGTGCAGAGGTCCTCTGCCTCTTGTGTGCCCTGGTCAGCGGCACGCTGACAATTCCGTGTGGAGTGGGTCCCCAGCGCTGATTCAAAAAGTTGAGTTTTGAAGGATAATCATGTTCAGATTCATCCAAAGTCTGGAACCACAGCCCCACATGAGCGGTGAGCGGAGACGTGGGTTCACGTAGTCCACAAACCTTGGCCAGGCCCTGCCATGTGCACGCACGTTCTGCACCGAGGCAGGTGTGGCAGAAACAGGCCGGGGGCTGGTTTTCTGCTGGGCAAGGACACCTGAGGGCAGGTGTGAGGCTGGAAACCAGAGCACTGGCAAAGCAGGTCACCTGGTCACCTCGGTGCCCACATGTGCTGCTCGGACTCCAGCTCCCAGCCTGAGTTCCATGGTGGGAAGCAGAGAGAGAAGTCCAGCAGCCCCTTCCCACAGCCGACGGGGCACAGTGCCGTCCTGAGCCAGTGGCTGGGCCCCACGCAGCGTGGCACACAGTGCAGGACTCCCGACGCACCGCTCTCCGCACCGTGCTCTGTGTCCTCGAGCTTATGGGCCCTGGGAGCAAGCGCCTACACACGACACTCGGTCACGACCCATGGCACGTCACGTGACAGAGCCGCCCGTGACATCCTCAAGTTCTCCGCCCATGTGGAGCGTGCAGACTCGGGGGCACAAGCACAGAGTGTGCAGTGACCAAGAGAGAAGGGCACCCTAGGGGCCTGATGGATGTAGGAGTTACAAACAGGCTGCCCTGACGAGGTGGTTTCATCTGAACCTGAAGGACGAGCAGGAGTGAGCCGTGGAAGGAAAGAGGAGAAAACATTCCAGGCTGGGCAGGGGTGTGTGCATGGAAGCCGCAGGAGACATGGATCTGCGCCTCCCGGGCCCCTTTGTGGATGGCCTGCTGTGCTGTGGAGCGCAGGATTGCGGACAGCCCCCCTGGCCTCCCACCCCCAGGCCCAGGCCCTACGGGGGGGCGGGGGTTATACAGCTGGTGAGGCCCTGCGGGGCAGCCCTGAAGGAAAACAGGGAAGGGCAAGTTCTAGCCAAAGGAGTTGGAACCCGAGTGGTACCCTGTTTCGAGTGCTACGTTGGACAGCAGGTGACAGCCAGGAGCAGTGTCCTCAACCTCTGGCATACCAGAAATTCTCCTGTGGAATTCCCATTGGGCCAGTCTGTAAGCGTGCAAACAGGGAAAAATGAAGAGTCTATCAGATATGTAAGATGTGGGAAAAATTATGTCCCCAGCACCCTTTGTCAAGAAGCTCTGTCAGGAGGTGCTATATCCAAATAAGTGGGCACAGGGTCCAGGAAACCCAGGAAGCAGGGGTTTGAACATGGCGGCTTCCTTGACGGTGAGTAGCAGAGAGTTCACACGTGCATGGGGGGTCACTCCGCTTCTTGGACGCAGTGCCCTTCCCATCCAGCTCTGCAACACCAGTGTGTGCACCTGTGTGTGAGGCCTGCGCCCCAGCTGTCCAGGGGGTCCCCAGGTCAAGAGTGAAGGTAGAGCCCAGGAGGGGAATCGTGAACAGGTGAGCAGTTAATGAAGCCCGTCCAGTTTCTAGGAGGATTCTCCAAGAGATGATGTAATTGATAGGTTATCTGATGTGCCGAGACTTACTGGGGTGAGACGTACAGAGTGTGCGGACGCATCGTGGTAACATACATAAAGAACTTGGTGCACATACAAAGAAGGCAGTGATGATCTACAGGAAAAACAAAGAGCTGTTGAAGAAAGATGCGGTCATGATGTTCTGTCGTGAAGAGCATTTCTGAAGTTATGGCGATATAAACACTCATTACTAATGAAAGTAAAAACGTGTTTATATCCAGAGGATGAGGGATCGGGGATGCATGTGTGTGACATGTGAGTGAAGAGGAAAGCCAGTGAGAGGGGATTAAATCTTAATCTAACACAGTGGAACAATCAACACTTAACGTTGAAAACTAGAAAATCAAGAAGTAGCCGAATACGTTCTAGTGATACGGAGGTGAATACCCGAAGAAAACAAGTAAAAGAAAGTAATCTTCTCTGGGGAGGAGAACATTGAAATGGCCAGGGAACTGTTGTTTTTCATAATAAGACTTTTGTAGACTGATTTTTTTTTCCCGACTTAAAAAAGCCTTGGTGGGCAGAGATTCCTCAGAGAAGATGTGTGGGAAGAGGTGGCATGTGGGTCGGCGCGGTGGCACGCCGAAGCAGCCGTGTGTCGTGGGCAGGAGGAGCAGGACGGCCGTCGGAGCCCAGCCTGTCCAAGAGATTGGCAGTGACAGAGGAGGCTGGAGCCCTGGTGACCTTGTGAGCATCAGGCAAAGGACTTGAGGGACGTTAGATGGTCGGTGGGGAGCCCTTGCAGCTGGGGGAAAGGTGAGGTTCTCCGGGCAAAGAGGAGATGGGTTGTTGCAGATTTAAAGACCTGTCAGCTCTCGCTTTGAACCTCTGGTTGAAGTTAAGTACCGAGCCGACTCTGCTTCCTTCTCCTAAGCTCCAACACCCAGGGGGGCCCTAGTGAACGCAAGAGAAGTGGGACCAAACGCAGGAGCGTGGGGGATGGAGCGGACCTCCGGGTTCTCTCTGGGTCTCCGCCTGGTGAGGAGGCCGCACAGCACGGACCGGCCCTGTGCAAAACCCGCGTTCCTCCCCCGCGTGCGCCCCTCGCTCCAGCCGATGACAGGGTGCGGAGCCTGCTGTATGCTGTTTCAGGCATAAGTCAGCTTCACCGAATTGACTGCACTGAAGGTGACGAGGACACAGCCTCCTTCAGGAGAAGATGCAGAACCAAGTGCTTCCGTGAATAGAGGGATTGGCTGATGTGAACATAACGGATGTTTTAACAACCTGGTCATGTAGTCATGGCTTAGAAGCTCTCACCTTCTAGTTGGGATTTGAAATTTAAATAACATTACCATTTATGATAGCATCAAAACATGAAATATTTAGGAATAAATTAGGCCAAAGATATGCAGGACCCACATACCGAACGCTGTAACACATCAGTGAGAAAAACCAGAGAAAATCTAAATAAATGGAGAGAGAGACCATGTTCAGGGGTTGGAAGACCCACTACCACGTAGATGTCATTTCTGTCCACCTCGATGTACAGATACCAGTTGAAATCTCAGCAGACCTTTTTTTGGTGGAAGTTGACAAACTGGTTCTAAAATGTTCGTGGATGTGTAAGGGGCTTAGATTAGCCCGTAAATGAGGACTCACGCTGTGCGGGAAGACGTCCTAGCGCTGGTCCTTGAGGCACAGTAGCACTGCCGTGAAGCCACATGCGCAGGTCGTGGGCCCGAGTGGAGCGCCCAGGAACAGCTGTCCCCTGGGTTCTCAGGCCGTCGGGCAGCCCAGCCCGAGTGCGTGTCCGGGGCGGGGGTGGCCATCCTCTCACAAGTGGCGCTTTAACGATTAGATGATCGTGTGCAAAAGGTCAGCCCTTGCCTCACAGCGTGTGACAGCGTGACTGTGAGTAGACCACAGACCTGGTGTGGGAGCTAGAACCATAAACCCCTGCGAGAGCGCAGAGAGGCTGAGTCACCCCAGCTTTGGTAAAGGTTCCTTAAACGTGACACAAAAAGCACCAAGTGCTATGAAAGGAAAGTTAATCTGTTGCGGTTCCTCAGAGTGAGAACACGGGTTCTCCCAAAGACACAGGCAGAGGCTGTTCACAGGCAGAGAGAAAACGTGCGAATTCTGTCCGACAAAGGAGTTCGGGCTGCGGTCCTGCCCGTCAAGCACCGAAGCCGCTTAGTGCTGCCCCGACACGCGGCACCGGCCCAGGTCAGACGGGGAAGCCGCGCGGGCTCAGGGAAGGGTACGGAAGCCTGTTAGTTAGGGCAGCGGAAGGCCGGACCCCGGGCCGCACCGGGAGCGGGAAGGGCAGCCCCGGGGCCTGCGGGAACATGCAGTCGCGGCCCCTGGGGGACCCCGGCAGGTCCTGCGAGTGACCCGAGGCGGCCCAGGAGAAGCGAGGCAGCCTGTCCAGCAAGCGCGGGGGCCCACGCGTCGGGGCGTCGTGTCTGAGGACGGCCGCGCGGCGGAGGGACAGGCTGCCGTCCTGCTCCGCAGGCAGGGAGCGGCCTGGGGCACAGCGGTCCTGCCGCGATTCCACTGGCACGATGGTCCTGAGAACGCAAACTCACCGACGGGCGGAAGGCGGATCGGGGGCTTCCGGGGACGGGGAGCCCGGGAGCAGCGCTCATGCTGTTGCTGGGGACCGCGGGACACCCCCCCCCCGCGTGCACACTGCGGCCTGCGTGGCCCCGCACCCGTGACGCTGCTACAGAATCTGGTTGTGGGCGAACGGCTGGGCGCTCGGCCTTCCGGGGTTTAACCTCAGAGGGAGGCACCTACGGAGAAGGGGGGACGCTGCAGGACAAGGAGCAGCCGAGTGTGAACCATGGTCTCACGGCCACGCTGTGCAGGTGCCGTCAGTGTTACGTGAAAAGCGCGTTTTAGGTTAAATAAGAGTTGGGGTTTGCCTGTCGGAGTGACATCAGCCCGCGTCTGCTCTGCGCTCCCGCTCGCGGCTGGCCAGGGCGCTTGCGGACCGCCGCAGGCCGCTGAGGGGCTCCTTGTGTAGATGTGTCGCTTCCCGCCTCCGGTGAGCTTCGATCCTGGCTCTCCGTGGAGCCCCTTCCTCCCGAGTTGCCACCGTCTTATCCTGTGTGTGTCTCCCCTTCCTCACTGTGAATTTGGGGCCGGGGGTGGGCCATGTGCTGCAGGTGTCCCTGGAGGCCAGCCGGGCACACGGGCACACGGCGTGCACCCCCACTGCCCAGGCTGCTGCATTCAGCGACAGTCCGCATGGGCTGAGCGTGCGGCCCCAGCGGGCCTGTCCCCGCCCCGCGTCTGGGAGCCACGCCCCCCGGCCTGCGGCCTTGCTTTGCTGCTACCAGAGCCACTGTCCTCCGGGAACTGGAACGGAGTGGGGCCAGCAGGTGGATGCGGCGCCGAGGGTAGCAGTGTGTCCGAGGGAGCATCGCCCACATCTGGGACCTGGACTCGTGGCTGGGCTGGGTGTTCAGGGGTGCGGGTGGCCCGCTCAGCCTGTCTGTGCCTAATAAGCCTATCTGCCACATGGCCTTATCTCTGCAAGGAGCCGGCCTGGGGTCTGCTTGGGGGCGGGGACCCCGCACGGCAGCCACGTGGCATAAGGAGGGGACGCCCCCCCGCAGGCAGGGCTCCGTCCACCCCACGGGCTGGCCACACAGCTGCCCGCAGCCTCGTGCATCCTTGACATCCCGAGCCGCGCCCTTTGGACCCGCCTGCACACCTGCTGGTGCCGTGGCAGGACTGACGCGATCCCCGGGTGCCGGGCCTGGGTTGGTTCAGAGCGCGGTGGCCGGGCCGTCTTGCTTCCCTCCCGCTCCCTGGGCCGCTCCGCACGGGGCCTGGGCAGCACGAGCCTGGGGGTCCCCTGCGCGTCCAAGCGGCCCTTCCCTGGCGGGTCTGGCTTTCCCCGGTGGGAGTCCAGAACAGGCGCCTCGTGGCCGGCCGATCCATCAGGCGCAGACAGGCGTGATCGAGGGCCGTGTCACACGCAGCCCAGGAAACAAATACGCCGCTGGAAATGTATTGGTGAACAAACTGAAAAATTGTAAAGCTCTTAAGGACTTTCCTGCTTGTTAGCATTTTCTGACAGAAAATCAGTGAAGCAGTGAACATAACAAAATAGTCACGGTTGATTCACGGTCTGGCTTGTAGTCGGGCTCACTTGGCCTCCGCGACGTTTGTCTCCAGGAGCGGCTCCGTGTGCAGCTCCATGCGCCCCGGGCTTCCTGCTCGCATGCCTGCGTCCACACCGCGGGGTGGCCGGGCTTCACTCCCTGCTGCGTCCTGAGGGCCGTCGGAAGCGTGTTTGCCCGAGGGGTGCCGGCCTCTGTGCTGGGCTGCATTTGGCCCCGACGGCTGGTGCCAGTGGCACCGGGTCCCAGGAGGTGTGACCCGCGGTGGTGTCGCCGACCAGCCTCTGCGTGTCCTCACGGTGAATCCCGTGGCCCACGTGTGCACGCACCCCGCAGGTGCTGTCTTTTTGTCTGTGGATCAGACTTCTCCTGTGCACACCCCACTGCCCTACTTGCTGCGCTGCACCCACGTGTGGGCGTGGGGGGGGCAGCACAGGGCTCCCCGCGGTGCCGAGTCCCCGTGCCACGGGGCGGCCGCTGCTCCCAGGCTGGTGCTGCCTGAGGCCCCAGCGGCCCCTGTGCCAGGTCTCTGCCTGCAGCTCCCCCAGGGGCCACGCCGGGGCCTCCGGGCCACGCGGGTCCAGCGAATCTGCAGGATGGCCCGGGCGCAGCAGCCCCTCAGACAGGAGGACATGAAAAGCCGGGTTTGCACACTGCGCATGGTTCCTGGAGGCTGTTCCAGTGTCTTCACAACAGGCTGACGAAGCAGGGCCCGCTTCCTTCCCCTGGGGCGCACCCTCCCAAGGAGCTCACGTCTTGCGGTGACTCGTTGGTCTAGATCTCAGGACGCTGCCTCGTAGGTGCGTAAAAATACCGTCGTCTCCCTTTTCCCGCTGCCGTGTACCCGCGGCCTTCCAGGAGAGCCGATGCCTGATGGCCGTAGAGACGGAGCCCTGAGATTGGGGTTTCTTGCATCGCGCGTGATGCTTTCCTGGCTGGGAGGGAGGAACGTCGTAACCGCGTTACCCCCTTAATGCGTTCGCCGTAGGATCGGGGCCTTGTGAGCCGGGTGTTTGTTTCCTTCCGTCTCACGGTTAGTTGTCAACGATCATTAATTCTTACCTGGCATCTCGTCCGTGGGGTCCCCTTGTCTGCAGCGCAGAGGTGCAGGCACCTTCCCAGACCTGCAGCCGCCTTGCACCCCTGAAGGCAGCTCCTCGGGCACAGGGACGCCACGATGCACGGAGGCGGGGAGGATAAGGCCTTCGCGGCGTGCAGGTGACCTGGGGCTGCCCCGCCGGCCACACACCACCCCCGTCTATGGGAACCGTGGAGCGCACCGAAAACCCAGACAACCCAGAACTGATCCCGGCCCCAGGGCGGCCCTCCGGCTGCTCTGGCCACCTCCTGTGGGGGGCGGGGACCCCGGCTGTCCGAGAAGACCCCGAAGGACCGGCCGCGGGGCACTCACACATCTTTCAAATGGAAATTGTTACACTTTGCTCTTCGTGGTGGAATCAGGGTCGGGTTGTCCGTGTTTATTGCGCAGTAAGGGATGCGGCCCTGCTGCGGCGGCTTCCCTGCGGGCGAACCGCGAGTGTGCGGCGCAGAGTGGCCCGCACGGGCTCCGCTGCCGGTGGCTCCTGTGGAGAAGCTCCTGGGTGGGACCCTCGCCAGCAGCCTGAGCCCGCGTCCCCTGCGTACCCCCGCCCCGCGCCCCGGGGCGGACGAGGTGCCAGGCCCTGGACGGCTGGCTTCCCTTCGCTTTCTGTGCGTCCACACCCTGGCCCGAGGCTCGGAGCAGGGCCAGGCGGGGGTCTGGGGCGCAGGCGTTTTCTGTGTCTGGATGAGGCCTGGTGACCTAATGACGTGGCCGCGTGTGTCGGGCTCCGCCGGCAGGCGTTTCCACGGTGAGCCGCGGAGGCCGGGCCCCTCTGGGTTGGGGCTGGTCTGTGTAATGAACGTTGGCGGTTCTTCCAGCCACCGTAATTATTTAAAGGGTTTTCGAAAGAGAGAGAACAAATTCAATCAGACCATCACTGTCGTACCTCCTTCCGGAGCCGAGTGTATTTTTAGAAATGTGGGCCTCGTTCAGAGTCTCCCCGTTTTCATGTGTTATCACAGTAACTGAGTTTGTAGCTGGAATTAAATTTATCAAATTGCGTTATCCTCTTTAGAAATTGGATAGGTGCCCTGGCGGGGCGAAGCACAAGTTAATCCGCTTTGCTAAAGCCTCTAGTGGCCGCCACGCAGCAGGAGTGAGGAGGCGCGGAGATCTTCCTGTCACCCTGGACACCGTGTAATGTCTCCTCAATCCCTTGTGCAAATAATGACATTTGAATCGAGCATTAACAGGCTTAATTACTTTAAAATTGTCATTTTAATTTACACTGATATAGTATTGATCACACAAGCAGAGATTAAGCTGTTCAGCGGAGCGGATGATGGGGAATTAAACATTAAGGGTCCTCGAGGGGCCGCGTGCCGCCCGGCGAGAGCCGGAAGAGGGATGGCATTTCTCGGTAATGAACTGGCGGCATGCGGGGACATGAATCTCGGGCTCTTGGAAAAGGGGAAATAATGGGGTTTGGGAAGCGTCCGCAGGTTATTCATTCGCTGCCATGCACCAATTCTCCGGTGATTCATCCGCCTTACCAACATTTATTTATCCAGCAAATTCCGAGCGTTGACCTTTTCGCTAAGTACATTGAACAGAAGTTTGAGTGCAGATTTTTCAGGTGTAACTTTTGTAAGTATTTGTTATTTTTCCTCATTTCTAGGTGACATCAAACAAAATTATTCCGTTTTTCTGATGCGCTGTGTCGGTGGGCCCCTCGGGGCGGCCGTGTGCGGGGCGCGGGGGCCGGGGGCCGGGCACGCCTCATGTCACTCCTGAAAATTCCAAAGGCAAATCCCAGGCTTGCGTGTGGCCGGTCCTCCTTGAGACAGAATGACACGGGAACTCAGTCCGCGCCTCCCTCGGGCCCCCTGGGAGGCTCTCCTGCCGTCGCCGTGCCGGCCCGTGCCCTGTGAGTGCGCCCGCCGTGGGTGGGCACCGGGGCTCCCATCGCGTGGGATCCCTTCACCTCCACCCGTTTTACTCTGTAGAGCTGACATAATAAAAACTTAGGTGATTGATTTTATGGCTCAGTAGGGAATGATGAAATTCTGGATCACTGTCCATAATGGCTTTATTTCAAACGGCGGCTGGAGATTTAATTAAAACAGGATCGGGGAAGTGAAAACATGCTGGTGTTTCTCCTCGAGTGAGACGTGGACCTGCACCCGAGCCCTCGGGGCCCCCGTCCCTCCGCCTGCGACCTCCGCGCGCCATCCGGCCTCCCGGGTCCTCAGCCCTGGCGATGTCTCTTCCCCTTCACGACCAGCTGCGTCCCCACCAGGACTCTGTTCTCGGCACCTGCTTGTGGCCGGGATCCGTCGCTGTGCAGACCTGACCGTGCTTTCCCCGCTCCGAGCGGCCCTGAGACGCGGGTCGGCCGGTGCCGGTGAGCGGAGGAGCGCCCAGCAGCCCCCGGGGGCTCGGCTGCCCTCGCGGGGGGACGTGACGGAAACGGGCCTGGGCTGCTGCTGTAAGCTCGCGCTCTGAGAGCTGCGGGTGCATCTCCGCGGAGGCCGAGGGCCCGTGAGCCCTGTCTGACGCACTAGAGGCAGCGCCTCCCACAGAGGACACTGCGGGGACAGGTGGCCGCGCTCGCTCTGGCTCAACACTTCCTCGGAAGCGGGACGGCGACGGCCGGCTGCCCTCAGACGCTGGCAGACTGTGGGGACTGCTGCGGCCTTGATGGGAAATCGATGAGCGTGAGGCCTGCGGCTCGGCCCGGGGGTGGCTCGCGGAGTCGCTGGGGTGCAAGGTGGGGTCCTGCGTGTCCAGCCCCACCCCCTTGAACAGCCACCTCCCCTGCCGCGGGTGGGCCTGGGTCCCCTCCGCATTCACGCTGGCCTGGCTCTCCAGCCCCTGCCCTGCTTCCTGCTGGGCACGCTTGCTCTCCGCACGCGTGGGTGCTCCTGCCCTCCAGCCCCGAGCGCCGAGCCCCCGTCCCGGCCGCATGGCCCCCGTGCCGTGCCGTCGTGCCCTGCCGCCCCTCCCGCCTCTGCGGCCCCGGCCCTGGCCCCGCCGGGTCTCGACCTCACCTACCCCTTCCCGGGAAACCCCTTGGCCCCGCTCTGTCTTGTGCCAGCCCTGGGGCGTCCGTGTGTCCTGCCGGCACAGCCGCTGCGTCAGACTCGCACCCACAGGGTGGGTGTGCCGCCCGCCTGGCTGCTTGTTGTTCCCACCAGGCGCGTGGGGCCCTGTCACTGAGGAGGGCGGAGGGGGACAGGGCGCCTGGTCACCTGGGCCTCGCGGGGGCCTCCTGGGGGCGTCGTGCCTGCTTACATCCCACTGGCCTCGAGGGTCCGTCAGGTGCCCCCACCATGGGGCTCCCTTCACGCAGCTTCTCCCGCCACACACATGTGGGCCAGCGTTTCCCTCTCTCCTGGAGACACCTCTGGAGGCCACACCTGCCCTCAGGTGCCCGTCCCAGGGAAACACTGTTTCTCCATCTTTTTTAAGGACAGTGATGGATTTCTGCGTGGTCGGGGCAGCCGCACCAGCAAGGAGGAGGTGCACCCGGGGGCCGGGGATGGGCGTCACTCCCTGTGGGCGCCGTCCGCAGGCCTCATTGATATCAAGGCCGCTAGCAGGTGGTAGCTTTTCCCTGAAGGGCCCCGTGATTTGGCCCAGAAGAGAAGAAGGGGGACGAGGTTATGGGAGGCGTGAGTGGCCGGCCGGCAGCCCCGTGATGCGGAGGGTGGTGTGCGCCCGAGCTGGTGCCCTCACCGCCCTCCTGCTGGCGGGCCGGTGGCTGTGCGCAGTGGCAGGTGCTCGGTCAGGGTGCTCAGGTGCCACGGCCCCTGCCGGGACCGGGAGAGCCTCCCTTGCTGGCACGGCCGTGCCTCCCATGCCTTTCACCCCGGCTCAGCCCGGCCACACGTGGAGGCGCCCGCTCCCCCTGTAGCGCGCTCCGGGTGCCGCAGGAAGGGACACAGGCCTCGCACTGCCCAGTAGGAACAATCGGGAGCACAGAACGGCCACAGCCCGTCCTGGGGGCATCACGGAACCACCAGCGAGGGCTGCGAGCAACCCCGGGGGCAGGTTCCACCGTTCTCTGCCCGTGTCCCCTGTGCCGCGGCCCCGTGCCCGACGGAGGCCCCCAGGCAGGAAGAGGCTGCCACCAAGCGGGGCCCCGCGCAGCCAGCAGAGGACCCGGGGACCAGGGCGGGCGAGGGGGTGCTGGGCTTTTAAACTTGGAGAAGGAGTTGAGGCCCCGGCCCTGTTGTGGGGGGTCCCAGAGGAGAGCTGCGCCGGCCCGTGGTTCCTCTGATGCACGCTGGCACCGTGCCGTGTTCCCCTGTGGCCTCCGTGTGCAGAGAGCTGGACGGTCACCCCCGCTGTGTGGAAGGGGACTCTGGTCCTGTGGGGACTGAAATGCCTGGGTGAGCGACCACACAGCCCGGAGGGAACAGCGGGATGAGCCGCGGGGCCAGAGGACGCGGCCCAGTGACCAGAGCGTGGAGGGGCAAGGCCTGCGGGCGTGGGGTGCAGCCCAGGACCAAGCTGGGATGAAGCACGTGTCCTTTGTTTCAAGAAGCCATTTCGCAAGAGATGCTAGGGGACAGCTTTCCCACGCGTGGAAGGCCTCACAGATTGAGGAAGCCGCTGACCCAGGGCGACCGGTGTCCCCCGAGCTCGAGCACAGACACGAGACACTTCACAGGCGGTGACAGGGACGAGGGCGCCCGTGGACGGAGGCCGCCGTGGAGTCGTGCTGTCCCGTCGGCAACGAGCGCCGCAGACACTGGCCAGCGGACCACACGGAAGTGGGGCTCCTGCAGGACGGTCTGTGTTCACGCGCGGAGAAGCGTCCGGACGTCCGGATGGTGGCAGGGGGAGCGCAGAGCAGTCACAGGACCCGGAGACCCACGCGGTGGCGCGCAGGGCCCCGGGGTCCCCTCGAGGCTGGCGGGTGCCGGTCTGGTCCGCATTCCCAGGGCTTGTGATGCGGGGACAGTAACCGCGACGAGGCCCGAGGCGGAATGCAGCCCCTCGGAGTGTCCCTGCAACAGGGAGTGAGTTAAATTATTTGAAGCGAGTGGATGGCTTTGGCAATATCATTGAAATTTAAAAATCAATTAAGTGTTTTGAGTAGCATTTCCTACGCCCCAGGCTTCCCTGAGGGCAGAAGGTATTTTGTAAACAGCTTGTGTCTGACTCTTAAAGTGCATCTGACTTTAATTATCCTCCCTCCGTAATGCACGTCACCGATTTCTCCAGAACGCTGGTAAGGGCGAAATTGTAATTGAAAAGCTAATGATTTTTGGAAGAGAAAAGATAAAAGTCAGAGCTGTTTTGATTATGATGCAAATGCTCCACATAATTTAATTGGCATAAAAGTTTATTGATTTCATATTTCTAATCACTTAGACATGAAAAAAATGACTTAATAAATTTCATAATTAAAGCTGCTTGTTTCAAGACTGATGTTTCTCTTTGCTCGTCATTGGAACTTCCAGTTTGCAGAACGCGTGTTACCGACAAGTGTGTCCACGTGCAGGGGGACCTCCAGAGGCGACGTGAACCACCGCGCGCCGGGGGGCTCGCTGCCGCCTCTGCCTGTCTCCCGCCCCCCGTAAGGCTGCAGGGGGAGTCGGCCGCCGTCCCCCGCCCGTCGTGGGCACCAGCTCGTGAAATCCGTGCCGTCGGGGGAGAGGCAGGAGGATCTCCCTTCGGGAGAGGAGGTTCCGCGTGCGCCAGACGGCGGCAGGTGACAGTGTGCAGAGAGGGAGCCTCCCGACCCGCCTGACGGTGTCCTCTGAACGTGCTTTCCGGGCCTCGGGGTGGGACTGCCCGTCTCTGCCCGTGAGACCAGGAGCCTCGAGGGCCAGAATTTCCTTCACGGACCGTTCAGACGCGGCCGCACACACCCCCACGGGCGGAGTGGGAGGCCGGGCTCAGTCCCCGTGTGCTCCGTGCGCAGCAGACCTGGCCCCGGGGCCACTCCCTCCAGACGCCACCTGCCCCTGGGTGCCCACTGACCGCCCCATGGCCCCCGGCCTCTGGGTCCCCACTGACCGCCCTGTGTCCCCCCATCTTGGGTCCCCACTGACCACCCTGTGTCCCCCCATCTCTGAGTCCCCACTGACCGCCCTGGTCCCCCCATCTCTGGGTCCCCACTGACCACCCCGTGTCCCCCCCATCTCTGGGTCCCCACTGACCGCCCTGTGTCCCCATGACTTCCCCTTGTCCTCACTGACAGCTCCTTGTCCACACTGACCCCACTTGGCAGTCTCTGTTGGCTCTGTCACCTGCTCCCTGTCCCTCCCTGGTGGCGGTCCTGAGTCCAGTCCCTGCTTGGCAAGCTCAGCCTCTGTGGTGTCGACCGTCCATGTGTTGTGCACCCCCATTTACACTTCTCCCACCCCTGTCCTGGGCCCCAGGCCCGAATGTCCAGCATCTTCCGATGTCTGCCTATGGAGTCTTAACAGCTATTTCAAGCTGGGCATCTTGTCTCCAGAGACCCCACCCCATTGCAGGAGCCCACCCCGGCCGCCCTGGAAGGAACCTGGCATGGTCCCCGAGTGCCCCCCCACTCCGCTATGTTGGGGCTTCCTGTGGGCCGGGCCCCTGTAGTCAGCAGCTGCCCCTTCATGTGACGCACCTGTCACTGTCCCCCACGCCTCAGCCATTCACTCCTTGGGACCATTTGACCATTTGGACGCTCAGGCCCGTGCGGCACAGAGAAGGTGCTGGTAACCGTCTGTGGAGCGAGTGGGCACATGAGTGGGCGCGAGTCCTCTCGAGGACTGTGCCCTGCTCCAGCTGGTGACTTTGCCGCGCAGTGTCCCTTGCATGCTAGGGTCTGGCATTGCCAGCGCTTTGCCTTCCTCGCCCTCACACCTGCCCCCTTCCAGGCGGCCCGTCCTTGCGGCCATTTCATTTTTCGTTTCTTGTTTTTTTAGTTTTTTAAGATTTAAATTCCATTTGCCAACATGTAGTTACAGCACCAGCGCTCGTCACGTCACGTGCTCGAGGCCATTTCCAAAGGCCGTCTTGTTCCATTTCAGTTGCTGCTCGCTGCGGTAATGCGAAATGTTAACAGGCGTATTAATCTGGGGGATTTATGGAAACCACGTGAGATATTAAGTGGCTGTTGTGTGGAGCGTTTACCCTCCTGTCAGGATGACGTGTGCTTGGCCCGGGCCCTCGCCTGATGGCCTAATTGGGGCCACTACAACGGGGGCTGCGACAGGGCTCAGCACCCAGCGCACCGCGTGCCGCCTCCCACGGGGCAAGCTTTATAAAACGCTCTTTAATTCGGGAGCAGAATATCATTAACTTTGTAAGTAGATGAACACAATGGACAACCAATTTAATTAACTTCTAATGCTGGCTGTTGGACGGGAGACGAAATGAAATTACACGTGCATGTCTCGGGCAGGCGGCCGGCCCGGAGCGGGGCCCGTGGCGGGGGTCAGGCGGGGGGACACCTTGGTGCCGTCGTTTCGCGTTTAGCTACGGAAGCTGGACTTGGAAAGTCAGTACCTTGTACCTGAGTCAGCTCTCATTTCAGACGGTTGCAAAGCCGCTCGGAGAGAGCGGACAGCGCCGAGACAGTGACGTGCTAAACGCAGACCCCGCACAGGCCGCCCTGCTGGGTGCCGCTCGGTGCCACGGCAGTAATGCCCCCGTCCAGTTAGGTCGGCCGTCCGCGAGTTTATTATACAGGAAGAGATCAATGAAGCTCCACGCTGATTTAAACAGAAGCTTTGTTTCATTTATTATTGTTTATAATCTAATGACTGTTACAGTAACTTTGCTTTGATTTATTACTCAATCTATTAAATTGTTTCAAAACCAGGAGCGGGGTGGGGGCCGACTCTCGTGAAAGACTTGTTCCCCTTATTGATAAAAAGTGTTATTTTTTCGCAGCCACGCTCAGCTTCTTGGAGGCGCCGGGCAGCCGTGCGTTACGCTGTCCTCTGAAACCTGAGTCAACGGTCCCGCGTGTTGGGTCTCGGGCCGCTCAGCAGTCAGCCCTGCGGGGGCATCTCTGCTTCCCTCTCCTTGAGCCAGGTGTGGCTGGGTTCCTGCCGCGTGCCAGGCTCTGGGGGCTCCGAGGTGATGGGAACACCGACAAGGAGCTTCCCACCCCTCCTGGTGAAGAAGGCAGGACTGGGAAGGAAACAGGCATGCGGCCACAGTGAGCAGACCTGGGAAGGGTGGGGGGCCGTGCTGGGGCTGCCGAGGCTCTGCACGAGCCGTCCGGGAGGGCTGCTCAGAGGAGGCAGCCGCTCCATGGAGACCTGCGGCGGCAGGCGGGTGTGCCAGTGCAGCCAGAGGTGTGTGCGCTGGGGTGGGGCCTGGGAACGTGCAAGAGCGGGCCCCGAGGACCCGTGTGCTGGCCGCCACTGAAGAGCAGGGGAGTGACAGGTCACGTTCTCTGCCTTAAAGGTCACCCCGGCGCCGGGTGCAGAGGCTGAGGGGCAGTAGCCGCGGGGGAAGCAGGGGTCCTGGCCCGGCGTGGGGCTGCGAGTGGACAGAGGTGGACAGCGGTTCTGTGGTGTGAGGACTTCACAGTGTGGGTGGAGAAGCAGCTGGAGGGGTCTGGAGGTCCTCCATTTCCGGGGGCAGGAGGGGGTGAGGCAGTGATGCCCTCGGTCAGGAGAGATGGGCTCCTCGCGAGAAGGCACGTGGAGCTGCGCACCCCTGGCCGCTGCGGCTGGCCTTCAGAGGGAGGCCCCGGGCCCTGCAACAGGGGAGGTTGGAGACCCACAGAGGGAGGAGGAGAGGGCTCCAGGCGCAGTGTGTCGTCACCTGGGGGAGGAGGAGAGTCCAGAGAGGCAGACACTCGTCCTCAAACCCGGAAGTCAAGGAGGAAGGAAGGGCAGGCGATCTGTGCTGCTGAGAACGCAAGTGCCGTGAAAGTGTAAGGACACTTTGGATCTTGGGTGGAACGTCACTGAAGACTGGCAGAGAGTCATTTCCCTGGGGTCGTGGGAACAGACAAGCTTGGAAACTGTGAAACTGCTACACGCGGTATTAGGAACGGAATCCAACCACGTGTGAACCCACCCATGATGGGCCTGCTGGGTGGACACCGAGAGTGCAAGGCTGGCTTAACATTTTAAAATGTCTAAAAGTGATTCACTACTTTAACTGACTAAAGACCAGAAACGGCCTGTGATGGTCTCGCTTCCCCCCGTCCAGCAGGCCTCTCTGCCGACGCGCCTTGCCGCAGACTGCCCCGGGCTCAGCCCTCCGACGTCTCCTCCTGGGCATTCCCACCGCTTCTAATCGCAACCTTCACAGACAATAAAATGTCCCACCTTGCTCAGACATGGACCCAGACTCAGGAGCCCCGTGCCTGTGGGGCGTTCCCGCATGGATGTTTCATCCTGGCTACTTGTTTCCCACCAGATCCCACTCCTCTTGGAGTCTCCTCCACCCAGAAAACTGCCCACTCGTTTCCTTCACCACGCCTGGGTCGTCTTTGACCTTACTTTTTTCTCTACTTTAAATTTATCAGAAAATCCAATCAGGTGCATCCCCCTGCTGCCCTCCCAGCATGCACGGTGCTCTCAGAGCCAGGCTCCTTCTTTCCACCTGGTGCTGCAACAAGACAAAACAAAGAACGAGGAAAGAAAAGGCCTAAAGATTGTGAATAAGAAGTGAACCTAAAGAAGCCCTCAGAAATCATCAGAATCCGTAATTGCTGGACCGGAAAGGAAGCTGAGCAGTGTTGCTAAACAAAAGATGATCATACCACGGCCAGCAGCACTCCTGGTCGCTGGTGACGAACTGCAGTTAAAAAGACATGTTCTAATGGCAACAGAAACCAGAAGGTGACTGAGTCTGACCAAAGGGCTTCAAGGGTTTTATGGAGAAAATCATGAACCTTTTTTAGAAGACCTTTTGAAAGACCTCAAATATATGGTTAAAGATGTATCATGTTTATGGGAAGGAAAGCTGAATATCCTAAAAATCTCCCCCCACCCCCCAGTCCTGTGTCTCATCCAGACCCTAGCGAGATGCCGTGGGTGTGATCCAGCAGCTATACTCCCCGGTGGGGCTCCATCTCACACCCCGAGGTCTAGCAGCTTCATGGAAACACAGAGGGCCCCAATAACGAAAGCCGTCGTGAGGAAGAATGAAACGAGTAAATATCAACACTTGTTATGAAGCTAAAATAGGAAAAAGTATTACTAGAAACAGATGAATTGGGCAGAACTGAGGACCCACGAACAGACCTCCAGTAGGTGCGCAGCTAGGCTGTGAGGGTGGCGAGGTAAGTCCTGGGGAGACCAGACGGTTGGTTTCCACGGAGAATGAAATAATGCGGGGCTTTACCTTGTGCCACAGCCGCAGACAAGTCTCTGTTACTGGAAAATCTTAAATGGATACAACACAATTTTACTGCTTTTACACAAAGATACAGAGAACATCACTGTGGAGTCAAACTAGGGAACTATTTCCAAATAGACATAAAAGCAGAGACTGTAGAGGAATATATTGGTTGATTTGACTACTTTTTGAGAGAGAGAGTGTGTCGGGGGTGGGGCATAGGGAGGGAGAGAGGACCTCGAGCAGGCTCCACACTCAGCATGGAGCCCAGGGTGCGGCTCCGTCTCACGCCCCGAGATCATGACATGAGCCGAAATAAAAAGTCAGACACTGAACTGACCGAGCCACCCAGGCACCCTGATTACTTTGACTACTTTAAAATCAAAAACTTCTCGTTTAATGAAAGTTGTCACAAAAAGATAAGCTAAAGAGGGAGAAATTCTTTGTAATGCAAGTAGTGGGTGGAGAAATAATTTCCAATTATATTTAAAGATTAAAAATCTTATAAAATGAGAAAAAAGACAAATAGAAAAAAGGATACTGATAAGGAATTCCCAGGAGAAACCCAAATCTAAAAAGAGGTGCGCGACTCTGACAGCATAACGAAGATGCAAATCCAAGCAGCCGTGACGTGTGATTTCACGCCTTCCAACGGGCAAAGATCAGAGTGTGCTGACGCCAGGCCTGGGCGGGCATGAGGAGCCGCAGGCCCTGCCGGAAGTGCTGGGGAGTGGGGTCGCCCGGGCACCCTGATGACGCCTGCGTCTGAGGGTGCACGTACCCTGTGACCCGGAAGCCCCAGGCTCGGATGCACACTCAGTGCAGACGTGCGCCTCGCATGCCTGTCACGTGCTCCAGGACTGTGCACGCGAGTTCACCGTGGCAGCAGTCGTCATAGTGAAAACACCGGAGATGGTCTCCACCTCTAACGGGGTGGATAAAAATCGCAGTATTTCTACAAATTCTGTTACAGGATTGTAACAGAGCATTAAAAGTAAGCTAAGGTGACAGTCTCAGTCTGGAACGTCTGTAAAATATACCTGAATGGAAAAACCCTAAGCTCCTGCGGAGAGTAGATAAAGTGGGATTGATGGGGTTGAGCGCGCTGAGCTTCGGAGCCTGGTCCCTGCCGTCCAGGATGGCGGCCACCTCCGGGGAGAGGCCCGTGGTGTCCCGCGCGGGGCCCAGCAGCGTCCTCTCAGGTGTAACTGCAGGTGCACACAGGCACCTGCCCGAACCCCCACCCTCATGCTCTGAATTTTGCGTTTACGATTTTATTCCTTTTTTGGGGTAGAGTCTTAACATCACTTTTTTTTTTTTTAATTTCAGCTCCTTTTGATTAGGTCTTTGTTACCTTGGCCATATGAAGTTGTAGGAACTTTCTACAACTTCCGACAACTTCAGTTGTGGGGACTTCCTCTTTCCCAGCCCATCTGGGTTTGGGGTACGACTTGTTTGCTTTCCTCGCCCGTGGGACGCCATCGTAGGAGAGTGCAGACTGTATTCACCCACCTTGGCACTGCTGAGCGTTAGTGAGCTCGTGTGTCGGGAGGTGCTGCTGCCGCACTCGTGTGCACACCTCCCGAGGGCTCCCGCTTCTGAGAGTGAGCTCCACGTGCCCCATGAGTGTGGACTAGAGTAAAAATGCGGGACACACCCGTCTCCCCATCGTGTGTGTCCTCAGCGCTCGAGTCGCCGCGAATCTGGACAAGGGGACGGTGTGGAAGGGGCTGACCCGCAGCCGAGTGCCTGTCCCCATGCGGGTCTCAGGGCTGCACCCGGAGCTCCTCCTGCTCACCGCACACCACACGCTCACGGGCGAGGCCACGGCCGTCACACGGGGTCCCCGAGCTGCCCGCCCGCGCCGGGACAGAGCGGGCCACGTGCCAGGGCCGTCACCACCCTCCCCCCCCGAGGAGGCTTTTCCAGCCATGATTCATTCTCATCCGTTGGTTCTCACTTAGAACAGCTAAGGTTCTCTGATTTGCTGTGAACTTGACGGTTATCAACAGTATCTCAGGAAGTTCTTGTTCCCGTTCTTAAATCCATTTACTTATTTTTTAAAGACATAGCAAGTTGAAGACACTTTACCCGTAGAGGCAGCTCGTGTGCCGTCCCGGAGGAGGACACGCTCACCGAAGGCCGCGTGGCATTTGTGCCAGGACCCCGCCCGGGTACCGGCCCCGCGGCTGGCTTCCCCGCCTCCCGCCCCAGCCCCTGGGAGAGGCCGCCGTGGCTCTGTGTCCTGGGGACTCAGAGGGGCCGTGGGGAGGGGCCGCCGACACTGATGAGGACGTGGGGCGCCCATCGCCCCTCGGGGTCAGTCTCGACACGCTCTCCGTGGTGTCTGCAGGAGAAGAATGTGCTCCCGAGAGCCTCTGCCTGCTGTCGCTGACGTGAGCGTTAGGAACGTTCTGTGTTGCGAGGAAGAGCGAGCCGGATGCGGGAGGCCTGCAGGTCAATGATATGTACTTTGGCTGCTAACCTAATCGCAGGCATGATTAATCACTGGGCCTCTGATTTGTTTGCAAATAAAAAGTGATGGAGGCCTTTCTGACGAGTGGCTTTGTGCTGCTTCCTGGTTGGCTTCTGTCCAGGCCCAGGTCACCCCCGGCCTGTGCGGCAGCGCCACTGGAGGAGGGGCGTGATGTGTGGGGTGGTCTGCGCCCCCGCGTCGGCTGCCTGGCATCAGACTTCAACTCCAGAGAGCAAGCGCGTGGCCGCGTGGGGCCAGGCATCACGTTGGCGGACTCCGGGTGGGCCGAGAACTGGCTTCATGGCGTTTGCCCCCGAGTCCGCTGCTGGGCCGGGGGAGGTGGGCAGCAGGCCGTGCAGATGCCCAGGTGGACGGAGGCCCAGAGCGTCGGGGACCCGCGTCTCCCAGCCCCACGCTGCAGGGGGCTCGGCTCTGTGCTGGAGGAACCCGGAACTCTGCCCCCCCCACCCCCAGGCCAGGCCTCGAGGCTGGGCCCACGGTGGGTGGAGCCACCTCGTGTGAGCTGTTCCGGCAGGAGTACGCATCGACTGGATCGCGTCTCACTAATGGAGAATTAATTGCCACCCTTGACAGTCAGGTTTATAAATATGTAAAAAGTATTTTAATTGTTTTTAGCCAAACAGGCAAGCAGTCAATATTCTCAGACGCGGCGAGCACAGTGCTGACAGGTGCCGTGGTCGGAGGGCCCGGCGAGTGCAGGGCTCCCGTCCGCAGGCCCGGGCGCGCTTTTGTGCAGACGTCGCCGGGTCCGGTGACGGGTGCGTGCCCTGGGCCATATTGATAGAGCGGGTTAAACATTGAAAAAGTTAGCTTGAACTTTGACTTTAAATATTCATTAGAGCTAATTATGGATTTTCTGACTCCATGAATTACACTTGCGACACCTGCACTGGCGGTGTGTTTTCCGTTGATTGTCAACTTCATTATGTTGTATTAGCTTGATCGCACTGGGTGCAGGTTCAACAAGGCAGTGGTTACAGGTTTCCACGACGTTTATTTCCTGACACTTCGTCTGGGCACCCTCTTTTTCCGGAATCAGACGGAAGCACGCCCTGGCCGAGGCGGACGTCCGCGGGGCCGCAGCTGCCAAGCTCACTCAGGGACGTCGTCCTGCACGTTCTCTGGGGGCCGCGGGCTGCCGGTGGTCCTGCCGTCCCTCCTACTTGGAGGGACCTCAACTGTGTCTTGTTATAAAAAAAAGACGGCAACTGCTGGCGTCCTCACACGTGCGTCTTCCTCTGAGTGGATTCGAGGCAGGTGCCTGACGCCGGGGGCGGCGGGGTGCAGGGAGCCTTCCGTTCCACTCGTCGGCACCGAGTCCCCGGCTGCTCCCTCGCTGAATATGCTCACGGACACGGGAAGGTCTCCCTGAGGAATCAGGACGAGGCCTCAGTGCTGTGCTTTGGCAAGTCAGCAGGCATCTGGTCTGCGAGTTTGCAGCTTTTCCCGTGTACACACACACACACACACACACACACACACACACACTGCCACCGCGAGCGAAGTGCTGGGCCACGGAGAGGGGCCTGAAACCTGGAGGGGTCTGAAGGTCCCCGGGGACGCCTGCACCTCGGGAAGTGTCAGGACTTTGTCTTTGGATCCCATCAGGGAGGCTTGTGAGACGGCACTGTCTGTGCTTGGACTCGAGGAGGTGTCCTCTCTCTGCCCGTGGATTCCTGGGTGAAGGACACTGCCGGCTGCCCGGGCCTGGGCCCGGGCCCGTGGGAGAGCCACGCATGGGGCAGAGCCAGGGCCCGCATTGCGGTGCCTGGCCTGGGCCTCGGCTCCTCGCGGAGAGCGGGTGCTCTGCAGCCTCTGCCAGTGGGCCCGGGCCGTGGCTCTGAACACACGTGCCCTTTGTGGAATCAGCAACATGCGTCCAGAACCAGGAGCATCTGTGCCCTTTGACCGTTTGAAGGACTGGCAGTATTTGGGGCCCAGCTCGACAGAGGCCGCAGTTGCAGCATCTTCCACAGGGGAGGGCCATGGTGACAGGCAGCATTGGTGGGATGGCTGAGAATGTGGTGCCCCGAGGGCGTGGAGCCTGCCGGAAACTGTAATTCCCAGATTGCGGAGATCTGTGGGGATGGTGGGAGGGATGCTGGGGTCGGGGTACATGGGGCTTACATGTGTGCCCCAGGTCACTAGCACCCCCTGCACCCACCGTCCTCACTGGCTGGTGTCCTGGGCACTGGGGCAGGGTCCCACCAGCAGGTCTCTCTGGAAGGCATGCAGACAACCACACCTGGCACGAGGAAGCCAGCAGAGCACCCCTGAGTTCAGGGGCCGTGGAGAGCCCTGCAGCAGGCCGTCACCCAGATTAGAGGGGACGTGGGCAGCCTGCACTGTGCACCTCCATCCCCCCCGCACACACCCCCCAGGCAGCCCTTCCATGAGGAAGCCGGGCCAAACCAGCTGCGGGGGAGCAGCAGGGATGGAGGATGGGCAGGGGGGCTGGGAACTTTAGTCTGGGCTTTGATATTGGTCATCTGAGGCGCTCCTGCCCGTTTGCTGCAGAGATACTGGTGTGTGGTTACGAAGGGGAACGTTCTAACCGGGAGAGCCCGCTGCAGTGCGTCAGGCCTGAAGGGTTGTGGGGCTGGCAGCTGTTTTCAAATGATTCTGCTGCCCGTGTGTGCACGTGTTTGTGCATGTGCATGTATGTGTGTGTGCATGCGTGGGCATGTATGCATGTGTGCGTGTATGCATGTGCCCGCACGCGGGAGGGTGGAGTGTGTGCAGCAGGTCCTGGCAGCTGGGAGCTGGGGGAGAGGCGCCGGTGTCAAGGGCTTGCTTGTCCGGCTCTCACACTGGCCCTTCTCTGTCTGCCCGTCCGCCCCCAGCTTTTCCACCTCCTCAGCCTTCCGCATGAAGCTGCAAAATGAAAAGTAGGGGTTAGGGCCCCACCAGTGGCTCCTAGTGTCCCAGTGAGACCCTACCTGGGGTGGCCCGAGTGCTTCTGGTCACGGCCGGCATCCCTGTGTGGCCAGCCCCACACGCCGTGTGCTGACCTGCCCCTTTGCCTGGTGTCCATACCCCCGGCTCTCACTGGTTCAGCCTCGGGCAGAGGCCTTGCTGGCTCTGCTGGCTGGTCCTCTGTCCCCTGCTGGATCTTGTCCCAGGGGATGGGAGCTCCAGGACGACGGGGGTTGTTGTATGAGTCAGGGTTATAAAAGGTAAAATTCACCCCTTCTAAGGTATAGGTCAGTGGGTTTTGAGAAACCTATAGTGTGTAACCACCACTGCGATCTAGTTGTAGGGTATTTTTATCACCTAAAGGTCTCCCCAGGCCCCTTGTTGGGGTTGCCAGATTTAGCAGAAGAATAAAATATATATACATATGTACAGACGCACACGTCTATATCTGTGTGTACATGGCTGCACGCTCCTAAAGTGTGTGCACACATATATGTACGTGCACGTATATGTACACACATGGGCATTCCTACATACACACGGGTGCACTGCACATACACACATTGCATGTGTACATGTACACAGGTATATATACGTGCTCACATGTACACACATTACACCGACTCACACAGATGTATACACGTGCATACATACACACGTACAAGCCTATAAAACACACCGAGTTTGAATGTCACATCAACAGAAATGACTTTATGTCCGGCGTCCCACGCAACCCTCCCCAGGGGTCACCCCACTGCCAGCCTGACCTCTGCAGGTTTGCCTTCACCTGAGTGTGAGAGCAGGACTAGACCCCGGGGTCCACGGAGGGGACGGGGCCAGTGGCTCTGGGGGGAGTGCTGTTGCCGCTGCTCGTGGAGGAGGAGGAGGAAGGCAGGGAGCAGGGTGGGCAGAGAGGGGCCGCTGTGGAGTGCAGCAGGTGGCGAGGATGGAGGAGGATGGAGCCGGAGGCGAGCCCCTCCCCGCTGGACGCGGCGCTCACAGGCGAGGCGGGACTGCGCTAGTGGGTGCGCGCTGTCGGGGAAGAGCCCGAGCTGTGGCGCTGGTGGGCTCACACCCATCCCAGGGACCGCGATTAAGGCCTGATGCCTGAACTCCTTTCTGGTTCAACCGAGCTTTTTGTTTGTCACGTGAACCTGCTTTCAAACCGTCCCCAGTGCTGGTCTCACTCGGTTTCTCTCTTTGCTCTGCAGGCGCTAGGAAGCTTTTATTTTCTTCACGAATCCTTAAAAAACATCTACCAGTTTGACTTTAAAGGTAAGACTCTTCCGGGACTCCCCAGCTGGCCTCACCCCGCCCTGGATCCCCCACTTCTGCCGGACCCTGCCCTGGACCCCACTCCACCCCAGATCCCATCCCTCTCTGGACCCCACCCCACCCCGGACCCTGCCCCGGACCCCAGCCACTGCCCCGCCCTCCACCCCCCCCCAGCTCCCCAGGCAGGGCCGGCAGGTGGCACTGGCTCTCACGCAGTGGAGTCCAGAGGACGCGGAATGGTCTCGTGTCTGTGTCTGTATCAAATGGGCAAGAATGGAGACCAGCCTGCGAGGGTGGTGTCTTTAAAAAGAGCTGATGGTAGCGGTGGAGGGCAAAACCGGCCGCATTTCTAGGCCAGCACCTGTGCTCATGGAGGAGGTTCGTCCTAAGAAGCTTCTGTCTCTGTGTCTCCGCACACTGAGCCAGCAGCCCCGCGCCCAGCGGCCCCACGTCCACCTGCTCGGCGGTGGGTGTCTGTGCGCACACCCTGTGCGACACCCTCTTCACACCACACGTGACTCTGACTCCGTGTCGGCTCCTGAGCCAGATCACATTAATTTGAGATGTCACTGAAGTTGTAATAACTGTGGAGAGCAACTAATTATGTCAGTTTGTTCAGATTCATTATCTTTGCTCACTTAGGAGACAGATCACCTCTTATGAGATTGAGAAGCAGTCTTCCCTAAATTGCTTGAGTAGTGATTTCATCAGCACTAAGAACAGGATTCCAGCCAGCAGGATGATTTCTCATCGGCCCTGTTGCCTCAGGATTCTTTACAGAGTTTTAAACACAAGCACTGACTTCCCACCCAGGGACTTGTTGGGAGTAAGTAGCCTTGCAAACCTCACAAGAGACAGGCCAGAGGCCACTGCCCTGATGTTACTAGATGCTGGACACCCATGGGTGGTGCTCCGGAGCAGCAGGGCTGTGGGCGAGAGTGAGCAGAGGGGAGGTGTGCAGGCACAGCGCGCTCCAGGTGGAGCTGGAAGCGGAGCGGGGCTGCACTTCTCATGAGCCTGTATGTACGTCAGGCTTGGGTGTGTAGCGGGTCTACTGAACTTCCTCCTTTTTTTGAGTAACCATTTCCATACACGTTTTATCACTAAATCAGATGAGCCGTGACACACCCAGCTGGCCGTGGTGTGCTTGAAACTAACTACAGTAGCCGATGCGCCCCACTCCAGCACCTCCCCGGGGATGAGTGGAGACGGTGGTGGTGACCGTGCCTGGGCACGTCTGTGGCAGGAGTACATGCTCCCTCTGGAGGCGCACGGTGGCCGAGCATGACATCACTGCTGCCCCGGGCACGGGTGCACGGCACAACGGGGCTCAGGGGAGCGGGGACACCTGCCCCCAGGCTGTGGGCCCTGCTCTTTAAGGCTCACTCGTACGACTTAAGTTACAGCAGAAACAGTCTCAAATTTGTGAAAATTTTGAATAAAGTTTTTTTTAATTTTTATTTATTTATGATAATCACAGAGAGAGAGAGAGAGAGGCAGAGACACAGGCAGAGGGAGAAGCAGGCTCCATGCACCGGAAGCCCGATGTGGGATTTGATCCCGGGTCTCCAGGATCGCGCCCTGGGCCAAAGGCAGGCGCCAAACCGCTGCGCCACCCAGGGATCCCCTTGAATAAAGTTTTTAAGAAGCAATAGCCTAAATATAGTACTTAGTTAGAAATTTGAGGACTCCCAGAAGGTGTGACGAAACGGGGTGGGAGGGACACTAGTTTCTGGTCCGACACCTGACAAGCGTGGATGGTGCTGAGCAAACCAGGGTGGAGCGAGCCCGTTAGGTCCCTCGAGAAGCGAGGCCACAGAGCTAGAGCTGCCCCAGGCTGGAGGGCCTGGCGGGCGGAGCCTGGGAGCCGCAGCCTGTGCAAGGGGCACTGGTGGGAGCAGCTGGGGTGCAGAACGCTGGGGGCTCTGGGGCGCTTGAGAGAGAAGAGCACCTCCGAGGCCGGCCCCCCCACTCTGGTGAGCTCTGCCTGCAGGAGCCCCACCAGGTCGTTGTGGTGAAGGTCAGAGAAGAGCCCCCGGCCCTTCTGGTGGGGGGAGAGGGAAGGAGCCGCTCGTTCTCCTTGAAGGCCTGCCCTCGAGGACGGCCATGTCACCAGAGCGGCCCAGGGCCTGGGGGAGGCCGGTGGACAGCTTCAGCCTCCTGGCCTTGCTGCGGTGCTGAGGGGGCCGAGGTGCCGAGAGCGCGTGAGAAGGCTGCGCCCGGGTCCTGCGGCCCGAGCGATGGTGGGACAGCGCCCTCCACCCAGCCGCAGCGCCCATCCTCGCACCAGGGGTCATGGTGGACAGTCCGCAAAGCTCACCCCCTGCTCAGGAAGGATTCTCAGGAGGAGCACAGTGACGGCAGAGGAGACAAGAACCGGACGGGGGAGGATATCTCAGCCTCTGAGCCCCTGCAGGAACCACAGGCCAGCTCCTCACCAGAGAAACACAAAGCTTCACGTAAAGGTCCTATCTGCCTCAGTTCCTTTTTCCAATTATTCATGTTTTGCTTTCAACCAAAAGTTACAGGCCAGACTGAAGGACAGAAGATACAGTGTGAAGAGAGCAGGTACGCTTGCAGCCAGACTAGGACGCGGGCTCCATCTGGAGCTGTCAGAGAATTTCAGGTAACTGTGATTAATATGCGGAAGGCGCTAATGGAAAAAATGGACAGCGTGCAAGAGCAGATGGGTAACAAGAGTCAGGTTGGAAACTCTATGAATCAAAAGGTAAAGCTCAAAAGAGAGAGAACACTGTGACAGAAATGCACCAGGCCCTTGACGAGCTCACCAGCCTAGACACCGCTGAGGACAGAGCCAGTGTCACTGAAAACCTTGTAAACTGAGAAGTAAAGAGAAAAAAAACAAGACACAAAAGCAGAACAAGATGTCCCAGCCCTGTGGGACACGTGCAGAAGGTGAGGCATGTGCACTAAGAGGCAGCACTCGTAAGAGAGATGGGAACAAGAAATACTTGAAGTGATAGCCCAGATTTTTCCGGAATTAATCATGGACACCAAGCCACAGATCCAGAAAGCTCATAGATGACCAAGCAGACAGATGCCCATAACCTGCACATAAGCACGTCCTACTCAAGCTGCAGAAAGCCAGAGATGAAAAGAAGACCTTGAAAGAAGCAGGGGTGGGGTGGGGGTGACCTAGAAAGGAATGCGGATACAAAGTACATCGCACTTCTCATCGGAAACCACGGAAGCAAAGACAGTGGTGTGAAATATTTATATTGGTCGAAGAAAAAAACCCTAGAATTCTGTATCCAGCAAAGTTATCCTTCAAAAGTTAAAGAGAAATAAAGACTTTCTCAGACAAAGATTGGGGGAATTTGTTTCCAGTAGACCTACCTGTCAAAAAATATTAAAATTTATTTGACAAAAGGAAAATGCTATAGATTGCACACTTAGATCTACGTTAAGAAAGAAGAAATGTTAAGAGAAGGAATAAACGCAGGTAAAATATTTCATTTCTTGTTATTCTTAATCTGACAGATAACTTTTGCTCCAAGTGTCAACAGCAACAACATATCATGTGGCTGTAGCTTATAGGTAACAGTGATGTTAGGAGGGATGGGAGGGAGGAGCTGGGGGCTCTGTGGCAGGGAACCCGTCCTCCCTGTAGAGGAGTATGTGCTACATGGAAGTGGACTTGGGTCAGTGGTGAATGCGTATTGCAGCTCTGGCAACCACTAAATACTTTTATTTTTATTTTTTAAAAGATTTTATTTATTCATGAGAGACACAGATTGAGAGAGAGAGGCAGAGATCCAGGCAGAGGGAGAAGCAGGCTCCGTGCGGGGAGCCCGACGTGGGACTTGATCCTAGGACCCTGGGTCACAACCTGAGCCAAAGGCAGATGCTCAACCGCTGAGCCACCCAGGTGCCCCAATCACTAAAAATTTTTAAAAAGAAATACAGTTGACATGTTAATAAAGAAGAAATCATGGAATTATCCAAAATGCTCAATTAAACCAGAAAAGTCTACAGAAAAAAAGAAGAAGACAAAAAAGACACAGGAAACAGAGGCAATAGGTGGACAAGGTACCGATATGGAGTCTTACTTGAACTTTATCCAGGTTCACTTTAGATGTCAGTGGTGCAAATACACCAATTATAAGACAGAAATCGTCAGAATGGTTAACAAAATAAGACCCAACTATGTGCTGTCTACTAAAAACCCACTTAAAAAGACATTAACACGTGAACTTGAAAGTAAAGGGATGGAGAGGGGGAGGCCACGCCAGTTAACACCAGTCAAAAGAATGCCAGCGTAGCAAATCATTTCAGACACAGCAGACTGCAGAGCAAGGAGAGTTATCGAGGATAAAGAAGGCTGTTTATTGCAAACGATAAAGGGGTCAGTTCTCTTTAGAAGACCTAACAGTTCCGAACGTGTGTGTGCCCAACAGCAGAGCACCCAACACAGGAGGGAAAAGCTGATAGAGCTCCCAGGAGAAATGGATGAATCCAGTGTCACAGGTGGAGACTTCATTGCCCCTCTATCAGAGATGGACAGATCCAGCAGGCAGAGAATTGGGAAGGACGTAGTTCAACTCAACAGCACCATCAATCAACTGGGTCTAATTGACATTTATAGAATATTCTCTCCAACAAGAGCAGAACACACATTCTTCTCAAGTTCATATGGAACATTTACCGTGGCAGACCACATTCTGGGCCATAAAACACTCCTCAACAAATTTAAAAGAACAGAAATCATACAAAGTATACTTTTGGACCACAGTGGAATTTAACTAAAAATCAATAACAGAAAGATAGCTAGAAAATCCCAAAATACTTATGTCAAAATTCCAGAAATAACAGGGCGCCTGGGTGGCTCAGTGGGTTAAGCATCTGCCTTTGGCTCAGGTCACGATCCCGGGGTCCTGGGATCAAGCCCCACATCGGGCTCCCTGCTCCACGGGAAGCCTGCTTCTCCCTCTTCTGTCTGACGCTCCCCCAGCTTATGTGCCCCTGCACGCATGTGTGTGCGCGCGCGCACTCTCTCTCTCTCAGAACTCTGTCAAATAAATAAAATCTCTAAAAAAATTATTTAAAACAATTTCAGAAATAACAGAAGTAAAACCACTGAATCACTCAAGTAAATAATTAGTAAAAGTTTGCTGTGCAAACAAGATAGTTTGCAAAATCCAAGCATTCAAAGCAAAACATGGAGTGGGGCTCTGGGGTATGTATATTCTAAAACAGCAGACACACAAAAGAAATACTCAGAAATAGATCTAGTGAAATATGTACAAGATTAATACAAGGAAAACTATAAAGCTGCTGAAAACAATCAGAGAGGATGTAAGTGGAGCAATATCCCATGTTCATGGACAGGAAAACTCAGTATTGTCCATATGTTGGTTCTTCCCTTCCTGATCCATTGATTAGGTGCAATGTTAACCAAAATTCTAGCGAGTTACTTTGTAGACCTCAGCAAATTGATTCTACAGTTTATGTGGAGAGACAAAAGACCCAGAACAGCCAACCCAGTGTTGACAGAAGAACAGAGTTGTAGGACTGACGCTACCCGACTTCAGGACTCACTGTAAAAGCTCTAGTAGTTAAGGCAGTGTGGTGTTGGTGAAAAAAATAGACAAAATGATGAACAGAACAAAGTAGGGCCCAGAAATAAGACCCACATAAATAGTCGATGGATGTTTGACGGTGGAGCAAACATGATCTCTTCAGCAGGTGGTGCAGGAGCAACTGGACGTCCACTTGCAAAATACTGAATCTAGAGCCGACCTCACACCTTCACAGAAGTTAACTGAAAGCGGATCAGAGACCAAAGTATAAAGTATGAAAGTATAAAATGCCTGGAAGGTGACACAGAAACTAGGTTACTTTGGGTCTGGCAATGACTTTTTAAATACAATGCCACATTTCGTGAGGAAAACTGATGCACTGGACTTCATTAAATTTACAAATCTCTGCACAAATGGAGAGAGAGGCCACAGACTGGAAGAAAATATTTGCAAAAAAAAAAAAAAACCAGCTGACAACCCAAAATATGCAAGGAACTCTTAAAACTCAACATTAAGAAAACCCAATTAATGAGCCAAAAGTTCCGACAGACATCTCACTCAAGATGATGTATAATAGGTGGCAGAGAAAACTACGAAGGTGGGCTCCACATCACGGGTAAGGAGACCTCCACGTACCTGTTGGGACGGCCAACACCCTGATTGCTGATGGTACAGACGCCAGGAGGACGGGGGAGCAGCAGGAGCTCCCACCCAGGACTGCTGGGGTGCAACGTGGTGCGACCCCTTTGCCAGCTTGGCAGCTTCTTACAAAGTAAACTGAGGCTTACTAGACCGCCCGGCAAACATGCTGCTTGGTGTGTCACCCAGAGGGGTTGAAAACTTACGTCCACACAAAAACCTACAGAAATATTTACAGCCTCTTTTTCATAATTACCAACAACTGGAAGGAACCAGAATATGTCCTTTCTAGGTGAGTGGGTCAGCAACCTGCGGTCCCTCCAGCAGTGGAATATGACCAGTAAAGTGAAGTGAGCCGTCGAGCCACAGAAAACACAGGCACCTCAGGTGTATTTCTGAGTGAAAGCAGTGGGTGCTGGTGACAAGGTGGCGGCTACGTGCAGGCAGGACACGGTGCTGGAGGGGCTGCGGGAGGCGGGTGCGCGGGCAAAGCCCCGACACGTCTGGACAGTGGGACACAGCGCAGGCGGCGAGCCCCGGCCTCCGCAGGCACCGCACGCCGTGGGCGCCAGTGCAGCGGGTCGAGAGCCCGACAGACTTGGGGAGTCTGGGCGCTTACCCGCTTCCCGCCCGAGTGTTTTTATCCTGAAACTGTTCCAAAAAGTAGTCTGTTCCTTAACGAAGCACGAAGGCCGCCTGCTCTCCACTCCCGCTCCCGCCCTCTTTCTTAAGCAACGAGGGTTTGCATCTGAAGCAAAACTGCCTCCTGAAGCCTCTTGTGCCCTTCCTCAGTGCCATGGGGCACTGCCGACCACTGCCCCTGCTCGTGCACCTGCTCACGCCCGGCCCGCGGAGGACCGTGGGCGCCTGTCCTGGGGGGACTGGTCCTGGGAGCATGTACCTCGGGGCGTCCACCCCTGCAGCTCAGGGACTGGTGCTCCGGCAGCCTGGTGTCCTGCCTCAGGAGGAAGAGCCCAGGAGGGTCGAGGCTGCAGAGGGACATCTGAGCTGGGCCTTTGCTGGGGACTCAGTGGCAGAAAGGGAGTCGGGTGAGCAAGACCGGGGAGCTGCCACTACAGGCCGAGGCCGCGGAGAAGCGTCGCATTGCCGGTGGGACACGCAGGGAGCAGTTCGCGGTGCTCAGGCCCGCCCTCCCCAGGCGTGGATGGGTGCCCCGCGGAGGAGAGCCTGTGTCGGGCCAGGTGGCCGCCGCCCTCTCAGATGGGCGCTTGCACTTGCACCTCCCCAGTGTGGTGACGGCGCACGGGGCTGCTGTTTGATAAATGTCCTGCCACGGACGTGGGTGGGTGGCTCCAGGAACCGCCTCCGGTGATTAACACACTTCTGCACCATTTCCAGTGGTGGTGGGTGTCAGGCACGGGGTCACGGCCACGCAGTGACCACTTGTTCCTTTACTCAAGCTGTGCCCACCTGCCACCTGGCTCAGCCTCCTGGCTAACGGGGCTTGTCCTGTTTCCCCCAGGGGGTCTCTGGAGGCCATGGTGACTGGTGAGGGGACACCAGGGGACCAGCCTCAGAACCACATGCACCTGTGCTCTCAGTGATCATCCTCGTGTCTGGGAACAAGACCAGAGGGACAGTGGGTACAGTGAGCGTGCGGCTCTGCCTTTGGGGGATGTCTCCACGTCACTGTTCTGTCCTGAATTCCCTGAGTCACCAAATCCTGTCTCCTGCTGCTGGGGCAGGTTATCACAGGCCTTACCAGCCGTGGTTTGCTTTAACCTGGGGTTCACTGTCCCCGACACCCACAGTGGCCAGAGCTTCGTCCCAAGACATTGCGCATGAACTTCCCGCTCTGCGCTCCCATCCGTGGGTCCTTGGTGCTGCTGTGGGGCAATAATCACGGACCCCACAGAAACTGACAGCACAGCTCGGCGTCACCCCTGGCAGGAGCTTCGCCTGGTGCCAGGTGTTCCCGGCCCAGGAGCAGGCCCCGCAGGCGTCTGGCCTGCTGCTGCCCGAGCTCCCTGCACAGTATCTTGTGGGGAAGCCAGCTGCCCCTGCCACCGGGCCACACGTGAGACCGTACCCTGGGCGTGGGGTGACCCGTTGGGGGAAAGATGTGGGCCTGGGCCTGGGTGTGAAAGGACGAGGCCAAGCCCTATCCGCAGGGGTGTCAGCCCACACGCAGCGTCTGGGGGGCTGTGCCCAGCGAAGTCCAGAGCGCCCCACGCCGTATTCCCTGTGCCTCAGCCTCACAGAAAAACTGCTCTTCCCCGGACATGAGTGATGTCGGCTGCATGTGAGGAGGAAATCGATGTTATTAAGTAAATTCGTATTAAGGTATGAGTGAATGGTTATTCTGCAGCCGTCTTAAATATATTCACAGTTTTAACAGAGGAGGCCAATTAGCCCTTGTAAATCTGCAGGCTGGAAGCTCTCCGGGATAATGAAGTGGAGTGTCAGGCTCCGGGTCGTGGAGTGGGAATTTACGAGCCACTGGCGGCCCCCGGAGCCGCGCGGCCTCCCCCCCAGGGGCCTCCCGAGCTCCCCACGGGCTGCTCCGGTTGGGTGGGGCGTAGCCATGAGGTCATTCATGTCCCCCTTTGCTCTTTTCCAGCCAAGAAGTATAAAAAAGTCACCGGCAAGGAGATCTACTCGGACACGCTGGAGAGCACGCCCATGCTGGAGAAGGAGAAGTTCCCGCAGGACTACTTCCCCGAGGTGGGTCCCCGGCCGCCCGCAGCCGCGGACGGTTCCTTTCCAGAGCGCCTCAGGAGGTGGGATGGAGGAGCTCAAGGCCTCGTATTTCGGGGCGGGGGGTCGCGTCCCAGCTGCCCACGTGTCCAGCAGGCAGTCTTGGAAGTCCTGAGGCCCCCGTGGGTCCATCTGGGGGGGTCCGAGGTGGGGCTGAGAACCTGTCGTGTCTGTCATTACACGAACACCAAGTTCTCTAACCATCATTTCTAGGCAAAGGAGCCTTCCCGACACGAGGTAGGAAAATACCAGTTCACTGGGGCCTGGAGAGGCCGGCGGCCTCCCAGCAAACATGAGAGGGCGCGGGTGGACCCGGCCAGTGAGGCTGCGGCCTGCGTGCGGCTGGGGCGCAGGGGCGGGGGCTCCCCTCTGCCGGGGTGCTGGCTGGGCCCCTCGCCGTCTCGCAGGCAAAGCCTCGGGGGGCAGCCCGCGAGAGGCACAGCCACACACGGGAGCCGAGGGCGCCCTCCCCGGGTCCTGGGGTGCTGACGCCACAGAGCTCAGGCGCTCAGGGACAGCGGGGCTCCCAACCTCCCGCCGCGCAGACGCAGTGACCAGGACGTGCGGATCTGTTTCCACTTGGGATTCGTGCATTTTTGTGTCGTTCTGCTGTTGGTGTGCAGTCGTTACGCTGCACGGATCATCTTAAACTCCGTGACCACTAATCCCGTGTGATTCACGTGTCGACCCAGAGCGAGCAGCTCACCGTGCCCTCTGTGGTCTGTGAAATCACGGCGAAGCGTGCCCGAAGCGTGGGGACGGGGTGTCGACACGCCTGCACGGCCCAGCTCCCCGCCATCGGAGGTCGGTCCTGCGCAAGAAGGATCGCCCCGCCAGGTCCCTTCTGTGGAGCACCGCCCACCTCCGCGGAGACGCCCACCCGCATTGGAGCTGATTTCCAGCAAGGCCACAACTGTATTAACTAGTTTACGACGCCAGCCCGGGGTGAAGGAATTGTGGCCGCCGCGGTGAAGGATGGGTGCGCTTGTCACGCCGGGCGCAGCTTCCTCATCCCTTGTCCCTGAGCCAAGGACGCGGTGTCGGGGCCGGCCTCTGTCCCGGCTGCCCCAGCCCCCGCTGGCCCCTGCTCCTCCTGAGCTTGCGGTGTGGCTGGTAGGCTCTGGAAGCAGCTGACTGAACCGTGGCAGTCTTCCCTGAACTTCGGCCCCGGCTGCTGTCCCCTGGGAGGCGCCGGGGGCCACAGAGTCAGCTTCAGAGCTGAGCAGGGCCACTGAGAGTGACTGCGGGCCCTAGTGGAGGCGGTGGGCTGCAGAGCCGGTGGCAGGGCCGCTGCGGGTTTCTGGCCGTGGGCAGCCGGGAGAGCGAGCTCTAACTGGTGCTCGGGGAGGTTTGGGAGCAGGTCTCCCTGCGTCTTCTCCACGGAGGGTGTCCCATGGCACCCAGTGGCTGAGAAGCCCCCGGGCCCCACTCAGCTGCCTCTCCCGCTGTTCCATCAGCCCGAGCGACTGCAGCAGAGATCTGGGGTCGCCCGGCTCCTGCGCCCTGGCCCAGAGCACATCCCAGCCGGGGGGGGGGGGCACCACCTGGAGCCTGGCAGCCGGTGGCGTGGGCCCCCGCAAGGAGTGGACACAGTGGGGGGGGGTGCACCCGGGAGAGGCAGGACTCTGGGGGTCCGCGGGGGTGACCACATGAGGGCAGGTGGGGGATGTCTGAGGCCGCCCCCGGCCGTGCTGTCTGCTGACGGCGTCCGCCTGTCCCCAGGCTGTGCACCGGCGCCTGCTGAGGAGCGAGGGGCCCCTACGTGGGAGAGCCACGTACCTCGGTGTGCGCGGGGGAGCCAGGGGCGCCTGGTGCAGCGGGGCCTTGGCGTCTGCTGCAAGGCGCACACTCGCTCCAAGGGCAGGACAGGCCCTGATCACCCATGAACGGCGGACACCTGGCTGCACTGCTCACCTCCCAGGTCCCTCTTCCTCCCGCCCCTGCGCCCCCACGCACACCTATGTCCTCGTCCTTGGAGCCCAGGTCCTTGGAGGTGCCCGGAGTCAGGCTTGGTCAGCCGTGAGCTGTGATGCGCCCAGAGAAGAGGCCTCTGACGGCCCCGCTTCCCCCTGGTGCCAGAGGAGGACAGAGCAGGGCAGGGCCCCATGCAGGATGCCCCGCGGGGGAGCCGGGAGCCCGCTGAGCCCCCGGCACAGACGCTCTGTCCGTCCTGCAGGGCAGCAGGCCTCCTGGGGGCTCCTGGCTCCCCGGCCCTCAGGCTGTCTCCTGGGCTGGCGTGTACGGAGACTGGCCCCGTAGACCGCAGCCCACGGGGGTCCCACCTCCTGGCCCGGGTCCCGACTCTTCCCTCCACGCCGAGGCCGTGCGGGTGAGAGGCATGGGGCTGGCATGTGGGTGGGTCCCCACAAAGTCCGGGGCTTGGGCTGTGTTGTCCTGCCTCCTGCACGCGTGTCCGGGTAGCCGCCCCCGGGGGCCTCCGTCTGAGGCCAGTCCGCCGTCCCCTCTGAGGTGCTGGTGGCTCTGCGGTGATGGCCAGCGGCCGCCTCCCTCCTGTGGGAGAAGTGGGGGGTCTGAGCCCCAGCGCCACGCAGACCCGGCTGCAGGGCGACCACCGTCCATCCGCAGGCAAGGGAAGGTTTTCTAGAAGGAGAGGCGGGGTGTCGCGGGGCAGACCCCAGTCTCTGCTGGAGAGCAGCGGGGTCGCCCTCCCTGTTGGCTGGACGTGATGTTGCTGCGTTAGAGATGGCGCCTGGTCCCCGCGGCCTGGGCACGTGCGCGTGTGGCGAGGGGCTGTGGCAAAACTAAGACAAGGAGACACCTAGTTAGACACCGGTGACGTGTTTCTCGGGTGCCTCAGTGGGGCCCGTGGCGGGGGCTGCAGGGGCGCGTGCCCGCCCGGCGCCAGCCCTGCTCTCGTGCCTCCGAGCCAATCCTCGAGCTGGATTTGCACGTGTTTTGGGGGAGGGAATTATTCTAAGCCTGATTTCTCTTCTTTTATTGCCATCACTTACGGATAATCTAAATGTAATTACCATGATGGAGCCATAATGCAATTCCAAATAATTACAGCCTGCTGCATATAAAACTAACAAAACTTTCCCTGCTGATTTATGGGTGCGTTTGGCTCGGCATGAATTTCAAATGCTGCCTCTGGGAGCAGCACTCCAGATAATGTGAGACCATTTTTAAAAAGCAGATTTGTGTAGTCGATCGGGGCCGAGGCGTTTTTTCCTCTTGCCCGTGGTGAGAAATTGGTTGTTACCATAGATCACGGGGACTGCTCCGAGCTCTTATGAAAGATGGATTCATTTCACTAATGCTCCAGAGCGGGCCTTTCACGGGCAAGGCTGCGTGCCGATAACCTCCCCACAGCCTCCCTTTCTCCGCGCTGATTTATGCCGTCCTTTAGTGGATGAACCGTCCTGCATTTGCCATCCATCTGCTGGCTAAAGGAATCCTATTAACAGGGGGTCTGAGCCGGGACTTAATATCGCAAGGTGAGCGATGTGGCTGTGCCCCCGCCCGCGTGACGTGGTTTCGTTCCGCGGCGACAGCCTCTCTGCAGGCGGGGCGGGACCCTGCCACGGCCCCCGCGCCCGCTCACCAGCAGGTCTCAGCAGGAAGATGGGATGAAACGGGCCGGCGGACGTTGGAGGGACCCCACAGCCTGGGACCGAGGCACCAGGCTCCCGGGTGCAGGACACTGTGGGCCTGTGTGCGTGTGCGTGTGCGTGTAGCACGCGTGTGTGTTTCCACCACAGGGCTGTGAGGGAGGCCCCTCTGGGCGGGCACTCACACCTTCGGGTGATTGGGCGTCCCTGGCCGCGGCCTGGCCCGGCGTGGCCCAGGTGAGCGACCCCGCTCGGGGCCCGGCAAGGGCCTCAGGGAGAGTCCGGTCCAGGCCCTTCCTTCCGGGAGCCGGTGCTCTCGGCAGCTGACGGTCGGGCCGCGATGCAGCAGCGCTTGCCGTGACCGCCCGCCCGGCCCTCGGGGGCAGGGGGTCTCGGGAAGGACCTGCTGCAGCCCGGCCGCCCGAGGACAGGTCAGGGTGTCACAGGCTGGGGCCCCGCTTTTTCATCCTGTGCGGTTACTCAGAAATGCAGCCTAGACACGTTTGTAATTGTGATGACGAGGTTACTTCAAAAATAGTATATTTTGTGCAAGCACTTAGTTAAAATAGTTATTCTGCTAAATTTTTTTTCTTGAGATTTACTTGCAGTGTAGTTAAAAATCTGAAACCTGGTTAAGGATCCTGAAGTCATAGCGATCACAAATCGATGTTGTATAAAAAAGTGACACGTTGTGTCCTGTTTTACGTGTGTGTTCCGTTAGTGACGTTAATGCTCCATTATCGTGGGCAATTCAAACACCTAGAAAAAGGTACACACGTGCGGTGTTGAAGGTACGCGTACACGTGTACGTATACGGAGAGACCTTAGTTACCACAAAACTGAAAATTGAGAACAATAATTAAATTTTGGTTAATTAGATTAAATTCACAAATGCCTTCCAATTTTAACGGAAGTGAAACCAGTGGCGGTCGTGTTAAATTCAGCTTGGGGCCTCAGCAGCAGGGCTCGGCACCCGGTGGGGACGCGGACTCTCCTGCCGCGCATCCGGCCCGGGCGTGCTGCTCCTCTGGGCGCGGGGTGGGCCCCCGTCTCCCCCCACACCCGCCTGGGTCCCGTGGGCACGGTCGGGGAGCAGAGGCCCAGGCTCCGGAGCGTGCGTGCCGGCACCTGCAGAGCGTCAGCGGGTCTGCGTGAGAAGAGGGAAAACACGGCTCAGGGCCGGGAGTGGGTGTTTGGCTCGGCCTGGCGAGGGTGGCGGCGGCGGCGGGGAGGGTGCTGCGCACTGGACACTTGGCAGTGGGGGCTCCAGGGCTGTGGGGCCGCACGGGAGGGGCCTCCAGGGTTGGCACCCGGAGGTCGTGGGGACCTTGAGGACACCCCCAGCAGGGCGTCAGCACAGGAACCACCGGCTCCTCAGGGACACGGTTGCCGTGTCGTGGCCCAGCTGGCCGCGGCTCCCGTGTGGGGCAGCGTGACACTCCCCCGTGCCGGCCGTCACGAGCGTGCTCGACGGGGCGGTCACCGCACTGCTCAGAGTCCGTGAGTGCCTGGCGGCGAGCAGCCCCCAGCGGGTGTGGATGTGGGGGCCCCCTCTCGGCCCCGGGACCAGCAAGCGGGAGCCTTCTCCCGGCGGCGTCCAGACACAGGCGGCTCTCGGGCTCGCGCGGCGGGGCCTCCGTGGAGGCCGCGGGCAGGCGGTCCTCTGCTCCTCTGCTCGGCGGCGCCTCACCCCTGGCGGCCTGGGAGTCGGCACTGCCTCCCCTCCCGCGTGGCTGAGCGTGGGGCCCGGCCGGCCTTCCGTGGGACGCTCTGCCCTGCCCGGGCGCTCGCTCCGCTTCTTCCTGCAGGAGCCTGCAGCGCCAAGAGGAGCGGTTTGCCTGGCTGGGGAGGCGCCTTGGGTGTCCCCGGGTGTGAGGGGGGCTCCGTCCCCTTCCTCTGTTACGCTCGCTCACTTGTGCGACCCGCTTGTTTTTCAGTGCAAATGGTCGAGAAAAGGCTTCGTCCGGACAAGATGGTGCGTGGCGGACTGGTACGTGTACCTGGTGCTGTTTATCCCGCTTCGTAAACCTCGGAATGTTTTCCCCGGCTGTGGGCCGCCCGGGCGGCGTGGGCGCACGTGCCATCAGAAGCCGCCCTGACGTCAGCGCCCCGGCCGCCCCCACGCTTCGGCCCGCGCTGTTCACGGAGGCTCCGTGTGATGCAGGGTCCCTGAGGCTGGTGGGCAGCCCCCCCAGGCCGACCCTCGGGCCTGGTCTCCGACAGCGCGGCCCCACCCCTGCTGCCACAGCTTTCCTAACGAGCTGCCAGGGACCACGGGTCTTAGGGTCCTAGTGCCAGTGGGTCCCGGGAGTGGCCAGCTGAGCGCACGCCCAGGCGGGGTGGGGGCACTGGGTGCCTGCTGGGTGTCCCGTCCCGGGTGGGCCCTCAGCCGCCACTGCAGTCGGCACCGTGCCTTCCCCGGGGCCCTCGGGGTGGCTCTCCCCTCCTCCCCTCCTCTCCCTCCACTGCCTCCTCCTCCTCCTCCTCCCTCCTGTCTCCTCTTTTCCTTCCTCCTCCCTCCTCCTGGGGCTTGAGGAAAGTTTCTGCAATCATGTCACATCTTTTCCTTGACAGGAAACAGCCCCTTCTCAGTTGGCGGGACGTATTTAGAGACTGGCCCTGAGGTCGCATGCGTCCCCCTCTGACCTGGCAGGGGACGTGCTCTGGGTCGACCCAGGTGGCTGAGGAGGACGAGAGTGGGTGCAGGAGGTGCTCCCCTCTGCGACCCCCGGGCCCCGGCCCCACATCTCCGCAGGGACCTGGGCCACGCCAGGCGCCCCTGCAGCCCCAGCCCTTTGTCACCGTTTCCTTCTCTCTCCGCAGTGCCTTTGACTTGGTCAACATCCATCTTTTTCATGATGCTTCCAATTTGGTTGCTTGGGAGACGAGCCCTTCGGTGTATTCGGGCATCCGACACAAGGCCCTGGGCTACGTGCTGGACAGGTAGGTGCCGGACGTGCCCCCGCCCCTCCTCCAGGGACGCTGGCTCTTTCTCTGTTAACTCACTTCCCCTTATGTTTTTTTTTCTACTTGCCAAAATACAAGACTTGCCAAAATACAGTGCAATACAAAAATGTTGCCCCAAATCCTGGCCCCCGTCTCACAGCTTGAGCAGACCCTGCCAGACGGACCCGGAGGTGGGTGGGTGGTCTTAGTTTCTCTCCCACGTCGTGGGGAAGGTAAGAGGACGTCCGCAGATGTCGGCTGAAGCGTTACGTGTCGGCCGAGGGCTCAGAGACGCCGTGGCCCGCGCTCTGCTGGCCATAGACGGGCCTCCCGTGGCCCCAGTACGCGCGCCGCTCTGGGTGCTGCTGGGCTCCGGCTCCCCTGGCTCTGCCCCCTGCGGCCCGGCCCCTGCCCCCCCGGCCCCCGCTCTCCCTCCTGCTGGTTTTCAGGGCCTCATATCCTGGACCCGGGAGGCCCGCCAGCTGCCTGTGACCCTGCTGTGTGACCTTCTGCAGGGTCGGGGCTGGCAGGCGTCTGGGCAGGAAAGGCCGCCCCTCGCACCCCGACTGACAGGGTACGTGTGGTCCTGGCCCAGCGTCCCCCTGGGTTTGCAGGTGGACCTCTTGCTTAGGCTCAGCCTGGCAGCCTGCGTCTGTGGGGCTGTCCTGCCCGGACTTCAGACCCACGCCCTCCCCTACCAGCTTCCCCCACCTGCATGATGCCAGTGACCCACTTGACCTTGCGAGAGCTGTCACTGCTGACAGGGTCTCCCCACATCTGCCCAGGCAATCTCAAATTACCTGGGGTCCCTGCCACCCCCCACCTCTGCGTCTGTGCGAGGGCACGGAGTTACGCATCCACATAAACATGCCAAGGACTAGACTCTGACCTCTGACCCCTCCTCCTGCACCCAGCACCCCCCCACCCCCGGCCCCCAGCTCAGCCCTGGCCCCGGCCTGCATGGGGCCTCCCCCGACACATGTATGGTCCTTCCGGATCGCTCATGGGGCCCAGCAGGGACGTGCTCTGGGCAGGGAGCTGGAAGGTGTGGGACAGTGGCCGTCCGTTCACCTCCAGGGACCTTACCTGTCTGGGCACCCTGGTCCTGTTGCCACCTGCCGGCCTACACAGAGGAGCCACGACTGTGGGGACGCGGGGTCTGGTTGCTGCTGCTGCTGGTTCTGCTCGCTGAGGGCCTGGCCTTCAACCCAGAATGGGTTCTGTGTTGGCTGCTCTTTGGGGGGGCCTCCCAGACCCAGGCTGGGCGGCTCTCGGAGCTGGGCCCCATGCCCAGAGCGCCCGAGCCGAATTGAGGTCCGGGCATGCGGGGTGGGGCCTGGCGCCGCATCCCAGCCGCATCCCCGCGTGCCGGCCCATGATCGCCCGCGGCGGGGCTCCCCGCCCCCGGCTCTCTCCCGGGCCCACTCTGGAGGGCCCCCAACGTGCCGGCCTCAGCAGTGCCGTGTCTATGCCGTGAGAATGCCGGCACCACCCAGGCGGGTTGAACACTCGGGCAGGCACTGACCTGCCGGCGCCTGGCTGTCTAGTCGCAGAAGCGAAAACGACAGGGACGTGCAGGTGCGTCCGGTGCAGGGGAGCAGCGCTCTGGCGGGGGCTCGGCACGAAGGGGCCCGGGGGGCCGCTCCCTGCTCCGGGCCGCCTGCCTGCGGTGCTGTGGGTGCAACAGTGAGCCCCGGCCCGGGAGCCAGGCTGGTCCAGGCACAGCCATGTGTGGCCCTCCTGGCCTGACGGGCTCTGTGTTGGCTGCACCCACGCGCCGGGACCTCCCGCGGCGTCTGGGGGCCGAGACATATCCCCGAACAATCTGGTCCTGGGGCCTGTAGTCAGGTTGTCACCGGGCTCTGCCGTTAAATGTGTCATTGCCCCAGACCGCCGTTCCTCTACGGCCTCCGGGAAAGCGGCCTTTGGGTTTCGGGGCACTTTTCTGCGACTTTGCATTCCCATGAATCGCTTCTGTGGGGAGCTCAGCCAGCCGCAGATCCGGACCTCCGGCGTGCAGGGCCGGGCCGCCCGGCACAAAGGGCAGCTCTGTAGCCGCGGTGAATAACGGGCCCTCCTTTCATCGGGGCGGCTAACCTTTTGGCAGCCACCAGCAGACTGCATTCTGCTCCGCCGATTGGGAAGACAATGCCACGCTGGCCCTTTGAATGGACGCTGCCACCAACAGTGCCCCATTCACGGCGTTGGGAACCTCTGGGAGCATTGTCCGCCGCGCTCTGTGGGGACGCGGGGAGACGGCAAGGAGGCTCCTGAGAGGGGCGCCTGCCTGGTCCCGGCGTCGTCTCCCCGTGGCGTCGGCCGGGCAGAGGTGGCACAGCAGCCTGGCGCCCCGGCCCCCAGCGCCAGGGGTGGGAAGCCCGGGTGGAAACTGAGAGGCACCTGGTGCTGCCTGCGCAACTTCTCTGTAAATCTCAGTTTCTTCCAAAATAAAAACTTACTTTAACAAAACCGAAGAGACAAACTCTTCGGAAGTGTGTAACCCCCGAGCGGCGCCAGCCGTGGGTGCCAGGGAGCTCTCGTGCGGGATGTGGCCCTTGGGCCGACGCTGGCCGCAGCCTGGGACCCCGGGAAGGAATCCCGTCGAGACTTCCGAGGGTGACCCTGTTGTTAACAAAGCGCAGCCCGTGGGGTCCTCTGGGCTTCATTACAAATAATCATCTCCGTGTTTTTTGTGCAGTTCACAAACGTTTTGCTTTTAACTTCAAGAGACGTTAGAGGCGGCGACCCCTGGTTAACAGGGAGTGCGGGGCTGGGAGGCCTGTGTGCACCCTGGGGCCCGTCCTCCCCGGAGCACCTCACCTCCGTGCCGCCCTGGGGACGGGTCGGTGCGCCTCCCGCACACACGGGCGAGCACTTGGGGAGCGTCCTGGGGTGGAAGAGGAGCAGACCTCGGAGCACCGTCCTCCCTGAGCCGCCAGCGCCAGAACTTCCTGACGTCTCCCCAAGCTTTCGGCCGTGAAATGAGATTTTTTTCCACAAGTGACAGGGCTCTTCTGTCTCCCCTTTGAAACGTGGCCTGGCCTAGTTCAACAGAACATTCTACATTACAACTGTGAAATCTTGGCATGAAGCGCCCCGTTGTCCCCCCATTATTTTCTCAGAAATACAGTCCATTGTCCCGGCGCTCAAGTTAATTTGATCAACATTGGGACATTTAACTTTTATGTCCAGGCAAAAGAGCTGTTTCATGCTCATTTTGGGCATTCAAAGGAAATGATTGCCAGAAAAATAATGTTGCTCGGAACAATTGGGAGCAATTAGTTTCCCAGGGAGAGGCGACGTGATGCGCCCCGCCGCCCCGCTCCCTTTGTGGCCTCCCGGGCGGCCATCACTCAGCTGTCAGCTGCTCAAAGACCCCTCCAACCTAAACGTTTCTCTTCAGGCCGTTCCCAGAACTCGCTTGGCTGTTCAGCGGGCAGAAGAAAAGCCGCTGCGTCTCTAGGCAAAGGCGAGCACGGCTAAAGACCTGGGTCATTCGGGACACCCCCTCCGCGTGGCCAGGCGCAGAGCTGCCTCCCGCGACCTGGTTCCCTGCTCCGGGTGCCCGGGGAGGCCTGGAGCCTGGAGGCCGCGGTGGCCGCTGTCGCGTGGGTGTGACGCGGCGTGGAGGCCGGGCTGCAGGGGCCAGCGCCCTCGACCCCGCCCAGCCCGTAGGCCCTGGGCCGCTGCGTGCTCACGGCGCCAGGTAGGAACACGCCCAGTGAGGACGGGTGAAGTCCAGTTGCAGGCCCAGCAGAATGAGCTCGGTGTCCCTTACGTCTCAGACAGTCGCCGTGGTCTGTGATCTGTCCTTTATTTTACTTCATTGAAAACAAATCCCAGCGTCCAGAAGAGCATACAAGACGCCAAGGACAGCGCGCGCCCTGCCCCGGCTCGGCCACCCGTGGTGTCTCCGTGTGGCTCATGCGTCCTCAGCCCTCCTTTCCTGACACTCGTGTGGGTGCCGCCGCCCCTTGTCTGTGTGTCCCGTGCACACCCGTGCAGGCCTTGGCCACACACGTTTGCGCCATGTGCACCTCCACACGTGGAAGCCTCTGGAAGCACCTCAGCCGCATGTGCCGAGCATCGCCGGGGGCATTCTGCACGGAGCCTCCATCCAGCTTCCGCTCCAGGCCTCGTCACGCTGGGCCTTGCCGCCTCCGCACTCGACCACTACTGTTGGCGTTTGGCGTGTTCTCCGTGTTCGCCAACAGGACGACGTCTCGAGCTGCAGCCGGGCATCTTGCGGGCGTCCTTGGCGTGGCTTGCTGCACTTGCTGGTGGCGAAGGCCTCCGAGGCACACTCGGCTCTCCCAGACTGGCTCTCGTTTGTCCCGATGGACACTCAAGATCTCCTGTGCCGATGGTCTGGTTCGTGGTGGCATCTGAGCGGCTCGAGAGGTGGTTCTCAGCTCAGAAAATGGGTGTGACAATGAGAATCGCTGCGGGAACCTAGGCAGGAGCCCCACCCGAGGCTCACAGCGAGCGAGCGGCCCGCCCTGCAGCTCTGCCCCCGGGAGAGGCTGCTGCTGGGGGACAGCGGGCAGGAGGACCAGGGACTTGATCACTGGGAAATCCTGGCGTGAGGGGCCCCGTCGCAGTGGCGGTGAGGACACCGAGGCCCGGGCGGGGGCTGCGACCAACACCCTGAGGCTCAGGTTGTCTCGTCATCAGGCTGCTATGCAAAGTGCCACAGACCCGTGGCCGCAACGACACGCTCACTGCTCGCAGCCTCGAGAGCCTGTGCCAGCTGCCTGGGTCCTGGTGAGGAGCCGCTGCCTGGTGGGCACGCGGCTACCTGGCCGCTGTGTCTGCACGAGGCGGAGAGCACGCTGGTGTCTGCTCCCCAGGGCGCCCCACCCTTCAGACCCCATCTCACCTTCGTCACCCCCAATGCTGTGACTGGCCCATGGCCAACCTCAAGGGCGTCAGGGCCTCGACCTGAGAATCTGGGGGAGGGACACAGACCCGGGCTCAGCAGGGCCTCAGGGCCTCGTGCTAACAGCTGGCTCAGGCACCAGCTGCTAGGACGAGAGGCAGGTTTTGGAAGCGTGGCGATAGTTCACGGGGGGCGGGGGGGTAGGGGACAGGTAGCAGGAAAGAGCGGACTTTGTGATTCCAGTATCGCCAGCGAGAGTGCGAGTCGTGCTGTGGCTGCTCCAGCCCATCCCATGCCTGCGACAGGGATCACGGGCCACCTGCGTCTCCAGCACCAGTGGCTGCCCTCGAACCAGGGACATGCCGAGGCCCACAGCCGGCTCTCTGAGGGCTGCCTGCCGTACCTGCCACGGCTCCCTGGGGCTGAGCCATGAGCTCCCCACCCTGGGGCCCTCGGGTGCCATGGCCTCAGTCCACTAGGCCTGCCAGATGCCCTGGCCTGGGGAGGGCTGGGCAACAGCTGTCACCGTGCCCCTTGGGCAGGTGCGTTGTTGGGGCATTGCCTGATGCCAAAGGGGCCGTCGAGGCCTGTGGGTGCCCTGACGGTGGCACGGGCCCTTCAAACACCCCCTCGTCCATCTGTGAGATCCTCTGTCTGCCTCAGAGCCTTGTACACAAACCTCCCCAGGCTCCCTGGGTGCTGGCATGTGTCCTGTCCGGGCAACTGTCCTCCTGAGGGCTGCTGACCCCATACACACCCCGTACGTGCCCTGTATGTGCCCCACACATGCCCATGGAGGTCGTGGAAAATCATTGTCTGTCACTAGAAGGGAAAACAGATTGGTCTCAGTAAGAGCAGCTTAGACGTCTGTGCAGCAAACCGCAGAAGCTCCGCCCCGTGTGGGAGCCTCCGGGTGGGTGTTGTAGCTGCTTAGAACCGCGTGAGCCGGGGCTGCGGTCCGTGTGGATCCGGGAGCGAGCGCAGACGCTGGTCACCCCGTGTCCCTGTGTGATCCCTGCGTGTGCCACAGATGAAGGGAGAAAGCCAGGGGAGCGAGCCCGCGGCCTGGACCGACTGGCGTCCTGCCTCCTTTCCAGACTGTGCCAGGTTCTCGGGGTGCCACGAGTCTGTGCGCCCCCCGCGCTGTCGGTGCCACGTGCCTAGGGCCACCAGCCTGACTCCCTCAGGGGACGCCGTCTCCATGCTCGGGGGTCGGCCGCGGCCTGTTCCTGGGGACGCGCGTGGCCCCTCCTGAGCGGCCTCCGGGACACGGCACACGTCAGCGCGGCTTGTCACGTAATGGAATCGCCTGTCAAAACACGACGAGACTCTGTTTTCAAGGCCTAAAAAATTGATTTTTATGGCTCTTCTTGTAATTCTCTTTTTGAATTAGGCGCATGATATTGATGTGGGCCTACTTTTTAATCATAATAGCGTCTGACAAGGTAATTAATTTTAAAACAACTTTTTTCTCGTGGTCCAAATGGCACTCTGCTGAAATTAAAAGTGAGTGCGAGGGCAGCGGGCCTGGCACTCAGGTGATTGCCTCGGCCCTGACAGCCCCTGGGCCCTGACAGCCCCTCCGTCTTGCGCCGCGACCTTTGGAGGTGGGGGGAGGGGGGAGGAGGGAGGGGAGGGGAGGGCAGGGGAGGGGAGGGGAGGGGTTATTAATGAGCGCGGGCCCTTACATAGCGGGAGCGGCGGGAGTCGGCGCCCGGGCGTGCCCCTGCAGCCCGCTCCTGCCACGGCCCCTCGGACGCCCGCGGCCCCGGGACCGGGAGGGGCTCCACGTGGCGGGAACCGGCGGGACCCGGCGGGAACGCCCCCCCCGGGCGTCGTTCCCCGGAGCCCCGCCCCCGGAGCATCGCCCCGCCCCCGCCCTCGGAGCCCCGCCCCCCGGAGCCTCGCCCCGCCCCCGCCCTCGGAGCCCCGCCCCCCGGAGCCTCGCCCCGCCCCCGCCCTCGGAGCCCCGCCCCCGTGGCCTGAAGCCGAGGCCTGGGGTGGGGGCTCCTTGACCTCGAGGTGTCGCGGGTGCGGCCCGCGGTGCCCCCCAGCGGGCGCGAGCCGGAGTGTCGCTGTGGTTTAGTTTTTCTCAAAAATATCTGAAAAGAGCCAAGAGAAACGCACTCGAGAAGCGTGAGGCCGCGCGGAGGACGTGGGCGGCCCGGCCCAGTGGCCCCGGGGCCCAGGCGGCGCTGCGGGGGGGACCCCCCGGGTCGCAGCTGCTCCGGCGCCGGCGGGACCTGCCTGCGGTGGTCGGAGGTGGTCGGCGGTCGGGGAGCCGCGAGCCGCCCCTGGGGGCCGCCCCCGCCACGGACGCCGGCCCCGCCACAGCCTGGGACGGTGCCCGCGGGACTCCCTGGCTCCCCGGGCCCACCTGCGCCTGCGGACGCCCGCCCCCCCCACCCCGGCACCCGCAGCGCCCGCAGTGCCCGCAGCACCAGCACCACCTGCACCACCTGCACCGCCCGCAGCACCTGCACCACCTGCAGCGCCCGCACCACCCGCAGCGTCTGCACCGCCCGCAGCATCAGCACCACCTGCAGCGCCTGCACCACCTGCAGCGCCCGCACCACCCGCAGCACCTGCACCACCTGCAGCGCCCGCACCACCCGCAGCGCCCGCCGCATGCCAGCCTCTGGGCTGCAGCCTCCCTCCTGCAGGCGCGCTCCCGGCCTCCTCCTTCCCCGGGGCCCTGTGCTGCGGGCCTGGACCCCCGCATGTCCTGCTGCCCACGCTCGAGGCGCCTCCCCAGGCGCCTGCATGGTCTCCCACAGGCTTGGTTTCTGAGGATGTTTAACGGCAGAAGCAGCCGTGGCCCCTTGAGGACGGGAGAGGACGCCCCGAGCAGGGAGGCCACGTCCATGCTGGCCAGGGCGGTCCTGGCCCCTCAGCGCCCGCCGCTCCTCTCCCCGAGTGCTACTTCCTCAGTAGGAAGGGGGCCCGCTGGCTGCACCCTCGGGGTCTCTTCAGTCTCCCGCTGGCTGCACCCTCCGCCTTCTCTTGAGTGTGTCCTTTTGTTTTCAAATGTGTTCATAAGTGGGAAGTTACTCCAATTAGAAGGGAAAACAGGATGTTTTGTGCAACACAACTAGATGATACAGCAATTAAGATGGGAGCAGGGGGATCCCTGGGGGGCTCAGTGGTTCGGTGCCTGCCTTGGGCCCAGGGTGCAATCCTGGGGTCCCGGGATCAAGTCCCGCATCGGGCTCCCTGCAGGGAGCCTGCTTCTCCCCCTGCCTGTGTCTCTGCCTCTCTCTCTCTCTCTGTCTATCATAAATAAATAAATAAATAAATAAATAAATAAATAAATAAATAAATAAATAATAAATCTTTTGAGAAAAAAATAGATGGGAGCAGAACACGAAGGTAGCTGAGCTGGTCTTAGAGGAATCGTCAGCAGGAAGGGCGTCCGTGTGGAAAGTCGCATTGATTGCAGGCGTGCGGGGCAGGGCCTGGGGCCACATGATTTGGGGAATTCTGTGCTCCATGAAGTGACGGAAGAGGATTGAATGTTTAACAAACAGCGGTCGATCAATGGGCGGGAAAATCGATACCCTGAGATCCTGACTTCACACTGTGATTCCAGACAGATTAAAGACTAACGTGGGGAGAGGGAAGAAGGGGAGCCGTGTCCAGCCCGGGGTGGGCAGGCCTCCTGGACAGGACGCATGGCCAGGGGCCTGCTCGCCGCCCCCAAGGGGGCAGACCCTCGGTTGCAGCTGGAGGCCCCGTGAACATCCCAGAGACCAGCCAGGGACCGAGGGTGGGTTCTCACCAGTTCCCTGGAGGCTCCTGGGATTCAAACAGAAAGTGGAGAGAATCTGAAAGGGGAAACAGAAATAAGAACAGAAGACGCACATTCCACAGGGACCTGACCAGGCAGCGTCCTTGCGAGGCCCAGGGGCCAGGGCACAGACTCCAGCACAAGCGCAGCTCGTTTCCAGGGACGGGACGGGTCGATGGTGTCAACAAATTCACTGTGCGCCGTCAGGGGTCTGGCTGCCACCAGGATGCCAGGACCCCACGTGCCCTGCCGCCCTCCAGTGCTAGGAGGGCAGCAGCCACGGCCTGCGGAGACCCTGTGACCCAGGAGAACGCTGCAGAGCCAGGCGGCGGCATGTGGTCCTGTGCCTGGTCCCTTCTTCTGTTTCCCAAGCTAATGCATCGAGTGAGGAGGTCACGGTGGCAAGTGGTGCCCGAGGCAGGGGGACAGTCCAGGCAGGGGGACGCGGAGCCCCAGCATGACGTCTGGCTGACCCAGGCACTGCTGGCAGCGGAGAGGCGTTACTGGAGGGAGTTTCCGAGTTAACATGGCAAAGACTGTGCCCCTGGCCTCTGCCTGCCTGACGACATCGGATTTTAGCCCATTTGGGATGCGCCCTCCACCCTGCGCCCCGGGCCCGCAGCCCCGTCCCAGCAAGTGCGTGAGTGGAGCCACGGCCGGGCAGCGGCGCGGGGGCCTTGCTCCCCGCCCGTCCCTCCCTCCAAGCCAGGCGCTCCGCTCCGCTGCTCGTCCAGTTGGCGATGCTGCGCACTCTGCTTTCCCGCCGGAAGTAAGCGGAGTGAACAGTGGTGGTCGGTGGTCGGTGGTCGTTATCGCTGCTGCTGCCCGCTGGGGACGCCTGGAGGGAGCAGTCTTCGTGCCGCCGTGAGGGGCCTCCCGGCTGACGCCGTGGTGTCGCACCCTTGCTGTGTGTGTGTTTCTGGAAAGCGAGGAAGTGGACTGTGGTCGACTTAAAATAGGTGAAAAAATTGTTTCCAAGCGAGCAGTGCCACACTTCTCTTAAAAAGATGCAGCTGCTGTGCTTTACACGTTTGAAACCTGGAAATGGGGATGATGTGCGGACACTTCCAGAGCGAGCACAAGCCTGCGACCCGCCTGGGAGGAGCTGTGGAGGTGCCGGGCGGAGGCCCCGGCCCGCGTCCTTCCCCCGAGTCCCCGGCCCCGGCCCTCACTGCTCCCCACGCCGGCTGCCCTTCCCACCAGATGTAGTTTCCATGTGTGAGGACGCGCTGGCAGCACACGTGTGTCGGTGCAGAGGGAGCTGCGCTTGTCTGCTGGGCACACGGCGTGGTCCCCGTGCCATTTGGGAGTGCGCGGGAGGGCGTGCGAGGGGCGCGTGGCGGAGAGAGCGGCTGGCCTGGCGTGGCGGTAACGTGGTGTCCTTCTCTCCTCTCAGAATCATCGACCAGCGATTCGAGAAAGTGTCCTACTTTGTGTTTGGCGATTTCAACTTCCGGCTGGACTCCAAGTCCGTGGTGGAGGTAGGCACCTGCTCCCCGCCTCGTGGGGGGCCTTGGCCGAGGTCAGGTCTTAGCGGGAGCTGCAGAGGCGGGTGCGCCCCCCGCAGGCAAGCCCAGCCCCGCCACGCTCACTGCTAGTATGTAAGGCAAACGTTCCCAATAAAGATGTTTTACTGTTGAAGGGGGGCGTTGCTGGACACAGAAATGGACGGGGTCCCGCAGGCCTCCGCAGCTGCTGTCCCCCTGGGACACGACATCCTGCCGCAGAGGTTCTGTCCTCAGCTGTAGAGCCTTGGAGACGCCGCTGGGGGGGGGGGGCGTGGCCGGTGGCAGGCCCATCGCTTCCCGTTGCCCACGCTGTAAACCAGTCCTTCTCTTCCACTTAAAATCTCACAGGTGCTGCTCTATCCGGGGGCTTGGAGGCTGTGTCCCGTGTCCCCAGGTACACCCACAGGGCCCTTGGCGGGATGCCCGGTGGACAGGTGCAGATAGAAAGCCTCAGCCCTGCCTGGTCCCAGCCGCGTGACCTCGAGGGTCACCTCCGCGGTCGGGAGGGGAGACTGTGGCTCTGGCTCGGGGCCGAGGTTCCGGCGTGCGCCCCGGCAGCAGTGACCGCAGCCCCACACTCGCTGCAGCAGAGGGGAGACCCAGCCCCCGCCGCCGCACCTGCCCAGGAGGCCGACAGCCCACCCCAGGCCAGCCTTCCGGGGCCTGCCCAGCGTGCGGCACCCCCCGGGTGGAGACATGGGGGCCTCCAGGCGATTACCTTCCCTCCACGTCCCCTGCACAGACGCAGCCGCACGGTGGTCGTCCGTTCTCTGAGACGCCGTTCTGTAAAGTCAGGGCTGCCCGTCGTTCCACAGAGATGACGAATGTATTGAAATTCTCTTCTTTGTGATTAATGTGACGGCACCCCGCGGGGCGGGCCCACAGAGCTACCTGTGGACACACCCGGACATCACCGAGTGCCGGGAGGGTGTGCGGCCCTGGCGCTGCAGGACGCCGGCTGCCGGACTCGACTGCTCTGGGCAGACGCACGGATGCCTTTCCCCTGCCCTGTGCCTCAGCAGCGTGGGGCCCCTGCACACAGGTGGTCACAGCCGGCGGGAGGGGCTGTCTTGTGAACTGGGGGCAGCTCCTGAGAGCGGACACGTTCTTGTCGAGATCTCTGCAGACCTTCATGAATCTTCAGGCTGCACGTGGCCTGGAACGTTCCAGATCAGTGAGCACCAACATCTGACGGGCTGCCTGGTTTAATGACAGCCTCCCCCCACTTCCTGCAGGAAATAAAGGAGGATCTTCCCTCTGATGACGTTGCCGTCAAAACTGCCTGAGGCAGGGAAGCGTTATTTGAAATGCTGTTTGCGGGGTGGGGCTCCGTCAGTAGCTGATTTTCAGAAGTGGAACCGCCCATGCCTGCTGCCCGTGGGGCCTGTGGGGTCCTCATCTACTGTCGGCTGGGCTGGCCCTGTGGCCCCAGTAGCTCAGGGTCCTGCCCCCCCTGCCCTGGGGCAGTGGAGTGGGGCGCAGCCGCACTGAGCAGACGCAGGGAGGTCAGCCGCCTGCACTTCTGGAGCGCTGATGGGGAGAAGCTCCAGTCCCGTGTCCTGTGTGCCTGTGACGTCAGGTGCAATGTCCTGGGGGGAATCAGCGTTCACCTGTGTGGCTCCCCCTTCAAGGAGCTCAGTTAACGCTGAACATTTTTACGCCTGCCCCCAGGTCCTTGTTGACTGCTCTGCTAGGAAGCCCCACGGTGATGGTGTTGGGAGGCACCAGGGGCCTGTAGGCGCCTGGACGTCCTGGGACCCGAGGCCTGAACCACAGGGGGGCCAAGAGCAGGGACACCCAGGACGCACAGTGGGGAGACGGACAGGGAGGGTGCAGGGCGGCCTCAGAAGGTCACGGGTCATGGGGCTCATTGGTGGCCCCAGTGCACCTCTAGCTTATTGTCATCATCTGGCCTGTCCCAGCCACTGGCCTTGGAGCCCATCCCAAATCCAGCTTGGTTTAATCTCGAGGTCCTTAACTAACTACACCCACAAAGACCCTACTTCCAAGTAAGGTCACGTTCTGAGGTCTGGGTGGACACCAATTTTGAGGGACACTCCTCGGCCCGACAGCGCGGAACAGAACAGCACGCCCGCCTCACCTGATGGACCGAACACTAACGTAGTAAACGCTTCTTGGGAGAGGTTTACCTAAAAATAAGGTGCAGTGAAAAAGAACACACTTCTGTCCTTGGTTAATTTAGTGGCGCTGGTTAAGCTGTCTTCAGTCACCAAATTTTAAAATACCGCGTAGTATGTCTTTGGGAAAAATCGGAATCTGCTAATGGCCTGGCCTGGCTTTTTAAAAGGGGTTTTAACTGCAAAAACAAGTAACAGAAGTTTTGTGGGAACCCTGAGGGTGTGAGTCCGCCAGAGCCAACCTCGAGCAGACGGTCGAGGAGGGGCGTCCAGGAGTCCGGCCTCCGCGAATGCAGATTCAGGGCCCCGCGCTCTGAGGGGCCGGCTCGCTGGGCCTCTGACCCACTTCACTGCTTCTGATTGTCGTGCAAAGTAACTGTGTGGTGAGGATGTGACGGGAGGGACCGGTGAGCACCGCCGCTGCTTCCTGTCACCGGGAGCTTGTTAGAAATAATCATCCCCGGGCCCCCGTGGGGAGAAGCACTTTACGTTGAGCCTCGGGCATCGGGCGTCACGTGAAGCACCACGCCCCGGGCCGCGGGCCCCGCAGGTCACACCCAGGCACCCACTGGGCCTGCACCGCAGAGCCGGGGCTTCCCCCGGGACACGGCCGCAGCGGCCGGCATCCCCCCGGGCTGACTGCGCCGGGCGGCCCCCTTACGGAACACGCGGGAGGCCGGCCTGCGTCACTAGGCTGGGGGCCGCGGGGTCCTGTGGGCGCCCGTCTTGGCTGCGCCGCTTCCTGCCGCCTGCCACGTTCCCGAGTTCGTCTCCGGTCTTTGCAGCGGCAGGTGTCAGGAGTCACCCCCGGGAGGACAGAGCTAGTGCTTTGTTTTCAGCGGCCTGCACGGGTGGGTCCGTCTCACAGACGCCGTGGGCGGGTTGGATACTCTGATCTTGCTCAGTTTCCAGCCGCTGCTCCAGAGCTGGTGTCTCTTCCCCGTTTGTCCAACGAGTGTTTCCTGCGTGGGGCCTGCTGTGTGCCCTGTGGCGATGACCCAGCTGCCAGGAGAGCCGTGGGGGTGCATCTGCCCAGCAAGCGGGACGGCCCCGGGCCTTGGGCGGCCTGTGGGCCGAGTCCTGCACCTTGTCTGCCCTTCCTGCTGGGCTTCCGTCCATTCCGTGACCCCCGGAGTCTGAAAAGCAACCTGACAGCAGAGTTCTCCAGGGCGTCTGTGATTCCCGTGACCCTGTTCCAGAAGCCCCTGCCTTCTGCAGGAGAGCCCTGTTCCGGAGGCATGCGTGTCTGGACCGTCGTGTCAGCTCGGGGCCAGCAGGGCATGTTTGGGAATGGGGTTTCCTGTAGGCGAGGCCTGGCTGGGAGCCGTGCAGTCCTGTTGGGGTCTCAGGTGTCCTCCAGGGGTGTCAGTGAGATCGGCGGTGTCGACAGGGCAGAGGTGCGGCCCCAGGCGGGCCCCCAGGTGTGCGCAGCCAGGAGGAGGGGGCCCAGATGAGCACAGGCGCCCTCTGCCCACCTACCAGCCGGGGCTCAGAGTGCTCTCTGCACGTCTGCTGTGCCGCGGAGGTGAGTGGGGGACTGGCCTCTCCTTCCAAACCACAGCAGGGCCCAGGAAGGACACGGGTCGGAGGGAAGCCCAGAGGGGCTTGACCCACGCTGCCCACACCGGCCTTGGCCTGAGCCTGGCACTGTCCCTCCTCCTCCTCCCCGGGTGGACAGGCGGACGGTCAGCAGGGACCCCTCTTACAACAGCCATTTGTGGACACCCAGATTCAGTGCTTGTGAACGGGGTCCTGGGGTGGGAGAAGGCCGTGCGGCCTCGGCCCTGGCTCTGGAGGAGGTCTGAGCCCTCAGCTCAGGCACAGCGGCCCCCGCGTGTTTTCAGATGGCCCGAGGTCAGCGCGGCTGGTGAGCAGGAGCGCCCTGGACTGTGCGCCGCTGTGAGTGCTCCGGAGGCCTAGGGAGGCGTCGGGGGGTGGGGGATGCCCCTCCTGCCAGAGCCTGCACAGTCCGTCCGTCGCTGGGCAGGGCTCTTCCTCTGGAACGTGCCCTTCGAAGCCGACGCTGGCCTTGGCGTGGGCTCCGCTGCCGATCGCACACCTGGAGCGGCAAGGTCAGCCTCCTGGGCCCGGGGCGAGGGCGCTCCTCGCCGTCCTCCTGGGCGCCGTCGCGCACACTGGCCGGAGTCATCAGAGGTTAATTAAATCTGCCTCCGAAACAATGAGGGGCCAGTGAGCGGCTTGCGGTCCCCGTGAAGTACAGGCAGCGATTGTCCCTCCCGCGGGGGAGGCGGGGGGGGCGGGACTCCGGGGGGGCAGGCCCCTAGCTCCGGGCCGCGAAACCTTGCCATTTGCAGGGTGGGAAGGGAACAGGGTCCCCCGAGTGCAGCGTGAGAGGGCCCCGCCCCCCAGGACTCAGCAGATTCCCATCTCCGAGGCGACCCCTGCAGCAAGCTCACAGGGCACGACTGAGGAGACGGCGCCGTGACCAGGCTGGGCTCTGCCGAAGCCGTAGTTAAAACACGAGTCAGACACGACCGTCACGTGCCCTCCGAGGGGCCGTGCGTCATGAAGCTGGTTATTAACGCAGCCTCCAGCTCAGCCCTGGTGGCGGCATCGCTCAGAGGGTATGTTTTATGCCTTGCGCAGTGGCAACTGGCAGCTGGGGCGCTCAGCTGGCCGCAGTGACAAAGAGTGACAGCAGTGCCAGGCGCTCCCGTCTCTGCGAGGCCCGGCCGCGCGTCCACCTGCCGTCCTTCATCCCTGACAGCGATGGTGATGGATGTGTTTTTGGAGGCTGGCGGCTGTTTTGAAAACCAGTTGCCAGTCACTGACACGTGTGCGTGCGCTCAGGTGCCAGGTGGGCCTGTGGGGACACGGGCCCCACGAGGACCCTTCTGGGAGAGGCACACCCAGGCTAACAGTGCGGCCTTGGAAGGGGCAGGAGAGAAGCACAGCAGTGCGCCCCCCGCCCCTCGACAGCACCGAGGACCACAGCCAACCAGAGTGGTGCGGCCGGCGGCCCGAGCCCTGTCCCCCGACGCAGACCTTCCCGTGGGGTGCTCCGGCGTCCCGGGGAGGCGCTCCCGCTCGGCCTGGGGGGCCTGTTGCACGCCGGTGCCAGCTCCCCAGGAGCCCCTCCAGGGCCACCCGCCGGGAGAGTCGCTGTGCACCCGCCCCCGAGTGCCGGTGGAGTGCTGGCTTGCAGTTGGTCTGCGCTTAGCTTGCTGATCTCAGCCCCAGCCGCACCCCTGCACCCCAGAGCCTCGGCCATTGACACGGTGCCCACGGGCCCCCCCAGGGCCCCCCGCGGCCCCCAGGAGCACCTGGTGCCCAGGAGACGCCGCAGGGATACATCTGGAGAAAGCCTCGTTGGGAATGGAGCCTCCGGGACGGTGGGGGCTTCAGTGTGCCGCCCGCCCGTCCCCTCCCTGGGTCGCTGGCAAACGCTAGTGCTCCCGAGGGTGTCTCCTCTGAGTTAGGAGTGTAGACCGGGCTGCGGGGCCCGCGGCCTCCTCGGCTCCGGCTATCACTTGTGTCGGCAGTGGCTGAGCCGGGAGCCTGTGGGGGGGGGCGGTAGCCGCATCACTGAGCTTACTCGTGTGGCCTTTTAAGGTCTTGGTTTTTTTTTTTTTTTTAAGATTTTACTTATTTATTCATTAGAGACACAGAGAGAGTGAGGCAGAGACACAGGCAGAGGAGCAGGCTCCACACAGGGAGCCCGACGTGGGACTCCATCCCAGTACCCAGGGGTCACGCCCGGGGCTGAAGGCGGCGCTAACCACCGAGCCACCCGGGCTGCCCTAAGGTCTTGTTTTAAAACAGCAGGTTTACTCATTTAAATCGTTAAGTTTATTTAATGAATGTTTCAGAAAAAAAGACCTTCTTTTGATCTGTTTTGATGTGGGGCCTGTGGCATTAAACTAAAACTACGATGTTAAACTTAATTATGACGATTCTGGGTGTCACGTTGAGGGGATTTTCTCCCAGAAAGTTTGTCTTACAAATTAGCTCATATTTCCAGCGGGTAGATTGATGTCACAATAATTATTCCCGTGATCATACAAAAAAGACTTTCCCCGTCAGTGGCCTCCTGTTGTGGGAACTTGATTTTCTGACTTGTGGTCAGGCCCGTGCTCCCGGATCTCTCACGCCTTGTTCTGCGCGTCCTGCTAGGTGGTGCTTTGACGCTGCTTTGCTCCCGCTCGGGGTCAGCACAGCCCGTGGGGACGTCAGCCAGCCGGGCTGGTGGGAGGAGGTGCCCCGGCCCCCGCTCCTCCCAGGTCGAGCCTGGCGTGTCCGTGGAAGCCCGGGGCTCTCGAGACCACACCCGGAGCACGTCCCGTGTCCCCAGCCAGGGCCTCGTCCCGGGGGAGCCCTCCTGGCCTGAGAAGAGCCCACTCGGCTCCCTTCCAGAACGCCGGCTGAGTGGTCCACGCGGGCTCACAAGCACCGTGGGGCTGGCCCCGGGCACCCGCGCGTGGGCGCTGCTGCCGCTTCCTTGGCGCCCGCCCTCGTGGCCGGGCTGGTCGGGAGTCGGCCGAGCCGTCCTGGGAGAGGAGATGAAAGGGTCTTTATGGGGTGTTGTTGTTCTGGATGAACAGTGCACAGTCTGAAACAGAGAGGGGGAAGGTGCCTTCGCCGCTGACATAAGCCCCATAACGGCGCCTCCTCAGGACCCGCCAGCAGCTCCCCGTGTCCCCGGGCGCAGTGGCGGGGCCCTCGCTCCCGTGGCGTCAGCACGTTGGGGTCCTCAGAGGCGGTGTTTCCCCAACAGTAAGGGGCCTCTTTGCTGCTAGGAGTGCAGGGGTTTGGTGGGAAAACCTTTGAAAGAGCTCGCTGGAGGGTCTTTGGGAAGTCCGCGTGCACGGGACGGGGACCATTTGGGACCGTTCCTTTCCCGGGAGAGGACGAGCCCCGAGCTGCTCTCCCCTGGAAGCTGCCTTCCGGCCCCATCCGGGACTGTTCTGTGTGTCCGTGCAGACCTGATCCTACAACCCCAGGGGTCAGCTCCAGGACATGGCCGTCCACGGCCCCAGGCCTGCCGCCCTCCCCCGCTACCACAGCCCTCGCTGCCCCCCGGGAGCCGTGCACCTGTGCGAGGAGGCGTGCACGTGTGTGCAGGTGCCAGTGTGTGTGTACACGAGTGGTGCGCAGCGTATGCACCTGTGTGTGCGTCAAACACAGGCGCTGCCCGTGTGCACGTGTGTGCACAGACGTGACCTGAACCCACGCCATGTAGACGCGTGTACATCTGCTGTCCGTGTACACGGTTGTGCTCACGTGGGACAGGGAAGGAGCGGAGACGTCCGCCAGAATTCATGCCGCTGTCCCAGGCCGGGCGTGCACGGTGTGTCCTTGCTGTTCGGGGCGGCAGGCCTCCCGGGCTTGTGTGGCAGCCATGTCCCCGGGGCTGAGCCCCCTCCGCTGCAGGTGCCCCTCGGCCACCCCGGCTGTGGGGCAGCATGAGCCCGCCCCCGGGGGGACGGAGAAGTGGACGGTCAGCGGCTGAGGCGCCCTTTCCCAGCACTGTCCCCGGATGCTCAGGCTACCAGGGACCCAGGCGCGTCTTACAGCCACCGGTTTCCATTCTGGAACCTTCAGCGAAGTGATGGGCTGGTGGCTCTCCATTATAGCCCTTGCGTGTGTTCAGGACTCGGGGTCATGCCCCGCGGTGGCCCCGCTCCCCTCTTGGTGGCAGAGGCCCGCTCATCACAGTGGCCCCACCTCCCACGCTCCGCTCTGTATGGGCCGGGGCACCCACCCCCCTTCTCCCCAACAGCTGGCCTGAGGCCTGGCTGCTTCCGTCTACTGTGCGCTCCTCAGGGTGGCTTTTTTTTTTTAATTTTTATTTATTTATGATAGTCACACACACACAGAGAGAGAGAGAGAGAGAGAGAGAGACAGAGGGAGAAGCAGGCTCCATGCACCGGGAGCCCGACGTGGGATTCGATCCCGGGTCTCCAGGATCGCGCCCTGGGCCAAAGGCAGGCGCTAAACCGCTGCGCCACCCAGGGATCCCCTCAGGGTGGCTTTGCTGCCATTTTGTCGTAGCTGTTTGTCAGGAAGGTCCCAGAGGGTGGCCCCTCGGCCCACGGCTGGTCCCGGGGAGCACTGGCCCCCGTCGGATGGCTCTGGGGTCCCAGGCGGGCTGGAGAGCCCTCGGCCCAAAGGAGGCGCCTCCCTGGGACTGACGCCCTCGGCCTCGGCCGGGCGCATCGCTTCCTTGGCCCCTCTGGAGACGTTGCTTTAAGGCCCGTTTCTTCCACGAGCTTTTCCTGCCGGCTTTTCGGGAGCATCTGCGGCTGAAATTAGGCTGGAGCATTCCATTGTTTCCGATTTCACGCTCTCAGAGGGCCTGCTTGTCGTGTGCGGAGCTGTCAGGGATGAAAGCCTGCGGCAGGGTCCCGCTTCCCCGGCAAGGCGTGAACGATGGGGGAAATGTGTCTTCAAGCCCACCCACCAGTTCACGGGCGCCAGGCCTCGAGCGAGGAGGGGCGCGTCCTCCGGAGTCCCTGGGCACGCGGCAGGGGCAGGGCTCAGGGCTTCTCCCCCCTCCTCCTTCATCCTCCTCCTCTCTCCTTCACCCTCCTCCTCCTCCCACCTCCTTTCCCCTCCTCCCCCCTCCTCCCCCTCCTCCTTCATCCTCCTCTCTCCTTCACCCTCCCCCTCCTCCCACTTCCTGCCCCCTCCTCCCCCTTCCTCCCTCCCCCTCCTTCATCCTCCTCTCTCCTTCACCCTCCTCCCTCCCCTCCTCCTCCCCTTCCCTCCTCCTCCTCCCCTTCTTCCCTCCTCTTCCTCCCCTTCTTCCTCCTCTTCCTCCCCCTTCTTCCCTCCTCTTCCTCCCCCCTCCCCCTTCTTCCTTCTGCCTCCCTCCCCTCCTCTCTCCACCCTCCTCCCTCCTCCCCCCTCCTCCTCCTTCTGTCCTTGGGTGTTGACATCTGAGAAGTGCCAGCCGCACACTTGGCTTAACCATCAGATGTCCTCTGCAGAGGGGTTCTTCCTGTCTGTTGCTGGGAGCAGGAAAGCCGGGTGAGCCCTCACCTCGGGAGCCTCGCCCACAAGCTGCCTGGCGCGACAGGTGAGGGCGCCCACCTGTGCAGGGCGCTGCGGGGCTCTCCCTCTGGGGCTCTCCCTCTGGTGCCGCCTCTGGGGATCTCAGTTTAAAAACAAAAGAAAGCGTGTGTGGTGGCTGGTGTGTGATTCCTCGAGGATCCCCTCCGGTGCTTCCTTCAAAGCTGCCCTACGTGTGTGAACGACACGCGGCCGAGCGGGCTCCGGGGCTCCACCGGTTGTTTCCGTGGGCCTCGCGGAGGGAAGGAAAGCAGAGGCCGCCGTGCGCTTCCTGCGCGTTCAGCAGTCTGCGGACACCTGGCCCCGACCGGTTTCCATCCCTGACGGGCATCAGGATCCACCTTGGGCCCCCCCCACCCCTTGTCGCCACAGAAGACGGATAGCGACCCCGGGACAGTGGCTCTGCTCACCCTCCAGGAAGCTCCGCTCCCGGCCAGACAGGGAGCCTGGGGGAGGTGGGCTACTTCTTGGCCTGAGGGAGGCTAGACCGCTGCCCGCTCCCACTGGGACCCCTCCTGACTCCGGGGCAGGGGGCGGGGGGGACCAAATGCGGGTTCCGAGGCCACGCGGGGCCTTGCCGACAGAAGGAGGACTAGCTGCTCGTGCTCAGCAGACAACTTTAAATTCAAAATATGCTTGCAATGTATGCGTTGCTTCCTGCATTTTCTGGAATGGAGGGAAACAGGACAGTGGAGAGCCAGCAAGGAGCCTGCCCCTGAGGAGAGAAGGACCCACTACACCCCCGGGGAACGGGGGGCACGCCCGCGGGCACGCACGCCCTCCACCCCCTCCACTGCCCACATCCTGGCCCAGGCTGCTTTCTGGGACGCCGCCTCCCACCACAGGCACCAGGCTGAAGACGCCGCACCCGGCGGCCCCCCAGGCCCTCCCCAGCTCTACGACTGCCTGTCCCTGGAGCCCCCACATGACTGCTCCGCTGTCGCTGCCCCAGTTCTTCCTCCCGGGCGCTCTTACGGGGTCGCCGTGGTCCCACCCGACACCCCTGTGACCGGTGGCTCTCCGCCAACCAGCTCGCGGCCCTCTCACCTGCCCGGGCTGCGCTTGGTGCTTTGGAAACTCCTGGAGAGCGTCAGCCCCTGCCAGAGGCACCGGACTGCGGGCGCTGGGCGCAAAGCCGTGCAGAGACCACGCTGACGGCAGCTGACGGCAAAGGCCGGGGGAGCCGGGTTCCCCTGCCGCCTCTGCAGGTGGATCCGCAGCACGGGGGCCCACGGGGGCCCGGCTCTCGTCCGCAGGTTAGCAAGGGACTGATTTTTTTTTTTTTTTTATGATAGTCACACAGAGAGAGAGAGAGGCAGAGACACAGGCAGAGGGAGAAGCAGGCTCCATGCACCGGGAGCCCGACGTGGGATTCGATCCCGGGTCTCCAGGATCGCGCCCTAGGCCAAAGGCAGGCGCCAAACCTCTGCGCCACCCAGGGATCCCAAGGGACTGATTTAAACAAGACCTTCAGACTGTGCTTCGGGCTGCCTCACCTCGTTCCTGTCCCTCGTGGAGTTTTTAGAATTCACGTTTAGAGGTTTCTGCTTGTGTGCCTCTTGCCTACACGGACTGAAGCCTGCCCTGCGGACGTCGGGACAAACTTGTAATGGACACATCCCTTGCGAGGCTGCCCCCCGTCAGGCTTGGCTCCGTAAGTCAGGGCCTTCCTGAGGTGCCCCTTGCGGCACCGCAGGCATCCTGGGAGCCAAGAGCTCCTCACCCCTGGGGCTCCGTCATGTGGCCCGTGTGCACTCCGAGGGGCCTGAGCTGCACCCATTCACCATCCGTGCCACTGCGGAGCACGGGGCCCTTCCTCTGCAGCCCCGGATATGGAGTGGATTCCTCAAGGCCCGGCTGTATGGGTCCAGAGCTGTTGCCTGGGGTCGGGTTTGGGGCCGTGGGGGAGCATCGGTGGCAGTTGAGTGCGGGCATTTGGGACAGGCTTATTTAGCTCCTGGGGTGGGCAGGGCACACGTGCCCCTCTGTGCCCCTCTGAGCGCTGGTGGCTGAGTGTCAGGTGGGCTGTAAACTTCAGGACTCGGAGAAAACACTGGAAAGAGCCCCCTGGGCTGACCCGGGGCCCCGGGGCCCGGGGGTGCCCTGTCCCGGCCGCCTACTCCAGCAGTTATCCAGACTGCGAAGAAACACAGGAATCTCATTGTCCACACGGCAGGTGGACAGGCTTGCTGACAGCGGTCCCGGGAAATTCCAAGACAAAACCCGGGCACTCCGAGTGCCAAGAAGACAAAGTGCGGGGCCGTCCTATCTGGTGTCCCTTCGTGTGGCAGCTGATCATGAAATAAATCTTAGATGGCGCTTAAAAAATGGCATTTTGGGTATTTTTTTTCCTCCTTTCAAAAGAAGAATCCTTCGGTAAGTAGGCGAGCGGAAAGGCCCCGGCCTGCAGGTTTCTGCATGAGTGGTCATGACTGCGGACTGAAAGCGGAGACGAGGCTGAGGCCGGGCTGGCCGGGGCCTGATCACTTCTTTAAAACCTGGTGAATGAGGTGCCTCCGTGGGAGGGTGTGGAGAAAGCAGGCCGAGAGCAGGAGGCGCAGGGTGGCCCCTCTCAGGGCGCCTGGCTGATCAGATGTTTATCCCTCGGGAGCCCGCCCGAAATGGCTAAATAAAGCAATGGTTTTAAAAGTTTCTAGCAGATGCCTTTGGGAGAAGAACCAGGAGTTTCCTGAATCCCGTCCTGGGGTGGCGACAATGGCCGTCTGCCTGCCCCAGCCCTCCCCCATTCACGGAAGCACTTAAGCCACTTAAGCACATTAGCATCTGGATGGAGCCGGACCTCCTCGGACGCAGGGGTGGGCAGGGTGGCCGCGCTCTGCTCCGGATTGTTCCTGCGCTTGTTCTAATCCGCACTGTTTGAAGGCGGCCAGACTGATTTGTGACACATGAGTCCAAAAGCCACTCTGGGGGCTTGACCTGCTTAACTCATCTGTGCTCTGAATGTCAATGGCCTGTCCTGGTCCCACCCTTCTGGGGACAGCGGCCACTGCCTCCCTGCCCCATGCTGGGCGCTGCGTGTGCACGTCCCGGCCAACCCAGAAGGGTCTGCCTCCCTCGGGCTGCAGAGAGGCTTGCGGCTCATCCCCGCGGGTCCCTGCCCGTGGAGCCTGCCCAGGAAGGGTCTCCAGCCGCACCGGGACCTGCCCTGCCCGCCCCTGCGCGGAGGCCGCTCTCCCCTGGGTGAAGGGTTTCCCACAACTTCACAAGGGCCCTTGAGAGGAGGATGTTTTTAAAAGTCAAAATCAGTTGTTTCCTCACAGTCGTCTTTTTTTCTTTTTTTTTTTAATAAAAATCATCTAGTCATTTTTTAAAGAGCAGCTCCGTTGAACTGTGGTTTAGAGACCGGCCTCTGTCCCCTGGCACTCAGCCCCAGGCGGCCACCGCGTACCCGTCCTGGACGTTTGTGTGCATGGACCCTGGTCAGCAGGGGGAGGGGGCCCTGCTTCCTGCGTGCTCCCGGGTCCTCGCCCCCATCTGCGCGGCCTGCCTTCTCTGTACGATGCCGTCCCTGTCGTCCCTGTCGGCGCACCTGGCACTTGCTTTGCTGGATACGTTCCTAAGTGCCTGCCTGCCCTGGAGCCGGGTGAGCAGCCCGGTGGGGGTCTGCAGCGTCCTCGAGCTGCGTTCAGCGAGCCGCCCCCCGCTGGCACCCGCCCCAAGCCTTTCCCGCCGCACACCCAGGTTCAGAAGAGAGGAATTTTCTCAACAAAGCTGGTTGTAGTTTGTAGTCAGTCAGGCGGTGGCCTGGCAGTGAGCTGCGTGTGCCTTGTGGAGTGCGCCAGCCCGGCGGCCGTGGGGGTGACCGTGCTCGCTCAGCCCTCTCCCTGCCTGTCCAGCTGTCCCGTCCCTCAGCCAGTCAGTCTCTGCCTGGGACCCAGCGTGGCCTCTGTTACCCCCGGGCCTGTCCCATTGCCCCCCCCCCGCCGGGGCAGATCTCATTGCAGGGCATCCCCAGCCCGCCTTGGGGACCCCATGAGGCAGCTGTGACTTCCCCAGGCAGTGAAGCCCCCAGCAGACCTTCCGGGGTCAGAGGTGAGCCCGCTCCGGGGCAGCTCAGGGCAGGGAGGTGGGCAGGGAGGCCAGGGCCACTAGAGCCGCGCGGCACTTGCTGGCGGGCCTGCCCTCGGACGCCCACCTGCTGACGCCCCTGCTTCCGTGCGGGCGGATCCACGGCCCCGTGGCGTGTCGGCCCCGTGACGTGTTGGTGCGAAGCCAGGCAGAAGCAGCCTGGGAAGGACGGGCTCAGGGCAGCAAGGCCAGGTGTGCCAATCGCTTTCAGGGGACACAGGCTGGGGCCCCTCTCCTGGGACTGAGTCCCTTCTGTGTCTTTTGCAGACTCTCTGCACAAAGGCCACGATGCAGACGGTCCGCGCCGCCGACACCAATGAAGTCGTGAAGCTGATATTTCGCGAGTCGGACAATGACCGGAAGGTAAGTGAAGCCCGAACGGTGGGCCGTGCACCGCGGCCGTCAGGAGTTGGGGAGCGTCTGGACTCTGCTCGAGGCGTGGCCCCCACTCTGCCCGCACTGACGTCCACTTTTGCTTTGCAGGTCATGCTTCAGCTGGAGAAGAAACTCTTCCACTACTTCAACCAGGAGGTTTTCCGTGACAACAACGGCACTGCGGTGAGCTCTGCTGCAGATGGCCTCGAGGCCGTCGCAGCCCCGGGCTCTCCCGGGACGGGCTCTGGGCCACACCGCGGGCCCCGGGGTCTGGTTGGCGGGCGGCACGGGAGGTGGAACGCTCACGCTCACGCTCCAGGCACACGGGGCGGCCAGCGCGGCCTGGGCTCGTGTACACGCCTGACCAGGCCTCCCTGTGCCTGCCTGTGTGCACACGTGTGTGCGTGCGTGCGAGCAGAGGACGTGCGTGCAAATGAAACATGCAGCTCAAACCAGTTGGTCGAGACCTGGTCGTGTGGGAACCGCTCCCCTGCTTTGAAGCCACTGCCCACTAACCCTTCAGAACCCAGAGACGCAGCGCAGCGAGGGGCAGCCAGTCTCTCGCGATGTGATTTGGGCCTGTTTTTCATGTGGTTACGGGGTATCTGTTTGTGTAGATGAACAGTCGCTGTGTGACGTTTGTATAAACGTCCCCACCATGGCCAGTTCCAGGCTCCTGACCCCACGGCCCCCGGGGCTCATGGTGCAGAGGCCGGTCCCGGCGGGGGCGGTGCATGCTGGAAGGCTGAGGCTTCCCTAAAGGCGCCCCAGCAGGTGGGGACACCTGAACACACCTGCCACCCACCTGCCTGCCCTCCGGCCTTTCTGCTCCACCCACCCCCACCCCTGCTCCATAGGGGCTGTGCACAGCTGTCCCCATTTTCATCTCCCGGTCACCCCACGCCCTGCAGTCTAGCCTACATGCCACCAAGACCACAGTCACCTGTCTGGAGGACATCTTTCTTCCAAAGCCTGGGGATGGTGCTTGGACTCGGCGCCCCCGCCCCGCCATCCCTGTGCTCACCTCTCTGCATCTGGGAGCCCCAGCATGGTCTTGTCACCCCTGCCCTCGGGGCCCAGCTGTGCTGAGTGCTCTACACCTGTGCCTCAGTTTCCCATCAGTGTGTGGGAGGAGGGCTGGCAGGTGTCAGTGTTGGGTGACAGGCACTGCCCCACTAGCAGACTCTGCCCGTCATGGGTCCCTCCATCAAACCACTGGTGTGGAGCTGCCTCCCGCCTCCATCCCCACAGCCCCCACGTCCGTTACCCCCTCCACATCCCTGTATCTCCCCTGGGGCCCAACCTGGGGCTCGTCTCGTGTGTAGACGGTCAGGCCTCTGCTCCAAGCTCTTTGCTGCTTCTCACGGACCTCAGGTGAGCCTGGAGCCTGCTCTGGTCTCTGAGGCCAGGCTCACTGCTTGGCTCTCCCCCCACGTCCCCCCACCATTCAGGGCACCGGGTTTCCTTTTGCTCCAGCAGATGCTCTGGTTTCCTTACCTGCTCTTCCCAGAAGCCTGTCCCACTGGGCTCTCTTCCCTTCGGCCCTGGCCACTTCCTGTCTCACCTCCTCCGGAGGCCTCAGGCCCTGGCGAGGTTGACTCTCCTTCTGTGTCCCCTGCAGCACCCAGCTCAGCACGCGTCAGTCATATCCCCTGCAACACCCAGCCCACTTCCTAGGCAGGAGGCACCAGGGTAAGGACCTGTCCTACCTGCTGTCTGCACCAAAGAGGGCAGCAACCCGGTGATTTAGGGCCTGAGCACTCAGGGCACAGGCTTGGGGACAGGACTGTTGGGGAGACCGGATGCAGGGAAAGTACCCAGGAGGCTGTCTCTGGGCAGCTGCGTGACTTTCTGAGCTTAGAGGCAGCGTAGGCTTTCTGGGCCCTGGTACAGAGGCAGCCCCTGATGTGGGGCCCAGGAGGCGAAGAGTGGATGGGGGGTGGCACCGAGGCGGCCAGGGCCTGGGACGTTCGGGAAGGAGCAGGAGATGGGTGAGAAGGGTGTGCGGTGGGGCCCGGGCCAGGGCAGCACAGGGCGGGAGAAGGCGTGCGTTCAGGAAACGAGCCAGCACACCCGGACCCACCGCCACTGTCCTCTGCGTCTGGGCAAAGCGCGTGTTACCGCCATTAGAAATGACCGATGCTGTCACTGTTGGAGGTAGCAGGTTTCAGTTCTGTGTTCATCCTATACAATTTTTTAAGATGGAGGAAAATTAGTTTGAATATTCGGGAGACTGTTTGAATTTCATTCGGAGATGAAAGAAATGCAGCGTGGGGTTACGGAGAGTCGATTTCCATGGGGTTCTTTTGGAAAGACTCTCGTGCCCCTTTGGTGGGTCGGTGTGGCCCCTCGTGGAGGGCAGGGCGCCCGGGCCGCGGCCTCCCCGGAGGCGCAGAGGGTGTGCCGAGGGCTCTCGGGCCTTGGGTGGCCGGCAACGCCGCCCGCGCTGCCGCCGCTGCGGGTCCCAGGCGCTCGGTGCCTCCAGAGACGCCTCGCAGGGCCACGCCGACGCACGCTCCGTGCCCCCGGCCGCGACCCGGCACGTCAGTCACACAGAGGAAGCGGGGTCGTCCAGACCAGCCACGGGGGACAAGATAAATGGCCTGATGAGCCGTCTCACCTCCGCGGCGAGGCGGCCCACGGCCACTGGAACAAAGTAGCCATCCGCAGGATGGATGTGCCTGCGCCGGACGCAGCCCCAAAATCCATCGCGCCCTTCATCAAGCACCGGTCTTGTACCCGTCTGACAGAAATTTAATTCAAGCTGGCTTCTGGAAATAATTATTGTATTTTAAGAGTAGTAATCATTGGCCGGGACATGATTGAATGTGTCCATGCCTATTGACTTTTTCTATGATTTATAGCTTTGTTTAGTCGATATTCCCATCGAAATTGTATAATTAATTATAAGTGTGGCTGTCAGGGCTGCAGGATGGAGTGCCCTGGTGAGGATTTGGAGAGATTAAATTTTCCTTGGCTGTCCCAGGGCAGGGCTTGGGAATCTTCACAGCGCTTGGCCTGTTGGATAGAGATGTTTTCTGTGTGTTTAGCAACTGCTCTAGCTCAAGGCGCATTGATTTTCCGGGCTCTTTTTTCTTTATCAGCGCGGTGTCTCCGCAGTAACAGTGGAATTTGTACAGCTGGGACAGCTGCTGACAGATACATATGCTCGCCCGGCTGCTTCATCACTGTCCACACACCCCTGCGCTGTTTTTCACTTTGTAATCAACAAGAATGTTTAAGATACATGCGAAATTGGTTATCATGTTTCTGAAAAATCTCAAAGAGAAACAAATTATCATTTCAACAGAAATGCAGCATAATTTCTAATCAGGAAGCTCTCACGGCTGGAGATGGCCCCGTGGCAGCCCTGCGCCCCCCGCCCTCACGGAGCCCTGGGCGCGTCCCCCTGGTCCCCCGGGGGTTCGGCGAGCTGCCGGCCCGGCTTGGGACGCGTGGGCCGGGTTGGGGAGGCCCAGGAGGGCCAGGGTCGTCCGCTCTTGTCCTCGGCCTTTCCTGAGCGTCTAGCAGGGCCTGACACGGCAGAGGCTCAGTAAGCACCCGTGGACCTAGCGTGAGTATTCACGGCTCAGAACATCTCCACGTTAGAAGACGGACAGATGAGCCAACAGACGGGTGCTCTACGGGCAGAGCCGCCGGGGAGCAGCTGCGTGTTTCCGTGCGGGGCTTGGGGCGCGTGTGGGTCGGGCTGGGGTGCGGGCGCACGGCAGGACAGCCCGGGAGGAGGTGCCTGGCCCGCCAGACCCCGGTCGTCCAGGTCCCCCCAGAGGGGCTGTTACTGTTTCAGCAGCTGGGAGACTCAAACCCGTTCGTTCCAGACCAGCTATTGAGTTGCTTTAATTTTCTTCGCACCCTCAGCAGGTAGAAACACAGAAACACGGCGAGCTCCCCGTGGCTCCCTCCCAGGGGCTGCCGCGGTCGGCCCCGGATGGCGCGCCCGCCCGCTGTGCTCTCTCGCTGGCAGGGCCGCCCTCCTGCTCGGAGCCACGCCGACGGCTCATCCGAGTCTCCAGCTTGTCTCAGGCCTGCTGCCAGGCCGCGCCTGCTGGAGCACACGCGTGTGAGCGTGCGGGTGTCGGGTTCCGCGGGCCCTGGGCACCCACGCGGACGCCCTCCAGGCTGCTTCTGGCCACTGCGGAGGCCCAGGGCCCGGGAAGGCTTCCAGGGTCTCTTTCCGAGGCTGCACAAAACTGGAATGTTCAGCAGGTGACAAGGGAAAGCCACGTGCACGGGCTCCCACGCAGAGCCAGCGTCAGTGCGCAGTCACAGCCCCCGTACCCCCTCCTGGTGTCCCCCAGGCTGGTCTTGGGGACCTGGGAACCCCCACTGTTGTCACTGGGGCCAGACGCACAGTGGAGTGGAGTTGGTCAGCATCCTCGTGGTCACTGCTTTATAGTCTGTTGACTCAGTCAGAAATTTCTCAGAACAGCGGAACACGTGTGTGCGTGCGTGTGCCAGTGAGGGACGGTGCGTGCTCTGTCCGCTTGCAGAGCTTGGGGGGCCGCGGGGGCTTGGCCTGCAGCCGGGAGGTGGTGGCGTCTCGCTGTGAGAGAAGAACCCTCTCAGGGGAGGAATCTGGACACAGGCAGTGCCCTTTCCTGAGGAAACAGTAGGAAGCGAGTGTGGACTGCTGTAAAATCAAGTCCTAGGGCCACCAAGTGGGTGCTGCTCGGGCCCCGTTCTGGACAGAGATGCCCCACGGGGCTCGCGGGCTGCTGGCGACAGGAGGGTCAGCTGCAAGTGAGTCCCGAAGCTGCAAGTGAGTCCCGAGACTCGGGAGAGACCACGGCCGTCCGCGCGGAGGAGGGGCGCCCTGGCCGAGGCTCCGGGGGGCACGAGCCTGGGGGACACCCCCGGTCTCCCCGGGTTTCCTTCGAAGTGTAAGGAAGAGCGTAGAGCCCCGGCACCGCACAGCGGATGGGTCACGTTCCGAGTATCTGTACCTGAGCACCTGGCCCCTCGCCTCTCACAGCGGGTGGCGGTCAGATGGACGGCAGCCCCACGTCCCCCGAGACGAAGGTCCCCGAAGGCGAGCTTGCAGTCCAGGCCCCACACAGGTCGGGCGCACGCTTGAGAACAGCAGATGAACAGCCCAGTAGCCGGCAGAAACTGTAAAATAAGAATATTTAAAATGATTTAAAACATGAAAGAATCAGAAACAGACCCCACACCCGGAAAGAAACAGATTAAATAACGCAGAACTTCTAGAAGGTGGCCACAGAGAAGCCCGCGAGGTGAATTGGTGGCGGCGGCGTGGAGGGCGCGGCGCCCCCGGCAGGACGGCAGGGGTGGGGGCGGAGGGCAGCGCCGCGCCGGCGGCCACGCTGGGCGAGCTGACGCTGGGCCACGGGAGACGCATCCTCAGGGGCAGGCGGTGCGCCGACCAGCAGCGGGGCTCCAGACGGAGGAGACCGGGCAGGGGACAGCAAAGAGGCCGCCTGTCACCCGCAGGAGGGGAGCTGGCGCCAGGGAGGCCCAGGACCTCTCCGCGGGGTGCGGGGGTGCGTGGGAGCGCTGTGGTCACAGGACGCCACCGCCACGCATCCCGGAGGGTCTCACACCTCCGTCTCCACGACGTGGACTTCTCCAAGCACCTGAGCTCAGTGGGGGAGAGATGGCAAGATGTGCTGACGCCGGGAGAGCGGAGCACGGGCCCTGTGGCTGCACACGCGACCCTGCGGCTGCACACGTGACCCTGCGGCTGGCACACGCGGCCCTGCGGCTGCACATGCGACCCTGCGGCTGGCACACGCGGCCCTGTGGCTGCACACGTGACCCTGCGGCTGCACACGCGACCCTGTGGCTGGCACACGCGGCCCTGTGGCTGCACACGCGGCCCTGCAATAATAAGGGGCCCTAGATGCTTCCTGCTGACCCCCAGGCCGCCCGTCAGCCTGGCCGGACTTCCCTAGAGGCTCCACACCGGCCCTTCTGGAAACCCGGCCTCTGACCCGGGCCAGGCCAGTTCCTCTTAGCCGTCCTCGGTCAAAACCACGGAGCGCCTGTGCGAGCCAGCAGCTGCCCCCACGTCCACCCCGCCACATCCAGGGCCTGTCTCTGATCTGGGAAGGTCGGGAATTCAAGCTGCAGGGTGATCTAGATAAGAAACACGCTATAGGCATGTGTGTGCGTGTAATATGCCTAGAAACACAGGAGTGAACGTGCACATAACTGCAGGACCTGTTCGGGCCCCACGCACACACGGAGGGTGCATCTCTGTCCCTAGACCCTTCCTCTCCATCCCCAGCCCCACTGGAAGACCTGACCTAGGAACTTTCCAGAAGCCGTTTGGCCTGGAGACCTCCCTGGAGGAGGAGCCAGAGTCTCCCCTTGATGCTGGGCAGCAAGGCCACTCGGTGCCATGAAAGCCAAGCCCCTGTGTGCTCCACATGCTTCCCCACCCCACAGGTACCCCCTCCCTGAACCTCCCCCCCCATGGGGCCCTGCACCCCTGCTTGGCAACCACCCTGGGTCCCCCAGACCCGTCCCCATCGGGGCAGCACTGAGCAGGCTCACGCTCAGGAGATGTGGGCTCACGGGTGGCACGTGGGGTCCAGGCCCCCAACCCCTGGCATCTGAGCCTCCCCAGGCAGGGTCCGAGGCGTCTGAGTGTCTGGGGTTCTGCAGGAACGTGCGTGAGGCTCTACTGGTGTACCCTCCCTCCCCACAACCCCCCGCGCTCCTCCTGGCCACCCACTCCAGGGGAGCACCCCGGGGCGGGGGGCGCCGTGTGCAGGTGGCTCAGGTAGCAGCTTGGCACACAGGCCATGACTGCGTAAACACAGAGCTGCTGATGTCACACTTCTGGTGGACGCACGAGGTGCCGGGACAGGAGCTGGGGGGGGGGCCGAGGACCTGACCCACACGCACGTCCGAGGCTGTGCGTCGCCGCGGAGGCTCAGCTCGGCCTGGGGCTGGACACGGCTGGCGGCACCCCTTCCCCGCTGGGACACCGTGCCCCTTGGGGTTGGTTCCGAAGGGCTCCGCGGGCAGGCTGCTGTCTTCCCCCGCGCAGAAACCAGTGCTTCCCACCCAGGCTTCCTGCTGACCCCACCTGCGTGCCAGTGTGGTCACCGTTAACCTTAGTTTGGGCCGAGCTGAGAGCGCGTCCGTGCTGCCGGGCGTCGGCGTCAGGGCGCTGCCGTGTCTGCTGCCCCATGTGGTTCCGGCAGAGGAGGTGACCCTGCCTGGCCGGGCCGCCCTGGGCAGGGGGTGGAGCCCAGTGTGGACCCCGGGGCAGAGGGTCTGCTGGGAGCCCACAGACCTCCCCAGGGACCCCGTGGGCAGCCCCGGCGGCTCCGCCTGCGTACGGCCCTCCGTGGCCTGGCGTGGCTCCTGGGAGTGCGTGGGCCCCTGCCGCACACGACCGTGCCCCCCGGGAGGCCAGCCACAGTGACCTTGTTTTCTTGTTTCTTTTCTTTTCTTTAGCTCTTAGAATTTGACAAAGAGCTGTCTGTTTTTAAGGACAGGCTGTATGAGCTGGACATCTCGTTTCCTCCCAGGTAAGGAGCCCCGCGTGCGGGATGAGCAGGTAACTTACCCCGGGGCCGTGTGCACCTGTGAACACCTTCCTCCTGCCCACTCCAGACCCGAAGGCCGCAGCCAGCTGAGAGCAATAAGCGATTCTGCTCTCTTCTCCAAAAAAAGAAAATGATTTTTATGAAATATGCCAAATACCACTTCTCAGATCAGCACACTGGGTCTTTCTGGGAACGTAGGACGTTCGGCAGTGTGGGTGCTGGGGTAGCTCTGGGGGTGTTTTTCTCTTAGACACGAAGTTTCTGTTGTGCTTTACTCTGCTGTTCACAGCACCGTGACCCGCAGCAGTGACAGCCCGTTCCGTCGCGAGCACTGGGGGTGCGGCCCGCACCGGTGCCCAGGCCTTAGAGGGCGTGGGGCGTAGGGAAGCCGCAGAGGGCGGCCTCGGCGGCTGCGGCCTGACAGGAGCTCAGCCCGCCTCCCCCGCCGTGCCAGGCATTCAGGGGAGGGCACCCTGGGCCACGGAGGCCTCTCCCGGGACTCCTCCCCGGCCCTTCTCCTTTCTCAGACCCCGGTGTGAATCCTCGTCACTGGGGCACGTTCAGGGAAACTTTATAACACAGGCGTGGGGGCGTCCGGGGCCCACGTCACACCCTGTCACCAGACACAATAGCTCTGCTCCGAGGATATGCCCGGAAACCAGATGGGCTTTCACGTGTGCTGTGAGGGCGCCCCATCCCTGGGCCCCGTGCGCGGAGGCTGGCAGAGGACCCCGCAGCCCACCGCACACGGGGCTTCCTGCAGCGGGTGCACATGGCTGTGCCCCTCTGACCTCAGGGTCCAGACTCTGGCTGAGAGGGCCACCGCGTGAGTTGCAGGGGACCAGAGAGGCAGTGACTTGGTGCCCAGGCTGAGGTCTGGGACAGCCAGGAATGCCGCAGGACAGAGGGCCACCCCACCAGTTCCCACCCAGGGACTGACCACAGTGTCCCCCTTGAAGTCGCGGCACTTCCAGGTACACCTGAGACCTAAAGAGGGTCTTAGGATTTGTGAGCCCGCCCCTTCCTGGCTGCGGTAGCCCGGATGCCCCGAACGGCTCCTCTCACTTGAACAACCCGAGGATCTCTTTCTCGGTCTTTGCTGAGCTGGAGAGGAGGAAGGAGGCCTGGGGGCCACCTCGGGCAGAGGCCACGACCCTGTGGACACATGTACCCTGCACTGGCGTCTGCATCTCCAAGTTTCTCTCAAGCCCAGAGCCCACAGGGCCTAGTGGCCAGTGCGTGGGGGCGAGCAGCAAGCCCACCACCAGCTCGGGCAGCAGAGAGAAACCCGCCTGGCCCCGCCCGACACTTCGAGAGTTTGGCAGGACGGCCACGTGGGTGGTGGGGTCCTGGGCCGGTGGTCCCGGCAGAGGAAGCACAGGCCTCGCTGGGAGGGTGGGGTACCCTGCCTGCCTGTGTGGGGCCCTTTCTGCCCCTGGACAGGAGAAGCGGGTGACTTCGTGCTACGTGGGGGGAGCTTCGGAGAGCTGCGCGTGTGTGTTGGTTGTTGGGGTACCTCCTCCCGTGTTCACCGGGACACCTGGGGTGGGCTGGGGGCCCAGGCCGGGGTCACCCTGCCCTCAGCAAGGTCCGGGTCCATGAGGCGTGCGACTGCTGCTGAGCATAAATCTCTGTGGGGATTGCCTGGCTCGTGGGAGGATGGCCCCCAGCGATGTCCCTGCGCTGTCGGGGGACCTGGGGCTGCAGGGTGGTGTCCCGGGCCGTCCAGGTCGGACTGTGGAACCCCATGAGCCTGAGGAGCAGAGAGCTCGCTCGGACTGGGGACAGGAGCTGTGACAGGAGGGGACACGGGTGTCTCAGCAGCACTGGCTTCACAGGTGCAGGCGCTACCTGCCTGGTCAGTCAAGTCATCAGATACTTTCCCTTTTTTTTTTTTTTAAAGATTTATTTATTTATTTATTTATGATAGACGTAGAGAGAGAGAGAGAGAGAGAGGCAGAGACACAGGAGGTGGGAGAAGCAGGCTCCATTCAGGACCCGACGTGGGACTCGATCCCGGGACTCCAAGATCACACCCTGAGCCAAAAGCAGGCGCTAAACCGCTGCGCCACCCAGGGATCCCCTGCTTTCCCTTTGATTAGGAAATCAGACGGTACTTTCCCTGGATGGACACGGGAGGAGGGAAGGTGGAAGGTTTCCAAGCGAACTGGCAGCTCTCAGACGCCGAGCCCAGCTTCTGCTCAGAGACCCTGGCAAGACCCTCCCCCATGTCTGGGTCACACCAATCCCCTTCCTTTCGCTCTTCTGTACTTTTTTATTTTTTTATTTTTTTTAAATTTTTATTTATTTATGACAGTCACACAGAGAGAGAGAGAGAGAGAGGCAGAGACACAGGCAGAGGGAGAAGCAGGCTCCGTGCACCGGGAGCCCGATGTGGGATTCGATCCCGGGTCTCCAGGATCGCGCCCTGGGCCAAAGGCAGGCGCTAAACCGCTGTGCCACCCAGGGATCCCTTCTGTACTTTTAAAAGTATTTTATTTATTCATGAGATACACAGAGAGAGGCAGAGACACAGGCGGAGGGGGAAGCAGGCTCCCTGCGGGGAGCCCGACGCGGGACTCGATCCCAGGACCCGGGGTCACGCCCTGGGCTGCAGGCAGATGCTCAACCTCTGAGCCGCCCACGCCTCCCAGCTCTTTTGCGTTTTGAGATCATGCCTGTGACCAGGGTCCACAGCCGCAGGGTGGCCACGTGGGGCTGCGAGAGCTCCAAGCTGTGGGAAGAGTTTAAGCTGCAGCAAAGTCCAGGACACGTGATGAGCGATGGTGAGGGGTAGCGGCTGTAAGGTGTGGTGCCTGCCAGGTACTCCTGACTGTACCGTAAAATAGGTGGTCGGGCGTGCTGCGTGTGTGTGCGTGTGTGTACATCTGGGGGGCTATGGGTGCATAATGGTATATGAGCTCGTGTGCAGACGTGTGTAGGCATATGCACGTGTGTGCCGCATGGGCACCTCCATGTATACATGGGGATGTGTGCAGAGGATTGTGTGCACTGTGTAGGCACATGTGCTTGTGAGCAAGTATGTGGGTCTTCCTCAGGTATGAGTGCACGTGTGTGCACATGGGTATGTGGTACGTGCACAGGTAAAGGCGCATACGTGCAGGGTGTGTGTGAGTTACTGTACGTGTGTGTGTAGTGTATATGTGTTTGGGTTTGCATGTGTGTACAGAGTCCACACGTGTGTGCATGGGTTTGCACGTGCGTACATGAGGTGTGTAGGTGTGTGTATACAGACTTGGTACACGTGTGGTTATATGTGCACATATCTAGGTGTAGGGGTGTATGCACGTATCTTATGGGTGTGGGGGTATGGGTTGTGTGTGCGTGTGTGCATGGGTGTGTGCACAGAAGGGCCCGTATGTGGTGTGTGCATGTACTTGGGTGTATGCAAGTGACCACTGCATGGGTGTGGGTGTGCATAAGCTATGTACGTGTGTGTGTACGTGATGTGTGCACGTGTGCATGTAGCTGTTTGCATGTGCATGAGTGTGTATGTGGGAGTGTGTTCGTGTGCAAGACCTATTGCGGAGTTTGTGCATGTGGTGTGCACACATGTGAGTAGGGAGTGTGTACATTCGTGTGTACGTGTGGGTATGTACTCGTGTGTGGCCTGGGTGTGGGCGTGTGTACACGGCCTGTGCGCAGCCCGCAGCACTGAGCAGCTCGTGGCGGGAAGCAGCTGGGGGCTTCCCATGTCCCCCCTGGAGCAGAGGGCGGGAAGCCCCAAGTGTGCGGCGCGCGGGAGTTGGGGACTCCGTGCTACGCCCACCGGGGGAGGGGCAGCGCTGCCCGCTGAGTCGTGAGTGAACAAACCTCTGTTCGGGGCCAGAGCCTTCCAGATTGGCAGGCCTGCGGCCCCTCCACTGCCCCCGCCCCGGGGCCCGAGGTCCCCCTGTGGGAGAGGAGGCAGGAATTCCATCCCCGCGCGCCCCGGGCCAGTGCGGGGAACCCCGGGACGACTTTGGGGGTGTCCATGTCCTGAGGGCCGGGCCCCAGCACTGGGGTCTGAGGCTGGACTGCTGGGCCACGAGGCTCTGCGCGGGGCCGGGGCGCCTACGGGTGGGGCTGAGCTCGAGGTGCCCCCCGGCTGCTGCACCCCGACCCGCAGGGCCCCCCCCCGGGGCTCCGCGGAGGCCAGTGCCCTGGCGAGGCACACGCGTCCTGGACTGGAGGATGCTCCTTCCCTTGGACAGAGGCTTGTGAGGTCGGAGGCCGCGCTGCGCGGCTCGCGTCTGTAAAGGTCGGCGGGGCCCTGTGGGGACCCTCCCAGAGGGGGCCCCCCAGTGCGTCGTCCACATGGCCCGGGCAGGGCTGCGCACAGCGAGATGCCGCAGGGACCGCGGGGTACCCTGCGTGCCAGGCCCCTTCCACAGCCCGGGAGATGCGCCCCACACGTATCTGCCCCGTGGGACTGGCTCTGCACTCCCAGGCGGCCCCGTGTGCTCTCAGCCGGCGCAGCTCTCGGTGGGTGTCAGGACGTACTGGAGCTCCCTGCGCGCTGCCGGGCTCCCGGGACCCTCTGGAAGGCTGCGAGGACTGAGCCCGTGTGGCCGGGGCCACCTCGGGCTGTCCCATCCTCACGGGGCTCTGGGCTCGGCGAGGCCTGTGTTTGCTCCGGTTCTTCCGAATCCAGGAACGTGGGGCTCCCTGTCCCAGGGCGTCACCTGTCTGTCCTGCGCAGGGACCCTGAGCATCTGCTCCCGCGGCTGCTGCTCCTGCACCTCCGAGCCGGGGGCGCGCTGCACACTGGTCACGCGTCCTGGGTGCCTCCCGGGGGCGCCTCCCGCAGGACTGCATGGGGCCGCTCGTCCTGGCCGGAGCACGGAGCGTCAGCACAGCCACACGCCGAGTCCCCCACAGACGCTCCGTTCGCGGACCGGCCTCGAAGGGAGAGAGGTTCTCCAGACATTGGTCGCTGTTCCCCATGGACTCACAGCCCCTCAGGCCTAGTGGATTGCAACTTCACGCTGTCACTTTGCTGGAGGACGGGCTGACATCCCGACATTCCCAGAGCGCCTTCGGCTCCTGTCCTTCCCATCGAGGGCACAGCGCGGCTCCCACCTGCGTTAGGGCAACGACGGCAGCCGCCGCCTGTGGGTGGCGATCAAGAGGCAGAGTGTGCGGCGGGCAGGAGGGCACGCCCCGCGCTCCAGGGTGGCACCGGCCCCCCCTCCCCCGCAGGCCAGGGCGGCACCCGGACACGTGCACGTCCAAGACGCCGGCGGTGTGTCCCTGTGCTTCTGAGGCGAACGGCCCTCTGACGGCTCACCGCGTGGATCTGAACCCGAATCTGTGAGCCGCTGGCTCCTTGCAGTTAGAAGGGCCCGGTCTCTCACCCATGCGCACAAGGGGCGACCTCACGAGCCGGCCCCCAGAACCCCCAGGTCGCCCGACTGTACGCAGGCCCCAGGTGTCGGCAGGTGTCGCACGGCGCTTCCCTCGGCACCACCGAGCGGAGGACGGTCTTCCCGGGGCTGCTGTCAGGCACGGGGCCCACACACGTTCTCCGGGGTTCTGGGCCGGGCTCGAACGCTTGAATTTTGTCACTGGCAACAAATAGCCTTGGATGTTTTCTTGAAGAAGTGGCTCGTTTCATCGCTGCTTGACAAAAGTCCTGAGTGACAGCAGCGTCTGCCTTTCTGGCAAAACAGATATTCCATGAAATGAGCCAAAACAGCCACCCGGCAGCACGCGTCACGAATGTTCGTCTCATCCCACCGCATCTCGAAACCACACGCCTCCCAGGCTGGACGGTGAGTGTGGCGCCCGCGGGGGCGGGGCCGAGGGGCGCCACCAGCACCAGCACGACGGCCGCGGCAGACGCGTGAGGGCCACGCACGCACCTTCCTGGCCCCCCGGGAGGGCCCCGGGACCCGGAGGCTCCGCACACCACACCCGGGGCTAGCCAGGAACTGAAGGGGCCGGAGGGCGCACCGTGGCGGTCGGAGACTCGCCCCCGCAGTGGAGCGCCACGCGGCAGGATGCGGCAGGCTGGTCCTGAGCAGACCCCAGGGCAGCCGCACGGGGCGGAAGGCCTCGCACTCGTGCTCACGCGCAGGTGGCGCAGGCGTGACTCGCTGGTGGTGCTGAGGCCACGACCCTGGGCTTTCCGGCGGGGCCGTCCCTGGACGTGGGGGCCGTGCCGCGCGGGTGACACGGTGACTGACAGGAGCTGCTGGCCTACTCAGAACTTCTCGAAGCAGTTTCCTCATCCACGGGAAGTCACGCGGGGAGAATCACGGTCCAGTGGGCAGGAGGTGTTTCTGCTCAACAGCTGATCACAGAGTGAGGTGAAGCCGCGGCTTCTGAGGACAAAAGTCTGTAAAGCGAGGTAAAGGCGGCTCGAGGAGGCGGGCGGTCGGCCCCGGGGCGTGTACTTCTAGATGAGGGATAGAGGCTCTCGGGCCGCAGGTTGGTGTCTGCGGTCACCTGTCCCGCTGGGAGGTCCGGACCGGAAGGAGCTGAGCCGCTCGGGGGAGCCAGGTGCACACTCCGCGGCCCGTCCGGGTGCCGCCGCCCCTTCTCCACCCGAGAGCGCAGTGTCGCTGCGGCTCCTGCTCCCTTTCCTTCTCTTTTTGTCTCTTTCTCGGTCTTTTCTGGGAATATCAGTAACGGTGGGGGTTTTTGTAAATTATTTATTTATTTATTTATTTATGATAGTCACAGTGAGAGAGAGAGAGAGGCAGAGACACAGGCAGAGGGTGAAGCAGGCTCCATGCACCGGGAGCCCGACGTGGGATTCGATCCCGGGTCTCCAGGATCGCGCCCTGGGCCAAAGGCAGGCGCTAAACCACTGCGCCACCCAAGGATCCCGGGTGGGGGTTTTTGAAACAGAGTTCTTAGGGACACGCTGTTTGCCAGGCCACCGAGGGCCCGCGTCTACACCAGCGTGTTGGGTACCGGGCTGCGGCTGCTGTCACCGGGCAGGGCTCCGAGAAGGCGCTTGGTCCCCGCGGCCTCCCTGGGTGCCCCCCACTTGGGGGAGCAGGTGCAGGACGTCCTGGTCTGGCTGTGCTTTACCTTGTCTCCTCTTGAGCCCGGAGTCCCCCACCCGCGGCCGCCCTGTGGGTTGGGCCTGGAAACAGCCAGTCTCTGTGCCCTCCCGGCCGTGATGTCAGGGCCGTGATGTCAGGGTGCGCCCCTGCAGCCCCACCCACCCGCCCGCCCGCCCACCGGCTCCGATGGAGTCCTCGTGTCTCCCGGCCTCCGCAAAGGGGCCGCTGCCCACATCCCAAGGGACGGAGCTGGAGGTGCCCGGGGGGGGGGGGGGTCAGGTGGGCGATTGTCACCGGCAGTCACGGCTCCCCCTCAGCCGGCCTGGGCACCGCCTGCCTGTGTCCCCGGCCCTCCAGGGCTTGCCTCAGAGGCGCGGGCGTGCACAGCAGGTTTCGTCCTGACCCCCGTCCGCTCCGGGGCTGCGCGGGCCGGGTCCCCGGTGCTCTGCCCCCGCCCCCGGCTCCCTGGGCCTCCCTGCAGCGGCAGCGGCACTGTTCCGTCCACGGCGTGGCTGGGCCCGTTCTCAGGTCAGGGGCCCTGCGCTGTGGGAGCGAGGGCAGTGCCTCGACCAGCAGGACCCTTCTTGGCACAGGTCCTTCCTCCTACTGAGCGCCCTGTGGACACCGTGGACGGTGGCGGCCGGGTCTTGCCCAAGCACAATGGGCCAGGCCATGGGGGACCCCGGGACTGCCCTTGGGGCGCGGACCCAGAAGCCGCTACTCGCGGCTTTTCCGGCTCTCCTCTGGGGCTCATCCCAGCGCCCCTGTGAGTCATGACCGCCTGTCGGGTCCCGGCGAGGACAGGGCAGGACGGAAGCTCCGCGGTCTGCGCAGGCGCCTCTGACCCATGGATCTAGAAGTTGCCTTTTGTGTCCTGGCACAACCCTGGGCCCGTGCTGCAAACGCTGAGCTTTGGCCCTGGTAGGTCCTGGTGGTCTGTGGGTGCTGTGTGCGGCCCTAGATGAGCCCCCAGGACCAGCTGGGCCCCCGAACCGGTTTGCTGTCGCAGCATCGGGGGCGTGTCCGAGCCTGGGGAGCTCATCCCTGCCCGACTGCATCTCCGCACGACGCCTTTAGTCTGCGATGACTCGCTGTCGCCTGCGGAGAGCCCCCGCCCACCACGACGGCTTCCCGCTCGAAGCCGCCCTCATCCCCACCTCGTCCCCAGCTGGGGGCTTCTCGCTCTCAACCCGGGAGCCCGTCCCCAGCCCCGCGGGTCCCGGGCGCCCAGGCGAGGCTGCGGGTGCAAGGCGGGCAGGGCCCGGCCGGCGCTGTCGTTTCCTCACCGCCGCTGAGCCGGGGGCCCGGGGTCTGCACGCGGGGAGCAGCATCGGCCGCGGGCTCGCCGCCCTCCTGCACAGGCGTCTGTAGAGCCGCTGCCGTCCGGGCCCCCTGCACGCGCTGCTGCTACAGGCAGGACTGGGCGGGTTTGGGTTTTAAGCATATTTGCTGCTTTGGGTCTTCAGTCAAGTGAAACGCTGATTCCCTGAGGGGCTGGGGCCCTCGGCCTCTGTTCCTGGTGAAAGCGTGTGGGACCCCCTGCAGGGCGGGCAGGCGCGAACCGTTTGGTCCGCGTGCAGGCCCGACACGGGTCTGGAGGCCGCAGAGCAGAGGGACCGGGTCCTCCGCAGAGCGGCCCCGAAGGCCAGCGCCGTCCCCGCTTCCAGGTGCAGGAAAGTGAAGCAGAGAAGACGCCAGCTCACACCCAAGACCATGTGGGCCTTTGGAATGAACTTAAAAACATTTTTTTACAAGGAAGAGTCTAGACTCTAGTGACGGCCGTACGAGGTCACCAGCGGTGAGCAGATGCGCCTCACTGCTGCGGGCACACGGGACGCTGCCCCCGTCTCCCCGAAGGCAGCTCGTCCTGCGTGCGCTCTTCACCCCTCAGTCAGTCCCGTCAGGATGCCCGCTTGCGGGGGGGCTGGCGGTTCTCCGTGGACGGAGACGGGACTGCTTCCGTGGGTTCTGGAATCGGAAAGAAGCCGCCCTGGGGTCCCCAGCTGGCGGCGCCCCCAGGCTCCCCGCCCACGTTTGTGTCCCTTGCCATTGGGTGCCCAGCTGTGGGGGCCCCGTCCCCGAGGGGCCGTCAGGGCCTGCCCTGTGGCTGAGCTGGGTCAGCGGGTGGGAGGGGCGCCCGGTGGCCGGAGCCCCGAGTCCCAGACGGGCATGGGCCGGGCCACCACGATGAGCCCGCGGCCGGGGCACCGCACACCTGCTGAGCAGACGCTGTGGTGGGGCAGGCACGGGGACGGGGCTGGGCCCGCGTTGAACCCCCGCCTCCGGGCGCCTGGTGGGAGTCCCCCAGCGGCACCCCTGTGAACGCCAGAGCCAGGCCGGGCCGAGCCGTCCTCAGACAGCGTCCCAGACCCAAAGCACAGCATCACAGGTGATGCCATTGGTTTGTCCCCAGGGCCTGTTACAACTAAAATCCACGCGAGAACTTAAATCGTGGGTTTGGCCTTGTGTTCTGGAATCTTCTGTTCGTGGGTTCCTTCCCTGTGCAGCGCTGGCCGCTCCGCGTGCGTGGGAAGAACCTCCCAGCCCTCCCCCAGCCTGGAAGACGCGGGAGGCGGGGCTAGAGCCGTGGCTGACCGGCTGACCCGTGCCTCTGTCCCCGCAGCTACCCGTACAGCGAGGACTCCGGCCAGGGCAGGCAGTACATGAACACCCGGTGCCCCGCGTGGTGTGACCGCGTCCTCATGTCCCCGTCCGCCAGGGAGCTGATTCTGAAGGTGAGTGTCCGCCTTGCCCCAGGACCGGCCACACAGGCCCCGCCCGGGTGGGGCCTCGGCCCCCTCAGACCCTGCGCCCGGCCCCAGGGCCCTCGCGACACCCCAGGACTTTCTGAACCCAAAACACGCAGCACGGTCATCGGTGCTTTAAACATCAGTAGTTTATTGTGTCCTCGGGAGCCAAGCATGCTCTCGTCCACTCAGGCGCTTGTAAGCTGTAAAGGGCGATGGACCCATCTGTCCTGATTCCCCCAAGTTGTAAATCAGGAGCCCGATTCACATCCAGGCTCGAGGCAGCTTTTAGGAGGCAGCCTCCTGATTTTCCAGAATTTCCAGTGCCCACATTTTAATACAGAAAGAGTGTTTTCAAAAGAATCAATATCTGAATTAGATTTGTCCACCCCGTCCATGAGGAAGCGTCCCAGACATCCCACTCAGGGCCGCAGGCAGGTGCTCAGTGCTCAGAGCAGACATGGCAGCGGGTGGGCCTGAGCTCTGCTGCTTGAGGTTCCAGCTGCCCCCCGCCCCCCTCGGGGCCCTTCTTGGGGCAGGTGGGGTCACGGCCAGGAGAGCAGCGCCCCCCCAGGCTGCCCCGGGCCTCCAGCACCCTGACGCACGCACACCAGGTGCCCCCTGCCCTGTGAGGGCGCAGCCCGTGGTGTCCTCCCCGAGCCCAGGGGGAGCCCCCAGGGGCCTGGGCTGGAGGCAGGGGCTTCGCTGGGTCTGCAGCAAGCCTGCTGTGTCGGGGCCTCGCACTCCTGCCCGGCGCCCCGTGCGGGACCCTCACCCGTCTGACACCCTCGCACCCAGGGCCGGTTGCTGGGGGCTGCCCCGGGGCCGCTTCCCCACAGGGCCTCTCGACTGACGCCCCATGGGATGTCGGCCAGGCACGCACAGGGCCACGGCCCCGGCCGAGCCTGCCTGGCCCCCGATGTGGCGGCGCCCTCCCTGCCCGGCCTGCTGGTGGCGCTCTGGGGAGGGCCGGGCGCAGTCTCGCGGTGGCTCGCAGCATCCACCTGCCGGCCCCGAGCGCGTGCGGTGCCTCCAGGGTGCGGGGGACAGAGACACGGGTGGCGTCCACCAGGGAAAGCACCCACAGCCAGCGAAACCCACTGTGCGGCGTCTCCGCTGCGCGCCCGGGGCTGCAGGCGACTCCCTGGAAGCGGTTCCCTGTAGACCGTCTCCTGCCCGTTCACGCCGCGGAGCTGTGATGCTTCAGAGCTGGAGGGACCCCCCCCCCCCGGACGGCCCAGGCCCTCCCCGGGGGCCGCCCGGCGGCGGCGGGCGTTACAGTCGGAGCAGACGCGCCTCGCGAGCGGCTCCGCGGCCTCATCCATCATGCTACGCTCGGTTACCTCGTCATCATGTTCCGTTCTGCTTCCCCAGCCCGGAAACACGGAGGGTGGCGGGCTGGCGGCGGCGCCCGGGAGCCGCGGTGACGAGCGCGCGGCTGTAATTTGTTTATCTGTCTCGAGATTATGCGGATGGAAATCCACAATTTTCTGCTGCCTTTGTAAATTACGGCGCGTGTCTGATGAATGTCCCACCCCGCGGGGCCGCGGCGCGTGAAGGATGGGAGGGGCTCGGGAGGGGCTCGGGAGGGGCGCGCAGCCGGCGCCGAGGGTTACGTTTTTATACTTTCTGGCAGGCGACCGTGCTGGGAAGTAAATCTGACCTTAAGCTTCCTGCTGCATTAAAGACAATTCGGTTCTAACTTTACGGTCTCGGTGCTTCAGCTGCGGCTGTGAAAATCCGGCCCAGTCGGAGCACCTGCCAGGAACAGGCGGTTCCCGGTCGCCCCAGCACGCGGGCACCTGCCGGTGGCTGAGGCGCCCGGAGGAAGGGCAGCCGGTGCTCGGTGTTAATTAACACGCGGGGAGCGGGACTCGGCGTCTGCTCGCCTCCGAACACAGATCTGGGCTAAGAGAACCGCTGGGTGCACGAGACGAGGGCGCGGGGCCCCGACCCGACCCCCCTCCGGAAGCAGGAAGAGCCAGGGGCTGGGGGATGCCGGGGCTTCCAGAAGGCTCTGCCTTCCAGCCGGCCAGAGGCCTCCAGGAGGCAGGCCGGGAGGCAGGGGGTGCGGGGCTCGTGCCCTCCCCCCCAGGAAGCCCCTCCATCCCCGCCTTTCACACGGTTCTGTTTGCTTCCCCAGTCGGAGAGCGAGGAGAAGGTTGTCACCTACGACCACATCGGGCCCAACGTCTGCATGGGAGACCACAAGGTGATGTGCCCTCCCTGGGCCCCGGCGGGCGGCGGAGGGGGGGCCTGGACCGGGGTGGGGACCGCACGGAGGAGGGCTGGACCCCGGGGGTGGAGGGGGGTGGGGGGTCAGTGGGGTGAGGGGGGCTGGACTCGGAGGTGGGGGGTGGGAGGTGGAGGGGGGCAGTGGTGGGGGCTGGACCTGGATGTGGGGGTGGAGGGACTGTGGTGGGGGCGGGACGGGGGGGCAGGGCTGGTCGTGGGAGGTGGGGGGGGGGCAGGCGGGCTCCAGGGCACAGGCCGCCTGGTCTATTTTCACTTGGTTGCAGTGAAATACCAGGAGGGGGGAGGCAAACACAGAAAAGCCTAGTCCCGGTGGAACAAAGTAGAGAACTTCACTATTTATGACAAGACACAGACTCCAGCAGCGGTTTCCAGGGCCCTCTTTCCCGTGTGCCCTTGGGACCCGCGGTGGCTCCTGGTGGCCCTGCGCCTGAGCGTCCCCCACCCTGGGGCCCCCGCTGTCGCCCGGGCGGTGCTGCTCGCGTCTTACCTTCCGCCGGACCGACGGGGCGCCCGCGCTGTCCCATGTTCAGGGCACCGTCGCCGCGGGAGCGGACCCAGGAGGGCACCCGGTGCCCCGCGTCCGCAGGGCCTTGCGGGCAGCCGCACCCCCTGTACCTCCCAGCGGGAGGCCGTGTGACCGGGTCGGAGCGGGGTCGGGTTGGGGTCGGCTCGGGTCCGGGGCTCGGCCGGGCTCCTGACGCCCTTCTTCTCCCGCCGCAGCCCGTGTTCCTGGCGTTCCGCATCGCGCCCGGGGCAGGTAAACCTCACGCCCATGTGCACAAGTGTTGTGTCGTGCAGTGACGTGTGGTAAATATGACTCCTTCCTCCACCTTTTCTCAGCTTTTCCTGGTGTGTTTGTTCCTTTAACGAGTGACCAATTCCACGGCAGGGAAGCGATGGCAGCGACACCAGAGGGCCCTTCGCGAGACCTCCCTGTAGCGCGAGGAGCAGGTGACGTCCCGTCCATTGAGATACGTCCTCCTACAGCTGCATCGACAACCCGCCCGAGCGCCACCCGCTAGACGGCCGGCCCCACACTTCGCTTCAGCCTCCGGACGTTCCGGAAAAGCCTCACATACCTCACTGTCTTGTCTGTTCGTGTGACATTAAGTAGAAATATTGGGTTTTTGTAATAAGTCACCGTCCTGTTGCCAAAACTCTATAGACAGGAGAGGGAGTCTGTATCTGAGACTTCAGAGTTTCAATTTTTAATCATTGTCAGCGTGGGAAGCGCTTCTCCGGCGTGGAAGCCCCCCGGGGCCACGTCCCCTCTGCCAGCTGGAGGTGCGCCCGGGCGAGGCGGTGGGCGGTGTGGCCGCTGGAGGAGAGCCGGGGCCCGTCTCCGCCTCCGGCGGCTGCCCTGCCGTGTTATTTACTCCCCTGCCGTGTTACATGGTTTTTGAATCACACTGCAGCTGCTTTTCCATTTTTATATATATAAATATATATAAATATATACTTTTTAAAAATAATTTATAAATCTTACCAAAACTTATGCTAAATATAGTTTCCAGGATGAATGCTTGAGAGGGTCCTGTCCGCAGGTAGAGACGGAGTCTAGCAGTTGAGGCACGTGAACCTGTCCGACCGCGCGCCCCAGCGGGGCCGTCCGGGGGACGCTGACCACAGCACATCTACACTTGCAGATTCTTACTCCTATGCCTTTTTTTCTGTGTAATATTAAGAACTGAATGTGAAGTTTGTAGCTAGCTCGGGTGTACCTTTTAAGAATTTTGTAAACCGTTTCGTCTGTCTTTTGTTACTGTTCTATGGTGCCAAGTACTCTACATAAACAATAATATCACGGGAGAAACAAAACTAGCCTAGTCTGCTTCAGATAGAACCCGCTTCTAACACGGGCTGTACATAACCCTATTAAGACAAACAAAACCGTAAGTTTCCCGGGCTGCGCAGCGCAGCCAGCCTAGTAGTAGCCTCGCCGTGACGTCTCCCCTAGCACGAAGGACAGCATTAAAAGGTCATTGCAGAGCCTGTGGATGAAACACAACGAATGTTTTATTGATCTGCTTCAGAACACTACAGAATTCCTGGACTGGGTGAAGGCCGTAGACGCTCGTTTTTAGGTAAATCACTACCACTGAAGTGCTGGGGTGTCCGCTTGCCGAATCCGTTCCTGACGGTGCCATCGGGGTCTGTTCGGCGTCAGTGCTGTGGCCGCTGCTCTGTCCCCGTGCCCCGCGGCAGTCCGGCCCCACGCGCTTCTGTGGAACGGGGTATCGGCTGTGGGTCGCCGTGGAGGCCTCTAGAAATGACCGCTCCGGTTCCTAAGCAATAAAATTGATCATGGTGAAAACAGTCCTGCGTCCGCTTTGTTTCTCTGCCTTCCCTGCCCCATCGCCTTTGAGATGCTAAGCGGCGGGCGGGCGGGCGCTCCTTTGTGGGCTGCTAACGGGAGACGCGGCTCACCCGAGAGGAGATCCCGGAGGTCGTCCTCAGACGCGGCTACACCAAACCAAGCCTCAGTTAAGTGCAGGAAAATAATCTTTTGGATTTTTTTTTTTTTTACCGTACCGGTAACTAACGGGAATTACCCCGCAGCATTTAAAAACGAGATTATAAAAATTCTCTGCTGTCCTCGAGACTTTAAAACTGGAAATTCCTTTGCTCTCAACGTGAGCGGGGAAAGCAGTTCACTCAGACAGAAAACAGGTTTCCATGTTGCTGCATTAAAAAGACCGGCCAGTGGTTCAAAAGAAACGTCTGTTTTTTAAAATTGATGGTGCAGCCACGAGGCATAGAACCAATCACCAGCCTTTTCCGTTTCTCTAACATTTTCAAAAATGCCTTCCAGGAGAAACCTTGCAGTTTCTGTAAGCTCCACACTTGTGCTCAGTAGGATGCGACCACGTGGAGCGCCGGCCCGAGGTCTTCCCCCAGCCGGACCTGCGGCGGGGCCTGCCGGTGAGCTCCCTGCGCCCGGTGCGGGGTCCCTGCGTCCCGACCGCGGTCCCAGCGCCCCCACCGCGGCCCCGCGCCCCGACTGGAGTCCCTGCGCCCCGACCGCGGCCCCTGCGCCCCGACCGGGATTCCCTGGGCCCCCACCGCGCTCCCTGCACCCCGACCGCGCTCCCTGCACCCGGACCGCGCTCCCTGCGCCCCCACCGCGCTCCCTGCACCCGGACCGCGCTCCCTGCACCCGGACCGCGTTCCCTGCACCCCGACCGCGCTCCCTGCACCCGGACCGCGTTCCCTGCACCCCGACCGCGCTCCCTGCACCCCGACCGCGCTCCCTGCGTCCCCACCGCGCTCCCTGCACCCGGACCGCGTTCCCTGCACCCCGACCGCGCTCCCTGCACCCCGACCGCGCTCCCTGCGTCCCCACCGCGCTCCCTGCGCCAGGACCGCGCTCCCTGCGCCCCCACCGCGCTCCCTGCACCCCCACCGCGCTCCCTGCGCCCCGACCGCGTTCCCTGCACCCGGACCGAGCTCCCTGCACCCCGACCGCGCTCCCTGCACCCCGACCGCGCTCCCTGCGCCCCGACCGCGCTCCCTGCGCCCCGACCGCGTTCCCTGCACCCGGACCGCGCTCCCTGCACCCGGACCGCGCTCCCTGCGCCCCCACCGCGCTCCCTGCACCCGGACCGCGCTCCCTGCACCCCGACCGCGCTCCCTGCACCCGGACCGCGCTCCCTGCACCCCGACCGCGTTCCCTGCACCCCGATCGCGCTCCCTGCACCCCGACCGCGCTCCCTGCACCCGGACCGCGCTCCCTGCACCCCGACCGCGCTCCCTGCACCCGGAGCGCGTTCCCTGCACCCCGACCGCGCTCCCTGCACCCCGACCGCGCTCCCTGCGCCCCGACCGCGCTCCCTGCACCCGGACCGCGTTCCCTGCGCCCCCACCGCGCTCCCTGCGCCCCCACCGCGTTCCCTGCCCCCCGACCGCGCTCCCTGCACCCCGACCGCGCTCCCTGCGCCCCGACCCGGGTCCCGTCCCCCCGCGGAGCCGTCCGGGCCTCACCGAGGAGGAGGGAGTGCGAGCCGACCCTCGGGGGGCGCGCGGTTCCTTCGGGTTTGCCTTCGGCGCCCGGACGAGTCCAACGACCCCGTCTGGCGAGGAGGCTGCGGCCGCCTGTGCCGCGGGCGCTGCAGGTCCGGGAGCTGCGGGCCGCGGGCGGAGCGGAGCCGCAGCCTGGGACTCGCCCGGCGCCCGCCCCGGGTCCCGGCTCGCGGCGCGGTGGTGCTCACCTGCGCAGGCCCCCGCCGCGGAGCCGGCCCGCAGCCCGGGGAGGGGCCGCCGCTGCCCACCTGCCCACCTGCCCACCTGCCGCGCCGCCGCGTCTCCGTCCGTCCCCGTCCCGCTGCGCTGGGCGCTCGCTGGCGTCGCGGCTCCTGCGGCTCCCGGGCGGCCGAGGGGTCTGGGTCTCGGGTCGGACCCGCCGTCCCCTCGCTCCTGGAGCCGCGGCCGCCGCCGCCGGGGCTGCGGACCCGCGGGGCCCGGGACTGGGGGGGGGGACGGGGTCCGCGAAGGAAACACACGCGGTGCAGCCTCGGAGCCGCGGCTCCCGGGACGTGTTAAATAATTTATTGATCGTACAAAGTGGCTCCGCCCGAGCCCGCGCCGGCCGCCTTATAACTTATCCTGTAAAAATATATCTACACCCGCGGCGGCGGGGGGCGCCGGGCCGACCCCGACCCCGCCCCGGCCCGGCCCGGCCCCGGCCCCGACCCCGTCCCCGCGCGGGGCTCGGCCGCGCCGGGTCACAAGGCGTCCCCCGCGCCGCCGCACGGGCTGACCAGCGCCAAGTTCGCGGGTTTGTGTTTCTTGAGCAGCCGCGTGATCTTCTCGTCGTCCGAGTTGGGGTCCAGGGGCCGGTTGTACTCGTCGTCGTCCTCCGCGTCCGAGCCGCCCACCTTCAGCTTCTCGGCGTCCGAGTCCTGCTTCTTCTTGGCCGACGCCATCTCCGCCGCGTGCCGCTTGCGCCACTTGGTCCGGCGGTTCTGGAACCACACCTGGGGGGGGAGGGGGGGCCGGGCGGTCAGCGGTCAGCGGCCAGGGCCGGGCGGGGAGGGCAGGGCAGGGCAGGGCAGGGCAGGGCCGGGCGGGGAGGGGAGGGGAGGGGAGGGGAGGGGAGGGGAGGGGAGGGGAGGGCGCGCACCGACCCCGCCGCCTCCAGGACGCGCAGGGAGCTTGAGCCCGCAGCACGCGCAGGGACCCCGCCGCCTCCAGGACGCGCAGGGACCCCGCCGCCCGCCCGGTTCGCCCGGTTCGCCCGACGCGGGCCGCCGCCCACCTTGACCTGGCTCTCCGTCATGCCCAGCGAGTAGGCGAGGCGCGCGCGCTCGGGGCCCGCCAGGTACTTGGTCTGCTCGAAGGTCTTCTCCAGCGCGAAGATCTGCTGGCCCGAGAAGGTGGGCCGCGAGTGCTTCTTCTTGCCGTCCTTGTCCAGGACGCCGCCGGCCTGGGCTGCGCGGGTGCGGGTGAGCGCGGGTGAGCGCGGGTGAGCGCGGGTGAGCGCGGGTGAGCGCGGCCTCCCGCCCCGGCCCGCCCCGGCCCTCCCCCGCCCGCCCCGCGCCCCCCGCGCGCGCCGCCTACCCGGGCCGGCCAGCCGCGGGTCCCTCCAGGGCGAGCCCTGCACCACGCCGGGCCAGAAGATGGGCGCGCGCCCGGGCAGCTCGGCCAGCGGCTTGGGGTAGCCGCGCGCCACGGCCGCGGGCCCGAAGTACACGCCGGCCGACGAGGCGAGCCCGTTGAGGCGGGGCAGGCCGCCCAGGAGCCCGCCGCCCGCCGCGCCCACCGGCCGCCCCAGGATGTCGCTGATGCCGTGCGGGGTGCCGAGGGGCAGCTGCGCGCCCAGCCCGCCGAGCGCGGGCGCCTTGAAGCCGGCGGGGCCGAGCTGCGCGTAGGGGAGCAGCGCGCTCTTCATCTCGGCCAAGTCGTGCAGCGCGGCCAGCGGGGCGCTGCTCAGCACGAACGCGCCCGGGCGGTTAGCGTCCATGGGCGCCGCCGCCGCCGGCCCGGGAGCGCATCCGGGCCCCGCCGCCGCCGCCGCCGCCCCGCGCCGCGCCGCGCCGCGCCCGCCGGCCCGGGAGGTTTGCGCGCGGCCCGGGCGCTCGGGGTGCGGGCGCCGTCGGCCCGGGGAGGCGCGAGGCTGGGCGGCGGCTGGGCGCGGGGCGGGGCGCGGGGCGCGGGGCGCGGGGCGCGGGGCGCGGGGCGCGGGCAGGGGCAGCGGCGGCGGCGGCGGCGGCGGCGGCGGCGGCGGCGGCTCCGGCGGGTCCGAGCGGCGGGGCGCGGGCCGGGCGCGCTGATAACCGCGGGGGCCCCCGCGCGGCGCGCGCGCTGATTGGCTGCGGACGCCCGCGGCCCGGCCATTGGCCAGCGCCCGCCCGCCCGCCCGCGCGCCCCCGCGCCCCCGCGCCCCCGCGCCCCCGCGCCCCCGCCGCCCGCACTCCATGAAGGGCCCATTAGCGCGGCAGGTGCCTCCCGGCCGTAAATTCGGGCCCTGATTTATCTCCCGCGGGACGAAATAAATCCCGCCGGATGGGACTTTCGTCAGGCAAAGGTTTTAAGGGGGAATCCGGGAAAAATACGACGGCACGTGTCATCGCCCGCAGGAACGCGGATTCCGAGGCCCCGGCCCCGAGCCCGGGAGCGGCGGGCGCAGGCGGGGCCCGCGGGGCCGTCGTGGCGCGGGCGGGGCGAGGCCGGGCCGCGGCGCCCACGCGTTCCACGCCCCGACGGCCGACGGACCCCCGCGCGCAGGCCACGGCCCCGGGGCCCCGCCCGCCCGAGCGCCCGAGCGCCCGAGCTCCCTGCCCCCGCCGGGTCCGGCCGCCCCCCCCCCCGCCCCCGCGAGGCAGCACACGGGGGCGGCGGGCTCTGCGCTCGGGGCTGTGCGCCGCGGACCCGGGGCCTCCCCCGGGCCTGCTGCGGGGCGCCCGCAACGACTCCGGGGGGCGCGGCCCTCGGCCACCGGCCCCGCACCGCGCGGGGACCCAGCGCGCGCTCCCGGGGCGCTCCGCGGCGGAGCTTTCGTTGTGCGGCGTAGACGGCGCCGCGAGGTCCCCGCGGCAGACCGGAGCCCCGGGCCGGCGGCCGCACGCTCACTCCCCGCTCCCCTCCGGGTGCGCAGCTTCCCCCGCGCCCGCCGCGCCCTCGGGGCTCCCGCCGGCACCTGCCCCGCTTCCCTGCACCGCGCGCCCGTGCGCCCCGGGAGCCGGCGGGGGACGCTCTCCCGCAGGACCCGGGCCCGGCGGAGCGGAGCCGAGCGGGCGGGGCGCGTCCCTGGGGCCCCCCCTTCCCCGGGCGGGCGGGGCGCGGGGGAAGCTGCGCAGGACGTGGGGCCCCAGCCGCCCGCCCGCCCCGCGCCCCCGGGTCTGTGACGGGCCCCGGCCCCCCTGGGCTCCCGCCCGGACGCCCGGGGTCGCGATGGGGCCGCGCGTCTCCCGGGAGCCAGTGGGCGCGGGGAGGGGGGAGGCGTGGGCGTCCGGCTCTCCCGGCCCCCTCCCCCTCGCTCCCCTCCCCGGCTCCCTCCCCGGCCCCCTCCGCTCCCCTCCCCTCCCCGGGGTCCCCCACCGGGGCTCCCCCCGCGCATCCCCCTCCCTCTCCCCAGGCCCCCTCTCCCCCCACGCCCCCCCCAACCCCGCCCCCTCGGGGCAGGTCCCAGCGGGCGGATCCCGCCGGCGGAGCCGAGGTCGGAGGATGCCACCTCCCGGCCTGGAAGGAAACGTCCTGCGGCGGCGGAGGCGGCGGCTTCTGCGCGCAAACCTGCGCGTCGTCGGGGACGCGGAGCGCGCTGGGCCCCGAGCTGCGAGCATCCGGCGCCCGGGAGCCGCGGGGGGCGCCCAAGGACCGCTGGGCCGCGGGGCCCGAACCCCGAGCGTCGGCAAGTGCCGCGGGAGGGGGCGGCGGGGGGCGGGCGGGGGGGCACGGGGCCCGGCGGCGTCCAGCCCTCGCCCCTCCCCGGAGGAGGCGCCGCGGCCCGTCCAGGGATCGCGCCCGCGGGCCCCGGAGCCACAGCAGGTCGGGGACACGGAGGGGAGGGGAGCGCGGCGGGGACCGGGGCCGGCGGGGGCGGGCGGGGCACAGGGGCTGGAGCAAGGCCCACCCCCGCGTGGCGTCACCCCCGAGGCCACACGCAGGGGCCCCTGCGCTCCCCGCCCCTCCGCGGCCCCCTGGCCCCGGGCGGAGCTGAGCACCGCCCTCCCACCGCACCCCTGCTGCCGCGGGCGAGTGACCAGGGCCCGTCCTGGAGGCCCTGAGGTGGGCGGGGCAGGGGCGAGGAGGGGGCTCGGGGCTCCCTCCCCCACCCCTCCGCCCACCTGCCCCGCCCCGCCCCGCCCCGCCCCGCCCCTTCGCCCCCTGCCCTGCCGTGCAGCCCCCGGAACAGCCAAGCATCTTCGGGATGGGATGCGCGTCCGGAGCGTGTCAGCACGTCTGTCCGCCCAGCCCGGCGGGGCCGCTCGGTGCCCAGGTGCTCCGGGGGCTGCCGAGTGCCGCGGGGTGGGAGCCCCGTGTCTGGGCCGCGGAGGGGCTCTGTGCTCCCCCAGGTACGCACCACCCAGGGCCCCAGGCGCCTGAGCCAAGGGCATCTTGGGGGGCGGCAGGAAGAGGCCGGCAAGGCCCTGGGAGGCGGGAGCCTCGGTGGTGGGGGGCCCGTTGCAGGAGGCCCGGAGGTGTGCTCAGGAAGGGGGCGCTGGGCGCAGGCAGGGGTGCTGGGAAGCCCGGCCGCTCCTCCCTGGCCGGCAGGGAAGGGGTGGCGCTCCTGGGGCAGAGCCTGAAGCTCCCCCGAAGCCCAGGGTCCACGGCCTCCCACCACACCCCTGCTGGCGCCCCAGCTCCCCCTTTGTTTGTACTGGGCTGACCCAAGGGCTCCCCCCTCCTGCCCCGGCTTCACCTCCCTCCTCCGCAGGTGCAGCCCCCCATTGGAGTCAGGGCCTGCTGCAGGGTCTGCAGGCTCGCGGGCTCCCGGGCTGTGCCGTTTGAGCTGGCCGCACGTTCTCCGCCCTGGGGACACAGGTCCACAGCCCACCGGTGCTTGTGGGGTGCCCACGTGTCCCCTGCTGACACACAGCCACTCACACTCCCTCCCTCCACCTCGTGAAAGCCTCTCCGGAGGGCAGCACCCCCTCGGCCAGCTGCCCCGGCCCACGCTCGGCTCCCTGATCTCTGCCGCCGGGGTGGCCGCCGGGGTGGCCGCTGCAGGTGCCTGTCTTCCTCCTCTGCTTCCCGGGACCCACGCTCTCCACAAGACACCCCATGGGCACCAACCTGCCAGGCACACGGCCATAAGCACTTGAGCCACAGACAGACCCCGAAGAGGCAGCTCGGAACCTGGGCTCCCGGGGGTGGGGGGACCCCGTGGGAACCTGAGCCCTGGCAGCACCTTGCCGTCTGTCCCACTTCTGAGAGGCTCCAAGATCTGTGGCCGCCCGTCCCCTGCAGCCACATCCAAGGAGGCAGCCCCAGCCCGGCAGGCGGGACCCGAGCCCCCAGGGATGGTCTGTGCTGGGAGTCACCCCCCCAGGGCCCTGTGGATGGGGGTCCGGGCGAGGGGAGCCCTGCAGGGCCGCCTGGCTCAGAGTCGCAGGAGGGCCCCCCAGGAGGGCGGCCACACAGCAGGACAGCAGAGGCCAGTCCTCGGGGATCGCATCACACAGGACGGCTCGGAAGCCATCCTCTGGGGTCCCAAGAACCGTGTCTCCTTCAGGAAAGGACAAAGGGAAGTGGCCGTAAATCACGGCTCAGACTCATTCCCCCGGGGCTGCGCGGGCCCCAGATGTGCAATCGCGGGTAATGAGCTCTCTCCCGGGGGCTGCTGGGGGGTCCTGACTGCGTGCCAAACGCGCTAATTGAGCACCGAGTAAAAGATTTGTGTTAGGGCCTCGCTCCGCGGCCGCCGTCGCCGTGCTCCCAGGATGGGACGGGACCGGCCTGGCCTGGCGGAGGCTTCCGGAAGGGCTCTTGGCCGCACTCCAGGCCGGGTCCCAGCCCCCCTCCGCGCGGGCATCGTGGCGGGCGAGGGTCTGGCTGTGCCAGGACGAGGGCCGGGCCCCTTCCACGGGCTGCTCGGGGCCAGCAGGCCTCGGCCACGGGGAGGAGCTGCCCCTGCCCCCCTGGGCTCTGACCTGGGCTGCCTTGTCCACCCCATCCTGGGCTCTTACGAGGTGCCTGTCGCCCGTCATGGGAGGTGGATAGTCCCCTCGTGGATTACAGGGTGGCCGGGGCCCTCCTGCTAAGGGCTGGCCCACCGACACGCCTGGGGGCTGGGGGCTGCTTCCCAGAACCGGGCCTGGAGACAGCTGGAGGCCTGGGGCTGGGGAGGGGGGTCAGGAGCTCAGGGTCCAGCCCAGGGAGTCGGAAGGAAGGTCTGTGACGCGTGACGCGTCCTAAGGCCTGGGGGTGGCCTCAGGCCAGAGTGCTGGGCCCCGTCGCGCTCTCCCAGCAAGGGGCACAGGGGCCTGGGTCTGAGAATGGCCTGGTGTTGGGGGCCCCTCCCCGGCCCTCGGGGTCTCTGGAGCCCACCCTGCAGCCCGTGCCGGGCACCCTGGTATGCCCATTGCTGCGGGAGACTCTGAGACGTCCCGGGGGGAGCAGGCAGGGGTCTGGGGACTCTCAGCTGCCCGGACCCGGGCAGGAGGCATGACATGAAGACGTCACCAGAGGAGGCTTGGCCCCCCCCTCCCACGCACACCAGCTGCCTCCTCGCCCCACGGAGAGCGTGGTGCCCCTGGGTGGCAGGTCCCCGCCAGGCTCTGCGTTGACACGCCTGCCCTCCACGGCGGGCCTGGCGGACCCTGGGGCAGGTGCTGCCCACGGTGGTCCTTGGGAACGGGTGAGGCCAGCAGAACCCAGACGGGAGGGCCGCGCGCGGGGCAGGGAGGGGCGGGCAGGTCCCGCTGTGCAGGGCGGACGGTGCCGTCGGGGGACACAGGCAGCCCGGGCGCCCGTGCCAGGAGGCCACATGGGGAGGAGGTGCTGGGGTGGGGCCTCCCCGAGGGGCAGGACGGGAGCACCAGCCTCCTGGGCTGGACGGGGACACGGCCAGGGACATAGCTGCCCGTCCGGGGCTCCACGCAGCATCCCCGACCTCCCGTGAAATGACAGTGGGCCGAGCCCGCCCTCCAGGGAGACCGCCCGGGGCGTCGCCAGCGTGAGCAGCTGGGGCCTTGGGCCCAGCGGAGGGGCCTTGGTGGCGGTGTCACCTGCCGTCGCAGCAGCCACCCCTGTGGCCCCACGTCCTCTCTGCCCGCGGCCCCCGAGGTTCTTTCTGCTTTTCATCCCTGCGCCTCCTCCTCCTCCCCTGGGTGCGGGGAGGACGGGCTGGACCATCTCCCAGAAAGACCCGGAGGTGCAGGTGCAGGGCCAGCGTGTCCCTGCCCGCCGTGTGGTTTGCGCGGGACACACGGACACGGGAGTCAGACCTGTGGGGTTTGCGGCCTGGGCCTGGGCGCTGCAGCAAAGCGAACCCCCGGGTGGCCGTGAACTCCCGGTCACCCTCCCGCATGGGGCGCGAGGAATGGGAGTGGGATAAACGGGGACTTCCGGCTTCCGGGGAACAGAGATGGGCTCGCGGCAGGTGACGCGCCCGCTCAGGAGGGAGGATGCCCGCGGGGCCGGGCGGGGGGGGGGCCCACGTGGCGCCACCTGGGAAACTGCGCGCCTCATTTCATGAAACAAATTGTCGTTTCATCTTTAAGCCCATGAACGAGGAGCAGAGAAGGGGCCCCGGTCCCATCTGCCCCCGGGGACCGAGCGGAGGATCAGGTCCTTCACGATCCCGGGAGAGTAACACGACCCACAAAGCACCAAAGGGCTCCTCGGGCGGCGCGCGTTGCCCGGGGCCACGTCTCCTGCCTCAGTCTGCACCTCAGGGAACCGCCCCGAGGTTTGGGGCAGTGGGTGCTCGAGGACAGAAGGCGCAGCCGCCTTCCTGACGTGGGTGCGCTCGCGGGGAGTGTCCTGGCCGCGTCCTGACAAGCTCCCACGCGCTGGCGCCACCCCCCCGCACCCGGAGCGTCCCCCCCCACGAGGCTCGGCCGCCCCCAGCGTCCTTCACTCCCTAGCGGCCTCCTGGTGCGGTGCCCTCAACACCCTCCGAGTCCGACCGAGGCCGGGGGGCCGTGCTCCTGGGGACACGGGGGGGGGGCACCCTCTGCGAGGGCCGCCGTTATTCTCGCAATTCCAGGGGGGACGCCCCAAGGGGGATGAGGCCTGTGAGCGGGGCCGGGGGTCAGCGTTGGGCAGCGCCCGTGGTCGGCCGGCGCGGAGGGTACTCGGCCCTGCCCCGTGGGTGAGAAGGGCTGGGGCAGGGTCCCCGGAGCCCGCCCGGGAGGGGGCCTCTGGGGGGAGGCGGGCAGGCCGGGCGCTGTGCTCCCCTCGGAGGCCGAGGCCGGCGGGTCACGGTCAGCGCCCCCGACGGTGCAGCCGCCCCGGCTGCCTGGGCAAGCGCATGTGGTCAGCGAGCCGCGGACGGGGGTCACTGCCACGAGCTGGAGCCAGGAGACCCCCGGGTCACGCCTTCGCCTGGATCCACTGTCCCCAGCCCGAGGGCAGCATGGGGCGCGTCCCGGCCCCAGCCCAGGGAGCGGCCCCAGCGTGGCCCCACGGGGCGCCCCACCACCCGGACACGCGCCCCTGCCTGGCACAGCCCGAGGGGCCTTGCGCACCCAGGGCCCCCAGCTGGGCCACATCCCTGTCGCCTGGCGACATTGAGAGCCGCCCTCGCTGCCCCACGGACTGCGCCAAGGTGTGGGGATCACAGCCCCATCCCCGGAGACGGGAGCTCCCCTCCGCCCGCGTTCCCGGGGCGCCCTCGTGGCACGTTGGGGTCAGCGAGGGACCCCGGGCTCTCCAGCGGGAGCAGGGCCCCCGGGCCCCTGAGCCCGTGGTTTGGCAGCGGAGCTCCAGGCCCCTGCCCCGGGCTCGGGGAGGAGGGCAGGTGGGGGCGCCCGGAGCCAGGGAAGGAGCTGGTGGCACCCGGTCCTGCAGCCCGGAGCGCTCGGGGCCAGGACGGGGATCCGCAGCCCCTCTTGCCCCCACCCTGGCTGGGACCTGGCCTGGGGGGCCCCACGTGGGCTTGCGGGACCTTCAGGGCCTGTCGCCCAGCGTCCCGGGCACACGTGGCTGCGTGGGCCGCGCCGGGGCTGGGGGGCCGGTGAACGCTGTGCCGCCGTGCGAGCGTCCCCAGCCACCCGCCGTGTCCCCAGCCCGCAGAACGGGGCCAGCGCGGGGGGCGCCCCACTCCGGGGCCCCAGCTAGGGCAGCCGCCTCGGCCTGATTAGCCGACACCATCTCCTGCCTCTTGTCACAAAGAATTAAATTCTGTAATAAGAAAAGCTCGCAGCGCCCCTGTCATTTGGCCCATCAGCGCCTTCCCGGCCCTCAGCCAAGCGCCGGGGCATCCGTCTCGTCATCTCCCTCCGGCCTCAATGAATCGTGATAAAAATGTCCAACAATTAGATTACGCGGCCAGGAGCGCGGCGTGATTGAGTGGCGAGGCAGGGCGCGTCCCCTGAATCACCCTGACGCCGCCGGTAAATCCCGCCCCCACCTGTGCCCGGGCAGCAGGTCTTGGCAGCACCGGGCGGGAAACTGAGGCCCGGCCTGCAGGACGGGAGCGGCGGGAGGGCCGAGGGAGGGAGGCGGAGCCCGCAGTCCCCGGGGCCCAGACCCCAGGAGGCAGGTCAGAGGTGCTCCCAGGGCCTGCCCCTCCCCACAGGCTGCTTCACCGGGGAGGCCGCCCAGGTGGGGGTGGGGGCAGGGAGTGGGGGGCAGGGGCGGGGTGCGGGGTGCCAGGGCGGGGTGCAGGTGTGGGTGGCTGGGTGTGGGGCGGGGTGGGGTGGGCCTGCCCGGCCCCGAGCCGCGCCGCTGGCTTCCTCCCGTTCAAGGGTGAGGACGTGTTGAAATTGATTTCTGTTGGAAATGGGATAATTAAACTGGTTGTTTCTGTCTCCATCATCGTCATAATAAAACGAGAGGACAGCGGGGGTGCGCACGGCGCGGAGTAACATTGTCCGTCCTAACGCGAGGGAGCGTTAATTGAATACGAATGGCCTTCCCTGAAGTCGCTCGGTTATATTTCAGAGATATGGGATAATGATGCCACTTCATCATTTTTACAAGATATAAAATTACTGGCTCCTCTGGGAAGATCATTAAGGAAAACAATTGTTCACAGCAATTGAAGATAGAGTTTTAATTATTTGATATAGAAATTAAACTATTGGAGACCGGGGCTGGATGGCGGGACTTAATAGAAATTTATACACAAGCACCTGTGAGCGCTTCAGCTTTATTAACGCGCCTGGTTTCTAATCTGGATCCACCGGGGCGGCCGCCTTCAGCCGACGCCGAACTCACTGGAGGAGGGCCCGGCGCCCGCCCCACCCGCACTCGCTCCCCGGGCGCACCTGCGGCGGCGGCGACCCAGGGCGTGGCTTTTGAGTACATTTTTCTCCTTTTTTAATTCTCCAATTTTCCTACAGTAAAATATATTGTCTAAAAAATAGTCCTTGGTGTAAAAATGCGGAAAAAGTCACGGGGCGCCTGGGTGGCTCGGTGGGTTGAGCGTGGGACTCGGTTTCGGCTCAGGTTGTTATCTTGGGGTTGTGAGATCGAGCCCCGCGGTGGCCCCAGGCTCGGCGGGGACTTCTGCGGGGGACTCTCTCCCTCTGCCCCCACCCCCGCCTCTGTAAAATACATAAATACGTCTTTTTTTAAAAAAATGGAAATCATTATTTTCAAGATATGAATTAAAACAGACGAGGGACGCCTGGGGGGCTCAGCGGCTGAGCACCTGCCTCCGGCCTAGGGCGTGACCCCGGGGTCCCGGGATCGAGTCCCGCGTCGGCTCCCTGCGTGGAGCCTGCTGCTCCCTCTGCCTGTGTCTCTGCCGCTCTCTCTCTCTGTGTCTCTCATGAAATAAAATCTTCAAAAAAAATTAAAACAGATGTTAACTCTTAAAACGGTGACTGCCAAGCCAGCCCGGGGCATGCTGGTGCTTCCAGTCGTTGCAAGGGAGGGGCCCGGCCGGCCTGGGCCTGGACACGCGGCCTGGGAGCGGGGCGAGGTCAGGCCCTTCCGGGCCCCGAGGCCGGGGCTGCCCTTCCCCTAGGACAGGACGGGCTCCCGAGTGAGGGGCTCAGGGCCGCCCGGCCCCCTGCAGCCCCAGGGCCCCGGGCACGGGCATCGCGGGGATCCCGTCACCTCCCTCCGAGGGCGGCCCACCGTTCCAATTACATTCCGTCTACGATCACCAATAAATTCCAAGCGATCCTTTCTCTCCTTACAGTTTTTAGGGTTGCATAAATTCCACCCATGCAATTTTTTCATGCGTGAGTATATTACGGGATGCCACTTCTGTTACAGGAGCTAATTGATAATGTGATTTGTCATGTTGCTGGGGCATAACTCAGAAAGTTATTTCAAAGCCTCCGATACGCGGACGAGCACTCACGTTTCATATTTCTCACACGCGTAGACACAGCGTAAGGTAAAAAATGTGAGGCTGCACAGATGAAATATCTCCAGAGGCTTTTATTCTTGTTGTTTGGGTGGGTGCCAACATCTTTCTAGAAGGAAGCTCATATATCCACGGCTGCTCTGATTTGAATTTATTCCTTCATCATTAGTTAGCTCTTTTATTTTTTTTTAACTGGAAGAAGTATGTGTATGTTTGACAAAAGGGAAAAAATTAAACAAAAAGAAGGGAATCACCGCCTTCCGGTGTTATCAGACATGAGCTGTTTTTAAAGTTCTTATGTGGAACTGACCGTAGATTTGCAAGGAGTCGCGGAGAGAGTCGGGGCGGCGCGGCCCTCGCGCAGCTTCCCAGCGGGGCGCCTGGACCTGGAGCCCGACCGCCGCCGAGCTCCTTTCCGCCCGGTGCCCAGAGCGCGTGCACCTGTGCACAGACCCCTGCCCGCCCGGGCCCGCACCCCCGCACCCCCCCTGCACCCCCGCGCCCCCCGCGCCCCCCGCGCCGCCGCCGTGTTCTCCCCCCCGTGCTCTCGTCATCCTGAGAATGCGTCGGACGCGACCCATGACGCGACCCATGTGGTGCGTGACCCGGCTGGTAGCGCCCCGGAGGCCGTCAGGGGTCGGCAGCTCGCTGCCTGTCCTTGGGGATCCCGCGGGCACACGCGCCAGGCGCCGCTCGGCCACTCCTGGGGAAGGACACTGGCCTGTGTCTAGTGCTCACGCTGGTGGGACGGACCACGCGCCGACGGAGCCCGGAGCCCCGCTTCTCTGGGTGCGGCCTGGGGCGCGGGGCCGGGCGCGAGCTGGGCACACGCCGAGGTCAGAGGACGCAGCCCAACGGCCGCCCAGAAGCTGCCTCGTCTCCGCCCCGTGGGTGACGTCCTGGCCCGGGCCGCCTCTTCCCCGCAGTGGGGTCAGCAGGTCGATGGGACGCTCCCGCCCTCCGGTGTCACGCTCTGTTCCTCACCATGGGGCTGAGCCCCCGCACCGCCTAGGAGGCCCCCGTGCGGCCTGTCTGGCCCCGGGCAGGGGCTGAGCGTGGGCTTGCCACCCGCGTCCAGGACACGAGGCCAGGACACACGCGTCCACGCTCCTCACCGCGCCAGAGGGGGGAACCCAGGCGAGCAGGTCTCCCGACCACTTAGCTCCAGGCCTCCCAGCCCAGAGCGACCGCGGTGCCTTGGCTGCCCCCGGCTCCCAGCTGTCCCCAGAGCTGGTGCTCGGAGGCCACGCGTGTCCAGGTGAGGCAGGCAGAGGGCTGCGATCTGTGCTGGGGCCTGGAAGGGGCAGTGCCAGTCGCCCCCGGGCCGGGCTCCCCGTCCTGGCTGCTGCGCCCCCGGGGACCAGGACCCCCACCGCCCGTGGACTCTGACGGGCTCAGCTCCACCCAGAGACTCCTGGAGCCGGCTCTCCTCGTCCACGGCCACCAGCCCAGGGGATTCTGGGGACACGGGGTCCTAGCCGCTCCGTCCCCAGCCTCCACGTGGGCCAGGATGGCTGGGGGCCTGCGCAGGGCACTTGCTGGGCACCGGGGCCTCTGCTCTTCCCACGGCCACCTCGGCTCTGGCGGCCTCTCCCGGGGCTGCCCTGGTCCACTGTGGTGCCCACGACCGTGGGGGAGGTGTTGCCGCTGCACGTCCCCCCGTGGGCCTCGGACACCAGGGCTGCACGTCTCAGCCACCTCTGCCTCCAGCAGACCCCGTGACTCCCGGGAGCTCTGGCTGCCTCTGGGGACCTGGCCTCACGGGCACATCCGAGGCCCCGGGGCTGGACTCCCTTCACTCCCGCGCTCATCCGGCAACGTCAGCTGAGCCCCACGCAGGATGGCGCTGCACCCGGGGCCCCAGGCCACACCGCACACGGGGATGCAGACACTTGTCGTTTACTAAGGCGCTCACGCCAAATCCATGGTGCTCCTTGTCCGGGACCCGGGGGGCCTCCAGGGAGAGCCTCAGCCCAGGACCAGCCCTACCCCAAATACAGCCGCCCCCCACCACTGGGGCCCGAGGGAAGGCACAGTGCCGGGGAGGGTTCTGGGGTCCTGGCAGCCATGGGGTCAGCGATGCACCCCCCGACTCTCCTCCTCCACGAGGGTCCCCAGAGAAGCCAGGGGGAGGGGGTCCCGAGGAGGAAGCCCCTGAGCCGGCCAGACTCGGAGGGCCCTGGCCTGACCCCGAGCAGAACTGGGGCTCAGGGCGGGGCCGCCGGAGGAGGGGAGCCGACGTCTGGGGAGGGCTGGGCCATGGGTCCTCAGCGGCGGTGTCTGCAGGCCCTGGCCCCAGGGTCACCCGACGGCCAGGTGTGGCAGCCCGTACAGGACGGAGTTGAGGGTGACGGGGAGCCAAGCGGAGTCGCCGAGCTGCAGCCGGAGGTACGGAGGCTTGTCCCTGGAGGTCCACGCAGACTCATCTGAGGGAGAGTGGGACAGCGCTCGCGGCGGCCCGGCTCACGGGGGCACCCGGCGGACGAGGGGGCCCGACCGCCTGCGGACGCAGCCCTGAACGTGGACACTGCCGCCATCGGCTCCCGGGGACGCCGAGGGACACTGAGCCGGGGGGCCCACTCGCAGCATGAAGGGCCGGGCAGCCGGGCCCCCGCCAGCTCCGACCTCCTGCTGCCACGGCTGACTGTGGGGAGGCCTGCGTGACAATCACGGTTTTGTCCCTGCTTCCAGGGCACATCAGCACGGGACGGCAGCGAGCAGGCGGGCGCCGCGGCTTCCCCTTCCTCCGTCGGCAGAGCAACTCGTCAGCAGCGGCTGCACGGCCGGCTCTCCGGGGGCCTCCGCCCTCATGCACCTGCGGCAGGTGCCACCCCCAACGCCGTCACAGCCGTATCCGGGCCCCTGGACCCTGTCGCTCCTAAACCCTAAGCTCCTTCTGTGCTGCGCACCTAGAAGGCTCCGGCGCCCGCCCCGAGGGCCCCCGGGCTCCAGGCCCTGCCTCTCCCAGCTCCTAACGCCCGCGTGTTTTGCCCCAAGGGTCTGCGGTGCCAGCTCCCATGGGGGGCTGTGCTGTCCGTCGGCACCGCTGGCCCGGGGAGGGGCGCGGACACGGTGGGCACCCCACCCTGCAGGCCGCAGGGACGCCGGCGGGGCTGAGGGACAGCCGCGTACCGTGGCTACTCACGTCACCAGCTCCCATCTTCTGAAGGACGCGCGCTGCTCTCCCGATCGGCTTGCCAAGCGCCAACAGATCTAGGAAGGTGACACCCCTCAGACTGGCCAGGGGCGCGGCCTGTGGGCTTCTGGGGGGCCCGCAGGCTGGGGCCGCGCCCGGGATGCCCGCCACTCACTTTCCCACAGGACGCTGGCCCGCAGCGCGTTGTCCCGCAGGAGCGTCGGCCACTGGTTTGCCAGGATGCTCCTGACCCCCGCCAGACTCAGGAGCACGGCGGTCTCGATGGGGTCCTCCAAGCACAGCTGGGCCACGCTGCGGAGGATGGAGCTCCAGTGGGACGGCCCGAGCCGCCCAGCCCTCAGACCAAATAGCACCGGGTAGCGGACGGAAGCTCTTCGGGTTCGCGAAGGAATCAGAACACCCTCCCGTGCCCCCCACCGATGTCGTCCAATAAGAGGGCGACCCGGGGCGCAGCCCAATCCCTCGGGGCCACTCCCAGCCTTTCGGGGGAGCCGGGACGCAAAGCATCCGTCATGAGACGGGCTCCTGCTCTGCCACCTTGGGAGCCCACACAGGCCTGGGGTGCACGAGACGTGGGGTGCTCTGAAGCCAGGGCACCCCCCCCCGGCGGCCGGCCCTCTGTCCCCTGGCCCAGTCCCAGCGGGCCTCGGGAGGACAGGCCGGCCTCTGCTCTGCAGCTGGAGCTGCCCTCCCCCTCCCACTGCACCCCCACCCCCGGCTCCTCCAGGGAAGGGGTTGGAGGCAGATTCCGGGGCCCTGCCCGGGGGTGCAGGGACACTCTGGCCCCCACAGCCCCTGGAGCACACCCATCAGTCCTGGCCCGCCGGCACCCCCGGGAGTGGGGGCAGGCGGCCGGCCCAGGCCGGTGCAGGGGCCCAGGCACCTCTTGTTCTCCGAGCGCTCCGCCTGCCGCCGCATGCTCTCGTAGGACCGCGTCAGGTCCAGCAGGACCATCATCTGGCACTCTGCGGGGCACAGAGGGGCCTCAGCAGCTGCACGCCCAGGACGGGCAGGCCAGTGCAGCTGGGGGCGGCACCAGGGCGTGCGAGGATCAGGGAAACGCAGCCGCATACTCGGACCTGACGTCCACAGACCCTTTCCCAAGACCCACTGGCTGCACGAGCACTCGGGGACGTAATCTGCTTCAGGAACTCTCCGCCCTTCGCCGTCTCCTCGTGCAGGCGGCTCCGCTCCCAGCAAGCCATGCACAAGCACCCCAGCCTGCGGGGGGTGGTCTCAGGCACAGGGTGATGGCTGGTCACCTGGCTCGTGTGCCCCAAGACGGGTGCCAGGATCCGAGCGCGACCCCTGGCTGTGGGCACTCCGAGAGCCCCACTTCCTGCAGTGGCCTGGCTGTGGGCAGGAGCAGGCGGCACCTCCAGTGCGTGAGGACGAGCCTCGATGGGGGCAGCACGGGGCGTCAGCGGTGCCGTCACCCTCCCCCGAGCCTGGTGAGCCTGAGAACTCAGCTTCGTGCCTCCGAGACAGCCCCTGAGAGGGCCGGTTCCTACCTCCCCTTGGGGCAAGGAATCCCCAGGTGACCGGCTCTGGGGTGGGTGGGCTGTGGATGGCCCATCTCCCGGGGGCTGGAAAGGAGACAGGTACCAGGTGATGGGCCGGGGGTTCAGCTGCCCTGACCACAGGACAGACGTCCCTGTGCTGCTTGTGCTGCCAGCAGGGGGCCACGTGCCTCTTGAGGGCATCCTCTAGGGCCCCTGAAAGGCTCCCAGCGACTCTGCAGTGCGGCCAGTCAGCCACTGCCTCAGGACAAGGGCACCCAAGGGCAAGCCAGGCCTCCCACTCGGGAGTCCTCAGGGGACAGCCACAGCGTGCCAGGCCGAGAGGAGCCGCGTGTACAGCAGGAGCGGTGGGGGCTGCGGCCAGTGTGCCCTGGAAGCGCCCGGCCAGCTCCCGACTCTGGCTGAGGGTCTCTGGGAGTGGAGGAGGGGCAGAGCCGGAGGGGCCCCCAAGGGCCCGCCCCCTAAGCCCTTTATCAGAGGGTGACCGGTGGGGACTCAGGGCCCTTGCTCTGTCCCTGCGCAGATTCATCCGGCGCACTGGGGCCCCGGCAGAGCGTGGTGCTTTGGGGGCGCTGAGGGACGGGCTCACCTTGAAGGTTCATGGCAGCCAACCTTTCCACGAGTATGTGAGACAGGAAGCTCTCCATCCCATAGAAGAAGAAGCCGCCACAGCTGCCCAGGAGCTGCTCCCACTCGGCCTGGCTGCAACGCAAAGGAGGGTGGCCCGGTGGGGGGAGCCAGAGGCAGGCAGCAGGTGTCCCGGTGTCCCCAGGTGCTGCAGCCAGGACCACCCCTGGACGGGGGCCTTCGGGGCTGCACACTCTCGGGATGGGTCTGTGCTCTTCACTCCCCCACCCTGTCGGCTGGGACAGAGCTAACGGCCACTCTCCTGGTGCCCAGGGTCAGCTCCCTCCTGGGCTCTTTCTATCCACGTGGCTCTCCTGACAATGGCCCTCGACTTCCAGGAATGCGTCCTCATCTCACTGAGCAGGGAGTCTGGAAATTGCTAGAAGGATACGTCCCTGCCGGCCAACCGCACCCAGGTCTCAGAGAGCACCCACAGGGAAGTGTCCCTGCCCCCAGCACTCGGCCCCGCCCCCATCAGGCCCCACCCCTCCCACAGCCCCGCCCCAGCAGGCCCCGCCCTCCTGTCCCGCGGCCCCCGCCCTCCTGTCCCGCAGCCCCGCCCCCAGCAGGCCCCACCCCTCCCACAGCCCCGCCCCAGCAGGCCCCGCCCTCCTCTCCCGCGGCCCCCGCCCTCCTCTCCCGCAGCCCCGCCCCCAGCAGGCCCCACCCCTCCCACAGCCCCGCCCCAGCAGGCCCCGCCCTCCTCTCCCGCAGCCCCGCCCCCAGCAGGCCCCATCTCCTCCCACAGCCCCGCCCCAGCAGGCCCCGCCCTCCTCTCCCACAGCCCCGCCCCCAGCAGGTCCCATCTCCTTCCAAAGCCACGCCCCAGCAGGCCCCGCCCTCCTCTCCCGCAGCCCCGCCCCCAGCAGGCCCCACCCCTCCCACAGCCCCGCCCCAGCAGGCCCCGCCCTCCTCTCCCGCAGCCCCGCCCCCAGCAGGCCCCGCCCTCCTCTCCCGCAGCCCCGCCCCCAGCAGGCCCCGCCCCTCTCCTGCAGGTTCTCCCCAACACTCCCCCCAGGTCCCAGAGCCAGGGGCCGGCAGGCACTGGACTACCTGGGGGTCCCGGGCAGGAGCCCACCCCTGGGTGCCAGGTCCTCACTTGTGCAGTGGGGATGAGGACAGTGACTCCCCCACACAGGCACCGTGAGGACGGGGGAGCCCGCAGGGTGATGGAGAAAGGCCAGACCCCAGGAGCCCCTGCGGGGGAAGCAGAGGTGACGGTGCTCGGGGCAGAATGGGAGCTCCAGGCCGGGGGTGCCCGGGAGACAAGGGGAGACGGGGACGGTCCCTCCCAGCACGTGCAGAGCACCCCTCCAGCCGCCCCCACCGACCTGCCCCCTGCAGGACACCCCAACACCAACCTGGGCAGGTGCTTATTGCCCAGATGGCCCACCCACAGGGCGGTGAACGTGTCTCGGAATCTCTCCAGAATTTCCCGGGTGACGAAGACAGGAGTCAGCATTTCTGCGACAGGAACGGAGCAGTGAGCAAGCAGGGCGGAGCTGCGAGGCCGCGGGCGTGGGCAGCAGCAGGCCTGACCCAGGGCCCGGCCGACCACGTTTGCTGCTGGTGGGCACGTCAGGGCGCCTTCCCTCCTTTGTAAAGAGTCTAAAGACCAGTTTAGCCAAAGCAACCCCCAGGAGCTGACTACTCAGCGCTGCAGTGGGCAGCACCAAGTCCCGTTTCTGCACCGGACGCTGTTTGGGGGTTCATCTTTCCCACGACCACTGTCCTGACGTGGCTTTGATGGCGAAGGGCCTACTCCCCCCGCGTGGTCGGTGTAACCGGGGGTCAGAGGCCATGCCCAGGAGGCCGGCTCCGAGGCCACAGCACCGCGGCCACACTGCCCTGTGAGGGAGCCCAGCGTGGCCCGGGGAGGCACTCACCTGTGCCCTGGGCCTCCTCGTAGGGGTCCACCACGACTAGGTCTCGGTTAAGGAGCAACAGCGCTCGGGCTTGGGCCACCCGGGCAGCGGGGCCGGTAAAGGATACACTTGAACTTGTCGGCGTCCACGATGATGCAGTCGGGCGGGATGAGCCGGGGTGGAGTGTCCTGTGCCACGGACAAGGGTCGTTGGGTCCTGTGTCCCGCAGCTGGGACCCCAAGCTCCCCAGGCCCACGTGCCCACCTTCCATCCCTTCTTCCCTGGACTCCTCTTCTTGCCTCTGCCTTCCTTCTTCACGGCCCCTTCGGCTGCAGACGACACGAGAACGTGGTGTTCGGGGCTAGTAGAGTTGGTGGCACGTGGCATCACGAACACACTAACTGTCCCTGAACTGTTCATACTTTAAAAGGGTCACGTTTACATGCTGTGACTTTCACCTCAATTTAAAGAAAACAGAAAAACCCAAAAGTAGTGAACAATTGACTTTAATTCTTGTGAAGCCGAGAGAGCAGTCGCCTCTGAATTGTCAAGGTCGCAGGGCCGGGGAAGGCGGCGCAGGGGACCCCACCAGAGGCGAGTCCCGGAGGCCCCAGGCCCACCTGGATGACCGTTCACACGGCGGGCCCAGCACCCACCGGGCGGTTCTGCTCCCCGCACGAGGATCTACGCTGCAGCGTTCTGGAGGCTCGAGGTTCTATCGGAGGGGCCCAAAGGACCGCAGTTTACTGCCTCGCCTTCCTCCCTCGTGCCTCCCGTTTCTGCGCCCCCCCCCGCCCCCGGATTGCAGCTCCAGCAGGGCGGGGAGGGCAGGCTCCCCGGGGGTGCCCTCAGGAAGGCGGCGGCCCCGGGTCCGGGTGGTGCCTCCACCGGCGTGACGTATTTCACTCTGTCCCCTTTGCTAAGAATTTCTACTACGAATGCACGCACTTTTATCAAATGCTGTTTTTCTGCAGCAGTTGAGATGCTTGTAAGTTTGTTTTCGTTTAATCTAACATAATGACACTTGTAAATTGTGGGGTCAGGCTGGGTGGTGAGAGTTCTATTTTTCTTTCTTGTGCTGTTCTTGGCAGTTTGGGTGCCCGGGGCGACGGAAGTCTAGGCCGGGTGGGCCCTCCGCTCTACTCTCGAGGAGACCCGTAGAGACTGGCGTGGACGGTTTCTGGAAAGTCTGGCCGATCCCGGCGGGGTAAGTCGTCCATCTCCCCTCCTTGCTGGCTCTGAGGCCCTCAGGGTTTTCCTTCGGGGTCCGGGAGCTGTGCTTCCCCAGGACGCGGTCCGCTTGGCCTAAGGGTTTGGATACGCCGTCGTCTGGCTCTGACGATCTTCCAAATCTCTGCTGCATCTTTAGAGTTGGAGTCTCTTTTCATTCCTGACGTGTGTTTGTGCACCATCCACTTCTTTCTTGATCATTCTTACCAGAATGTGTCTATTTAATGAGTTTTTTTTAAAGATTTTGTTTTCTGTTTTTGTTGATGTCTGCTCATGCGTTTACTGGACACTTTCTCTGCTTTCTTAAGAGATTTTTTTTTTGCTGTTCTTGCTCTAACTTCATAAATTCGATGCTTTAAGGCTTACGAACATCCAACCTTTTCCTTTCCCAATACAAACGTTCAAGCTGTGAGGCCCTTCCAGCCCCGCTGCCCTCACACTCCGCCAGGCGTGGACCGTCCCGCGACCATTTCTCCCGAGTCCCATGAGATGTGCACAAGTGTGTTTCTAAATTTCCAGATGCAGGGGGATTTAAGAAATCCACGTCCTGGTAGCGGCTTCTGTCCCCATCACTGTGGTGTCGGCCAGTGTTGCTCATCCCTCCGGGCGTCCTTGGGGCTTTGCCCCTCCTCTCCCCGGCCTGTATGTGCTTCCCGGTCCCTGCTCCCAGCGGCTCGGCTCACAGGCTCACGCGTTCCGTTCGTTTGTTTTTCTTACTCGTTCCCCGACTGTTGGTCTGGGGCTCATCCGCCAATTCTCTTCTTTTGGTCGTTCTCCCTGAAGAACCCTGAGCTCTTCCCACGCACGCAGCATTCCCGCGGCCCTGAGCTCGCCCCGCTCTGGGGGTGCGGGGTCCTGGCGGTCAGCACCCACTAATGCGTTTGGAGAGCCTGAACTCACGCTTAGTCAGTATTATTGGCACTTCACGCTCAGAGTCTGTGTGCGTGCCTCCTTGCTGCCCTAACAAACTGCCCCAAAGGTGGGATCTTAAAATACACATTTACTGTCTCACCGTCTGGAGGTCGGAAGTCGGAAAGGGTCCCCCTGGGCTGGAATCCAGGTGTGGCCAGGCTGTTTCCTCCTGGGGGCTCTGGGGACAATCTGTTCCCCGCCTTTTCCTTACAACCTGCCTCCTGGCGGCCTCGCTGCCTCCCCATCTTCAGAGGTGGCAGCGCGGCTCTTCCCATCTCTCTGCGACCCTCCTGCCTCCATCTTAAAAGGACCCTGGTGCTGCCATTGGGCCTCCTGGGTCATCTGGGTCACTCTCCTGTCTCAGGGTGGTCCCTGGGTCACATCTACACAGGGGTCAGGTCACACTCAGATTCTGGGGAGTCCTCCCACCACCCCGGGGGTGCTCTACTCTCTGCTGCTGCCACGGCAACACGGGCCACCCAGAGCAGAGGAGAAACAAGGACCTTCCTGTAAACGACGCACAGACCACTGGGTGCTCATGTCGGGAAAGAAATGGGAACCGTACCTTGCGCTGTAGGTCAGGAGGGTGGATAAAGTGTTAAAGGCAGAAAAGAAAACCAGATGTATTTATGAGATACCATGGGAGAAGAGCTTCATGATTGTGAGTCAACAAGTTCTTAAAAAGAGCCCAGAGCGGGGATCCCTGGGTGGCTCAACAGTTCAGCACCTGCCTTCGGCCTGGGGCGTGATCCTGGGGTCCTGGATCGAGTCCCACGTCGGGCTCCCTGAATGGAGCCTGCTCCTCCCTCTGCCTGTGTCTCTGCCTCTCTCTCTCTCTGTGTGTCCCTCATGCATAAATAAATAAAACCTTTTAAAATATATTTTGTTCAAAAGACACCATTTAAGAGAGTGAACAAACTACAGGGTGTGAGGCCGCATCTGTGGTCACAAAAATAAGAAAAAAACCCTGCAAACCAAAAAAAAGAATGAAAACCAGACAACCTGCCAAAACTTGGCCCTGGACGCGGACTCGCCCACGAAGGGCCCTCCCTCTTCCTCGGGGGCTGCGACGGTCCACAGAGGAGGGGGCGCCTGCTGGTTGGTGTGGACACACCTGCTGTTTGTTTCTACCGGCCCCAGCGGCTCTTTCCCTTTTCCTGCCCTTTGCGCATTCCTGGGGGCTTCTGTGTTCCACTTGGCCGTTCTCACCGGCGTGTGGGCTGCGGCTCCGACCCTCGGCACTAACGTAGGGATGTCTGTCGCTCGCCGGCTGCGCTGGCTCTGTCGGGAAGTCGGGGCCACTCTTGGCCTTGCTTCTGCGAGCGCAGCGCCTGTGTTCTGTGGCTGCTCCTGGAACGCCGCCCGCCCGGGGGCCTGTCGCTCTGACCACCCCCCCTGGAGTCTCCTCTCCGCCTACTGTGACTGGGGCTTATGGAGGCTTCTGGACCCGTTGTTTTGCATTAGATTTGGTAGGAGACACTGGCCATTATTAATTGCCGTACTCCCCTTCCGAGGGCTCTGAGCACAGGTCATCGCTCCTCTGGGCTCAGGTCCGTCCTATGTGGGGTCGTCCCCACCCTCCAGAGTCCGAAACCCACCGTTGCCTCTCTTTCCAGTTTTCACCTGTTTCTGTTGGAAGGGCAAATTCGGTCCTTGTTACCTCCTCTGGGATGGAAGCCAAAGCCCAAACTATTTGTTTTTAATTCAACTTCATATTTGTTGAAGTGCGTAAAACAGCACAGAGCACAAGCTACAGCCTGGATGGTTTCAGACGCTGGGCCCATGGGCACCAACGGCCTGAGTTCTGTCCCTGCTCCTGGTCCCTCCCTCCTCGCCTCTGCTCACCACCCAGGAAGCGGGTGGCCGTGTCGTTGGTCACCACCCACCTGCACCTTTCAAACAGGCTCCTGAGGCCGAGATCAGTGTTAACCTCTCCTCCAGGGAGCCGCAGCACCTCACACGCGATCGAGGGCCCCGAAGCAGGCAGCAGCCACTGATTAGAGCGTGTGGCGGGAGCCCCCAGAGGTGACCCGGGCGGGCCCGTAGTGAAGGCAGTCGGGGTGCGGCCGAGGGTGCCCCTTACCTGTCTCCTCCCTCCGGAGGCGATTGCACAGCATCTGCAGGGAGAATTCTCGGGACACGGAGGACACCATCCCTGCCTCAAACACAGAGAGGCCCTCCAGGGGCAGCTCCAGAAGATGCCTGTCCACGATGAGGACGGTGTCGTCTGCAGCCTCGAGCTGAACTGTGGGCAGGGGAGCAGCAGCTACAAAGGCAGCGGGGGACGGGCTCCCCCGGACCCACGAAGCCCAGGGTGGGCTGCACTCGCCGTGCGGAGATGCAGGCCTGCAGAGCTCCCGCCGGGTTCCCCAGGCCTCCGCGGCCCGGCCTCCACGTGGGCGGCCAGCTCCGGGGCAGCTCCACGCCAGGACCCCTCTCACCACGGAGCCCCTCTCGAAGGATGAAGGTCTGCACACTTGTCACGTGGCAGCCCGCCCGGCGGCCGTGGAGCCCTCAGGGCCGGGGACCTGCCTGGCCCGTTGGATGACCCACTCCTTCCGCCAGGCCCAAAGCGCACCGAGGGCGAGGCCACGAGACACTTGGACTGAATGTGCCATATGTTCAAAGCAAAACCAAATCGCTTAAAAGTGAGCAAAAGCCTTAATCTGGGGAAGTTCTAGGGCAGAGCTGACCTCAGGCGGGCAGAGGCGGCCTCCGAGCCGCGGGGCGGGCCTGCTTCCCTCCGCGCCCACAGCCTCCGGCCCTCGCCTCAGCACCCCTCCCTCCGCTCACGGATTCTGCAGGGGCCACGGAAAGCCGACCCATAAAAATGCCTTTGAAGAGCGATTTATGAACCCGCAGTGCCTGGTGAGCGGTGGAGCCCCCGGGCGCGCCACAGCGCCTCCCGTCTGGGCCATGGCAAGTGGCGCAGGCAGGTCAGTGAGGCCCGCGGGTCCATCCTGGCAGCGTGGAGGCGCCGAGGCCACCCAGGCCCAGGCCAGGCCCTCTCCGCGGGGTGGCTGAACCAGGCACACTTCATCCTGCGCTCACCGGCCGTGGGTCATCTGGGGCCCTCAGGAGGGTGACAGGCCACGCGTCTCCGCTGCCCCAGTGCGCACACGGGCCACCGGCTCTCTGGGGAAGGGTGAGCGCGCTGGGTCCCCCCATGCTGGCGGCCGGGCAGGCACAGAGCCCTCCAGGGAGGCCCGGCCCCCACCCCGCCCAGCTGCCCCCCAGCAGAGCCCCGTCCAGCCCCCACTCACCCTGGGCCTGCGACACCTTCCTTTCCTTGTCTTTGCCCTTTGCCTTCCCAGAATCCGCGACAGCCGTGGGGACCTGCATCCTGGAAGCCAAAGCATGTCCTCGGGTTTTTAAAAACAAGTGAAAATCACGTGCACGAAGAATGGAGAGAACAGCTCTGGACGCCTCCACATCAGGGCGGTGAGTGCCACGAGGCACTTCCCACTGCTCAGGTTTGGGGCCGCCTCCCCGTACCAGGGCCCAGGGACGACCGGGCACAGCCAGGCACAGCCAGGACTCTGGATTATCTCTGACCCACTGCCAAGCCCTCTGCCTTCCTCTACTGAGAACAAATCACAGGGGCCGTGCCCCCCACTCCTCCCCTGTACCTGCACCAGGTGCTGCAAGGGCTGGGGGCACAGGGGACCTGAGTGGTGGGGACGAGCCCCCAGAAAGGATTTCCAGCAGAGCAGGGCTTCTCCCCTATGACAGACGCCCCGAGTCGGGCATTCTGGATGTGAAGGGCCCTTTGTGCACTTGCGGTTTGAATTCAGCACCGTCGGATTCAGCACAGACGGGAGCATCAGAGACTTGAACCTCCAGGTGGGAACAGCGTCCCCCACCCCACAGCCAGCCACCCGGCTCACCCTGGGATTCGGGACCGCAGCGCTGGCCTGCAGGCTGAGCTCCCACCCCTCGGCCCCAGGCGGGGCCCCATAGTCCTGCCTACCCCCGGCATTTCGGGGCACCGCTGGGGATGGAGACATGGGGACCCTCCTGTCGGCCGGAAACCCACCCCACGGGGACTTGCAGATGTCCCTGGCCCCGCCCCACCCTCTGGGGCCCCGCCCCCGCCACCCCTCTGTGCCCCTCCCCGCCCCCGTGGCCCCGCCCACCCGTCCACGGCCCCGCCCGTCCGTGGCCCCGCCCACCGTCCGTGGCCCCGCCCCCAGCCCGCAGGCACCTGGCCTCGGGGCCGCGGAGCACGGGGAGCAGCGGCCTCAGGTACTCCTCCATGGACGCCAGGACGTCACTGAAGCTCTGCACAGAGTGTCCCTCCCTTTCAGGGTGCACGTTTTCCAGCTCCTGGCTCAACCCAGACATCAGCCCGCGGTCAGAGCGTCGGGCGCAGCCTCATAAAACCCCAGCCGGGTTAGAGCAGAGTGGGAAGGACCCTGCAGGGCCCTCGAACCTGCCCTTCCGGAGAAAAGCCTGGGGGCCAGGGGCCCACCCACCCGCCCGCACACGGTGCTCCTGCCGGGGTTGCCTGCCCCCCACCCGAGAGGCCACCCTGGCACCCCCGCCCCATCGGCTTCTCTGCTGGCATCAGGGAGGCACCGGCACCAGACTCACTCAAGGATGCCAACGATTGGCCACCCTGTGGGGCCCCCAGTCCAGGTGTCCAGCACTGCCTGGGGCCTGCATGGCCGGGGGACACACTTGGCCCTCCCGACCCCACCTGCCTGGCGGCAGGAGCAGCCCGGAAGCCGGGCTCAGGGGCTCACCGGGCCTGAGCTCGGGAGCAGGTCCTCATTGTTCACCTCGGCCTGGGTCAGCTCCCGGAACCGCTGCGTGCTGGCCAACAGGCGGGAGAAGGTGGCTGGATTCACGGCCACCCGAGCCACCTTGCAGGAGCCTGTGGAGACCGACACCCCTGCTGTGCCCGCCCCATGGCCTCACAGACCCGCCCTTTGGGGCTGAGGACAGAGTGGGGCCATGCGTGAACGCTGGGAGTGTGGGACAGCATGAGCAAGCCGCCGGCACAGGGCTCCTCCACGTGAGAAGGTGCTGGCCACGGACACAGCTCGCCCGTGGGCGCTCACGATGACCGTCAGAAGTGGGGACACGGATGGGAGCTTCCCGTGCGTGCTACAGCCTTCCTTCGTTTTAAATGAAATGCTAAGTGGAATCATGTGCCTGAGGCCTGAGGAGAGCGGGAAGATGGTGTTTCCAGGAGGGGGAGCAGGGGCCCCGGGGGCTGCCAGGGGTCCAGAAGCACATGCCTCTGCCTCCTTCCCAGGCTCAATGACCCCACCCAGCAAGTGCGTGGAGGGTGGACCTGCCTGTAGCAGCCCCACAGGGTGCGTGCCCCAGGCTCTGGATAAGCACCTCGCAGGACTCACCCCCCACTTGGAGCACCTTCCCTTTGGCCGCCGGGATGGACTTGGGTCTCTCATAAGCAGCACAGTACAGACGGGCCCTGTTGGCAGGACAAAGGGCAGGGTCAAAGCCCGGCTCGTGGGGTCCTAGAGGAGCCCCCGAGATGCTGATTCGGGGAACCAGATACACCCGGCAGGAGTCCCCTCCCCATAAATGGCTTGGCCAAGTCAAGACGCAGCGTTGAAATGGGCCCATCTGGGAGTCATCAGCGGCAAGCTCCCGTGCCAGGCCAGCGCGTCCGTGCCACGGTAAAGGTGGCCTTCAGCAGAGGCACAGGCCCCCGCCGTACCAGCCTGGCCCCAGCCCACCTCAGTGGGAGCCCCTGCCAGCCCGTCTGTCCAGCCAGGGCCCTCGGTCCACGCGCAACCTGCCCCCCATCGAGGCTGCGTCCCCGCTGCCCTGCTACACGTCTTAATAGGGCGGGGAACGGCCCCAGAGCAGGAGTAGGAGGGCTTTACCTGTCCCGGGAGTGGTGCAGGATGAGGATCCGAAGGTTAGGCGGGATTTCATTCAGGAGGTTAAAATGCTGCTCGGTGACCGAGAGATTTTGCCAAGCCTGCGTGGGACAGGCAGGAATCAACCGACTGGGCACGATGCAGGCCCAGCCCCTGAGAAGTCGAGGAGGCTCCGCGGGAGTGGGCTGGGGGGCCGTCTACACCGCAGGGCTGGGGCCAGGCCCCCCAGGACTCGTGGAGGCCACAAGGGGGCAGAGGGCGCACACGGAGTCCACCCGGACCCACGGAGCTGCCCCTCGGGCGACACAAACCTGACCTGCCTGAGAACCCAACAGGTAAGAGACGGAGCGTCCTCCAGCCACCCAGCGCCTTCCCTCCGTCCTCTGCCCGGTCCCCTGAACGCCACGGGTGTGGACACACACCCCCTCCCCTCTGCTGCGCGTGGCCCGCACCCCACCGGGGGGTGCTCTGCGGCCCGGCTGAGCCACAACCGCCCTCAGCACAGACCCCCTGTCGCTGGGGAACCAGCTTCGCATTTGCAAGCACCCACCGGGGCCGCACTGGCGTCATGAGTGCGGGTGGAGCAGACACACGGAAAGCAGAAAATCCTCAGTGGGCCGCACCACCTGCCGCGGGGAGCCGCAGGCCTGGAGCCCCCCCGCCCCCAGGGCACCGGGCAGGCTTCCCGGAGAGTCCTGCGCCTGAGCGCCCCAGCCTGTGCCCCGCGGGCAGGCCCCACCTTGGCTGCCCTGCCCGGGAAGCTGCTGGAGGCGCGGGAGCAGCTCTGCGGGCGCAGGCCCGGGGCGCAGGTGGGAGGCCCGCCCCGCCCGCGTGCCCTCGCTCCTCCCGCGGCACCTGCTCGGGTCCAGGCGCTCTGGCGCGGGGCTGCTGGCAGCTGAACGCAGTTGAGTTTTGCATTTCCCCGGTAACCGCTGAAGGTGAGGGCCATTAAAAACGTTTATGGACCATCTGGGTATCTTCTGTAAAATTCCAGTCTAGTTGCTTTTCTCTGTGGGAGCGCCTGTCTTTTTCTTGTGGAAGGGAGCTCGTCCCTTGTATACACAGAATGTGGGCTCTGAGGCTCTCCTCTGGGGCTTGCTTTTAGTTTAAAGTTATTTTTTTAAAGATTTTATTTATTTATTCATGAGAGACACACAGAGAGAGAGAGAGAGAGAGGCAGAGACACAGGCAGAGGGAGAGGCAGGCTCCGTGCAGGGAGCCCGATGCGGGACCCGATCCCGGGTCTCCAGGATCACGCCCTGGGCTGAAGGCAGACGCTCAACCGTGGAGCCACCCGGGCTGCCCTGTTTAAAGTCATTTTAATTTCAATATAGTTAACACCGCATTACATCCGTTTGGGTGCACAGCGTCGTGATTCGATACGTGCACCCGTCACCCCAGCTCAAGTGCACACCTACACCCCCCCCCCCGCCTCCCCTCTGCTGACCGTCAGCGGCTTCTCTAGGGCTCACAGTCTATTTCTCGGTTTCTCTCTCTCTTTTTCCCTTTGCTCATTTTGCTTCTTAAATTCCACATATGAGTGAGACCGTATGGTGTTTGCCCTTCTCTGACTGACTTCACTTAGCATAATAGTCTCTGGCTGTATCCACATCATCGCAAATGGCAAGATCTCATTCTTCTTGACGAGTAATATCCCGTTGTGTACACGGACCACATCTTCTTTGTCCATTCTTCGCTTGATGGACACTTGGGCAGCTTCCAGACCTTGGCTATTGTGTAGTAACGCGGCCACAAACATCGGGGGGCCTGTATCCCTCTGAATCGGCGTGTTTGTATTTCTTGGGTAAATACCCAGGACTGCGTTTGCTGGGTCCTAGGGTAGCTCTATTTTTAACTTTATGAGGAGCCTCCACGCTGCCTTCCAGAGTGGCTGCGCCAGCTTGTGTGCCCGCCGCCAGCAGCTCACCAGGGCTCCCCATTCTCCACACCCGAGGTCACGAGGGGGCCGTCTCGTTTTCCCCTAACGCTGTTACGGTTTCCCCCTTCGCGTGTAAGGTCTGCGATGTGGAGGGAGGCCCAGCGGACCCTGCACCACCCTGCCCCGCGGCCCTCAGTGCCACCCTTCACGCAGCGGGCGCTGTGTGGATGCAGCTGGTTCGGGATTTCTTCCGTGCTGTTGGCCCTCTTCTGTGGGTGGATGTATTCTCTGTGTGTCAGCAGCACGCTGCCTACCTTCTGTTGCTTTACGTGGGTCCTCAGGTTCCGGATAGCAAGTTGGCATTTCTGCACAAATTTTAGACTCCGATTGCCAATTGGTGAAAATAAACAAATAAATAAAAGCGTGCCGGGAGCCTGATTTGGCTTCTGCTGCACCTGTGGGTTGACGGCCCACGGGAGGGCTTCCTGTGACCCCAAGGCCGCCGGGGAGGTCAGGGCAGCGGGGCCCCAGATGGCCAGACTCCACCACAGTGTGGCTGCGTCCAGTCTCCCTTCTTAGTTTTTTTGGAGTCGAAGGATCTCCATGATGTCTTTGTATGACTGATGGTGGAATTTGGGGTTTTCTTTCTTTCTTTCTTTTTTTTCCTTTTTGGGCCTTCCTAAATGCTCATCAACTTTATTAGTCCCCTTGGAACCCTTTTACCACTGTTGGTTTCTTCTTCCATATTTTGTTTCCTTTCCTTTGATTCGGTTGTATTCATTTGTTACCTTCTATTTTTCTTAGAGGTGTTTTAATTCCAGCTTCTAGAGGCCAAAACCTCGATTACAGTTTTTAAGGTTTCCTCCCTGTGTTCAGGGCTGTATTTTTCCTCTAAGGCCTGCTGTAGACAAGTCTCATCGGTTTTGACACATGGTGTTTTCATTCCGTAAGTCACTTTAAAATCTTTTCTAAATTTCATCCCGATTTCTCCTTTAACTAATTGATGATGATAAGGGTACTGTTTAATTTCAAATTAATTATAGCTCTCAGTTATGGGCTTCTTCTAATTTAATTGCCTTGTGGTTAGGACACAGAGGGAATCGGACTCTACTCGGCTGGGAGTCTTCGGGTCCCGGTCGGGAACGGCGGCGGCGGGTCTGCACACGAAGGGCTTTCCCCCACGGCCCCGCGTGCCGATGGGTCTCTGGACGCCGGCCTGCCCGGGGCCCCTTTTATCCCTGTGACTCCTGTTTGGTGCCTATGAGGCTACATCACTGAACGTACAGAGTTCGGGAGGGGATCCCTGGTGACCGACCTGCGGGGGGGCCCCTGGCTTTCATCTGACGAGTAGCTCCATGACTTGGATACTATTTCTCATCTTTTCCATCCAACATTTCTGTGACCTTGTATGTGCAGCGGGTCTCTTTTAAACAGCAGATGATTAGATTTTGTTTTTCTTTTCAGCCAGTCTGACAATCTTAGTCTGTGACTTGGACGATTTGGCCGATTTACATTTATTTTACTTACATAGATATTTGGGTTTTTATCTCTTATTACCCTGCTTTTTTTTTTTTTTCCTACTGGGACCATAATGTTTTTATATTTCTCTCCCCTCACTCTTTTTGCCTATCTTTGGGATAATAAAATACTATTACTTTTTTTCCCCTTTTTATTAACTTAGTTACGCATTGTTTTACTGGTTACCCTAGGGACTTTGGCCTACTGTGATCTAATAGAAATGTAGCTTTACCCTTCCGTAGCAGGACAGAGCCTGCACGCTGTACGCTCTATCTGACCCTTCCTGCTTTTTGTATCACCGTCTTTCACTTTACTTCTACAAAATAAGTTAAACTCCACAGGATGTTAAAATTACTATTTTGTACGTTCAAAGTTTATTTCCTTGTACCTAAGCGTTTGCCCTGTAGTATTCTCGGTTCTCTCCTACCTTCCCGTGTTTCTGTCTCGCCCCTCCTCCTAGCGTCGGGTGCTGCGGCCACCTGGTGGCACCTTCGCCCGGGCTCTGGGCAGCCACGGTGGGCGGCGGTCTCCCCAGCTGCCCGCAGGTGCCCTCGGAGCGCCCATCCTGCGCGGCGGCAGCTGGGCACGCGTGCCCGCGGCTCTCGTGTTCCTCCCGCGTGCAGGAGCTGGCGTTCCTGAGCCTGTGACTCATGAGTTTGGGGACACGGTAAGCCACTGTCAGGTCACTGCTGCCTCAGCTCCGGGTCACGCTCCCCTGGCCTCTGGACACGGGCCCAGTGTGCACGGCCTTCGGAGGGTCTCTCCCAGGGCGTTTGCCTCTGCTCTGCCTCTCCCACGCTCTCCCTCCACAGCCGGGCACCTCCTGCCAACCCTTGCTCCCTGCGCCATGTCACGCCCCCCGGGGAGACCACACGCGGCACCTCCCGGAGCCGGTGTCCTGGAGGCCACCTCCTCCCAGGACGGCCCTTACTTCCCAGGCGCTGTGAGAACCACGAGGGAGTTCACCGCTGTCCACAGCTGCAGGCAAGCTCCCCAGGGCCCGGGCGCCGCTGCAGTCCCCAGGCAGGTCACCACAGGTGGCCGCGTGCCCCAGCGGGCGGCACTGACGCGGGCAGGCTGCTGCGACAGCTTCCCGTCCCGGGAGCTCTCACAGGGCTTGCGAGGACAGCGGCTCCTGCTGTGGCTGCCGCGGCGACCTGGCTGTGGTCCGCAGCCGCACCCCCACCTGCAGCCGACCCAAGCCTGCGACTGCTCTGTGCCCCTGACCAGGCCAACGCAGGGCTCCACAAGGACCCTTGGAACAGCAGCAGGAGGAGACGTCACAACACCCGTGATGGAGTTGGCCGCCCGGCACCTGTCCCGACCCCCCTTCCGCCCCGACCCCGTCCCGCCCAACCTTGTCCCGATCCCGTCCTGCCCCAGACAGAGCCCCTGCCCTCCCCGTAACTGGCCCCCTCCTCAGCACCGCACGTGCATTGATGTGTCTGGTCCCTCAACTGTCCTCTGAGGTGAGCGCTTGGTTACCCCCACCCCGGCCTCAGTGGACACACATGGATGTGTCCTCCAAGGGCGGTGCCTGGCTGTGCTGCTTCTCCCGGGGGACTGGCCTGCTGGTCCCTGTGCCTCTGACGGCCCGTGCTGCTCTTCAGGAGGAGAGCAGGCTTTCCAGCAGTGGGGTTAAGGCGCTGGCTCTCCGCCGGGGTGTTTCTGGGGACCTTTGTGGCTGCCGCAGCTAGGGAGCAGCTGCCAGCACCTGCTAGGAGGAGGCCATGGGTGGGGCTCAACGTCCCACGGTGCACTGGACGCCCCTCCACAAACGACGGTGTGGCCCCAAGCATCAGAGGGAGAAGGGAAGCCTCGGCTGAAGGGCTGAGGTCAGACCCACACGAGTGCACACGGAAACTACGGGGGAGGCAGACGAATGGCATCGAGTGCCCCTAGCCCGTCATCCCGATTTGTTGCAGTTCATCAAGTTCCATTTCTTTTTTTTTTTTTAAATCTTTTTTTAAATTTTTATTTATTTATGATAGTCACACAGAGAGACAGAGAGAAAGAGGCAAAGACATAGGCAGAGGGAGAAGCAGGCTCCATGCACCGGGAGCCTGACGTGGGATTCGATCCCGGGTCTCCAGGATCGCGCCCTGGACCAAAGGCAGGCGCTAAACCGCTGCGCCACCCAGGGATCCCAAGTTCCATTTCTTTAACCCCCCAATTCGCACCTGCTCATCCAAGCAAAAGGGGATGTGCTGGTATCTGCAGTGGTCTCCTGCGGCTGAAACAAGTGCATCCCCCAGGACACCCTCAGGGGCCCTGTCCCCTCCCGCAGTCTGCTGCAGGCCCGGGCCCCACCCGCCACCAACCAGGTGAGCTGCTAGCCCACAAGGCCCTCGGGGAAGCGGAGGCCAGGAGGGTGAGAGGCACCCCCAGAAGCACACAGCTGGCAAGAGGCCGAGCTGGAGCATGCTGCCATCAGCTGGCGGCAGCGGGGTGGCACTGCAGAGCTGCATGGCCAGGGCAGGCTGCGCGGGCTCGCTCACCTTGGAAATGACAGCCAGCCTCTGCTTCACACTCGCAAACAAGCTGGTGGACATCCTCCCCTTCTGCTTCAGCTGGCGCTGGAGCTGCATCAGGGCCGCCAGCTGCGAGCTGCTGGTGTTGGCTGTGGCCGTGAACAGGACATCCCGCATCATCTCTGAAGCTGAGCAGCTCTGAACAGACACAGGAGGGCACCACGGGGCTGAGCTCGGCCCTGGGCATGGGGGGGGGGGCGCCCATGCAGGAGGGTGGCAGGGGCTGCTACTTGGGATGCTGTGCTTCTCCTGGCCACCGGCAGTCCCCAGGCCCTTCACCACTGTGCCCCTGGCACCTGCCCACTTCTGGGCTCTGAGCCTCAAGAGCATGAGGCTTGGTGAACCAACGGGAAGTGAGTAATAGGGGCGGGGGCTCAGGGGGGCCTCAGGGGGATGGGACAGCCTTCCCTACTTCCTCCAGGGCGGAAGCTCCCTCCCCAGCTGAGCACCACTCTCTCAAGGCAGAGACCTGCCTATAGCCTGGCTGGCCAGCCCACCAGCAGGAGGACTGCCGGGTGCTCAGGGAACTCCCCCTCCCAGGTAGGCCCAACCGGCCTCGAGGCAGGGGCACAGAGCAGAGCTGTACCTGAGAGAGTGCCAGGAACTGGCAGGTGGTGGCAGGGTCCAGGGTGCCGGTACACTCCACCATTTCCAGGCTGGCGGCTGCGGCAACGTCCAGGAGGCAGCTGCCCAGGGCGACCTGCATGCACTGCAGCAGCACCTCGGAGGCCTGGGCCAGGTAGCGCTGGGCCAGCACCAGTCTCTTCTGTGGGGGCCAAGGCTCAGGCTCAGGTGGGCTCTGTGGGCAGGGCATCGCGGGGCAGGTGAGCGCGGCCGTACCTGCAGGTCCGAGCCCTTCCTGGTGTGCTCCTCGGGGCTGGCCCTCATGGCCCACGGGTCCCGGCAGTGATCCTCGCCCACCCCGTCCTCTGTGATGGTTTCCAGACGCCTAAGGCTGCTCAGCTCAGTGCCCGCCTATGGAGAAGAAGCCTCTTGTCAGCCGGCATCTGCCACACGGCCACGCCGGGGGGTGCTGGTCGCCCTTGGGGCATCCCTGTGGACTCCTCAGTGTGGCGTGCTACGGGCAGCAGTCAGGCCTGTCGCCGATGGGGCTGACCCGCAGGGGCCTGGCCCAGGAGTGCTGGTGGCTGGCGGGTGGGCCTGTGTGGGGAAGCAGCTCTGGAGAAGCAGAGCAGTGCAGTTCTGTGCTTGCTCAGCAGTCCTTCAGGCACTGGCACCAGCCAGCATTGTGCCACCAGGAGGAGTCAGGTGCCCACCTGCCCCCGGGTGCCAGGGACGAATGTTCAGACAAGCCCCCGTGGGGACCTGGGCCTCCCTGACTGCAGGACCAGCCACCCTGAGGAGGTCCTAGGGGTGCCGGGGAATCTCCAGGGGGTGTGTGGCAGCAGGTAAGAACTCAGGGTGAGGGGGAGCCCCGGGGTCTGTGGGGTCATGACAGGGAGCAGCAGGCGAAGCCCGGCTGGGGAACGGGGCTGGTGGACGTGCTTCTTGAAAGCCACCTGCACCAGTCACAAAGGACGTAGCACGTGTTTCCCAGATGGCGCCTCTGCGAGGGAGCGTCCTTGGTGCCGCTCCATAAACAAGGACCCAACCCCAAGGGGAGGGCGCTGCCCAGGCCACATCTCTGGTCCACGCCCACCTGACTCAGAGCCACGGGCAGGTGCTCAATAAACAGACTGAGGGAGAGGCCAAAACTCCACCACTTCCCCCAAATGTGAGTCCAGCCCTGGGTCCTGGGATCCAGTTAATCCAGCAGGATGGCCAATCACACAGGGGTACAGAGCCCAGCCGCTCGGGCTGGGGGTCTTCCTAAAAGCCTGGCTTTGCCTTTGGGCGGGTGCCTTCCAGTGGCAGAAGCGGCACCTGCAGAGGCATCTCGGACAGCGGCCTGGAGCTCCTACAGCCCTCGGTGGCGGCGGCTGTCACCCACGCTCCTTTGGAGGGGTGGGGTGCTCCCTGGGGAGTGCTCCCTGGGAGCACCAGTTCTGCTGGGCAGCCTTGCGGGGGGGCTCTGCAGAAGGGAGCAAGCCTGAGTGTGTGACACGGCCAGTGGCAGGGGCTCAAGCCTGTGCCTCGGCTTCACCAGACAGTGCGGGTGGAAGAGGGGTGTTAAGAGGGCTCGGGGTTCCCTGCTGCACGTGAGGAGGGGGGCTCAGCACCCAGCACTCAGGCAGACCCCAGGCTTCCTGGAGGAGAGCAGCTGCGGTGCAGGGGGCACGCCAGGAACCACGACGTGCTGGACACCACATCTGGGCTGGGACGTCCTGCCCTTGCTCACTCCCCTCCCTCCAGGGCCCGTCCCCAGAAGTCCATGTCTCTCCCACCCACTGGTCCCACCGGACAGACAACTTCCAGCCTTTTCCCCCTTTCTTGGGTCACAGCACCCTTCTTAAGCAGGGACAATTCGAGGCCTATTTCATGTCCCAGCTCTTACGAGATTAGTGGGAGGGCTCGTGGGCGAGCTAGAAGCAGGGGCACATACCAAGGGGCCCTCCTCCCAGTAGTGGGCGGGGCGCATGGGGTCTGCCTGCGTGGCCAGCAGGCGGAGGGCCTTCCCGGCCAGGCCCAGGACCTGGGCGCGGATCTCCACGCAGCTGCTGCACAGGGAGTGCAGACTTCCCAGCTGTGCCAGCACCGCGTGCGCCAGGGTCCGCTTCAGCGTGAACCATTCCTGCAAACACAAACCGCCTGGTCACCTTCACCTCGCCTTGGGAAGTGCAGAGGCCCACCCTCTGACCCCCCTGGACCTCCCCCCACCCATCCAGTCCCTGAGATCCCCGGTCTAACACCCCGGGGTGGCAACATCCAAGCACTCTGACCTTTGGCACCTTTGGCATTGGGGGAGGTCACAACAGTCTGCTTAGATAATCTTATTCGGGGCTCGTGGGAAATACATTAGCTTGTATCGAGTTCGATTTTAGGGTATCTTTGATGTATTTATAGTTACATCAAGGTAATTTGATTCGTGGCACATGGAATCCAAGAAAATGTCTGAAATGGCAGGATGTTTCCTTCCAATATTTTGCAAGTTCAACTTTTTAAAAAACAAAATGAATTCACCTTTGTAGAGCTCTTTAATATGCTGACATAATTAGTCAAAGCAAACGCATACCCGGGGTAGGAGAGTGCAATGCACCGAGGAACGTCCCCCAGGAGAGCACCCCCCCCCCCCCGGCTGTCAGACTGAGGAAAGGCCCCCAGGGCCCTGGGAGCCGCTGGGGCGAGCACACACTGGTGGCCCGGGAGCTGGGAGCTGGGCGCCGCGCATCCTCCCGGCCAGTCCTGCGTCCCAGCACGGCGCCCCGTGGACCGGAGCAAGGGGCCCACGTCGTCTTGGGGACGGTTACCAGGCCTACGGAGGTGAGGTCCCTCGTGCTCTGCAGGTAGTCGGCCAGCAGCTTGTCCACAGAGCTCTGCTCCAGCTGCTGAGCCAGGGCCTCGGCCCACATGAGCTGCAGCATGTCCAGCGACACTTCTGCGAGGTGCAGCCGCAGGTGCGCCAGCTTCCTCATCAGAGGCGTGTTAATGTTCTGCAACTGGGCGTGCCAGACACACACAGTGAGAGCGCCACGATGAGCACAACGCCTGTGTCCCGCACCCCCAAGCCCTCACGGCCCTTTCTAGCCAGCCCCTCCCTCCCGAGCAGCCCGGGGCCACACTCCTGCACCACGAGCTGGTTTGCAGTTCCCACGGTTTTGTACCAGGGGGTCACACGGCACGTGCACACTCTGGCCTCTGCCATTCGCATAATTAATTACTCCAGACCCATCCGTGGTGCTGCCTGTGCTCACACCCTTTCACTGACCAGGAGTACCTGTCGTACAGGTGGGCCCCAGCGCACTTATCCACTCAACGCTGGGGGCTACTGCAAACACAACGGCCATGAACATGCGTGCACGAGCTTCCGTGTGGCCGTGCAAATTCCCAGGAGTGTGGAGCTGGCTCCTCCAGTGGCCTGTGTTTAACTGCCAAGCTGTGGTCCGTGCTACACCCCGCACGACGGCGAAGAGAGCTCGGTCCCCCCGCATCCTTGCTAATGTTTGCTTGCTTGGTCTTTTCAATTGTAGCCACTTGAATAGATGTCTGGTGGGTTCCCTGACTCATCCCTTCGTGTAATTATTTACCATCCACCTATTTTCTTAGAGAAATGTCTGCTCAACTGTTCGCCTACTTTTTATGTTTTTTTTTTTTTATTTTAAGAGTGTTCTGTATTCTGAATACAAGACCTTGTCAGTCACATGGTTTGCAAATATGTTCCCCTCAGCGTGCGCCTTGTCTTTTCATCCCCTGAATAGTGTCTTTGGAAGAGCAGACTCCAGTTTATCCATTTATTATTCTCTCGTGGATCGTGTTTTTGTTGTCGTATGTAAGGAGTCTTCACTGAATCCGAGGTCCCAAAGGTGTTTTCCTCTAGAAATACAGTTTCAGCTCTTACCTTCAGGTCTATGATCCACTTGGGGTCAATCTTCCGTCTGGTGTGAGGGGTGAACTGCAGTCTGTGGTTTGGGTGTGGATGTCAGTTGCTCCAGCATCAGCTTTTAAGAGTAGCCTTTCTTCACCAAATTACCTTTGCTCCTTGGTAGAAAAGCAATCTTCTGCCGGTCTGTGTGTCTATTTCTGGATTCTCTGTTACGTTCCATGATCTGCTCAGCTTATTTTTACACTAAAACCACAGTTTTGATTCCTGTCATTTTATAATAAGTCTTTTAAAAAACCAGATAGTTTTTCTTTTTTCTTTTTCTTTTTTAAATTATTTTATTTACTTATTTATTTTAGTTTTTCTTTTTATAAAGTTGGGTTTGCTATGTTCCATCTTTTGCAATTCCAAATGAATTCTAAAATATTTTTCTTCAATTTCTATTAAAAAAAAACCTGTAGCTTCTTGGTCAGGATTGCAGAAAATGTATTGAGATCTTAGTAATATCAAGTCTTCTGGTCCACGAACATGGTATATCTCTCCATCTATTTAGGTTTTCTTCAATTTCTCTCAATGATGTTTTCTAGTTCTCAGGGGTAAGCTTTCACTTTTTTTGACAAATTTCATTTTATGCTGTCCAATGCTATTGTTTTTGGATTTTTAATAGTTGATCGATTGTTGCAAGTATACAGAAATAAAAAATTAATGCTTGCCTATTGTTCTCATGTCCTGAAGCCTTACTATAATCACTTGTACATTTATTACCATTTTTGTAGGTTGCAGGAGATTCTTTTTTTTTTTTTTTTTTTTTAAGAGAGAGAGCTCAAGCATGCAAGCAGGCAGGGGAGGAGCAATGGAAGAGGTAGAGAGAACCTTGAGTAGGCTCCTCATCCAGTGTGGAGCCCGGCATGGGGCTCGATCTCAGCACCCTGAGATCATGACCTGAGCTGAAATCAAGAGTTGGACACTTAACCAAGGTGCCACCCAGGTGCCCCTGCATGACATTTTCTATACAGATGATCATGTCATCTGTAAACAAAGATAATTTTACTTCCTTTTAATTTCTTTCTCTTACCTATTGAGTTGGCTACAACTCAAGTGTAATTCTGAATGAAGGTGGGGAGAAGGCACGCTGCCATCTTAGTGCTTTGCTTTCACGACTAAGTGTGACATGAGCCCTAGTGTTTTCACAGATGCCCCGTATCAGCTTGAGGAACATTCCTTCTATTAATAGTTTGCTAAGAGTCTTTTTTTTCCATCAGGGATGAGTGTTGGGTTTTGTCAACTGAGGTTATGGTATGGGTTTTTTAATTTTTTAAAAAATACACTGAACCACGGGGATCCCTGGGTGGCTCAGTGGTTTGGCACCTGCCTTTGGCCCAGGGCATAATCCTGGAGTTCCGGGATTGAGTCCCGTGTCGGGCTCCCGGCATGGAGCCTGTTTGCTCCTCTGCCTGTCTTTCTCTCTCTCTATCATGAATAAATAAATAAAATCTTTAAAAAAAATACGGTGAACCAAATTGATTTTTGAATGTTAAACAAACCCAGGATAGCCCCAACTTGGCATTGATGTATTATCCTTCTTACGTATTACGTATATTTACTAAAAATTTTGTTTACAACTTTTGCATCTGTGCTCTTGAAGAATGATGATCTGTAGTTTTTGTTTTGGTATCAGGGTCATACTAGCCTTACAGAGTAGGGATGTGTTCCTTCCTTCTCAATTTTCTAGAAGACTTTGTGTTGAATTGATATTATGCTTCCCTTAAACGCTTGCTAGGACTCACCAGTAAAACCACCTCGGTCTGATGTTTTCTTTGTGGAAAGACTTTACAAATTCCATTTCTTTAACAGATGGAGGGCTACTCAGGTGATTTATTTCTTTTTGAGTGAGTTTTGGTTGTTTGTGTCTTTCAGGGAATTGTTCTATATCATCATAAAACTGTTCAGAACATTCCCTTAGTATTCTTTTAATACACGTAGGTTCAATGGTGATGTTACATCTCTTGTTTCAGATATTGACTATTCAGATATTGATTATTATCCTCTCTTTTTTTTCCTGATCCGTCTGGACAAAGTGTATGAATTTATTCATCTCAAATAACAACTTGTGGTTTTACTGATTTTACCTTTTATTTTTATGTTTCCTATTTCACTGATTTCTACTCTAATCTTTAATTTCCCTTCTTCTGCTTATTTGGAGTTTGCTCTTCTTCTACTTTCTTAGAGTGAAGGCTAAGTTCACTAGTTTGGGATCTTTTTTCTTTTGTCATATGGTTATTTAGTGTTATAAGTTTCCCCCGAGCATTACAATTAGAGACATCTTAAAAATTGACATGTATTTTTTTCTCCCTTCAGTTCAGAAATACTTTCCCTTTTGATTTGTTCTCTGGCTCATAGTTATTTTGATGGATGCTATTTACTTTCAACATATTTGGGTATTTCACCCATAGCTTTCTGGTTTTGTTTTGTTTTTTAATTGAGGTAAATTTCATATAACATAAAATTAACTGTTTTAAAGTGTGCAATTCAGTGGTACTTAGTGCATTCACAACTTTGTGCAGCACCACCCCACCTACTTCCAAGATGTCTCATCATTCCAATGGGAAACCTCATCCCCCATGTCTTATGCCCCCCCTCCGGCCCCCTCCCCCACAACCACTAACCAACTTTCTGTCTATGGACTTAACTGTTCTATCTTTTATGCTGCTTTTTGATTTCTTTTTAACTTTTTTTTTATGATAGTCACAGAGAGAGAGAGAGAGAGGCAGAGACACAGGCAGAGGGAGAAGCAGGCTCCATGCACCAGGAACCCAATGTGGGATTCGATCCCGGGTCTCCAGGATCGCGCCCTGGGCCAAAGGCAGGCGCCAAACCACTGCGCCACCCAGGGATCCCTGCTTTTTGATTTCTACTTTAATTGCATTGTGGTCTTGGTTTACATATATTTTTTTTCCTTAAATCTGCTTGTATTTATTGAGAATCGTTTTACGTTTATGATCCAGAGTATGGTCTATTGTGGAGAATGTCTTGTGTGCACACAAAACAAAAAGAATGTGTTTCTGCTATTGCTGGGTGGAGTGCTGTATAGATTGGTTGGTGGTGGTGTTCAAATCTTCTAGTTCTTTGCTTGCTTTATGCCTCCTTGTTCTATTAATATTAATATTGAAATCTCTGGCTGTAATTGTAGATCTGTCTATTCCATTGGATGTGACAAGCTTTTACTTCGTTTTGAAAATCTGCTGTTGGGCAGTTAGACATTGAGAACATTATGTCTCTTGGTTAGTCGATCCCATTACATTGTGAAACGACCTCCTCTGTCCCTGGTGATGCTCCTTCTCTGAAGCCTGCTTTGCCCGATGTGAATGAACGTAGCCACCGCAGCTTTCTTTGGATGAGGGTCAGCATGTTTATCTTTCCCCACCTTTTTGAGTTTATTCATGTCTTTATATTTAAAGTGGCTGTCCTGCAGGCACACCGTTGTAGCACATAGTTGGGTTTTGCTTCTTCATACAGTCTGACAAGTCTGTCATTTACTTGGCGGTTCAGACCATTCTGATTTACCGTGATTGCTGATATGACTTGGTTTGAGGGCATCATCCTGCTGTTTGTCTTCTCTGTGTTCCACTGGTTCTTTATTCTCTTTTCCCCTTTTCTGCTTTCTTAAGGAACAAGTGAATGATTTTTTTTTGGATTTCCTTTCCTCTCCCTTCTTGGCTTATGAGGTATACCTCTTTGTTCTGCAATTTTCATAATTGCTTCACGGTTTGTGGTGTATTTTAACACTTCACATAGAGCGCAAAAATCCTTCACACTATTGTTGTCATACACCTCATTTTTTACAAGCGTTATAAACCTGATGCTACGTTGTTATTATTTTTGCTTGAAAAGCCAGCTATCTTTTAGAGAGATTTAAATAATAAGAGAAAATCTTTGTAGGTTTTGCCAGGTAGCTCACCCTGTCAACGCCCTTCATTCACTTGTACAGGTCATATTTCCATTTGGTATCATTTTCCTTCTGCCTCCGAGACAACTTTGCATGTTCCTGTTGTGTGTCTGCTGCTGATGTGTTCTCTTGGCTCTTGAATGTTTGGGGGAAAATCTTAATTTCACCTTAATTTTGTTTTTTTTTTTATTTTTTATTTTTTATTTACGATAGTCATACCGAGAGAGAGAGAGAGAGGCAGAGACACAGGCAGAGGGAGAAGCAGGCTCCATGCACCAGGAGCCCGACGTGGGATTCGATCCCGGGTCTCCAGGATCGCGCCCTGGGCCAAAGGCAGGCGCCAAACCGCTGCGCCACCCAGGGATCCCTATTTCACCTTAATTTTGGAAAGATGTTTGTGCTGGGTACAGATCAGCAGTTCTTTCTCCTAGTACCTTACAGATACTTCGCTCTATCTGAATCTGTGCTTCGCTGTCTCCTGAATCCTACTGCTTCTGGTTTCTGCTGTCACCTGATCTTTGCTGCTCTGTACGTAAAATATGCTCTTCCACCTGGCTGATCTTAAGGAAATCTTCTAATCACCAGTTGTAAGCAGTTGGGTTATGACATGCCTTGGCATACCTTCAGTCCTCTTCATAGTTATTGAGCTTCTTGGATCTGTGGGTTTATGGGTCTTTTTATTAAATTTGGAAGTTTCAGCCATTATTTCCTCAAATATTTAATGTCCACTCCTATTCCTCCTCTTCTTGCAAGATTCCAGTTATTGCACACGTACCCGTGCTCGGGACACGCTAACTGGTGTTCTGGTGATGTCAGCTTCCGTTCTCTTTCCTCCTCGTCCACCACTACTGGTTTCTCCCTCCATTTTCAGGTCCTCTGACCAGCTGCAGTCTCTGCCGTGTATCTACGCCATGCACGCTTCATCACACACATTGTGGTTTTTGCCCCTAAAAGTTCATTCTTGCTCTTTTTACACCTTCAGTGTCTCCACTTAGCTTTCTGAGCATACAGAATGCGGTCAGTAGTAGCTTTTAACACCCCTGTTGTTGTATTCTGGTATCTGTGCCGATTCTCGGCTGGTCTTCATGGATTATTCCACGTGTTATAAGCTATATCTTCCCCTCTTTTTGGCATGGTAATTTTGCATGCAATTTTCGATTGGGATTTCGGCGTGATGATTTTTCTTTGGTTGCCGACATCACGCAACTTGTTTTTTTGGCAGATGGACACTCATGCTCCTACTTTCACTTTTGCTCTGGGACCACCATATGCAGACACTGTAGTCCTCTCAGGTCTATGACTCTTCAGGCAGTTCTGGGGCAGGTCTCATCAGGGCAGCATATCCCCGATCGAGACAAGACCTTCCCTCTACTCTGTGCCGTGCTCTGGGTCATGAGGTTGTCCAGTCTGGTCAGTGGGAGCAGGTGCTGCTCCAAGTGGCACCGCACTGACCCACTGGGCCCCTGCAGCTGCGGTGAGTGTGGACATGGGTGGGGCTGTCTGCTCGGGGTTGACGGTGCCCATGCTGACATCTAGTGTGTTGAAAATCTGTGTCACATTTTTGTCTACTTTTTGGTTATTTTGGAAGGGGGAGCAAATCTCGTCACTGTTACTGCACCTCAGCCAGAAGTGGGAGCCGACAGCTTGTTTAGGGCAAGTGCGGGGCATGTCTGTGTGTGCCGTGGGGGTGCTCTGGGCTGCAGGGAGGGACCCAGGACAGACTCACCTCCTGCACAGACAGTAAGCCCCGCACATGGCGGAATAGCTCCTCAGCCTCAGCCACGGCTGTCTGGACCAAGTCATGGGCTTCCAGGTGGTACGCCATTTTTTGCTCTTCGTCTTTCTCATTTTGGGCACATAATCTTTGTAAGACGGAAGAGTGGAATTTAGAATAAAAATTTCAAGCATTATGCCAACAGTATTAACAAAATGCATAGTATATGTAATTTTTAAATAATCATATGGTATTTTTATTTGTACTTCAAGCTTTCTGATGTTTTATATGTAAAGATATTGTTACTATATCTTAGCACAGTAAAATTAAATCTATGCCTGACAGAACCAGTGAACCAATACCACAACATTAACTGTGCTGATTTAACCACCTTGTTTTCCTATTTGTGCTTTTCTGCGTTTCTAAAAGTTCTATGATGTCATATATCAATTTCACTGTAATAGGATCAAGGTTATATTCCCCAAGTGTCCAGGTTTCTTTTCCCTCCTAAAGGCTGTTTTTAAGACCTTACACAGGATTGGCCTGTTGTGCTTCGAAATGCCTGCGTGTCCACCAAGCACATGGGTGGCCTGGGGCCAGAGGGATGGAGGGCAGGTGAGGGAGGGAGGGCGGTTCCTGGGGCCTGGCCTCGTTCCTCTGCCTCTGGGCCAGCCCTTGCCCTCGATGACAGTGGGGACTCTGAGAGGTCGCACGAGGGAGGCTGACAGAGCTGGAGCCAGTGTGAGCAGGTGCATGTATGTGAACACCTGTGAGTGCTCATGGGTAATGTGCACATGTGGGCGTGGCCTGTGTTGGCACATGTGGGCGTGCCTGTGGGCGTGGCCTGTGTTGGCACATGTGGGCGTGGCCTGTGGGCGTGGCCTGTGTTGGCACAGTGTGAGCGCTGTGGGGGTATGTCCGTGTGTTTGCAGAGACGGAGCCCATGGGATGCTGAGTAGACTGCACAAGAGTGAGGACACCCCCCTGTGCTGCTGCCCTGGAGGCAAGTGCAGGCGGCCACAGGGTCAGGGCCAGGAGGAGGAGGTTCTGTTGCATGACAATGGGGCCCAATGGGGGCTTGACCTAGGAGCGCTGGGCACGGGGTCAGGACATGGGGCAGGAGGTGGGGGCAAGGAGGGGCAAGAGGGGGAAGGGCTGGTGCAGCCTGGGGGAGCCGCATGCAGGGCTTGGGCACAGTGATGGTCACTGAATGAGTGACAGGCTGGCCCTGACTGTGCTCAGAGGGCCAGCCCCTCCCTCGCCTGGGAGGGCCCACAGCAGGGCTGCTCACCTCTTTATCTTTGCGCGCTCTAGTTTTATATTCACACAATTCTGTGGGCAGCCCCAGGTGATCAACTTTTTCTCAATCTCCATCAAGCGATCATCCATTTCGCTCAGTCGAAACAAGCATTCGGGAGGTTCTCCACTGACTAGCTCCTGAGCAGCCCTGATCTGGAGGCTCACGCACCTGCAGGGGACACGGACCATCCCGTGCGGTGCCTGCAGTCTGGGCAGCGTCACCCGACGCCAGAGGAAACACCTGAGCGCACCCCCCACAGGCCAGAAACCACCCAGGCCACATGCTTCCCCCGCAACGTGATTGAGTTGGAAAGTAGCAGCCCCCACCCCGGCATCACCTGCTTCGGGAAATTCAAAACCACTGTCCTATGACTCAGGGGCAGAAAAGGAAACCCACGCGGAAGGGACAGGCTTCACACGTGCAACGGTGGGGTGCTGCCGGGGGTGTCCCACCGTCTGCAGTAGGAGCGGGAAGAGCGGAAGGGGAACAGGCACGGACGGCCACGGAGAGTCACGGGCAGCCCCTCCCAGATACAGAGCCAAGAACTTAGCAAAGACAACCAAAAGTGAGGAGAACCAAAGTCAGACAAGCCTCCGCTGCTCTGGTCGAGAGAGGACAGGCTGCCTCTCTGTTACGGTCGTTGAAGGGTGGGGTCCAGCTCTGAGGTAGGAGGACAGCCAGGGCACGGGGTACAAGGCAGGGGACGGCCTTATGACAAAGACTCTGTGAAGTTCCGGGAGAAGAGTCCAGACACACACAGCAACACAACCCAAAACCCAGAGGAAACGATTTTCTAGAAGAATACAAATTACCAGAAAGATGGCTCAGAAATAAGCTGCAAATCTGAGAGACCAGAACGCTGCCCTTCAGCTCTGCCCCGGGCACCTGCCGCCCGCCTGCCCAGACAGGCCGCAGGCCCCCAGCAGCCGGAGCAGAGGTGAAGAAGGAGCAGGACAGACCCCAGGGTCTTCCCCCTCAGAGCTCCACGCTGGCAGGGGGGCCGGAGGGCACCCCGCGGCCAGACCGCCCCACGCCTGCGCCTGCACCCGCGCCCCCGTGTCTGCAGGACACCTACGCACACCTGGGGACACGAATTTAGGAACAACACAAGCCACCTGCATCCCTGGAAAGGAAGAGACACGTCCCCCAGGAGCCGCAAGGCCGAAGGTCAGGCTCTGGGAACCTCCCCAGGCTCCCCGCCCGGGGCCGTGTGTGGCAGGCAGGGGGTCCCCGGGTGGAAGGCCCCCTTCGGAGTGGCTCAGCGGGATCGGGGCGCGGGCGATGGCTCTCCGGGTATGATTCTCGGCGCCTCACAGGTTTGAAACGCGGCATAAAGAATAAAGCCGACCGTGACTTTCATGTGAATTAACAGTTTTTCTTACAAAGAACTACCTGGCTTCTAGGTCTGTGATCATAAATTCCAAGACAGGCGTTCGGTTGGGTCTTTCCCTCTGCAGGGCCCTGAAGGCATCCATGAGTCTTTGAAACAACTGGCAGACCTGAGGGTGACGCGGCGCTGACATCTGCGTGTTGCTCTGGCCGCGGGGCCCAGCCACCGCCCCCCAGGGCCCCAGGGCGTCCGTACTACCGCCTCTCGGCCTTCACCCTCCGTGCACAGGAGCGCGTCTGCCAGAGTCAGGGCTGAGCTGTACCAGAAGTCCTCACTGCCCCCCAGGCGCTGGGCCTGCTCCACCATCTCCTTCGCTTGTCCATAGTTTTTTTCCTTGTTTGCTAGCTGTGCTAGAAGGTGCAGGCATTTTGCTTTTGCACAAGGATCATCAAGCTCCTAAAAAATACACGTATACGGAGAGGGGATGGGCAAGCGGGAAGAGACAGAGCGAGGCGGCTCCGGGCACCAGGCCTGCCCCCACGGTGTCCACTGGGCTGCTCCCTCACCTCTGAAGGAGGCCCCCTACGTGCCCTCAGGGCACAGAGTGGGTGGGCTTGAGGCCTGTGCATGTGCTGAAACCTCCTCAGGGTTCTCGACGGTGCTCAGGGCCCTGGAAAGCCCCCTCCCCTTAGCGGCAGTCCCCAGCGCCCTCCGGGGAGCCCCGTCCAGATGCTGGCTGAAGGCAGCAGGGTTCGGGGGCCGGCAAACAGACTCACACCCTAGCCAGCCAGGGCTGTCTCATCCCCCATCCGTTGCATACAGTTGCAGGTGGCCTGGGTGTGGGGTGGGGGTGCCGTTGGCCTCTGAACCGCACCCCAGGAGGAGGACACAGGGTGCTCAGGCGGGAAGAGCAAGAGTCCAAGGCAGCCAGCTCCAGACACAGCAGCTAGTATGCAGCCCAAAGAGACTCAAGTGGAGGCCCCGGGGGCCTGGAGCCAGGGCCCTGGAAGGCAAATGCAGGCTGGAGACGAGGAGAGCGAAGTGCACATGGTAGGTGGGCGGGCTGGCAGGTGGACACCTCTGCAGCAAAGAGGCGGACCGTGGGCAACTGTGGGTGGAAGCAGGCGCTTGTCCCTAGGGAGACGCCACCAGGCTCCGGCTGCTATGGCCCCGTGGAGACGTGGCCATGGTGTGGGTGGTCCAGGGCGTGGGCCGAGCACCATCCATGTGTGTGGGACACATGCTAGAAGGCCAGGAGGGGCAGTGTGCTGTCTGGAGGAGGCAAAGGTGGCCCAGCCACCCTGTGGGGACTGACTGCCCCAAGAACTGTCTGACGTCCGGCAGGGCAGCCTGCGGCCTCTGAGACTCTTCCTCCCCAGCCTCGCTCCCTCCACAGTCTGCCCGCCTGTCTCACTGCCAGGCCTGCACACGGCTGGCTGGCTGGCCAAGACCCACACGCCTGAGCACCCGGCCCACCGCCTCTACCTCCCATGGCCTTGATTTCTGTTTTTATTAGGAACGTCTCACTCTCTGGAGTCCTTCAAAACAAGTGACAGCCTGTCTGGGCCCATTTAACTTTGCCTCGCCCACCAGGCAATGCAGTTCTTGGAGGTGGACACAGTTAGAATCACTTGTCTGCAGGCGCCAGAGAGTCACAACCTCTGCGAGGAGGGATGCACACGTGGGCATCCATGCCCGGCGGTACAGAGCCCAGGAGGAAAGCAACAGCAGCTGGGGAGGAGCTGGCACCAGAGGGCCAGTCACCGGGGGCCCAGGAGGGCCGAAGAGCTGTGCTCAGGGTGGAGCGGGCCCAAGACGCTCAGCAGACGGGAGTCGCAGGGGGCTAAGGAGTGAGCTAGGATCCCAAGAGCCAGGCTGCAATGCAGGCCTGAGGTCAGAGAAGCCCAGGCTTCCACGAGGCCCCAGGGGGGCGCTAAGGACGAAGCTGCCCCTCGGGCCCTCCAGGCTCTCAGCCTCCACAGGACATCAGGAAACAGCACGGCCGCCCACTGGGAGCCCCACCGTCCAAGAGAAAGAGGCTGTGGAATCAGACCCACAGCAGCCATAGGAAGTAGGGACTTTAGCAAACTCTCAATAAAGAGTGAACAAAAAAACAGAGAAATGCTGGGCAAAGGGCAGAGACTTGGATCCAAGTCTAACACGGATGTTCCAGAATGGCAAGAGGCCGGCCAGCTTCAGAGCAGACAGCCCGAGCCCCAGAGAGCAGCCGGGGATGCTGCTTGGGGCGGCCGGGGGCGGCCCCTCACCTGGAAGGCCCGGTAGGCCTCCGCCAGCAGCAGCCTCGCAGGCTGGTACAGGTCCATCTCCAGCAGCACCTCTGCTTTGAGGGTCCACAGCTCGGGGAAGGAGGTCCCTTCCAGGCCCTTCCCAGTCTCTCCGTTGATCTGCAGGATCTGTGAGGCAGGGCAGGTGTGTCCACACCGGCGGCTGGTCCTTGCCGCCCCAGCTCCCGCCCGTGCCCCGTGTTCTCAGATACCGGGTGGCAGCCGGCCCAGCCCGGGAGGTGTCCCTGGGCCCCTTGGCCTGTTCCCACCGCATCTCCCAAGTGGTGGACGCTGGGGGCTCACAAATGGAGTCCCAGATGTGGTGCTCCCATCTGGGACAAGGGGCTGGCGTGGCTACTTTCCTTCGTGGGTGAGCCCACACAGGGGGAGCCGCTGTGTGGAGGGAAGAGCCTCCACTCTCTGCGGCCCAGGCCGGTCTGCCCTTCCTGGGGAGCCCTCTGGGCAGCCCCCACCCCGTCTTCTCTGAATGCTGCCCAGGGCCCGGGCAGGCCCGCCCCGAGGTGATCTGCGGCCCCGTCTTCCTGAGACAGCTGGGGACCGTGGCGGGGGACATACCCGGCCAGTCCCAGGGTTTCCTGGGGACCCTGCGTGAGGGTTTAGGACACAGCTCGTGGCTAAGACACGTCCTGGCTAGTGGCCCGAGCACGGCCTCGGCGCTGCCCCGCCGGGCCAGGAACGCAGGGCGGCCGCAGAGGGAGGTACCTTATCCTTGGCCACCAGCGGCTTCACCTCTGCGGGCTGGACCGCAGCGACGGGCTCAGCCAGTGTGGCCACGCTGTCTTCCGAGAGCGGTTCCTTATTCTTCTCCTTCCTCAAGGCGATCTCTTTTCTGCAGCTAATATAAGGAACATGGGCAAAATGCCAAAGAAGAAATTCAACAGCCGAGAAATACCTGAAAAGGTTCAGTGTTATTAGTCACCAAGAAGTGCAAACGGAAACAGCTGCAGGAAGCCACACGCCACTGCCCACCCACATGTCTACAAAGATAACGAAAAGCTCCCTCGACGCCCCCGGGCACAGCGGCCCCCCAGCGCCGGGCACAGCCCCGCAGGCGGACGAGGGGGGGAGCCTGCGGTCGGGGCGGGCGAGCTGGCGTCCCGCGGGGGCCCACCTTGCCTGCTCCGCTTCGTAGATGTGTGTTTGCCCGGCCAGCGCCTCGTGGTGAGCGGCCGCCTCGCGCAGATTCAGGTCGGAACAAACAACAGCAAGCCTAGGGGACGGGGGCGACGGGGAGAGGGGACAGGCTACACGGACGCGGCAGATCCGCCCCGGGCTGTCCCGGGCCCTGTGTGCCTCATCAAAAGTGGTAAACGAAAAAGAAACGTCCACTTTGGTGATGTTTTCAATAAGTTTTAGACCTTCGCAGAATTACACAGGTGCCTCTGCCAGATTGCAGGTAGAAAAACTTTAATATTCATTCCTGTACCTGACTCCGTGCACAGCTGCGCTCTTAGGGTCGCCTTGAGAGGTAAAACTAAGGCACGTGGGTGGGGCTCTGACCACCCGTCACAACTGCAAGCAGACAGGCTCTGCTTGGATTCTGGCGCGAAACGGTTTTATTTTGAAATGATTTCAAGCCTGCTTGAAGGCCGCACAAACACGGCGAAGGATGGCCGTGCGTCCGTCCCCGCCCAGACTCCCGTAGCACATGCGCTTCACCACATTCGCTTTATCGTTTTCCCTCCAGGGCCGCCCCCACACACACACGCACACCCCCTTGTATTTCTTTTCTGGATGATTTGAGAGTAGGCGACAGACGCAGCGACCCTTTATTCTAATACTTCAGTGAATGTTTCCTTAGAAGAATGACCTTCTCTTAAGGACCAGGTAGGAATTTCAAAATATAATTACTATTTTTATGTTCAAGTATATTGGTTTACTGGGTTTAACAAACCACAGGGAATAACATGTATAGAAACAGTCAACCACAGAATTAATTATTTGAAAATACCGTTTTTATATTGCTTTGGGGGAAGATGTTCACTTTAGCCACCTAAATATTCCCCAGTTTCCCTGAAAATAAAACAGTTATACTGACCGAAGGTGGTAGAGATCTTTGAGGCTCTTGCTTTCTACCACAGAGGCTGCGATTACTACGCCCAGCTGCAGGACCGGGATGGTGAGCTCATAAAGGGACATCTTCTGCAAGGCTTTGACCAAATGGTCCAGGTAATACAAAGTGTATGTCTACATAAACACACAACAAACATGTAAGGTCAAAGAGGGGAGAAAGGTCAGGCCACTAGTTTATAGGGTCTTTCTTCAAAAACTTCTCTCCTTCCCCCTGCCAAGCACGGCTCCTGGCACACAGCAGGTGCCCAGCAGTGTTTGTGAATGAATGGACGACGTGCCCTCCCCCTGCTCTCCTTCATTCACAGCTTTCATCGGGTCACGTGGGAGCATCCAGAATCTTCAATGCCCAAGTGCAGCTAAAGATCCTCATAAGAAATGATCCTTTTATGTATTTACTCAAATTAATGTTTTTGTTGGATTTCTTCCACTAAAAAAAAAAAACTGCTGGTCCACTAAAAACAGAATATTTATGAACACATAGAACTGCCTTAAAATTTAATACAGGACGAGAAGAACTAATATTTACAAAGACGGAGTGGGTTTGATAAAATCATCATTCTGTAGCGGAAAATTAGAAAAGTTGGATGAAGTATTTTAGAAACATGCCAAAGGCTCTGAAGCCTGGGTGATGCTGGGAGAAGTTACCAGGCTGAGAGCCGGAAGACAATGGGCGTCCAGAGAAATGAGCCTGCCATATTGGGGTACAGTTGTCCTGGGAGTTGCTGTGGATTCTGCAGCTGGGAGGCTGCATGTCTCGGTACCTCTGGGTCTTTTTGTTTTTGTTTGTTTTTGTAGGGCGGAGACAACAAACTGGGTTGAGGCCCCACTGAAAGCTACATGCCCAGACTGGATGCCCCAAGGGTTGCATTTTAGGATTAAGGGTGATCTAGAAGTAAAGCAGCCGTCTCCGGGACCTCAAGAGCTTGGGGTGGCCTGGAAAACATCTTGTTCTTTGAGAGACTAGTCACTGAGAACTCCTGGTGAGGCCGGTCAGGAGAGAGGGGTGGAAAGACACAAACCCTACAGACCCTACAGACACTGAGGATAATAAAAGGACATTAAGAACAATTTTATAGATGATAGATAGATAGATAGATAGATAGATAGATAGATAGATAGAATAACATTATATTACAAACTTGAAATTTTATATTAAGTGGAAATACCCTAGAAAAACACAGTCCGCCAGATTACCAGAAGAAACAGGAAATCTGAAGAGCTCCAGAACTGCAAAGTGAACTGAATCATAACCTGTGACCTTCCCACAGAAGAATTGGGCAGAAGTTTCCACCAGGGAATTCCACCAAATTTAGGGAAGAAAGAACAAATAATCTCATACAAATTCTCCCCAAGAATAGTAAAAATAAATAAATAAAATAAGGGGGGGCAGCCTTCCGCGGCGGTGAGCGGAGTGTCCTGGCCGGCCCCGCCCTCGTGCCCACCGGGCCAGCAAAGACCGTCTGCAGCCACAGGGAAACCGGTGGAAGGTTCGCTGTCACCATTCCCAGAAAGAGCGATTTAGGACTTTGTTCTTTTCTCAAGCTCCCAACTGGCCTTCGTGCTATGTGAGGTGTGAGCTTTTTTCCTGAATCCTGACGCCATTCCTTAGGCTCAACCTCCTGCCCTCAAACGTGCCAGGCGCTCGTCCCGCTCGGCTGCCTCCTCGTTCCGGTTAATGGCTTGTGCACTCGAGCGGGATGCCCGTGAGGAGCGCCTCCACCCAACCCCACTCACACGGCCAGGCCGCGATGCTAAGGGCCACGGCAGAAGAAACACCAGGCGAGGCCAGCCCAGCGTGGAGGGACAGTCCCTTCCTGAGGTCAAGCAAACGTTCTCCCTCGTAGTCGAAGAACTTTATGCCAGAAAGGAAATGGTCTGTGGACTCATACCAAGCATTTATTATGTTTTGGCACAGTGATTTTGACCATAATTATTTTTATTATCTCCTATTAATACTCTGATACTGAAATGTAAGAAACTGAACTTCTTAGATTACGTTCCATTAATATCGAAATGTTCTCAAATATTAGTTACTAAAGACAAAATAAACACGACATCGCATTGTCATATACCAGACTTCTAAAAGAAATAAGTATCGGTAAAAGCAAGAAGTCCCTCCAAAAAAAAATGGGGAGGGGGAGGGAATACTTCCTAATTGGCGAAAAGGTCAGTGCATCATCGTGACCCCGCAGGACGTGCATCTCTGGCCCTTGTCCCTGGCTGCCGGCACGGAGCTCCTGAAGCCCCTTCCACGCACACCTGAGTTCACGCCCGTGGGGTGACTGTGGGCAGCCCCCAGGCAGCTCGGGAACCAGCCCTGTGACTGGAGGCCTGGAGCGTCCGGTCCCACCCCGATGCCGGGGACGGGAGAGGCAGGAGGCGGGCAGATCGCCCACGGCCAAGGATTTCATCGGTGGGGCCTGTGCCACGGACGCTCCCTGACACTAAGTGAAGGGCTGTGGGGAGTTTCTGGGGTGGTGGACACGTCCACACGGGGGGCGCACCCGAGGCCACGCGCACAGGGCTCCTGCGCCTGGCCCCCGCCCAGGCCTCGCCCCCGGGACCTCTTCACCCGGCTGCTCGCGTGTCTCCCTAACAGCCCGGCCACCCGGAGAGCGGTGTGTCCCTGCGTTCTGGGAGCCGTCCTAGCGAGTCCTCAAACCCCAGGGGGGGCGCGGGAACCGCCGATCCGCAGCCACGTCACACAGGTGCGGGTGGCCCAGGGGCTCGGCACTTGCTGACCTGGGGCCGCCGCCCTGAACCTGCGGGGCCCCTGCCAACCAAGCCTGGGGGGTGGGTGTCGGGCCTGTGGATCCCACAGACGACGGGCGGGAGCTGGACGCTGTGGGGAGAAGCCACACGTCTGGGTCGCTGTCAGCGGGACCGGTTCTAGAGGTGAGCAGTGGAGGAGAGCACCCGTGGGACGGGCCCCGGGGTCAGGGAACGGAGGCCAGTGCCCACAGGCAGAGGGGCCGGCTGGGGCCGCAAACGGCTCGGGGTCCGTGTTACTTTTTACCAAATCCTGCCAAGGGCGCTTGTACGGACGAGAAATGTGAGGGGAAGTCCACGACTTCTCAGAGAACAGGGTGAGGGTGGGTGGGCAGCAAACACGCAGGGTCACGACGCCCAGTAATCACGACAGTGAGGTGCGGACACTGGATTCAGGACAGACGTGGCTCTGCCAAGAGGGCGGGCGAACGCTTTCCCCACACACGGGGTTGGAACAGTCAGAAACCTGACCTGGAACCTGAGGCGACCCTCCACCCGCGCCACGGCCACAACACCGTCTCCGTGGGCGGTGGGTCTGAATCGGACACATCAACCATTAACACTTGGGAAAATATTGTAAGAGAACATCTTCATGACCCTTGGAAAAGGAAACCACCTTTTTAAATAGGACATAAGAAATACCAGCGACACAGGAAAAGATCACTAGTTTTGTCCCATTAACACTAGGACAGTCACGAGACAACCTCAAGAGCCAAAGCACAGAGTGGAAGGTGACCGGGCGTTCATAAACTGTCAAAGTGTCGCTTCCAGGCTAAAGAATTCCTTCAAATCAACAACAAAGAGACAGAAACCTTAATAAAACGTGGGCAACAGACTGGAAAGGCCACAGAAGAGGACGTGCATGTGGCCAGTGGGCACAGCCTCGCGGTGCCCAGGGAGTGCCCAGCGAGGCCACGGGGACGTGCCGCCAGGCCCCGTCGGGGTGGCCAATGCGGGAGGGTGAGCCACAGGGGGCTGGCAAGGGTGTGGGCGGGAGCTCCTGCCCGCCCCGGGTGGGGATGGAACCGGCATGGCCACTTGTGGGGCGGCCAGGCCACAGGCGATGCAGCGACCACACACGTACCCCAAGACGCTCAAACCCTGCCACGGGTGCTCTCAGCACACGACCCAAACGTCATCGCGAGCTCAATGGACAGAGTGGGGTCTCGTCATGGGCCGCGGGACCGCTCCACAGCAGTGAAAGCCACCGATGACGGAGACCCACGACCGTGGAGGAGTCCCACAACATACTGGATGAACGAACCCAAACACGAAAGCTTTATGATGAATATTTCCACGTTTTTACACGCAAAAGACAAGCGGAAGGCAGTGGGTGATTAAGGTCACTGAAGTCACTGGGTCGAAGCCCTGGAACCCCACACGGCAAGGGGCCTCGTCGCCAGTGCAGTGAATGTTATGATCCAGACAGGGAGAGACCTTTGCGGGTTCCCCGGAGGCCCCAATGTCATCACAGGGCTCACTGTAAGGGGGAGGTGGAGAGGGGTGGGACCCCGAGGTGGGAACTAGAGATGCGGGTGCACAGCCTGGGGACCCCTGGAGCTCTTCCCGGGGGCCACAGAGGGAAGGTGGCCCCGCTGACACCCTGACTGGGGCCCAGCGTGCCAGCCGTGGCCTCCGGCCTCCGCAGCACAGGGAGGAGCTGTCTGCTGCTGCAGCCCCCAGCCCTGCTACGGCCCCAGCCCAACAGTAACGCCCGGGGTCCCCACGTTCCAGGGTGTTGGGGGGCCTGCATGAGCTTCCGAGGACACTGGCAGTTGTCTGGGGGTGCCTGGGAGGGGCCCAGGGCCTGGGCCTGCTCGACAAGTGTCTAATCTGGCCCCTTGCTTTGTCCCCCTCTTTCTGGGTGGATGGAAAGGCTAGCGGGAGGGACGCGGGCTCGGACCACAGGCGGCCCACGCCGCGGTGCAATCACCTCACCGGCTTCTGGATGCTTGATGGGTTCATGGTCAAGTCGCTTCTGTCCTGTTTAAACACAGACACCACGTCTTCGGGGCAGGAGTAGGACGCCCATTCTTCTATGCTCGCCGGTAAGTCTTCCGGTTGTTTGCCAGGAAGCGCCGTCTGGTTCTGCAAAGCAGGACCCCGGGGCTTAGCACCCAGCACAGCTTGAGCAGAGGGGGTGACGGTGCGCCCGCCCCCTGCCCCGAGGGCGCCCCGCCGTCCCGGCCCGGGCAGACCACACCACAGCCGCATTCGAGGCCACGGGCAACGCGCTCCGACGTCACTTGCAGGCCGCGAAGCCGAAGCTCCCGGATGCGGGCACAGGCAGCATCTCCCCGGGACCCGCACACCTGCGCCCGGTCAGTGCCGCGTGCACGAGCGCCCGGAGGACTCGGTGCCAGAGCTCAGTGTGGGCGCCTGCTCCGGGGGCCGCGCCCACGGGACTGTCTCCCTGCGGCTCCCGAGAGCCGCCCTCCTGCGCGCACACCTGCCCGGGCATGCACACGGCCCGGGTCACCCTCCCACCAGCCCGGGCTGGGGGTAAAGTCGCTGCCTCCACTTTACGGAAGAACAAACTGAGGCGCAGAGAGGGTCTCCAGGCCCCGCAGCCTGGGTGTGGGCCTCCACCCGCCGCGTGGCCCCAGCCCGTGGCCCTGCCCGCCCACTGCCAGGGCCGCCCGGGCGCAACCTGCACACTCGGTCGTGCGCGGCACCTGCTTGGGGTCTCGGCCTTTCTCCTTCTCCTTCTCTTTATCTCTCTCCTTCTCCTTCTCCTTCTTCTCCTCTTTCTCCTTCTCCTTCTTCTCCTTCTCTTTCTCCTTCTCTTTCTCCTTCTTCTTCTCCTTCTCTTTTTTAGGCAATAACAAATGTGAACTAGGTGCTGCTTCTAGAATTTTACTTTCTGAAATTGTTTTTCCTGCTGTTAATAAAGAAACCTGTGAAAAGTAAAATCCAGATTTGCCACATTAAGAGCAGCTGCGCCCACCCCCCTGCACCTGCGCCATCTGGGGTCTGTGGTCCTAAGGCTCCGAGTGGGAACCTCGTGTCCGCTCGGGTGCCGGGGCCACACCAGTGAGCCCACCCCCTGCACAGGTGGCTGCAGCGCCCCTCGGTGGTGGGACACTCGGCCTCCAGGACGCTGGGCCAGCGGGCACACAGGGCTGCCCTCCAAGGAGCGCTTGTCAGCTCCATGACGTGAGCTCCTGTCTCTAATTAAGAGCACATATGACTTTTAGCAGTTCTCCTGGAAGAATGTAAAGAATCCCTGTTTTGTGGGTGGTGGGAGAGTGGGCGGGGCATCCCGAAGCCCAGGGATGCCTCCCAGTCCCTCCCATTCTTCCCACTGCCGACAGGTGACAGCCCCACTGTCACCCAGCATGCTGCTGGGAGGGTCGGGGGCGCTGCCCTCAGGAGGTTCTCAAGGACCAGAGGCTCCAAGAGCTCCAAGGGAGTAAAGAGATGGTGGGGACGGGGGACACACGGAAGAAGGTTCTGGAAGCCGAGTGCCAGGGTGCGAGGGACAGGCAGATGCAAGCATAGGCTGGCCATCCGCTCCACATGCACAGGCTACGGCACCCTTGCCCCGGGCACTTCTGGGTGGATGGACAAGGGTGATGGGTGGGCTTCGGAGAAGAGTGGCCCTGGCCACTGCAGTGGGGGAAGGCCCCCTCCGAGGGGCTGCACGAGCCGGTGAGGCCTGTGGGTACAAGGAGGAGGCACGGATTCCTGCCAAGGCCCGGGGACCCAGGGTGGAGCAGCCTCACGCCTCACCTGCCAGATGCGCTTGAGAAACGTGTAGGCCATGAGGCAGTAGTCCTCGTAGTCGGCAGCGCTCGGGGACACCACCAGGGCCAGCAGGGTGTAGGCACGGGCCAGTGCCTCCAGCTGTCTCACGTTCCAAAGCCTCTCCAAGGGGGCCGTCCCCGTGTCCTCGGGCCCTGGGCTCTCAGGGGCTGCCTGAGCGGGCAGGTGCTCCTCTGCAAGACAGGGGTTCCCCGCAGCCATGAGCACCCGACTCAGGGTCCTGGGCCCTTCTGGGAGGGGCGCCCACCGTCAGGGGCCAGGCTGACCTGAGGGACGGCCATCCCAGGGCTCCTCCCCCGGCTGCAGGTGCCAGTGGGGCCAAGAGGACACGTCCATCCCAGGCCCGCGTGGGATGGAGCTTCCCCACTTGAGCTCCCCCGGCGCCCCAGGAGGGTGCAGCCCTGGACACACTGAACGCCGGCTGTGAACCAGAGCAACCCCACATCACCTGCCGGCTCAGGCGTGTCCCTGGCAGATGTCATCATCAGCAGGATGTCAATCGCCCACTTTAGGTGGAAAGTCACGTCTTCCATAGGAAACTGTTTGTAATAAAGCCACTCGCTGAATTCCATGATGTACTCGACTTTTTGCCACTCACTCTCTGGCTTCTTTGGGATGAAAAACAAGGACAGAAGAGACATGTGCTTGCCACTCGGCGTCCCAAACACTGAAATGGAGGGCGTCTCTGCTACATCCTCTGGAAGCAAGTGTGCGCACTGACCCCGCCTCCACCACAGCGGGACCCCCTGGCCGACTTATCTGACGGCCACGCTGGTTGGAAGCTTTCCGTTGTCCTCAGAACACAGCCTGGCAGTCTCCCGGGGCCCTCCACTCTGTCCACGGGTACCCGCCAGCCCCGCCAGCCCTGCCAGCCCCGCTCCCCACCTGCCCCCTCCTGAGTCGGGCTGTCTTTGCTCTGTGCAGCTTTGATTCCTCGGGCACTCGTTCGGATGTGCAAGTGAGGCTTTCTCTGGATGGTTCTGTGGTTAACCAGAGCTCCAGGGGTCAGGGAAGGTGCTGCTCCGAGCAGCAGGCAGCCCCAGCGTCCAGCCCAAGGCCCTGGCCCATGCTCAAACGAGGTCACGAATCCCTGACCCTCAGAGAGCAGAGCCAGCCCTGCCGACGGCACCTTCACCCTCCACCTGCTGGGCCCTACACCGAGGCACCCCCTCGAATCCACTCCCGCGTCACAGCTCTTGTTGGGGTGGGGAGCGCCCGAAGACCCCCGAATCTCCGAAGGCTGCAGAGTGCTGCTCCCTCCTCAGCCCAGTCCGGCCTCGGGCGTCCCCTCCTTGGGTAGGCTTCACCCGCTGCCCCCCACAACTGTCTCCCCTGCAGCAACACGGGCGCCCCACCCACACGAGGACCTCGGCCCTCCGCGCTGGGAAGGTGTCAGAGAAGACAGGGGTCGTCGGACCATTGCCCTTGACTCATCAGAAGGGCCCATCGCCTCATGCAGCTGCACCTCCTCCTCTGAGGCTCCCGCACAGCAGCCGCCCGGGGGCTCAGCCTCCCTCCAGGGGCCACGTCTATACCGAGCAGCTCCAGTCACAGCCGCAGGCACACCTGTAAGGCCTGGATCGCGTTGTGGTAGCAGACCAGCTCCCCGTAGACGCTCTTTGAGTTCAAGGCCAGCCGGTGCCACATGTGTGCCAAATAATCTTCACTTTCGTCTTTGAATTTCTGTATTTCCATTGTAAAATTCTGGCCAAGTTTGGCCTTCACGATTACCATGTGTTTGAAAATCAAGCTAAAAAGAGGAAAAGAGAGAGATTAACGCTTGAGTGATAAACAAATATGTGTGATGCATCTAAAACTAAGGGGTCGGAGTCCCTTTTCCTTCTGACAAAGACAAACCAGAACGGAGCCTGAGTTACTTGGGATTCTCGCGTGTTGGGAATGTGGGGTGGGCGCCGAGGGGGCCCCAGGAGGGAGGAGCACTCACAGGCGGTGTGCCGTCCGGGGCAGCACGTGCACGGCCTCGTCCAGCACCTTGAGGCCTCCCTCCCAGTCGCCGTGGTCCGCGTGGCAGTGGAAGAGCAGGCCGTAGAGCGCCGCGCGGAGCGTCAGATCGTCCTCGGCCCCTGTGGCGGGAGAAGTGCTCAGGAGCCTGAGAAGGGGCCTGTGCGTGGGAGCGAGGCTGGCAGGGCCCTCGGGTGCCACGGGGAGCTCACTCAGCAACACTCAGAGCCCCAAACTGTGGCCCGACCTCAGGGCCTGACAACTGCCCTCAGGCCGACACGCGGCGCTCCGTGGGGAGCAGAGCCACGTGACATGGCTCCTCAGAGGCCGCTGTCCCTGCAGCTGCCCCCCTGGTCTTCCTCCCCTGACATGGTTCACCCCCACCAGGTACTTCCTGAGCGCACCCCCACCCCTGCTGGGCCGCCCGCCCCCCACTTAAGCTTGCTCAATCTCTGCGTCCTCCGAGCCCTTTGTCACGTTTCTGTAACTCTGAAAATAAGCAGTGTGAGCATGAGGGAGCAGAATCAGTCCCGACAGCCATAACCAGCACCGTCAGCTGTGGCTGCTCGCTGGGCCCCGCAGGTGGAAGCACCTGCTGAGGAATGGCGACCACCGCTGAGCTTCAGCGCCCCACCGTCCACGTAAGCAGAGGCCCCGCCGTGGGCACAAGACACTCAGGTGGCTCTAGTTGACATCTCTGACCATGTAGCCATTCAAAACTTTCCCTGTTTTGAATTGTTGGAGCAGAGGGGAGAGCATGCCTGGGGACTCCGCCAACACAGGCTGTGTGGGACCCGTGGGCCCCCTGTGGCCTCTGCACCGCCGGTGCTGGGCTCTACAGGTGTCCCTGCTGTCCACGCCCAGGAGCGGGTGGATTCGGGCGCACCACCGGATAAGCTGGTCAACCTCTGAAACGGGCAGTAGGGCTGCTGTTCGGCATTTCAGTCCTGCCCGGCTCAGGGTCCTGCCTTCGCTCTGCATCTCTTTGGTCCATAATGAGCAGGGACGTCCTCCCTGATCCTCGGTCATGGGCCTGTCATTGGACCACCTCCTGCTTCTCCAGTCCACCCACGGGGGGCTGTGGCCCAGGCCCCGCCTGCCAAAGAGCCCAGCAGTCGTCTGTGGACTAGGACCCCCCTCCTGCACCCCTTCCCCTGAAGGTCCTTCCAGGGAGGCCGTGGGGTGGAGGGGAGCCCACGAGGCCTTGCGGGGGAGACCAGTGCTAGTGGAGCTAAGCCCCTGGGCTCTGGGGCTACTTCGTTACCGCAGCACAGCACAGCCCACCCTGACTAATACGACTACGTATCACAGAAGTTATTCATTTAGCTCCCAAATTTGGTGAAAATATTGTCCCAGTGTTTACTTTTTAATTTTCTGTATTTCTTATTGTTCTCGTTATTTAAATTTTTATGTATTTGTAGGTGTGACTCTCTGCTCACTTAAAAGTTTAAGAGGTAATCTTCCCACAAAACACCTGCTATGCTCAATTCTACTTTCTCATTTTTCCCTACAGTTTTAATTCTTACTACTGCTCAACTGTTTAACCTCTGTCGTGTTTATTCTGGCGCAGGGAGTTCAGCGCACACTTGACCTGCACAGTGTCCCAGGGGTGCTGCATTCTAGCAGGCAGCGTGGGCTGCACGGGGCTACGTGTCCCCGGTGTGGGCCGCCAGCCACAGCACGCTCTGCAGTGCCAGCGGACTCCTGCCAACTGTTTGGGTGTAGGATTCAATGTTTAATTACACATGGGTATACTTTTGTTCATTATTTTAAATCAAGTTTATCTCTCTAAATAGACCTAAAGTTCTCGGGGAGGGGGGACTGCCATCCTAATCCCCGGCATTTACACTCTCCAACAGACACTGACACTCTTACAGGGATGATTATTTTTTAGCAGAATTAAACATGAGTTCTCAAATATAGTTTTGCTGTTCTAAGTTCAGTTTGTGTCTTATTTGGTTTTGCAAGGGTCCATCTCCACATTTTTTTATGGAAGTTAGAAGAATATGGTCTATCTGCCTGAGTAAGCCAGGGGCCGGGTTTCACAGCGGCCACTAGGTTGAGAGCTCCTGCTCTGACCCCAGGGAGCCCTGGACAGGGGGTCTCTAGGCTTTGGTGTCCTTGTGCACACAACGGGGATTCCATGAAGTTGTTCACGAGAAGTGCTCAGGGCTCATTACCCATGAAGTGTCACGTGCCGAGCAGACACTCCCTGTGGTCACCGTCCCAGTTAAGCAGCCTTCGCACAGGAATTCACAGCACTGAGCACTTCCCTTTCCTTGTGCCTCTGGCTGTGTCTGTCTTGTGTCTACAAACCTGGGAGAAAATGACCTTCTGTCGACCCTCCACTGTGGAAGTCCGCTGTAGGCCACTGGTGCAGGAGCAGTGCTTTGCCTTCTCTCTGATATAAAAACAAAGAAACAATACATAGATTTGAAAGTTGCGATTTATTCTTTCACCATTTTGACGTTTATTTGGCTCAGTGTCTAATAACAGAAACTGCAGCTAAATTTCTGAAATACTGGGCAGCCCTGGTGGCACAGCAGTTTAGCGCCGCCTGCAGCCCAGGGCATGATCCTGGAGACCCGGGATCAAGTCCCACATCAGGCTCCCTGCATGGAGCTTGCTTCTCCCTCTGCCTGTGTCTCTGCCTCCCACTCTCTCTCTGTGTGTCTCTATGAATAAAGTCTTTAAAATTTTTTTTAAATAAATAAATTTCTGAAATACTAAGTCATAAAAAGTGAAGTCACGTTTTGCCCATGAGAAAAGGCTCCCTGGAGCACAGGAGGACACACACATAGGGACTACCCCCAGCATAGCCTGCAGCTTTTTTAATGACAGGAAGCACCCAAATCCGTTTTAGAGCTTGAAATCAATGGGATCAAAAGCACATTAGAAAAAACTTGTAAGGGGGTGCCTGGGTGATGCAGCTGGTTAAGCAACTGACTGTTGATTTAGGCTCAGGTCATGATCTCGGGGTCCTGGGATGGAGCCCTGCCTTGGGCTTCCTGCTCAGCGGGGCGTCTGCTTGAGATTCTCTCTCTCTGCCCCACTCCCCACTTGTGCAAGTTCTCTCTAAATAAATACATAAGGAAAAACTTGTAAGATACAGCAAAAGCAGTGCTCAGAGTTTATAGCTGCAAATGCCTACATCGATAGAAAAAAGATCTCAAATCAACAACCTAACTTCACAACTTAAGGAATTAGAAAAGAACAACCAAACTCAAAGTCATAGACCAGAGCACAAATAAATAAAACAGAGATTGGAAAAATCATTGAGAAAGTCAATGAAAAGGTCAAGACAATTGACAAAATTTTAGCAAGACTAACAAAAAGGGAAAAAAAAGTAGACACAAATAACTAGAATCAGAAGTGCAAGTGGGAACCTTGCCACCAATCCTGGAGAGATAAACAGGAGAACGCTGGGGGCTAGCGTACACCACCAACAGATCAGAAGACCAGAAGAAATGGAAAAATACCTTGAAACATACACGCTGCCTAAGCTGACTCACCAAGAAATGGAAAAATCTCAACAAACGTACACAAGCAGAGACGGAATCAATAATCAGCTCCCAACACAGAAAAGTCCTGGACTCAGTGGCTCATGGGTAGATTCTACTAAACATCTAAACAATTGACACTAATCCTCCTCAAGTCTTCAAAATACTGAAGGGGAAGAAATAGTCCCACACTGATTCTGACACCAGCATTACCTTAATAGCAAATCCAGACGAAGGCATCACAAGGAAAATCACAGAAAAATACTCATAATGGATATAGATGAGGCAAAAATCCTCAACAAAATTTAGCAAATCAAATCCAGCTGCACGGTAAAAACATTATTCGCCATGACCACATGGGGTTTGTCCCAGGAGTACAAGGGGGTGGTTGCACAGAAGATCAATCAATGTAACCCATCACATTCATAAAATGGCAGAGAGAAACTACATGATCATCTCAACTGATGGAGAAAAGGCATTTGACAAAATCCAACAACTTTTCATAGTAAGATCCTAGAAAACTAGGGATAATGGGAACATTCTTCAACACATAAAGGGTATTTATGAAAGATCCACAGCTGACACTGTGCTCAGTGGTGAGAGACTGACGCTCCCCCCTGCTATCAGGAACAAGATGAGGATGCCTGCTTTCACTGCTGCAGTTCAAAATTTTACTGGAAATTCCAGCCAGAGTAATAGACAAGAAAAAGAATAAAAGTTATCCAAATTGGAAAGAAGAGGTAAAACTGTCTCCATTCACAGAGGACATGATCCTATATACAGAAGATCCCAAAGAATCCCCAAGAAAAAATTGGGACGAATCAATGAATTTCGCAAAGTTGCAGGACGCAACAATACAACAATCGGTTGTTTCTCTATGTAGCAGCAGTGGACAATCCAGAAAGGAAACTAGGAACGTGCTGTGGACTTAGTTGTGTACCCGCCCCCACTACCCTCGTCCCCAGTGTGCTGATATTTGGAGATGAGGTCTTTGGGGGTAATTACGATCAGATGAGGTCATGAGGGGAGGGAGGGTCCTCATGATGGGATTAGTGTCCTCCTAAGACGAGACAGCAGATATCTTGCTCTGTCGCCACACTGCCCCAGAGGAGGACGGAGCAAGAAGGCAGATGTATGCAAGGCAGGAAGAAGGCCTGTATCAGAACCTGACCACGCTGCTTCCCTGGCCTTCGACTTCCAGACTCCAGAAGTCTGGAAACAAATTTCTGTTGTGTAAGCCACCCAGTCACCTAGCATTTTGTGACGGCAGCCAGAGCTAACACAGAAAGCGGTTTCATTTATATTAGCTCTTAAAAGAACTAAATCCAAAAAAAAAAAAAAAAGAACTAAATCCCTCCAAAGAGATGAGAGACAGATCTGCTGCAAACTATGGAAACATTGCTGAAAGAAATTAAGGAAGATCTACATGGATGGAAAAACATCCATGTTCACGGATAGAAAGTCTTCAAAATGTTAAACTGTCCGTACCACCCAAAGATATCTACGGAGTCGACACAATCCCTCTCAAAATTCCACCTTTTTTTTTCCGGAGACATAGGAAAGTCAATCCTCAAATTCATGTGGAATTGCAAGGAGGCCCCAAGTGGCCAAAACCCATCTCAAAAAGGATTAATAAAGTTGTAAGGCTCAAAGTTCCTGATTTCAAAATTTACTACAAAGCTGTAGTGATCAGATCAGTGCGGTCCTGGCATAAAGACAGACACACAGACCAAAGGAATAGAAGACAGAGCCCAGAAACAACCTCTCACATACATGGTGAAATGGTCTTTGGCCACGATGCCAAGATCATTCAATGGGGCAAGAACAGTCTTTTCAACAACTGGTGCTGGGGAAACTGGATTTTTACACGCAAAGAAATAAAACTGTCCCCCCATCTTACACCCTATGCTGAAATTAACTCAAAGTGAGGGAAAACAACCCTAAACCTAAGAGCTAAAGCTATACAACTCTTAGAAGAAATCACTGGAAAAATTCTTCATGACATTGGATTTGGTGATGACTCCATGGACGTGACACCAAAAACACAGGCAAGAAGAAAAACATAGTTGAATTTCATCAGAATTAAGAACTTCTGTGCATCAAAAGATTCCACCAAGGGAGTGAAAGGGCAAACAAATGGAGAAAAAAATCTCCAAGTCTTTTGCCTGATGAGGGATTAGTGTCCAGGATACACAGCGAACTCTTACAACTCAACAACAAAAAACAAACCAGTTCAAAGATGGGCAAGGAACTTGAACAGATGTTTCTTTTTAAAAAAATTTTTTTTATTGGAGTTCAATTTGCCAACATATAACACCCAGTGCTCATCCCGCCAAGTGCCCCCCTCAGTGCCCGTCACCCAGTCCCCCCAGCCCCCCACCCACCTCCCCTTCCCCCACCCCTTGTTCATTTCCCAGAGTTAGGGGTCGCTCACATAACAGATGTTTCCCAAAGAAAATCTGTGGATAGCTAATCGGCAAATGTAAAGAAGCTCAGTATCATTAGTGATCAGAAAATGCAAATCAAAACCATGATGAGGCGTGGGAGCTCCTGGGGGGCTCAGTCAGTGAAGCGTCTGCCTTCGGCCCAGGTCATGATCCCAGGTCCTGGACTGGGCCCCACGTCGGGCTCCCTGCTCAGCCCAGAGTCTGCTTCTCCCTCGCCCTCTGACCCTCCTGCCACTTCTGGGTGCACACATGCATTCTCTCTCTCAAATAAATAAATAAAATCTTAAAAAAAAAAAACCCACCACAATGAGGTACCGCTTGGTACCTCTCTACTGGGATGGGCATGATTTTTTTTTTAACATGGGAACTAACAAGTGCTGACAAGGAGGTGCAGAAATCAGAAGGTTTGGTGGGAATGTACAAGGGTGCAACTTCTGTGGTAAATACTTTTGCATTTCCCCCAAAGGTTAAACACACAAGTACCATATAACCCAGCAACTCCACTCCTAGGTACACGACAAAAAGAACTGAGAGCGGGGACACGGAGATACCTGTACACCCACGTTCACAGCAGCGAAATCCCGTCCATCGATGGATGGATGGATAAGCCAACTGTGGTCCATCCCTACAGTGGAATACCACGCAGCCATAAAAAGGAAATGCCGCCGCCTGCTACGACACGGACGAAGCTTGAGGACACTACGCCGAGTGAAATCAGCCAGACACAGAAGGACACGGCCTTTATGATTCCACAGATATGAGGAACCTAGGGCCCCCCATTCACAGACACAGGAAGTGGAGCTGTTGTCTTACGGGGACAGGGTTTCTGTCGGGGATGATGAAAAGGCTTCAGGTATAGACACTGGTGAAGGTCACACTGAATTGTATACTTCCGATCAGTTAAAACGGTAAATATTACGTTATGTGTATTTTACCACAATTTTAAAAAGCACATTGGCAAGAACTGAACTTGAGGCTAAGTTTTATAAACGTCTACGCCCGGGCTTGGCAAACCTTTCCCGTAAAGTGCCAGGTACTAAGTACTTCTGGCGTCGCGGGTCACCCGGCCTCCGTCACAACTACTCCCCTCTGCTGTGGTAGCCAAGCCACAGACAATACGTAAACGAACAGCACGATCGTGTCCCGATGACACTTTATTTACAAAAACAGCAGACAGGCTAGATGCGGCCCATGGGCGGCAGCTGCCCACCCCGCTCAGACCGCCAGAGCTCCTCAACACCTCAGTAAGGGGATAGGAAGCATCGACCGATTGCTTATGTGAGACTACGATTTTCCATTTTCTTCTTGCTGTCCCTTGGACGGCAGTCTCCCCGGTCACACGTTCACACGCAGCTGTGGGCCCTCCTGCCACGAGCCCAGCGCTGGAGTCAGCGCAGCGGGTAGCTCCCCTGTGGTGCCCGTCCCCGTCCCCGTCCCCGTCCCCGCCACGCCTCCCACAGCTCGTCTGGCTGCTGGCCTCTGAGGCTCCGTGGGGCGCTGGGCCGAGGGCCCAACCGGCTCCGTCCACGGGCTCTGCCCTACTGTCTGCCCACGGACCTCGGTCTGCCAACGCCTCTGACCTGCAGACCTTGCCCTCCTCGGGGCCCTGCTGAACACCGCGGGTTCATAGGCATGAGGCTGGCCTTCCCGGGCAGATGCGAAAGGTGCCAGGGGCCTGCGGGGGCCAAGGGCTGGGGCTGGGAATGCGCAGGACGTGCTCAGGACACACGTGGTCAGCAGGCGGGAGGGCCGCCTCACGGACCTCCACGGACCCTCTCACGCTGGCTCTGGGCCCAGCGGTGCCTGCTCAGGGGCCAGCCGGACACGGGGAGCCAGTCAGGGGCAGTCCCTCTACCAAGACCTCACGCGCTGGTGATGGGGAGGGCGTCGGGTGGTCACACCTTGACTTCTGCCATCTGAATCTACCCTCTGTCCCCCCCCCCCCCGTCCCCTTCCTCTCTCCTGCTGGAGCTTTCTGGTGTGGGCCAGCGTCCTCCGGAGGGCACAGAGGGTGGGGTGACATTTCGCCCAGCTGGGATTTGGGAGAGGTCGCCGTCCTCCGAGCCCCCCACTCTGCGGGCCTTCGTGTTTCCAGTTTCAACAGCTCCCCGAGGTCTGTCTCCCTTGGGATGTCCCCCGCCCCTTCTGGAGGGAGCCCGCCCCACCGCGGCCCCACGCGGCACACCTGCTTTTTCCTTTCGGTCTTGTTGATGATGCTAATGATCTTCTGTATGACGTTCTTGGTCTTCCTCCTGTTGACGGCAGAGGACAGGAACGGAAGCCAGGTGTTCCAGTAGTGCCTCGCGGCCAGCATCACCAGGGCGCTGCTCCCTGCAATGCCCCCGAACCTGAAAGGGAATTCCTTGCTGGGCGGGGCGCAGACCCGGTGCATGGGAGGCTCCTGGATTTACAGGGAGGAGGTGGGGCTGGGTGCCACAGGGCACCCCACGATGCACGTGCCCCCTCCCTCTGATGACTCATGTCCAGGGGTGGGGTGGGCGTCACCACAAAGGGTCACCAAGGAAGGGCCAGCCTTAGTGACGGTCCCCACCAAGCGCCGGGCCCTTCATGCCGTGGTACTGCAGGTGCCGTCCATCTCCCCTACGTGGTGTGCACCCCAAACCCCTGGCCACTCAGCACGGTGCGGCATACCTGGCGGCCTCTATGAAGGCCCTCGCGGCCGCCAGGCGCAGCTGCTTTCTCCCCTTCAGGTTCTCCATGATGCTCCTGCCCTGGACGCAGGCTGTGGTGCTCAGCATCTCCGCCACCGGCGCCGTCTCGGCCCTGGAGACAGAGAAGGGCCGCACATGCAGGACCGCTCTCCGGGGGACACAGGCGCTATGCAGGAGGGGGCAGGAGCCCTGGAGGCATCCGCGGAAACCTCAGGAAGGTCCCCAAACCACGACTAACTGGCTGAATCCGGTCGGCCCCCAGAACCACGACACACAATCGTGAACTGGGGTTTTACAGGACTCGTTTGTCGTTTTGTTGCGCGGCAGCAACAGCTGAGCACCAGAAGCCCCCCTGTTGGCTCCCGCCTCGTAGGATGGCCGAGCCCCGCTGCGTGCTGAGAGCTCAGGCCCACAGTTTCGATGCAAACCCACGTCATGTGCGAGCCCTTCTCCCTAAATGTCTATGGTGGCCGCGCTGTGGCTGGTGCACACGCGACACCCCATCGCCCCGGTCCGACGCTAGAGGGGAGCAAATCCCCGAACCTCCCCCCCGGGGGCACCTGGGCAGGCTCCCTCCACGGGCCACTCGAGTCTTCATTTTTGAAGAGAGTCTCTTGCAAACAGCTTCTCGTCGGCTCTTACTCACTGTATCCAGTGCAACACACCCGGCATATTTACCTAGACAGCTGGATGTGGTTGGGGTCGACCCCTCCCTTTGCCTTGCTTGCCTTTCAATCTCTATGTTGTTTCTTTCCTCCCCCCTTTTGAGTCAATCCACTATTTTTTAGCATTGCATTTCGTCACCTCTATTGGATTTTTAGTTATACTTTTTTATTATTTTTTTAGGACTTGCTCTAGTGATTACAACATAACGTCCTTAACTAGTTACGGTCTAGCTTGGGTTAAGGCGACGTAAGAACTCTGAACAATATACTCCTACGCACGTCCTTCCTATCATCCGTGTTACCGCGGCCGTGCATTTTACTTCTATATTAACAATCCCACAATTCAGCGTACTTTTGTTTCAAACAAAAGGCAAATATCTTTTAAAGCATTTAAGAACTGAGGGGGAAAGGCTTTGCGTTTACCCACAGATTCGCCACTCTGGGTGCTCTCGACGGCTTCTTGGGCCCGGTTTCCATCAGCTGTATCATCTTCCTTTAGCCTGAAGAATTTCTTTTGACATCTCTTCTAGGAATGGACGATCTTACCTTTAGTTTACCTTAAAACATCTTGATTTTGCCTTCATTTTCTGAAGGCCATTCTTGGGCGTACAATTTTAGATTGACAGATTTTTCTTCTTTTAAAAAAGATCTTATTTCACAAGAGGGAGCAATAGCACACACGCAGGGGGAGCGGCAGGCAGAGGGAGAGGGGGGAGCAGCAGACCACTGAGCAGGGAGCCCGACGCGGGACTCGAGCCTCAGGCCGCAGGATCCCAACCTGAGCCAAAAGCAGACGCTTAACCCTCTGACCCACCCAGGCGCCCGACTGTTTCTGTCCTAATGACTGTCTTCTCCTGGTAGGGGAGAACATCTTCTTGTGTTTCCACGTGTCTAGTGGTTTTTTATTTCATGCTGGACACTGTAAGGGCTCCATTGTCGAGAGTGTGGCTGACGTCTTCCTTTAGAGGAAGGTTGGGTTTCCTTCTGACGGGCAGTTAACTTACTGGTGGCTCAGCTTGTTCTATCAAGATTCGAATGAGGCTTCTTAGGGCGCGTCTACAGGAGGCCTCACCACCCTATCCCCAACGTGCGGTCTTCCAGAGTGCCTGGCAAGTTCAGTGACGCGTCCCTGACTCTCGTTGGCCAACTCTAGGTTCCACCATCTGTCTTCAGCTTAGAGACCACACCTCTGTGCCTGTGAGCACACATGCTCTGTCCAGAAACCTCCTCTCTCACCACGTCATATCCTGTAAATGCCAGCTGCCTCAGCAGCCCCCAGCATGGGACCCTGTTTTATCCCAGGATGTCTTCCATCTGGTGTTTGAACAGCCCTCCAACCCCACATGGCAGAAGGTCAGAGTGAAATGTGAAGCCCACCTTTGAAGACCCTTTCTTGCAAAAATTTCTGCTCTGGACCATCTGTTGTCCAATGCCTGAGAATGACTGTTTCATGTGTTTTGTTAATCTTTACAGTTCTTTTCCACAGGACAAGAGTGTAATGTCCATTACTGTATCATGGGCAGAAATGGTAGAAAAGGGGACATTCGAATTTATATAAAGACCCAACACTGATGATTATGTTAAATAATAAAATAATAATGTCGAACCAAGTAGAAATGTCCCAGATTCTCTTAGACTACTTCCTTTCAATCTACTTTGTGCTCTTAGGGATCCACATAAAATTTCTTATTAACGTATATTCCTTTACGTTGATACTGTGAACATGAAAGTTATTCTGGTAATTAAACACTCAGAGGTGAAAAATACTAATTGATTAGCAACTGTACTATTTTTCACCAGGAACTAAAATTTATTTCTACTATTGAATGTGAAGTGCTATTATAAACTTTCTCTGTGACCAATTCCGTACTAGAGTTCGTACATATAACCTGCAAAATGGAAAAATTAGCACAAAAATTTGAATTGTGTATAATTTTTTAAAAAAAGAATCATCTGCGGTGCATGCCATGTGGCTGAGTGTGATTACGTATCCTGCTTGACCAGGCACAGGGTCCAGTGCTCTGAGCGACCGGCAAGATCACCGCAAAGTGTGGCGTCTCTTACACAACCAAGGACCACTCGTGTCGGTCTCTCCCGCCGCCGAGCACTGAGCAGCATGCCTGGACACAGCTAGCACCCGAGGGTGGGGGATGAACCGTCAGAGCCACAGTCAAACCCGGGCGAGACGGCAACCCACGGGGTGCAGTGACGCTGGTTACCACCAGAGGACGGTGATGTTCTACAAATGAGTTCCAAAAGTCAAAGTGGAAATTAAATTTTTACAGTACCTCTATTTCCCTGTTACTGTATGTATATATTTGTATTTTTATAAGATTCGTCATTTTAAAATGAAAGTGAATTTAAGAGACCCTGACAAAGAATGGCAAAGCCAGGGCACCTGTGCTGCATTCCCTGGCTGTGCCCTCCTGACCAGCCCTGAACCAGCAACAGAGTCAGCCTCAGCCCAACGACAGGACTAACGCAGCGGTGCTCACGGACCGACTCCTTGTAGGACAGTGTCTTTGCGGTGCTGGATTTTTATCGCAGCGGAACCTGCACATGGTTAGGAGTAACTACCTCCTACCCACCCACCCTCGTGCTGTTCCCCCGAGAAAGTGACCCCTAAATCCACAGCTGTCCTCCAAGAGGCACGCGCTTGCCTCGAGAGCCCTGGCATCGAACTTGACTTCCCATCGGACCACCCCACACCTTACCTACGGAGCTCTCACAGCGACCCACGGAGCTTAATCACTCAGACCCTCCTTTGCCCTCTTCCCAGCCGGTGACACAGCTGAGGGCGGCATGTGCCTCAGAACATCACACTAGGGATCCCTGGGTGGCTCAGCAGTTTAGCACCTGCCTTTGGCCCAGAGCGTGATCCTGGAGACCTGGGATCGAGTCCTGCGTCAGGTTCCCGGCATGGAGCCTGCTTCTCCCTCCTCCTGTGTCTCTGCCTCTCTCTCTCTCTCTCTATGTCTATAAGAAAGAAAGAAAGAAAGAAAGAAAGAAAGAAAGAAAGAAAGAAAGAAAGAAAGAAAGAAAGAAAGAAAGAAAGAAGAAAGAAAGAGAAAGAAAGAAAGAAAGAAAGAAAGAAAGAAAGAAAAGAAAGAAAGAAAGAAATCTTAAAAAAGAAAAAAGAACATCACACTAGCTTCCAATCTGGTGGACCCGCAGCCGGTGACACCATGGGTCACCTCCTTGGGTGAGGACGTTATCACGGCAACACCCCTCCCCCCCGAAGTGTGTTGTCTGTGCTTTCACTGTGGCACCGTCAAAGTCGGTAACACTGATCTTCTGTTAAATAGTCACAAAATGCTGATCCTAAACTAAAATGTCAGCAAACACCGTGATAACGCAAGTGGCTTTCACCGGGAAGTCCAGCTGCGTATTACTCCGGGGTCTCCTGGAGCTTCCGGTTGGCTTTTTGTCCACTGTGTTATTTTCCTTCATCACAACACCCGGGGTCCTCTGGCTTCCCTGCCCTCACTCCCCAGGGCATCCCCCATCCTGCCCCAGTTTACACGGTGGCTCTCGCAGCGAGCAGCACAGCTTGACAACTTTCTGGGTTGGATCTATTATTTCCAACATCCCACATTCTTCTCTTTTTTTGGTTTATTCCCTTGTTTTTCTGGAGCATATCCTTCAACGAGCTTTCTAAAAACAGGTGTGTGGGACATATATGTTCTAGGTCTGTGTCCGTCTAAAAATGGCTTTCCGTACCCATAGATTTGACAATAAGTATGGGTGAGTTAGAATTTCCACTTAGGACGCTCCATTCTTCCTCTACCTTCCAGGGACGGGTTCAGACGACTTGAATTTCTGTCTCCTGTGGGCTCGTAGGTGCCTCTGTGGGGACTCGACGGTCCCGGTGGCCTGCACCCGAGGGTCTCCTCGCTCTCTCTGCGGCTCCGTGGTGGCGGGGCTGCTCACGGGACGGGCTTCCTCTGCGTCACCCCTCACTCAGACTTCTCTCTCAAGAGCATTCTCTGCTCCTTCTGGAGTCTGAAAGTTAGACGTCCCGCGTGTCTTCTGGCTTCGGTCCCATTTTCTGTACATCTGCCCTTTTCATCGACTTCCTGTGAGACTCCCCCACACTTCATCTGCACTGAATTTCTGCTCAGGAGATCCTCGGTCCTTCGTTATTCATTTTCCACAACAACGCGGTGCTGTGTTTCTTCAATGCTGCGTTTTTCATACGTTTGAGAGGTTTCTCTTAACGTTCTCCTCCGATCGCTGTGCAATCCGCGCCGCGGACTGATTTCCCTACTTAAGAGTATGGCTGAGGTGCTGCTGGGGAGCTCTCCATACGTGGCTTCGGCCCATCTGCTGACGGGCATAGCTTCACGCTGGTTGGCGGGCAGCCGGGGTCGGGCGAGGGACCCCCGATGCCTACCTGGGGCCAGATGTCCTGGCAGGTGGCCAGGTGCACGTCCCACCTCGGTGCACGGACGCCTGCATGGGCCAAGGCCAGCAGTGGTAGTCTCCTCGCAGCCCTTGGGCTGGGTGGCCCGGGACCACCCCTCGGTGCCCACCCACTGCATGGTAAGCCTGGGGTGGGAAGTCGAAAAGCGGGAGATTTTCCTTTTGGATGCAAAGTAACTCTTATTACAGATTGTTGAGAAAAAATAATGTCTGGCCTCCGAGCGACGTCAAATATACCACCACCGACACCAGTGCACGCTGTTGGAGGAAGGGTCCCTCCCGACAGCAAGGCCCCCGGTGCTGTGGTGAGAAATGACAGGCCCGGTGGCGGCTAGCTCTGCTTCCCCAGGGAGCCTTCCTGACGTCCCACGGCTCCCGCCTCACCTCGGGGGGCCCGGGCACCTGGGGCGAGGCTGGCGGGCACAGGTGCCACATGCTCAGCTCCTCGGGGACTTAGCCGACCGTGTGCTCACAGACTTGCCGGCTCCTGCCACCTTCCAGAGGCCTCACGCTCTGCCCGCTGACCTCTCCGCCCCCCCCCCGCCCCCCCGTGGGGCAAGCTCCGCGAGCTCCACCTCGTCCCAACACGCGTCCATGACGGGGGTGTTCTGGAAATCTCTGCCTCTGCTTCAGCGACGCCTGGGCCTCCTGGGTGCCTCCCCGAGCCCCAGGCTCATTCAGGCACTGCCCTGTCCTGACTGGTCGTGCAGTCCAGCGTCCTGGGTGCCCACCCCGACTTGCCCTGCAGGGCCACGCCTCACCTGCCCGCCACCCACGGTGTTGAGCCGGGACCACAGCCCCCCAGCAGGACTTTACGGCCCCGAGTCCACCCCCTCCGCCCCCAGGGCAAGCTTCCTGCGCCCCGTCTGAGGCAGGAGGGCAGCTGGTGCTCTCAGAGCCCGAGCGGCCACTGTGATGGCTGATTCCGGGGAAGTTATGTAAAGTAACCAAACACGGGGAACCCCCGTTCGGTTCGGATGGTTTCCCAGTACTTTGCAGGAACGGACGTTGTTCCTTGGGCCGCGTCCTCAGAGCCGCTCCGTGGAGGGCCTCTCCTGCCGCCTGTGCCCCCACCCAGGGCTCCCGTCTCGGGGACGCACACTCACAGGGGCCACAGCTGATGTCTCCGGCAGTTTCCAGCACGCTCCTGCCGACAGAGCGGGGGCCCCGGTCACATCCGAGGCAGCGTCCAGTGGTCTCTGGGGGTGTGGGCTTGTTGCCCAGAGCGGGGTGGCCTCAGGCCAGCGACTCGACCTCTACTTGCCTCAGTTTCTCCCATCAACGTGGGAGCCGTGGTGCCCACCAGAGAGCTGCTCCGGGGTGTGAGTGAGGCAGCCCGAGAACCCCCGGCCACACGGTGCCCCCGCCAGCCCCTGAGCTGAGGCCCTGGCCACACGCCGGTCAGCGGTGGGAGGACATCTCGGGTGGCCTCCATTCGCCGGCCCCCAAATACACATCAGATGTGTCTGACGCAGGCCGTGGAGCTGCGGCTGAGATACAGCGGACGGATCCCCGTCCCCAGGGGTTCAGAGTGGGAGACGGAGCACCCCTCAACCGCCAAGCGCGCTGCTGCAGGGGCGGCCAGGGCTGGGGACACAGGGTGGCAGGCACGCCTGCGATCTGGCCTCCGACAAGCAGACCAGCTGTTCGGCCACCACGAACGTCTTCAGACCCTTCAGTTGGTGATTTTGCCATTTTCAGTAAATAACCCCAGAAGAACGTCCGGGACGCTGTCTTCTCCTCGGACGCAGTCACAGCAGCGACAGACGGGAGAGGTTGGGCTCGGGTGTTCCCGGGCGTGGGGCCAGGAGCCGGAGCAGGTCCTGGAGCCCTGGCCACCATGGCCCCGAGAGCGGGCGCGGGGGTGCTCCCGTCGCTGACAGTCCTCCCAGGGACTTCCAGACTCACGGGACACGTTCACGGCTACTTCAGTCAAAGCTCTGGGTGCCTCGGGCACGGCACACGTGGCTCCAGGCGCCCCCCCGCCTCTGCCCATCACAGGCAGCTCGGTGACCCGGGGAGGCTGCGGGGGGCTGGTGCGCACGTGACCTCGGCCTGCCTGCCCCTCCGTCCGCACGCAGCCGCCGCCCGTGTGCCCCTCGACCTGCGGGGAGTCAGTCCGCGTCATGTGGACACCGGGCGTCAGGTGCTACTTACGGGCTACACATCCGCAGGTACTGGATGCCCATCTGGACGGCCTTCTGCGAGCACAGCATGGTGACCTCGTAGTCGTGGGCCACGTGGGCAAAGTGGGTCAGTCGCATCAGGGTCTGCAGCTCCACCAGGGGGTCTGACCAGGTGCACTCGGAAGCCATCTTCACCAACTTCCGGGGTTGGGGCGGGGGGGGGTCTTAGTGCGGCCGCGTGAGCCCCATGGGCTGCCCTTGCCCTGCGCCGAGCTCCCGTGAGGAAGGGACCTCAGGGGCCCTGCAGGGACGGCGCCAACTCCGAGGTGAGGACGAGGTCACTGCATGGGGCGAGGAGTCCCTCCTCCCCCCGCAGGGGAGGCCCCCGACCCCGGCTCCATGTCCAAGGAGCAGCCTCGGAGTGGGGACTCCTACCTGGGCCAAGGGGGGCACGGTGAAGTCCATGAGGCCCAGCCCGTTGCAGGAGTACATCTCCAGGGCGACGAGGACCCGCGTCACTGAGTTCACGTCCTCGTTGGGATTCTGGGGGAGGAAGCAGCAGCATCCATCAGCCCAAGGACGCTGGACACGGGGACCGTGGCCCCAGGACACGTGGCCCCTGCCACTGCTGTGCCTGTTTCTCTCCAAGATCCCTTTCCAGGCTGTGACAGGTGGTGGCTGGGCTGGCCGGCGGGGCGGGGCCTGCCCTCCTGCGGCCCAGGTGCCCTCTGGCTGCCCACCAACTCAGAGCCCACGTCTAGGGGAGCAGAGGCCACGGGCCTCCTGTCCCCCCCCGCCGGGCCCCTCTTCGCCCGCCCAGCCTCACCCCCACGGCCTGGTGTTGGCAGCTCAGGGGGCTCCCTCCAGCCTGGGTGCCGCACCAGGTAAGGCCAGAGGACTCAGGAGAGGACGCTGTGGCCAGGGCAGGGACCTCAGCGGGCACAGACCTTCCTGGAGGGCAAGCGCTCCTCAGCGGGAGGAGGGGGCCTCCCCGCCACACACCTCATGCACGTTGGCGAGGCCGCAGGGTGCCCACCCCGCTGTCCCTTCAGGTGGGAAACAGAGGAAGATTCCGGCCAGAGGCGCCTGCCCACAGGTCCTGGCTGGTGGGGACAAGCCTCCCCAAGCCCGCGGGCACCCCCGGATGCTGGTTAGCACCCCAGGGCGCCGGCACCTGCTCATCGATGCCCAGTCGTGGCCCGATCTGCTGCTGCAGCAGCTGCTTGGCCTTCACCCAGGTGGCGATGAGCTGCTGCCGGGTGCTGGTGGGCACCACCTCCTCGGGCACAGTCCCGTCGGTCAGGCCCAGGGCAAACTCGCAGACCTAGAACAGACAGCTCCTCGCTCATAGGACCTGAATTTTGAACAGGGAAATCTGAGCTAAAGCCCCTATTATTAAAAATAAGTGGACGCGGCTCCCAGTCAGACCGCAGCGGTGGTTCAAGTGGGCACCGGCCCTGAAGCTGGGCGGCCTGACCCGCACATACCCTGAGGGAGCCCGAGCCCCGGGGCCCTGAGCCTCCCCGGGAACGTCCAGGTCTCTGCGGAGGCCTTAATTTTAGAGAAATGCATGTTTTCCACCCCTCTGTGCCCTGCACCCTGCTTCCTGGCCGTGGCCAGCCCCCTCCCGACCGCCCGGCCCTCTGTCACCTCCCCGCACTGAGTGGGGTCCCGCGGCCTCGCGTGCGGCAGGGGCCGTACCTCTACAGCAGTTCTGACTTCAGAGCTGGCTCCCGAGTCCAGGGGCATATGAAACAGGTTTGGGCGCACGGGTCTTTTAGATTTTTCTGGCACTTGGGTGGGAATCCAGGTGATAATCAAGCCCCGAGCCAAAGCATTGCACAGCATCACCAGCACGGTGGGGTCTCTGAAAGCAACGCACCAGCGGGTGAGAGCACAGTCGCACGCACACCGGTTCACGGTTCTCTGGCCTTCCAGGGGGCACTGGCTGTGACGAGGTCCACACTGGTGACGCCTCGGTCCCCCGCTGCCGCCGGCCTTCACACCAAGAGGGCGCCCCATGCCAGGTGGGCAGGCTCCCCGGGCGCCGTGGGTGCTGCACAGAGAGAACCTGGCCTCTGCGGCCGCTGCGAGGCATCTGTGCACCCGGCCCCGGTCACGGCCCAGGCATGCCCAACGGTCAGTTAAAATTGTCAAAAATGGTGTCCACGTGACAAGAATCAGGGACACAAAGTCTGATCCCCATCCACGTGGCAACTGGCAGGACAAAGGGGAGAGGCTGGTGTCCAGGGGGTCCCGGTGGGCGCCCGAGTCAGAGGGCTGTCCGTGGGGCCTGCTGAGCTCTTCTGGATCTTGTGGCCCATTTTTGTTATTTGTCACAAAAATCCACACAGGCCCTGACCCACCACGGCGTCTCTGCCTCAGTACCTGATGCCAAAACCTAAAACCTTATCATTCAGGGGACGCCTGGGGGGGGCTCAGCAGTTGAGCACCTGCCTTCAGCTCAGGGTGGGACCCCGGGGTCCTGGGATCGAGTCCCGCATCGGGCTCCCTCCACGGACCCTGGCTTCTCCCTCTGCCTGGGTCTCTGCCTCTCTCTCTCGTGAATAAATAAATTATTTTTTACAAATAAAATCTTATCATTCAGACTAAAACCCAGACCAACAACAACAAAAAGGAGAGCTCTAAAACGTCATCCTCGTCAGGGAAGCTTCAGCCGACCGGATGCTTCCAAGGTCTGCCTCAGCTCACGAGAGCGTCGTCTCTCACAGACTCAACCCACCGGGTAAGAAATCACAGATGAAGAGTCTCAACCCTGCACGGAACCCGAGTGAGGTTCGCATAGAGGGTCCTCTCTCCTCCCATTTCCCAAGTGACTTGGGTCTCGGCAAACCTTCCTCAAAATCCTTCTATCTCGAACAGTGAGGTTGGCGGGATCCACGCAGGGCCGCTGCGGGGCAGGGGCGGGGCTGTGTGCGGGAGGGTGAGCACCGCTGGGGGTGCAGGGCAGCAAAGAGCCGGGACGGCCTGAGCAGCCCCCCATGTCCCAGCCCTCCCCGCAGGGAGCGGTCTCGGGGCAGTGGATGGAGCCTCCATGGGGCTGGGCGCGCCGTGCCCGCCAGCGCACCCACCCGCTGTGGCCCGTGGCCTTGACGATGCTCAGGAGGTGGTCCAAGGTGTCCACGAGCTCCTTCTGCCTCCCGGCCACGATGAGGTGGTGGTTGTGGTTCAGGACGTAGACCACCGCATTCTGCACGATCCAGCTCTCCTGGATCTCTCGTCCGATCTCGGCGGACCGCAGCCAGCAGTTCATGGCGCTCTGCGACAGTCCCTCGATCCAGGTCCTGCGGAGCAACGCCCCCTCAGGCTTCCCCCGAAGGGACGCCTCCCCCAAACGGGCATCAAAGGCACGAACGTGACCTCTGCCAGCGGCCTGCGGCGTCTGGGGCCGGGAAGAGGCCCCTGCGCGGGGCTGCCCCTGCGACCGCGGCTGCCTCCTGGCCCCGCGGCAGGTCCCGTGAGGAGCCGTCCTCGGAGCACACAGAGCGCGCCCCCCGCACACGCCCGCCACTAACACCACCTCCTCTTCTCCCATTTGCACTAGTAACAGACCCACTGGAAGGAGGCAGTTCGAAGTCTCCTAAAACACACCAGACACATCTGTGCTTCCAGGCACACGGCGCGAACCGCGGCCCTGGGCTGCGCACGGTCACCCTGAGCCTGCGCCCTGCCGCCCCCACCGCTGCGGGGTCGCCCGGGTCCCGGCAGGCCACCTACTGGTACGTGATCCACTGCGTGTTGTCCTCCGGGGACTCGAGTGTGTAGGCAGCCGAGTGCTGGCTCAGGTCCTCGGGGGGCTGCGGACGGTCATTTAGCTCCACACCTTCCGACCGCAGCAGGTGCACGGTGGCCTGGGAAGGAAGGGCGCGGCAGGAGCGGTCGCAGGAGAGGGCCCGGGCGCCAGGCGGGAAGGCGCAGCCTGGCCGAGGTGGGCGGGCCCCGGGAGGAAGCCGCGGTCTCCCCGGCCTCGAGCGTCCTCCCCGCCGCCCCCTGCTCGCGTCTCACCCATAAATGCTGTGTCTCGGGGAGAGAAGGCCCTGCCAGGAGCTCCAGCCTGGTCGGCCCCTGCCTCAGACACGCTCACTTCTCGACGGCACCAAGTGCCTGGCCAGCGCCACCCCCGCCCCCGGTCACTCCGCAAGTGTGTGGAGACACTGACTGCCCTTGGGCGCGCCGGCGCCGGCGGGCGGGGCTGCTCACAGCAGGGCCCACGGCCCTGCCGCTCCTGGCTGCCGCCTCCCCAGCACAGGGCTCCGCCCGTCACCACCGTGTCCCCAGCTCACAGCACCGGGCCCGCCCTCGGGAGGCGCTCGGCAGACCCTGACCGAATCATTCGGGTTTCCCCACTGACCCCAAGAGAAACCATGGGAAGCGGCTCCAGGAATCATGAAGTGACAAACGTCACCACGCATCCCCTCCCTGGGTGCGGGTGCAGGTGCGTGGCTGAGACGGAGCCTGCGGTCCCCTGTGCTCACTCCGGCGGCGGCCGTGACGCCCGGGAAGGCCCCGGGGGCCGGTCCCCAGAACACCCAGCCCTCCTCCCTACTACACCTCGCTAAAGGTGCCGTCGAAGCCCACTCCGACGCAAACACCCCCACACGCAGCAACGGTCACCTGTGGTACCTCCAGACTTAGGGCTCGGGATTCAGAAATGACTTCTAAGGAACACGAGATCATCGCGACACCTTCGTGAGCCCAGGAAAGCGCCCCCCCCCCGCACTGCCGTTCCCGGAGACCGTGTCGGGGTGCCCGCTGGGCGCACGCTGCAGACAGGGGCGCACCTCTGCACTGATGAACCCCACCTCCGCGAACTTCCGGAGCAGGCTGGACGACACCTGCTTCTGCAGGGGGACCTCCGACGGGCCCCGGGCGTCCTGGGCCGAGCTGTCTCCGCCCTTCTTCCTCCCTGAGGGAAAGAGCCACGGTGCAGCCTCGGCCAGACATGCTCGGCTTTCCCAGCAAACAAAGCACAGGGGTCCTGGCCCACCCCAGCTGTGGGGTCGTGCTGGTCTCTGGGAAGCGGGCCTTCTGCCCAGGACGGTGGGCCGGGCCCCCGGCGACGACGGCCAAGGCGGCCCCAGGTCAGCTGGCCCCAGCTCATCTGAGGACGTTCCCGACACAGTCGTGGCTTTTCCTCCTGCACTTCTGCACCTGAGAAGCCCTGGCCCCGCCCAGCCTGTGGCAACCTCATGCCCAGCAGCCCCGGCCCCAGCCCCCCCCCGGTGCCCAGTGGCCCCAACACCCCCATGCCCAGCGGCCCTGGCCCCCCCACCCCGTGCCCAGTGGCCCCGACAGCCCCGTGCCCGGCCGTGGGGCCGCTGCATGTCCCTGTGTCCTCACAGTCCACTAGACCGCGGCCCCTCCAGAGCTGCCCCGAGCCGTCCCAGACCCTGTGCCGACGCCGGGAGCTGGCCGCCCCCCACTCCTGAGGGACCCGCCTGCCGGTGCCGGTCCCGCCTTCACAGTCAGCCCTGCGCTCCGCCCTCCGCCCCCAGGCTCCCACGCAGCGGCCCGTTTCCCTGCTCTCGGCAGGCGCCTGCGCTGAGCCCCTGACGACCTCAGGGGACCGGAGGGCCAGCAGACACGGCGAGAGCGGCCGCTGCACGGAGGGCCCGATGGGCCCCGCTGAGCTGGGCTCCGGCACAGGCGCCCGTCCCCGGCCACCCTGAGCTGACGGCCCCACGGCCCCTCGGCTCCGGTTCCAGGGAGGCCGAAGCCCCGAGCAGCACACGCGCGGCCATGCCCCGTACCTTTCTTCAGCCACGTGGGCTTCTTCACCTTGACGTTGTCGTACAGGAGGCAGAAGCGGCTGGCGGCCCGGCAAACATCCCACACTCCCTGCTTCCGCGCCACTTTGGCGAGCTCCGCCCAGATCTGGATCCTGCTCACGGGACAGGGAAGTGTGGACACGAGGAGTGGGCGAGGCGGGAGCGGCCCAGAGCCCCGCTGCTGCTGCTGCGTGGGGCCACGGTGCTCCCGGGTCGTGGCAGGCACCCGCGCTCTCCCTGCCATCTGCCCCGCACCCGTCCTGTCCCCGGGTCAGGTGCTGCCCACCCACCTCTCCTTGTCGTTCTTGTTCCCCAGGCGCTGCAAATGCCCAGCGGCTTTGTCCACGCTGATGATGTGGTGCCGCGCCTTCGCGAACAGGTAGGTGAACCGGCCCCTGATCTTCCCCGTGGAAACTGAGGGTGGAAGTGGAAACGCAAGGCTGAGGCTGATGGTGAGGGACCCCGGGCCGGGCGGAGCTGCGTCTCCATGGGCCGGTGCGCCTGGCGGGCCCTGCTCGACGCCCCCCCCCACCCCGTGGCCCGGCCCCTTGGTCTGCCTGGTGCCGGAGGCTCCTGCTGGCGAGGAAAGCACAGACTACGAGAGCCCAGCCGCTCCGGGCGCCGGCTGCCCAGCACAGTCGTGCAGGGCGTGCAGCACAAGTGGCTCCCCTCAGCCAACATGCCAGCCCCTCCAGGAGCCGGCCCTCAGAGCCCCCGGAAGACCCTCACCATGCGGGGCCACGAGGCCATCTCCGGCTGGGCTACTGCAGGTGGGCAGCCAGCTTGCTGCTGGGAGCACGTCAGCACTGCCGCCACAGCCCGACACTGGCTGGGCAACGTGGAAACCCGCGGTGGCACCACCACACCTCAGATGAGCCCGGCGGCCGACAGAGGGCCACGTCCCAGGCCGTCCGCCCCCACCGCTAGGGCATGACGGCTGGGGACGCAGAGCCCTGGGGCGGCCGTGGTGGGGCCCCAGCTGGGCACAGACTGGCCGTCCACAAGGACGTGATGTGCTTGGTGGATCAGTGTCCCCGGAAAGGTCTGATGGAGCCCTAAGCCCAGAACCTCACGATGCGACCTTACTTGGGTCTCTACAGGGACAATCTAGTTACAGTGAGATCATTAGGGTGGATCCTAATCCATTACGATAGACGTCCTTAAAAGGGGCAACTCAGGACCCAGAGAAACAGGTACAGAGGGAAGATGCTGTGAAGACCCGGAGAAGACCACCGGCTGTAGGCCAAAGGGGCAGGGCCGCACTCTGCCCGGGCTCAGGGGTTGCTCCCCGCCCCGCCGACACCTCATCTGGGCCCCAGGCCTCCAGACCGTGATGGTCCGTCCTGCGGTGACAGGGTCCCGGGTGACGGTGGCCACGTGGAGACCCAGACCACACATCAAGGCCTGCACAGCGGGTGCAGACCTCAGGCGGGGCGCAGCACAGTCCCCACATGTCGGGCAGGGAGTCTGCTTCCCGAGGACGTGAGGCTCGGGGCGGTTCGTGAGCAGAAACCTTCTGGGCTCCGGGAGTGAGGGCGCGGTGTACCTTTGGCCTCGTTCTCGCTGTCGAGCACGATCTGGAAGGTGTCGGGGGCTAGCGCCAGGCCCGCGTTCACCAGGAGAGCCCGCTTCTTCCTGACGCTATCCTTCGGGATAGCTTTTTTTGCCTGCAACAGGAAGAGAAGGTATGGAGAGTAGGCTGTTACGCCGTCTGAGGCGACACCGCCCGGGCTGTCCCACACAGAGGCCGTGACGGCACCTGCTCGATGGCCATGATGGCCTTGTCCTCCGCGCGCTCGGGGGACTGGTACTGCATGGTGCACAGGTGCAGCCGGTTGAAGGCCATCGTGAGCTGGTCCTGGTAGAGGCCGAGGCTGTCCAGGAGCATGGCCTTCTGCAAGTGCTGCATGGCCGGCTCCAGCCGGTCCTCGTCCTCGTCGATGTGAGCCATCTCCATGTGCACTTGGCAGCGGAGCAGGACCATGAGGCTGCGGAGGGACAGCGT